>NW_028270144.1:118289715-118907840 GCF_037043375.1 Chiloscyllium plagiosum | reverse complement strand
TTAAATGGAAGCAAACGAAAGAAGAATTGGTGTAACTTTAACTCTATTGGAAAACTTAACTGAATAAGACATTACTTAACCGCTAAATAGCAACTGTTACAATATAGTACCATTCCTTGGCAAAGGTAAAGTCAGTCAAACAGATTCTCACTGCTGCCAGATTCGCATGTATGACAGAGAAAGAGATATGGCAGCTTTCACAACTAGCTTTAAAAACCCAGTAACTATTGAAAGCTAAATTTAAAACCCTGGTCCTGTTGGAGCCTGACTCCACCCATTCATTATTGTTCTAACCATAAAAACAATCCAAGAGCTCACAAGCTGTTTACTTTATTGACTTTGAATAGATAATTTGGTGCCTTTGTCTTTAAAACCTCTCTTCACAACAAAACTGGACAAAATACACTTAAAGCAATAGTATTGTCACAAAGGTAACATGCAACTTCATATGGCAGTTAGGATGGCAAATGCAGTGTTAATGTTCATTTTAAGAGGGGGAGAATGCAAGAGCAGGGACTGTGTAAGGATCCGGTCAGACTTCATTTGGAATATTGTGAGCTGTCTTGGCCCCGTAACTAAAGAAGGATGTGCTGGCTTTTCGAGAATAATCCTCGGAATGAGGAGTGGAAGTGCATAACTTAGGAGTAAAGAGATGACTACTCTTGAGAACTGAGATGAGGAGGAATTTCTTTAGACAGAGGATGGTGAATCTGTAAAACTCATTGCCGCAAATGGCTGTGGAGACCAAGTCATTTAGTATATTTAAGACAGAAATAGGTAGGTTTTTGACTAGTATAGTGATCGGAGGGCTGGGGTAAGGCAGGAGAATTGGGTTGAGAAGCATATCAGCCATGATCAAATGACAGGGCAGATTTAATGGGCCAAATAGTCTAATTCTGCTCCTGTGTCCTTTGGTCTAAAACACCTTTCAGATTTATGTCAAGAAGTCAAAACAGGTTGCATTTTGGAATTGTTCTGTGTACATTCCATAATGTTTTTATACCACCATTTCACATTGTCATTTTACTTTCCTGTCCAAAGCAAATTTATTGTCTGAATTTGTATCAGAAAGTGTCAGGTTGGAAGACCTGGATTCAAATTCTGCCAGGACTTGAGGATTGTCTTCAATACTACGGTGTAGTATTGAAGACAATGGATGAGTAATTGAGCTGTTTTAAAATTTGAACTATTGAATTTGCCCATGTTTTATTCATAATATTTTCACTGGTTTCCAATTCCGTTTGTTAAGCTAAGATGGTGTTTATATTAATACTTTTAAAGATATTTAATAATGTATTTCCAAAAGATCTTACAAATCTGATTTTTCATTCAATGATGCAAAATTGTGTGTGCCTTTGCTTTTGGATATGTAAACATGTGAAGTTTAAATATTCAGAACCTATTGCAAGAGCCCAAACATTGATATAGCATGGTTAAATGTAGACTGAAGCTTGTGCTGCTCTACAATAGGCTTTGGTCCTCCTGTCAGAAATACTTCTAGCTATGTCTGCAGACTCAAACATAGATTTCTGCCCTTTACAAATTGAGAAGATTCCAAGGTTCCCTTTTACAAAATAATTTTTGGATGTACCTAGCCTAAACATTGCTAAAAGGAGACAAGAAGTTGAAACTTCGTCTTGCATTCATTGGGACGAGGACCACAAGAAACAGACTTGAAAAAGGGGACAACTGTTTGGACAGCATGAGAAGCGGGTGCTGACCAGTGAGGCCTTTGGTATGAAGATGCAGCAAAAATAGATCACTTTTAATCTTGGTTCCCAAATCAATTTCGTAGATTGGTCAGATTGTTGTCACCATGAGAATGCACCAGTGTCCATGACCCCTTTTTTTTCCCAATGATAAAAAAGTATAATAAATGCACAAATTTCTTTCCTCTACAAATATTAAATAGGGTCTTGCGTATACACATATGTAGTTTCTAGCTCATAAAAGCTTTTTACTGCAAGCCTAATGATGTTAAATTAATTTCTGGAGTAATTCTAAGTACGTTCTGGATTATTTAATAAATTATATCCAGTAGCATGAGACCATAAGAAAGAGGAAGTAAGGCCATTTGGTCCATCGAGTCCACTCCGCCATGCAATCATGGCTGATGGGCATTTCAACACCACTTAGAGTCATAGTCATAAAGATGTACAGCGTGGAAACAGACCCTTCGGGCCAACCCGTCCATGCTGACCAGTTATCTCAACTCGATTTATCCCACCTGCTGGCACCCATATCCCTCCAAACCCTTCCTATTCATATACCCATCCAAATGCCTTTTAAATGTTGCAATTGTACCAGCCTCCACCACTTCTTCTTTCAGCTCATTCCATAAACGTACCACTCTCTGCATGAAAAGGTTGCCCCTTAGGTCTCTTTTATATCTTTCCCCTCTCACCCTAAACCACTGTCCTCTAGTTCTGGACTCCCCCACCTCAGGGAAAAGACTTTGTCTATTTATCCTATCCATGCCTCTCATAATTTTGTAAACTTGTATAAGGTCACCCCTCACCCTCCGACGCTCCAGGGAAAACAGCCCCAGCCTGTTCAGCCTCTCCCTATAGCTCAGATCCTCCAACCCTGGCAACATCCTTGTAAATCTTTTCTGAACCCTTTCAAGTTTTACAACATCTTTCTGATAGGAAGGAGATCAGAATTGCATGCAATATTCTACCAGTGGCCTAACCAATGTCCTGTACAGCCACAACATGACCTCCCAACTCGTGTACTCAATACTTTGACCAATAAAGGAAAGCATACCAAACGCCGCCTTCACGAACCTATCTACTTGTGCCTCCACTTTCAAGGAGCTATGAACCTGCACTCTAAGATCTCTTTGCTCAGCAACACTCCCTAGGACCTTACCATTAAGTGTATAAGTCCTGCTAAGATTTGCTTTCCCAAAATGCAGCACCTCGCATTTATCTTAATTAAACTCCATCTGCCACTTCTCAGCCCATTGGCCCATCTGGTCAAGATCCTTTTGTAATCTGAGGTAACCTTCACTGTCCACTACACCTCCAATTTTGGTGTCATCTACAAACTTACTAACTCTATCTCTTATGCTCGCATCCAAATCATTTATATAGATGACGAAAAGTAGAGGACCCAGCACCGATCCTTGTGGCACTCCACTGGTCACAGGTCTTCAGTCTGAAAAACAACCCTCTGTCTTCTACCTTTGAGCCAGTTTTGTATCCAAATGGCTAGTTCTCCCTGTATTCCATGAGATCTAACTTTGCTAACCAGTCTCCCATGGTGAACCTTGTCAGACACCTTACAGAGATCACATCTACCGCTCTGCCCTCATCAATCTTCTTTGTTGCTTCTTCAAAAAACTGAATCAAGTTTGTGAGACATGATTTCCCATGCATAAAGCCATGTTGACTATCCCTAATCAGTCATTGCCTTTCCGAATATATGTACATCCTGTCCCTTAGGATTCCCTCCAACAACTTGCCCACCACCGATGTCAGGCTCACTGGCCTATAGTTTCCTGGCTTGTCCTTACCACCCTTCTTAAACAGTGGCACCACGTTAGCCAACCTCCAGTCTTCCAGCATCTCATCTGTGACTATCGATGATACAAATATCTCAGCAAGAGGCCCAGCAATCACTTCCCTAGCTTCCCACAGAGTTCTAGAGTACACCTGATCAGGTCCTGCGGATTTAACCACCTTTATGCATTTCAAGGCATCCAGTACTTCTTCCTCTATAGTATGGGCATTTTTCAAGATGTCTCCATCTATTTCCCTACATTCTATATCTTCCATGTCCTTCTTCACAGTAAATACTATTGCTTACCCGCACTCTCCCTGCATCCCTTAATTCCTTGCGAGATGAAGAATTTAACAATCTCTGCTTTGAAGACATTTAACTTCCCAGCCTCCACTGTGCTCCATGGTATTGAGTTCCACAGGCCCACCACTCTCTGGCTAAAGAAAAGTCTCTTCGTTTCCGTTCTAAATTGACCCCCTCTAACTCTAAGGCTGTGCCCATGGGCCCTGCCTGACGGAAACAATTTCCCAGCGTCCACCTTTTGTAAGCCATCTTGTAAGATTTTATTAAATCTTCCCTCAACCTTCTAAACTCTAATGATTACAATCCAAGGATCCTCAGCCGTTCATCATATGTTAGGTCAACCATCCCAGGGATCTTCCATGTGAATCTCCACTGGACACGCTCCAGTGCCAGTATGTCCTTCCGAGGTATGAGGCCCAAAACTGGACACAATATTCTAAATGGGGCTTAACCAGGGCTTAATAAAGTCTCAGTAGCACGTCTCAATAGCAGAGTCATATCTGATGATGGATGTGCTGGTAATGCATTATTGGCATGCTGTGTAGTATGAATGAACAACTGGTTATGTTGTTTGCAGTGCACCAATTATTGGGATGTATGGCCTACATTAATGGCATCATGCTAGCATCCAAACTCATCGCATCCATTTATGTCATAGGCAAGATGTCTTTTTGGTTAGATGGCTGCACCGTGTCATTAGCGAAAACTATTTATACTCGCTGCCAAATAGAGCATCAGGCAGTCTGCTTCATCTGTTAAAAGTTTAGAGATACTCCTTTGCAGGCTAATCAGAGGTAGACTGGGCACTGTTCAGGATTAAAAATGGTGAATATAATTTTCATGAATTTTCATGGTATTAAGTCCTGACTTGCTGCAATCACATGGGATCACATCTGGAGCATTGCGTACAGTTATGGTCTCCTTTATTGGAAATATGATGTTCAAGTCTGAGGGAGTGCTCTATCCCAGGCAACATCCTGGTGAATCTTCTCTTTACCACATCCTCCTTTATAATGTGAAAATCCATATACGCGATATGAATTGCACTACCCTCATCTACACATCTGATCATCTCTTCAAAAAAAGTTAATCAAATTTGTTCAGCATAACTTCCCTCTGACAAAGCTGTGCTTTGTCAAACCTTGCCCCTCCAAGTGAAGAAAAATTATTTGCCCCTCAATTTTTTTCAATAGTTGCCCTACCACTGATGTACGACTCGCTGGTCTGTGATTACCTGGTTTACTTCTATCATCCTCTTGAAAAGTGAAACACATTAGCTGTCTACCACTCCTCAAGGGTTCCCCCATGGTCGGAGAGAAATTAAAAGTTGGTGGCCACAAACTTTACATATAATACTATCTTTGTATTAACTGTTCAGCACGCTGTTGTGTAAAACCTAAGCAGTAAAGATAAATAAGATCAAGTGGAGTTTCTCTGTTTTGGTTCCTGGCCCGTACTGTTGCATTGCAGTTTCAATAGCAGCCTTGCCCTCTTCAAACATACAAGAAATAGTTTTTTAAAAAGTTATCTGCTCTAATATGCAACGGATTAGAAAAATAACTTCACACATAGTAAAATCTGTGTTCCCATCTGCCATTAGGCAGCAGATCCTAAATATGACCACATTATGACAACATATGACAAGATTGTCTGACCAGAGGAGAGGCCATATTGGATTTGGTACTTGGTAATGAACCGGGACAAGTGATGGGCTTGTTAGTGGGTGAACATTTTTGTGATGGTGACCACAATTCTGTGACTTTCACCTTGGTTATGGAGAGAGATAGGTGCGTGCAACAGGGTAGGTTTTACAGGGGGAAGGGTAAATACGATGCTGTAAGACAGGATCTGAGGAACAGAGGTTGGGAGCATAGGCTGTCAGGGAAGGATGTCATGGAAATGTGGAATTTTTTCAAGGAACAGATACGATGTGTCCTTGATATGTATGTACCTGTCAGGCAGGAAAGAGAGGGCCGTGTGAGGGAACCTTGGTTGGTGAGGGAGGTTGAATGTCTTGTAAAGAGGAAGAAGGAGGCTTACATAAGGTTGAGGAAACAAGGTTCAGACAGAGCGTTGGAGGGATACAGGATAGCCAGAAGGGAGCTGAAGAAAGGGATTAGGAGAGCTAAGAGAGGGCATGAAAAATCTTTGGCGGATAGGATCAAGGATAACCCCAAGGCATTTTATGCGTATGTGAGAAGCATGAGAATGATGAGAACGAGGATAGGTCCAATCAAGGACAGTAGTGGGGGACTGTGTATTGAGTCGGAAGAGATAGGAGAGGTCTTGAATGAATACTTTTCTTCAGTATTTACAAACAAGAGGGACCGTATTGTTGAAGAGGAGAGTGTGAAACGGACTGGTAAGCTAGAAGAGATACTTGTTAGGAAGGAAGATGTGTTGGGCATTTTGAACAACTTGAGGATAGACAAGTCCCCCGGACCTGACAGGATATATCCTAGGATTATGTGGGAAGCAAGAGAGGAAATTGCAGAGCCGTTGGCAATGATCTTTTCGTCTTCACTGTCAAGGGGGGTGGTACCAGGGGACTGGAGAGTGGCGAATGTTGTGCCCCTGTTCAAAAAAGGGAATAGGGATAACCCTGGGAATTACAGGCTAGTTAGTCTTTCTTCGGTGGTAGGCAAAGTAATGGAAAGGATACTGAGGGATAGGATTTATGAGTATCTGGAAAGACATTGCTTGATTAGGGACAGCCAGCACGGATTTGTGAAGGATAGGTCTTGCCTTACAAGTCTGATTGAATTCTTTGAGGAGGTGACCAAGCATGTGCATGAGGGTAGAGCAGTGGATGTAGTATACATGGATTTTAGTAAGGCATTTGATAAGGTTCCCCATGGTAGGCTTATGCGGAAAGTCAGGAGGCATGGGATAGTGGGAATTTTGGCCAGTTGGATAGAAAACTGGCTAACCGGTTGAAGTCAGAGTGGTAGTAGATGGTAAATATTCAGCCTGGAGCCTAGTTACAAGTGGAGTTCTGCAGGGATCAGTTCTGGGTCCTCTGCTGTTTGTAATTTTTATTAATGACTTGGAAGAGGGAGTCGAAGGGTGGGTCAGTAAATTTGCAGATGATACGAAGATTGGTGGAGTTGTGGATAGTGAGGAGGGCTGTTGTCAGCTGCAAAGAGACTTGGATATGATGCAGAACTGGGCTGAGGAGTGGCAGATGGAGTTCAACCCTGCCAAGTGTGAGGTTGTCCATTTTGGAAGAACAAATAAGAATACGGAATACAGGGTTAACGGTAGGGTTCTTAGTAAGGTGGAGGAGCAGAGGGATCTTGGGGTCTATGTTCATAGATCTTTGAAAGTTGCCACTCAGGTGGATAGAGCTTGTAAGAAGGCCTATGGTGTGTTAGCGTTCATTAGCAGAGGGATTGAATTCAAGAGTCGTGAAGTGATGTTGCAGCTGCAGAGGACTTTGGTTAGGCCACATTTGGAGTACTGTTGCCTCACTTTAGGAAAGATGTGGAAGCTTTGGAGAGGGTGTAGAGAAGGATCTTGCCTGGAATGGAGAATAGGTCATATGAAGATAGGTTGAGTGTGCTAGGCCTTTTCTCATTGGAACGGCAAAGGATGAGGGATGACTTGATAGAGGTTTATAAGATGATCAGAGGAATAGATAGAGTAGACAGTCAGAAACTTTTTCCCCGGGTACAATAGAGTGTTACAAGGGGACATAAATTTAAGGTGAAGGGTGGAAGGTATAGGGGGGGTTGTCAGGGGTAGGTTCTTTACCCAGAGAGTGGTGGAGGCATGGAATGCGCTGCCTGTGGGAGTGGCAGAGTCCGAATCATTGGCGACCTTTAAGTGGCAATTGGATAGGTACATGGGTGGGTGCTTAAGCTAGGACAAATGTTCGGCACAACTCGTGGGCCGAAGGGCCTGTTCTGTGCTGTATTGTTCTATGTTTTATGTTCTATTAATGCTGGGGACAAATACGAGAGTACACTCCTATTTAAGTTGTATAGTAGATATACAACTCCTGAAATGCATAAAACTTCAAATAAATGGATCATAGTCCAGCAAAGTTTATTAAATTGTTCAATGAATTCAAAAGGCAGGGATTCTAATAGGCTGTTCTGCTTTTTAAATTTAGTCACATCTGAAAACTATACACCTTTAAACTAGCAACTAATCTATGCTCTAATGTGTTATCCTTGCAAACAAGACATTAATATATCAAATTAAACAGAAAACTGAAATAACTATCATAGGCAATCTACTTAAAATCCATAAATACTCACCACAATCTGATTAATGAGCTAGTTTAGAGTTCTCCCAGTGCACTTAGAGTTTTACAAGATAGTTAAACAATTCTAGCTTTTGGAAACGCTTGAATCTGTCCGTGTCGGCTAAAGCCACAAAAACGTACCAATTATTGCAAAGCAATGGTACGTTTAAAATTACTAACGCAAAAAAATGAGCACATTCATCAACAAAAGTAACTCTATTCTATTCAAACATAAAGCAGCAAGTAAGCAGTTGTTGCATTCATTGCTGACAAATCGCTTTTAAGCCATTGCACACATCCATACCAATGAAATCCCAAGCTGCAAAATGAGACACCACAGGTCAAAAGAAAAACAGCCATGAGAGACAAAGGTTTCACAAAAATGGAATGATATGTTACCAAAAAAACTCTAGGCAAATTATATGTAGTCACATGTGAAGTATAGAATTTAAAGTTTACTTGTCCTACCAAGATGAACAGATTCAGAGATTTAGAATTCAGGTGCCATGAAACTGGACTACAGAAATTTTGTTAAATGCTAACAGGAATTTAATGTAATTAACTCAATTTACCAAGATACCACACAATATACATTACATTCTTTATTAATGTACATTTCTATATTACTTTCCTATTACTAAAAGCATTTCAGAATGATTTAATATGACAAATAATGGGCAGCCACTAAGCAGAATGCAAATATCACAATTGAGGAAGCATTAAAATAAGAGCAAAATACTGCTGCAAATTTGAAAAAAAAACAATGGTGGAGAAACTCAGCAGGTCTGGTAGCAACGGAAGAGAGAGAAATAGAATTAACATTTCAGTATGATTCTTCAAAAACTTGAGAAGGTGTTAATTGAAGAAGGAACTATGCTATAACATCTTTACTTAAGCCACTGAAATCCAATGGAGCACTGAACATTGTGTAATGCGGATTTAGTAAAACTAACTCTGCTGTCAATTTTAAAATAATTTTATCTCTGCTCATTCCTCTGGAAGTCTGTTCCTGTAAATTGAATTAACCAATCTCTTTCTAAATTAGTAAATGCCCGCATAATGGTTCATTGAGTAAATTGGGTTTATGCTACCTTCGACAAGAAAAATGAGAAGTGATGCCATTAAACCAGAGATTATGAAAGGCCTTGACAAGGTAGACATCCAAGAGATTAGTGTTCCAGACTGGGTAATGTAGAACTTAGGAGCACAGTCTCCGGACAATGGGCTAGTCATTGAGGACTGTACTGAGGAGAACATTTGTCTATCAATTTTTTTAGATTAGATTACTTAGTGTGGAGACAGGCCCTTCGACCCAACAAGTCCACACCGACCCACCGAAGAGCAACCCCCCCAGACCCATTCTGCTACACCTAACACTACGGGCAATTTAGCATAGCCAATTCACCTAACCCGCACAGTTTTGGACTGTGGGAGGAAACCGGAGCACCTGGAGGAAACCCACGCAGACACTGGGAGAATGTATAAACTCCACACAGTCAGTTGCCTGAGGTGGGAATTGAACCCGGGTCTCTGGCGCTGTGAGGCAGCAGTGCTAAGCACTGTGCCACCGTGCTGCCCACTATTATAATTCTTTGGAATTCTTTGTATCATTGTTGAATATATCAAAGGTTGTATATACATACTTAATTTGGACTGTCTTTTCGGCTTCTCAAGGAATTAACAGACCCAGTAAGTGGGCAGGAAAATGGAGTTATGATTGCAACTGGTCATTAATCTTGTTAAATGATGGAGCAGACTTGAGTGCTTATATGGTCTACACTTGCTCCTGTTCTTTTTCCTGTCAAATTACCTTGCTGTGTTGGATACTACATTTTATAATTTACAGTACTGACTACAAAATAATTTCTCATGTTGGGTCGTGAAAGGTGCAACATAACTGCAATATTTAGCTTTAAATAAGTTCCATCCGTACATGAATTAAATACTTCCATTTAATCACCTCCATCTCATTTATACTAATAAACATAGTGGCTGTTTGCTAAGAGCAGATGCTAGCAAACTGAAATGAAAACAGGAAATGCCACAAACATAATATGATCTGAACCAGAAAGTTACCTTTGGTCACCTTTCTTGTGCAACAAATGCTGCCAGACCTGCTAAGTTTTTAGCTCAGTTTTCCATATTGTTATATGAATAAGGTTGGAAGTCACATGACGCAAGGTTATAGTCCAACAAATTTATTTGAAATCACAAGCTTTTGAAGTGCTGCTCCTTAATCAGGTGAAGTGAGGGGAAGCAGACAGGTACAGAATTTATAAAGTTAAAACTCAACACCAGGTTTATTTGGAAGCACTAGCTTTTGGAGCACTTCTCTTTCATCTGTGTCTTATGATCCTGCTCCACAGCTACCTGATGAAGGAGCAGCGTTCTGAAAGCTAGTGCTTCCAAATAAGCCTGTTGGACTATAACCTGGTGTTGTGATTTTTAACTTTGTCCATCCCAGTCCAACATTGGCTCCTTCACATCACAGAATTTATAAGCAGAGAGATCCAAAGATAGTACAAATGATGTGTGTGGAGTGTCAACAGGCTGAATAACAAGCCCCTGCAGGTGACCAAAAGTGTCAGGCAGTGAGCGTAAAGTGTCAACCGCTGAATAGCAAGTGAAGGGATGACCTATGATCTGATTAAATCTGGCAGAGAGATTATTACAATAAAAAATTATGAAACATAGTTCCTTGATCGTGGAATATCAGGTAGATAAGATAGTGAAGAAGGTGTTTAGCATGCTTTCCTTTATTGGTCAGTGAATTCATTTGGGAGTTGGGAAATCATGTTACAGAACATTAGTTAGGCCACGTTTGGAATATTGTGTGCAAATCTAGTCTCACTCCTATAGAAAGGATGTTGTGAAACTTGAAAGGGTTCAGAAAGATTTACAAAGACGTTGCCAGAGTTGGAGGGTTTGAGCTATAGGGAGAGACTGAATAAATTGGGGCTGTTCTCCCTGGAGCATCGGAAGCTAAGGGATGACCTTATAGAGATTTATAAAATCATGAGGGGCATGGATAGGATAAATACCCAAGGTCTTTTCCCTGGGATGGGGGTGTCCAGAACAAGAGGGTACAAGTTGAAGGTGAGAGGGGAAATATTGAAAAGAGGCCTAAGGGCCAACATCACAGAGAGTAGTGTGTGTATGGAATGAGCTGCCAGAGGGAGCGATGTAGGCTATTCCAATTGAACATCGAAAAAGCATCTGGATGGATATTTGAATAGGAATGATTTAGAGAGATATGGGCCAAATGCTGACAAATTGTCTGAGATATAATTTAGGATATCTGGTCGGCATGGACGAGTTGGACCGAAGGGTCTGTTTCCGTGCTGTACATCTCTATGACAGTATGACAAGATGGTGCTGGAAACAAACCAAATGGCTGGAATAATATGATAGATAGAAGAGTCTCATTCCGAGGGTCTAACCAAAGTAACAAGTTGTCCAAAACTGTACAAACTAATTAAGGTAGAGAGAGATCATAACAAGTTAGCAAGCTGATGGTGTCAAAACAGAGCAGTAATGAAGATTTTACAAATGCAGAACAGGATGATGGAGTTACATGTAGTGAGACATGAACCCAAGATCACGGTTGAGGCTGTCCTCATGGTTACGGAACTTAGATCTCGGTTTCTGCTTGCTGACATTGTTTTGTTGTGTGTCGCAAAGGTCTCCCTGGAGGATGCTTATCTGAAGATCAGAGACTGAATGCCCTTGACTGCTGAAGTCTTCCCCGACAGGGAGGGAATATTTCTGTTTGGCAATTGTTCGTCTCCGCCGTATCTGCTCCCAGGAGGATAGGTTCCACCACAGAAAACACCAGATGGCCTCCTTCTTTAGAGACCCGCAATTTCCCTTCCCATGTGGTTAAAGATGCCCTCCAACGCATTTCGTCCACATCCCACACCTCCGCCCTCAGACCCCACCCCTCCAACCGTAACAAGGATAGAACGCCCCTGGTGCTCACCTTCCACCCTACCAACCTTCGCATAAACCAAATCATCCGCCGACATTTCCGCCACCTCCAAAAAGACCCCACCACCAGGGATATATTTCCTTCCCCAACCCTTTGCACCTTCCGCAAAGACCGTTCCCTCAGTGACTACTTGGTCAGGTCCACGCCCCCCTACAACCCACCCTCCCATCTTGGCACCTTCCCCTGCCACCGCAGGAATTGCAAAACCTGCGCCCACACCACCTCCGTCGAAGGCCCTAAAGGAGCCTTCCACATCCAGCAAAGTTTTACCTGCACATCCACCAATATCATTTATTGTATCCGTTGCTCCCGATGCAGTCTCCTCTACATTGGGGAGACTGGACACCTCCTAGCAGAGCGCTTGGGGAACATCTCCGGGACACCCGCACCAATCAACCACACCGCACTGTGGCCCAACGTTTCAACTCCCCCTCCCACTCTACTGAGAATATGGAGGCCCTGGGCCTCCTTCATCGCTGTTCCCTCACCACTCGACGCCTGGAGGAAGAACGCCTCATCTTCCGCCTCGGAACACTTCAACCCCAGGGCATCAATGTGGACTTCAACAGTTTCCTCATTTCCCCTTCCCCCACCTCACCCTAGTTCAAACTTCCAGCTCAGCATTGTCTCCATAACTTGTCCTACCAGCCTATTTCTTTTCCACCTATCCAATCTATCCTTCCCCCCCCCCCCCCCCCCCCCCCCCAATGACCTATCACCTTCATCCCCTCCCCACTCACCTATTGTACTCTATGCTACTTTCTCCCCACCCCCACCCTCCTCTCATTTATCTCTCCACCCTTCAGGCTCTCTGCCTGTATTCCTGATGAAGGGCTTTTGCCTGAAACATTGATTTTACTGCTCCTCGGATGCTGCCTGAACTGCTGTGCTCTTCCAGCCCCACTAATCCATAATTGTTCTGTAGTGTCCATTCATCCATTGTCGTAACATCTTCAAGACAAGGCCAACAGTTATCCCTAACTAAATATCCCTAATGATCAAAGGACAGTTAAGAGTCAACTACATTGCTGTGGATTTGGAATTGCATGTAAGCCAGACTAGGTAAAGATGGCAGTTTCTTTCCCTAAAGGACATCAGTGAACTGAATGGATTTTTCCAAGAACTTTGCTAACAATGGATAATGATTTCATGGTCTTCATTAGACTCTTAATTCCTGATTTTTGTTGAGTTCAAAGTCTTACCATCTGCTAAGGTCCACAGAATATTACCTGGAACTCTGGATTACTAATTCAATGACAATACCACTAGGCCATCACCTCCCGTCGCTTTGTTTGCAAATTACGTTAATCTATGCCCCCTTGTTCTTTTTACTTCCTTACAGTACAACGCAGGAACTGGCCCTTCGGCCCACAATGCCTGTACTGATTCCTATTCCTTATTTAGACCCGCTACTAATTGTCCATACGTGGTTTCTTTCCCCCTATTTGCCTCACACTCGTGTATCTGTTAAGATACAACCAAACAAATGTGCCTGCTTCCACCACTTCATTGGCAGTATGTTCCAGGCACCCACTGCCTTCTGTTTGAAAAACTTTCCCCACATTTTTTCCCCTAAACTTGCCCTCTGTCAACTTGAACCTGTGCCCTCTTGTAATTGACCTTTCCATCCTGGGAAAAGGCCTCTGAATAGCCACCTAATCTATGTCTCTGATAATTTTGTAGACCTCTATCAGGTCGCCCTTCAGCCTTCATTTTCCCAGTGAAAGCAATCTGAGTTTATGCCACCACTGCTCATAACTAAACCCTCCAGACCAGGCAACATTCTGGTAAACCTTCTCTGCACCCTATCGAAAGCATCTATCTTCTGGTAGTATGGCTACCAGAACTGCACACAGTATTCCAAATGTTGCTTAACTACAGTTTTATGCAGCTATAATATAACTTGTAAACTTTTATATTCGATGCCCCAGCTGATAAGGCAAGTGTGCTGTATGCCTTCTGGACTATCTTATTCACCTGTGTTGCCACTTTCAGCGATCTGTGACCTGTACGCCCAGATCCTTCTGTATGTCAGTGCTCAAAAGGGTCCTGCATTTATTGTGTAATGTGCACCTGAATTTGATTTTCCATCAAATTATTGGGATTAAAACCAAAATTAGAGGTGTATTGGGCAGCGAAGGAGATTACCTAGGATACAATGTGATTTTGATCAGATGGGCCAATGGGCTGAGGAATGGGAGATGGAGTTTAATTTAGATAAATGCGAGGTGCAGCGTTTTGGAAAAGCAAATCTTAACAGGCCCTATCCACTTAATGGTAAGGTCCTAGGGAGTGTTGCTGAACAAAGAGACCTTGGAATGCAGGTTCACACCTAAAAAGTGAAGTCGCAGGTAGATAGGATAACGAAGAAGGCCTTTGGTATGCTTTCCTTTATTGGTCAGAGTATTGAGTACCAAAGTTGGGAGGTCATGTTGAGGCTATATAAGACATTGGTTAGGTTGCTTTTGGAATATTGTGTGCAATTCTGGTCTCCTTCCCAATGGAACAGTGTTGTGAGACTTGAAAGGGTTCAGAAAATATTTACAAGGATGTTGCTCGGGTTGGAGAGTTTGAGCTATAGGGAGAGGCTGAATAGGCTGGGGCTGTTTCCTCTGGAGCATCGGAGGCTGAGGGGTGACCTTAGAGGTTTATAAAATCACGCGGGGCATGGATAAGATAAATAGACAAGGTTTTTTCCCTGGGGTGGGGGTGTCCAGAACTAGAGGGCATAGGTTTAGGGTGAGGGGGAAAAGATATAAAAGAGACCAAACGGGCAACTTTTTCATGCAAAGTGTGGCGCGTGTATGGAATGTGATGCCAGAGGAAGTAGTGGAGGTTGGTACTATTTCAACATTTAAAAGGCATCTGGATGGATATATGAATAGGAAGGGTTTGGAGGGGTATGGGCCAAGTGCTGGCAAATGGGACTAGATTATATTAGGATATCTGGTTCGCATGGAAGGGTTGGACTGAAGGGTCTGTTTCTGTGCTGTATGACTCTGTGAAGTTCCATCTGCATTTTCTCCGCTCAAATCTGCAATCTATCTATATTCTGCTGTATCCTTTGACACTCCTCCTCACTGTCTACAGCTCCGCTAGTTTTGATGTCATCCGCTGACTTCGCAAACCACCTACGTTTTCCTCCAGGTCACTTATATAAAACTGCAAACAACATCGCTGATCCCTGTGGAACACCACTTGTTACTGATCTCCATTCTCGAAAGCACTCTTCCATGCTACTCGATCTTCTATGACCAAGATGTAGAGGAGCTGGTCCCAAAGAAGAGAAAATGCTGGGAAATCTCAGCAAGTCTTGCAGCATCTGTAAGGAGAGAAAAGAGCTGACGTTTTGAGTTTATCTGACCCTTTGTCTAATCATTTATTTATGTAGAGGAGCTGGTGTTGGACTGGGATGAACAAAGTTAAAAATCTCACAATACCAAGTTTTAGTCCACCAGGTTTATTTGGAAGCCTGATGATGGAGCAGCGCTCCAAAACCTAGTGCTTCCAATTAAACCTGTTGGACTATAACTTGATGTTGTGATTTTTAATGTCTATGACCCAGGCAGTGCTGTATCCGTCTGACTAGCACACCCCCGGATCTCATGAGATGGTAACCTTTTGTACTAGCTTGCTGTGAGGTACCTTATCAAATGCCTTATAGTCCATGTAGACCGCATCCACTGCCTTTGCCTCATCAATCATTCTTCGTAATCAACCCACATTTTTCCATGTGATTGCTCAAGCTTTTTTGAGTAATTGCTAATGTTTTTTGTACGAGGGACTAAGTGTGGAGATGATGATCGTGCAGTTGATGTAGTGTAAATAGTTTTCATCAAAGACTTTCACAATATCCCACATGGAAGACTGGTACATGGATGGTAAAAGGGTAATGTGGCAAGTTGGATTTTAAATTAGATGTAATTCTGCTCATTTGATTTATTCAAAATTAAACCAATTTAAAATTATTAGCTGGGTTCACACTGATGCATTTTTGTGCACTAAGGCTCTTGAGGTGCCATGGTAGTGTCCCTACCTTTGAGCCAGGAGGTCCATGTTCAAGTCGCACCTGGTCCAGGGATGTTTGAAAACATCCGTGAACAGGTTGATTAGAAAATATCTAGAAGTTACAGACATAAATACTTGGGACCCTGTTTTACTTAGTCAAAAGGAATTTGCACATGTTTTATAGATTTATCAAAAAGAGAGGCCATGGAGACATCCAAGTTCTGCTGCGTCAACAACAATCTAACCAATCAGAATCTAAATGCTTGGACTAAGAATTAAAATTGCATGTTGCTGCATGTCGACGCTAATGGTGGCCCAAACAGTCATCGGAGTCCTCTTCAAGCTGTGTAAAATATTTTTTCAAGTATGTTTTGTGTCCTAGTTTTGATAAGTGCAATACGAAAAGTTGCTGGAAAGTTCTAATGTGATTGATGGAGGTTGGTTCTAGCCTTACTCCATCCAATGATATTTTTAATTCCAGTACATAGTTTTTAAAAATTTAAAAGAGAGGGGTGTATTTTCACTCCGAGCCCCAAGATAACCACTGCGGTGATAACATTACTGGAGATCTAAGCTGTCACTTGAGATTCAATGGACAGAATGACCTCTATCTGCATTATTGGAATTCTATGATTCTTCAATGATTCTATAAAATTCATAACTAAAGGATCTGCCACACTCCAAACCAAGCTGCGCAAGTCCATGTTTGACTTGTGTAAGGGTGGTCACCTACCTGGTGATATATGTGATAGGATTTGTTCTCATGGCATACAATGGTCGCACACAAAGGCTACCCAAGACACACAAACAATGCCCCCATACGTCCTATTCTATCTACAGCATGTAAGCTATTATATTTGTTCTATAATAAATGCTTGTTAGTATATAATTCTAATAGAAGACTGGAAGTTGAAGGGCATCCAGAAATTGGTTGCAACTACTCAGCCATTTGGTTATTTCAAGTTGTTCAGGCTCATCATAGCCTCTGGATTGAGGCCATTCTGAATTCTGGCTTGGGTGGTTTAAGTTGCGGGCTGTTTGGGTCATGCCTGTTTAGATGAAATGAGTGATCCCAGAGAGAGATTGCTAAGTTCAGCAAATGGATACAAAGTTGGCAAATGCAGTATGTTGTGGAAAAATGACAAGTTTGTTTTGTTTTGGATTGGAGAATAAAAGAATATAATTTCTGCCAGATAAAACTGCAGAAAACCAAAACAAAGGGACTTGAGGATGTTTCCACATGAACGTAGAAAGCTAACACATGAGTGCGATGGGTAACCAGGAAGTCTAATGGAATGTTGGCCCTTACTTCAAGGAGTTGGAGTATAAGAGCAGGAATTTTTTATTAGGACTACAAGATGAAATCACATCTGGAGTATAGTGAACAGGTTTGGTTCCTTTACTTAAGGTAAGATATTATTTCATTGGAGGCAGTTTAGAGAAGGCCCACGCGGATGAACCCCAGTTTGGAAGGATCAGTAGTTGCCTGAAGATTGGAAAAGTCAACCACAATGAGCAAGGATTAGAAAAATGCATATTATATATTAATAGAGTTACAGGACATCAAATTTGATGGTGCAACCTCTGGTTTGTCAAGTGACTGTGTATGTGTATATACAGAGGAACCTCGATTATCCGAATTTCTTCTTATCTGGCATTGTCGCAAGGTCGATGCTTGGCTAAACTGTTATCCGGCATTTGATTATCTGGCAAACGAAATACTCCCTGCACTGGTCCTTCGGATAATCGAGGTTCCTCTGTAGTCCCAATTAATTACCAGAACTGTGATGTTTGAAAAAAATAATAGGTGGCCACAGTCAACCACCTCTGGGCTGCAGTTGACTAGAAACTAAACTGAACTAACTGTATAAATATTCAGGTTGCCAGAACAGATGAGAGACTGAGAATACTGCAGCGAGCAACTCATCTCCTGACTCCCCAAACCCTGTCTACCATCTACAACTCACAAGTCATGAAACTGACAAAATAATTCTCACTTGCATGGATTAATGCAGCTCCAACAACCTTCAAAAAAGCTTGATCATCCAGAACAAAGGGATTTACTTGATGGGCTGTATGTCCACAAACCCACCTTCCAAACCCATAAACCCTACCATCAAGAAGGGTAAAAGCAGCAGATACATGGGAACACATTTGCAAATTCCCCTCCAAATTCCCCCTTTCTGACTTGGAAATATATTGCTGCTCATTTCAAAGTCACCAGGATTAAAATTGAGCTCCCACCTTAACAGCATTGTGGGCTCATCTAATAAAATGGATTACACTGGTTCAAGAAGGCAGTTCACCACCAACTGATCAAGGGCATCCAGGCATACAAACCAAAGAATTGGGGATGCTAGAAATCAGACTGAGGCAACATACTATACAGTGTGTGAACAGGGTGCTGATTTGTTGGGCCATAAGATTTAAGTTGAGACGGGAAAGACTTAAAAGGGACCTAAGGGGAAATGTTTTTATATAGAGGATTGTGTGTGTGTGGAATAAACTGCCAAAGGAAGTGGTGGAGGATGGTACAATTACAATAAGTAAAAGCCACCTGGATGTGTATATGAATAGGAAGAGTTGAGAGGATGTAGGCCAAATGCTTGCAAATGGGACTAGATTCATTTAGGATATCCAGTTGGCATGGGCAAGTTGGACTGAATAGTCTGTTTCTGCACTATACATTTTTGACTCTAATTGCCATGGAAATACAGCAAGAACATTTAACGGTTAATTTTAATTGTCAAATCAGGCAGGTAGAGTCTTATTGGTCAGGATGTTGTCATGGGATGCAGTAGAATTTAGCTGTCTTTGTACCCTCTGTTTTTGAAATAGCTGCAATATATGTACAAATTCCTTTGGCCTAGATAAAACAAGGTCTTGGGTATTTATGTTTATAGGAGAAAGTGAGGACTGCAGATGCTGGAGATCAGAGCTGAAAATGTGTTACTGGAAAAGCGCAGCAGGTCAGGCAGCATCCAAGGAGCAGGAGAATCGACATTTCGGGCATGAGCCCTTCTTCAGGAATGAGGAAAGTGTGTCCAGCAGGCTAAAATAAAAGGTAGGGAGGAGGGACTTGTGGGAGGGGCGTTGGAAATGTGATAGGTGGAAGGAGGTCAAGGTGAGGGTGATAGGCTGGAGTGGGGGTGGGGGCGGAGAGGTCAGGAATAAGATTGCAGGTTAGGAAGGCGGTGCTGAGTTCGAGGGATTTGACTGAGAGAAGGTGGGGGGAGGGGAAATGAGGAAACTGGAGAAATCTGAGTTCATTCCTCATGGTTGGAGGGTTCCTAGGCGGAAGTTATAGCTTCTACTAAGTGTAAATGCATCACACTGTGGGCCTGACTGATGATTTTAAACTAGTTTCTGATGGAAATCTTGCCACAATCCAGATTATTTAGTAAATTATTTCCAATTGCAAATTCATGTCTTAAGGTAAATGAACCTTTGATGCTGGTTGAGCAGTAGTGCCATTCTGCCAGCTGCAAATGGTCAGTTGGATTTGCCGTTTGGTATAGTTCACCAATCAATGGGGCATATGACCTACTTACTTGGCACTGGAACTTTTACATCATATTACTCATTTGTGCCTGAGGCAAATTTTAGTTTTGGCTTGATGACAGCATCCTGTTAATGGAGAAAACTACTCAGGGATTTACTGCACAGTAGCACTATGAGGCAGCAAGCTTCACCCCAGTCATATTTTCGTGACACCTTCACCTTCCAGGGTAATTGGAGGTTGACTGGTCTCTGATTAGGGTCAAAAGTCATGGACATAGCCTCTCATGAGGTTTTGTGACATAAAGTGAATGGTGATTTGATTCGGCTATCTATCACTTGGTGGTTTTGATGCCCAGTCTCCGTGTCACACTTAAATGGATCAGATGACTAGGACCCTCTGCACAATGTTGGTAATGAGATTCATCTTGCAGTTCGTGAATTCCAGTGTAAATATTGTCTGGGTGAATATAAGCTTTTGATAGATAGAAGTCGCATTTTCTGACCTCTACAACTGTATCAAGGAAAAAGAGTTTAGATTAGATTAGATTAGATTCCCTACAGTGTAGAAACAGGCCCTTAGCCCAACAAGTCCACACTGACACTCCGAAGAGTAACACCCCCCTCTGGCTAATGCACCTAACACTATGGACAATTTAGCATGGCGAATTGACCTAACCTGCACATGTTTGGAATGTCGGAGGAAACCGGAGCACCCGGAGGAAACCCACGCAGACAGTCGCCCAAGGCTGGAATCAAACCTGGGACCCTGGTGCTGTGAGGCAGCACTTTGATTACCCCCTTTCACTGGTAGATTTGAGTGCAGGATGGAGTTAATTAAACTATGTAAAGAAATTTGTAAACTATGTAAAGAAATATAAACAAGTCACTTACACATTGGAACTATGTAATAAGTTAGTGGTCTTTCTACCAAAAGTGGGCTGCTTATTGTAGCAAACAAATACATTAACTGGAACTGAGACTAGAGGAGATCCCATGTCAGTTGTCATCTATTTGCGAGTACATGATGTTATTGAAACAGAACATAGCTACATGAGATTGTAGGTTTGAATCCAGATTCCAGCACATGTTCATATAGATTGCCATGATACAGTGACGGTGTACAGTTATCAGCGTGCTGTAAATAAGCTGGCAATGTCAAAAGTACACATGACTACACGATTGCTCCCAAATGTGCATGTAATGTATGATATTAAAGAACGTGAAAGCATCTTCAGTGTATGCAGAAAACTCATTTAGAGCTAACTTCAACAGGTCTGAGCTGTTTAGCCAATTCATGTTGTGCAGAGTCAATGTTAAATAAAACATAGCTGTTGTATGTCTTGGTAGCAAGTACTGTAAATGCAGGCACCTAATGAGCCATGGGAATGAATCCTATCATATATATAAAATCTCCAGGCATGTAGCAATGAGATGTTTTACTTTGTGTCCTTGCCAGTGTGTTTTTTTTCCAGAAACTTAACTCAACAGCAACAATATTTTAAAAGTACTTGTGCACTTTGTGACTACACAATACATTATACGTAATTTAGAAATAAAAAGAAGTTGCAGTTTAGTTCCATTGTATCATCCCATAATCTATCTTTTAGTGTTTCTGTTCCCTCATCATGGTTTTATCCCAGTGAATCTGAAGTGATGCTTTCTCAACATTCTTCTTGCAATGTGGAGCCCAAAACAACTTTATCTAAGGCAATTGTAATTTCCCTTCAGATTTAAATAGATTCACCAACACGACCCAACTTTTATATTCATTCTATTTAACATAACACAGCATTCCATTAGCTTTTTATTGCTTTGTACAATAATACATTGGTCATAAAGTCCACTGAGCTTCAACCACAAAATGCTCTTACCCTTCCACA
Organism: Chiloscyllium plagiosum; assembly: GCF_037043375.1. NCBI lineage: Eukaryota > Metazoa > Chordata > Chondrichthyes > Orectolobiformes > Hemiscylliidae > Chiloscyllium > Chiloscyllium plagiosum. Next base: position 118,886,407 of record NW_028270144.1, on the reverse strand, counting down.
TTACCCAACTATATTTGAACAATAATTACCTTTCTTTAACTAAAGTATAATGTCTTTTGTCTATTGACATCGAGTTCCATCTGCCACATTTTTGCTCTTTCATGTTATTCCCTCATGGGACAAAGACATTGCTGGTTTGGGCCAGCATTGATTCCGTCCCTAGTTATCCTTGAAAAGGTAGCAGTGAATTACCTTCTTGAAGTGCACCAGCCATGTGCTGGAGGTATACCGATATTGCCATTAGGGAGAGAATTCTAGTATTTTGCCCGAGTGACATTCAAGGAAGTAGGATATATTTCCAAGTTAGGTTGGTGAATAGCTTGGGGAACTTGCAGCTGGTGGCATTCTCATGTGTTGGCTGCCCTCATCTTTCTAGAAGGTAGTATTCCTGGGTCCAAAAGGTGCTGTCTAAGGATCTTTGTTTGTTTGAAGTGCATTTTGTACATGGTACGCATTGTTACAACGAAGCAATAGAAGTGGATAGAACATAGAAAAATACAGCGCAGTACAGGCCTTTTGGCCCTCGATGTTGAACCGATCCAAGCCCACCTAACCTACACTAGCCCACTATCCTCCATATGCCCATAAAGAGGGAGAGTCCACCACTGCTACTGGCAGGGCAATACATGAACTCACGACTCGCTGAGTAAAGAAACTACCCCTAACATCTGTCCTATACCTACCACCCCTTAATTTAAAGCTATGCCCCCTCGTAATAGCTGACTCCATACGTGGAAAAAGGTTCTCCTGGTCAACCCTATCTAAACCCCTAATCATCTTGTACACCTCTATCAAGTCACACCAAACCTTCTTTTCTCCAATGTAAACAGTCCCAAGTGCCTCAGCCTTTCCTCATACGATCTTCCTACCATACCAGGCAACATCCTGGTAAACCACCTCTGCACCCGTTCCAGTGCCTCCACATCCTTCCTATAGTATGGCGACCAAAACTGCACACAATACTCCAGATGCGGCCGCACCAGAGTCTTATACAACTGCAACATGACCTCAGGGCTCCAGAACTCAATTCCTCTACCAATAAAAGCCAGTACGCCATATGCCGCCTTCACCGCACTATTTACCTGGGTGGCAACTTTCAGAGATCTGTGTACATGGTCACCAAGATCCCTCTGCTCATCCACACTGCCAAGTATCCGACCATTAGCCCAGTACCCCATCTTTTTGTTACTCTTACCAAAGTGAATCACCTCACACTTAGCTACATTGAACTCCATTTGCCACCTTTCTGCCCAGCTCTGCAACTTATCTATATCCCGCTGTAACCTGACACATCCTTCCTCACTGTCAACAACTCCACCGACTTTCGTATCATCCGCAAACTTGCTCACCCAACCTTCCAGCCCCTCCTCCAGGTCATTTATAAAAATGACAAACAGCAATGGTCCCAAAACAGATCCTTGCGGAACACCGCTAGTAACTGCACTCCAAGATGAACCTTTACCATCAACTACTACCGTCTGTCGTCTTCCAGCCAGCCAATTCCTAATCCAAACCTCCAACTCACCCTCAATGCCATACCTCCGTATTTTTTGCAGTAGCCTACCATGGGGAACCTTATCAAACGCCTTACTAAAATCTATATACACCACATCTACCGCTTTACCCTCGTCTACCTCCTTAGTCACCTTCTCAAAGAATTCAATAAGGTTTGTGAGGCACGACCTGCCCTTCACAAAACCATGCTGACTGTCCTTGATCACATTATTCCTATCTAGATGTTCATAAATCCTATCCCTTACAATTCTCTCTAAGACTTTGCCCACAACAGAAGTGAGACTCTCCGGCCTATAGTTACTAGGGTTATCCCTACTCCCCTTCTTGAACAAGGGAACCACATTTGCTATCCTCCAGTCTTCTGGCACTATTCCTGTAGACAACGAGGACATAAAAATCAAGGCCAATGGCTCTGCAATCTCCTCCCTTGCTTCCCAGAGAATCCTAGGATAAATGCCATCAGGCCCAGGGGACTTATCTATTTTCACCCTTCCCAGAATTTCCAACACCTCTTCCCTACATACCTCAAAGCCGTCCATTCTAATTAATTGTGACTCAATATTCACATCGGCAACAATGTCCTGTTCCAGAGTGAATACTGATGAAAAGTATTCATTCAGTGTCTCCCCAAGGATGTTTAAGGATGTAGTGCAAATCCCGTGGGTTGCTTTGTTCTTGATGATGTCAAGCTTCTTAAGTGCTTTTGGAACTACGCTCATCCAGGTAAGTGAGGGACGTTCAATCATACAGCCATAATCATCCATGCTGACCAGGTTTCCTAAACTGAACTAGTCCTGTTTGCCTGCTTTTGGCCCATGTTTCTCTCCACCTTTCCTATCCATATACCTGTCCAAATGCCTTTTAAATGCTGTAATTGTATCCACCTCTTTCACTTCCTCTGGCAGCTCATTCCAAAATGCATGACCTTCTATGTGGAAAATGTTACCCCTCCGGTCCGTTTTAAATCTTCCCCCCCCCCCCCCCCCCTCATCTTAAACCTGTGTCCCTTTGGACTCCTACTCTGGGAAAAGACCTATGCTATTAGCTTATCACCTCAGCTTCCATCGCACGAGGGGGAAAAGGTCCCAGCCTATCCTTATAACTCAAACTTTCTAGTCTTGGTAGCATCCTTGTAAGACTTATTTGCACCCTTTCCAGTTTAATAATATCTTCCTTCTAGCAGGGTAACCAGAATTGCACACAGTACTCCAACTGTGGCCATACCATTGTCTTTTGCAACTGCAGCATGACGTCCCAATTCCTGTACTCAGTGCGCTGACCGATAAAGGCATGCATGCCAAATGCCATCTTCATCACCCTGTCTACCAGTGACACTGCTTTCAGGGAATAATGTACCTGCACCCCTTGATCTCTCTGTTCAACAACACTCCCAAGAGCCCTACCTTTAAATATGCAAGTGCTGCCCTGGTTTGTCTTGCCTAAATACAACACCTCACATTTGTCTGCATTAAACCCCATTTGTCTTTGTTCAGCCCACTGGTCCAGTTGATCAAGATCCAGTTGTACTCTTAGATAACGTTCTTCACTGTCCAGCATACCACCAACTTTGGTGTCATCCATAAATTTACTAACCATGCCTCCTGTATTCTCATCCAAATTGATTATATAAATGATGTACAACAGTGGACCCAGCACCAATCCTTTCAGCACACTGCTAGTAACAGGCCTCCAGTCTAAACAACAATCCTCTTCCATCATTTTTTGTCTCCTACCGTCAACCTGATTTTTATTCCAATTGGCTAGCTCTCTCTGGATCCCATATGACCTTACTAGCCAGCCTACCTTGTGGAACTTTGTTGAAGGCCATGTAGACAATGTCTACCACACTACTTTAATAATGGATCTCAATGGTCAACTTTTCAAATAAAACTCAAATCAAATTTGAGAGAGATGGTTTCCCATGCACAAAGCTGTGATGACTTTCACTAATCCGTCCTTCCCTTTCCTGTAGATCCTGTCTCAAACTCTTCTAACAACTTATTCAACACTGATGTTAGGCTCTCCAGTCTTTTCTTTCCTGAAAATCTTTCTTTAAATAATGAGAGAAAGTGAAAACTGCAGTTGCTGGAGAGTCAGTTGTAAAGTGTGCCGCTGGACAAGCGCAACAGATCAGGCAATATCCGAGGATCAGGTGAGTCAACGTTTCGGGCATAAGCCCTGTATCAAGAATGTTGGGAGCAGGGAGTGGGGATAAGAGATAAATAAGAGGGTGGAGGGTGCTGGGGAGAGGTAGTTGGGAAGGCGATAGGTTGTTGAGGAGCATGGAGTGGATAGGTGGGAAGGAAGCTGGATAGGTGGGACAGGTAAAGAGGGCAGTGCTGGGTTGGAGGAGGGAGATGTGGTTGTAGCAGTGGGTTTGCTTCAGGGCAGAGGGGATGAATGGGGTACAGTGGGAGAGGGACTCCGAGCCTTGTGGAGGCAGGAAGAGCATTAGCCATCCTCCAGTCTTCCAGCTCCACACCTGTGGCTGTCAATGATACAGATACCTCCACTGTGGGCCCTGCAGTTTCTTACCTAGTTTCCACAGGGGCAGTTCTTTTCAAACAGAGCATGGTGAGTGTTTGTTTGGAATAGGTTGCCAGAGGTAGAGGTGGAAGCAAATACAGTTCTGTCATTTAACAAACGTTTAGACAGGTACATGTTTGGGATGTGTGTGGATGGATAAGGACCAAACGCCTTAAAGTGGGACTAGTTTAATTTTGAAAACTGGGCGACATGGGGAAGTTGGGTCGAAGGGCCTGTTTCCATGCTGTAGACCTCTGTGATTCAACCTCCTGAATGAACGACAGTCTTTTGGGAGGCAGGAAGTGAGATGCTCGCTAGTAGCTAGCTTTTGTATCCAATGTGTTTATATGGCTGTTCCAGTTCAGTTTCTGATCAGTGGTTACCCCCCTAGGATGTGAGAATTCAATGATGGCGACATTATTCAATATCAAAGAGCAATGGTTTGACGGTCATGATCTGACATTTGTTTGGTATGAATTTTACTCACCATGTTTCAGCTCAAATTTGAATATTATTCAGGTCTTGCTGCATTTGGAGACAGACTGGTTCAATGTCTGAGGAGTTGTCAAACATTGCGCAATCATCTGTACGCATACAAACTGCCTTAGCGTCATCTAACCACAGTGCTGCAAGAGGGAGCAAGAACATGTGATATTCCATCATTTCCTGTGATGCATACACCCTTATTACCCTATCACAGCACAACTTAATCACCAACTTCACAAAGCTGCTGCCTGTATTATATATTGGAACGTTTTACAAATGAACCACGTTCACCGACTCCCCCTTTATTAATTCTTCTAGTTACGTCCTTGAAAAAAATCCTGTAAGTTTGTCATGCATCCTGATCTTTTCACAGTTTTCCAAGTGCTCTGCTAGTAACTCTATTGAAATGGACCCTAGCATTTTTCCTAACACTGATGTAGGGCTCATCAGTCTATAATTCCGTGATTTCTCTCTGCCTTATTTTTATACCGTGGGCGGCACGGTGGCACAGTGGTTAGCACTGCTGCCTCACAGCGCCAGAGACCCGGGTTCAACTCCCGCCTCAGGCGACTCTCTGTGGAGTTTGCACATTCTCCCCGTGGCTGCGTGGGTTTCCTCCCACAATCCAAAAATGTGCAGGTTAGGTGAATTGGCCATGCTAAATTGCCCGTAGTGTTAGGTGAAGGGGTAAACGTAGGAGTATGGGTTTGGGTGGTATACGCTTCGGCGGGTCGGTGTGGACTTGTTGGGCCGAAGGGCCTGTTTCCACACTAAGTAATCTAATCTAATCTAAACATGCTCTTGATAAGTACTGGTGTTGCATTAGCTGCCCTCCAATCCTTAGGAACTGTTCCAAAGTGTAGAGAATCTTGAAAGTTTACCATCAAAGCATTCAATGCTTCTGGGGCCACTTTCTTAACTACTCTAGGAGTACTTCCCTGTGTAATGCTAAATTGAACACTTTGTCCCTCCCCACTGTCTAATTTCATTCCCTCTATTGTGACAAATCTAATGGTGTTAAACAGGGCTTTTGAGAGTGCCATTCCTCTTCATGTTCTGTCCACCATGTTGTCTGATACCTTCCATGGTGGTGATCCTGACTTCGGTCAGATATCGCTTGGATGGGAAGCAGCTAAATCTGAAACTCCAAGCAAAGACCAAGGTTTTCAAGACTATGCTTTATGATTTCCCATTGACTAATTGTTTACTTGCTGCTGGTTCCATGCTGAATGTGCCACAGTATGTCAAAATTATGATAATGTTGTTGTTTTCCCTCTGCTTTGTAAGATTTCCTTCCTACATTGGGTGTTTGCCAGTTCTGGAAAAGGGTAGTGTGTGGAATGCTGGAACACCAGCACACCCACTCAGGAAAATCTCAACATCAATGACATGTACCTTAGGCTATCTGGACTTGGGTTTTCATCTGCCTGTCCCCTCCCAATGGAGCCCCCACCTCACCAGTGGAATAGCAGGGCAAGCACATGTAAACAGCTTATGACGCTTATTGAGAACAAGACAGTCAGCATCAGGAGAAGTCGACATTTCTGGTGTAACCCTTCTTCAGGGCTGGGGGTGGGTGTGGTGGGCAGCTGCAGATAAAGGGCGTGGTGGGTCAGGGTGGCTAATTGGGAATAGGTGAAGACAGGTAGAGGGTACAACCTAATTGACCAGTGGGAAGAATGAATTTGGTGACACGGAGCAGTGGAAGGGATGGAAGGGGCTGGGAAAGGAGTCGGGGGATACCTGTCTTTATCTATCCCCACGTCACCACCCCTGCCCCCGCCACCCCTTTTATCTGCCGCTCCACCCACACCTGCCCCTAGCCGTGAAGAAGGGTTATACCCGAATCTCAATTTAGTTAAACCAAGACTGGTCACCAAAGACTTGACCAGATAGCTTAGTGGCTCAATCCTAAAAGACAATATCCACCAAATAAAAAAATGGTACTGTCTTTATCAAAAAGTAAAGGAATTTCAACTACACACGATAGAAATGTTCGTTTCAAAGAACGCCATGAGTCTTTGGAACTTCCTTCCTCAAGAGACAGTACAAGCAGTGTTTGAATTTTTTTTAACTGGAGGTAGATTCTTGATAAGGGAGTGTAAGGTTATCACAGGCAGGAATGTGAAATAATCAGATCAGCTGTAACCTTATTGAATGGCGGAGCAGGTTCAGGAGACTGAGTGACTCATTCCTGCTCTAAATTCATTTGTTTTATCAAGTGGAGAGAAATTTAAGCAGAGGCAATCCTGAACTAGTGATCTGTCCAAAACTCAGTGATTTGCGGTATCCTATCCTGTGTTCAATAGTATCTTTGCAGTCATCTGTATATCATTGGAATGCAATGGAATTCTTAAGACGACAAACATAGCCACCTTTGCCTTAAGGGATGAGTAAGATTATCATTTTGAGATTAATTTAATTCCCCCCTATTTTCCTCTAACCTTTTCTTCTCACAATGCAAGACTATGGTGATATTAATAGCATGGTGATAGATTATTTTGCTGGCACTAGTTTTAGTAGACTTGATAGAGGGCTAGAGGAGGTTAGAGATAATGAGAGATGAGACCAAGCAGGGATTTAATTTTGAGGGTGATCTTTAAGTTGACACTGTTTAACAGTAAACCACTGTGGATCAGTCATCAGAGTATCACAGTGTGAATGGGATTTGGCAGAAGTTAAGACATTGGGATCAGAATTTTAGATAACACCAAGTTTATGCAGAATTGTCCAACAGGATTTCAGTTCTTTCCAACAGTGTTCAACATTCATCAATCAAGACTTAGGCTGTCAATACCAGATCCAGAATAATAACTTCAAAAGGATTTTGTAATTTGTTCGTCAAAGAACTCTGTTGTATACAAACTCAAAGGATGGTGACAATCTGCTAACTGAAATAGTGTGCTCCAGTTTATTTTAAAAACAAATTGAATCAAGAGTGAACTGTTGCTATTTTATCAGAGTTGAAATATTATGGCTACTTGGAAGGAAAAGAATCAACAAATCTGAGTCTTGACCCCTACCTTCTGACTTTTGCCTTACTTAACACTATCCTCTCCTATTTTTGAACTAGTGTCCACGCATTTAATAGATCCTCTGGCTAATAGCCATCCTCCTGTAATTTCTCCTTTGAAAGCAGCAGCATACACCTCTTTTTGGTCAGTGATTTTAGTTATTCGGACGATGGCTGAACACAATACTGAACTTCCCTTGCCTGTCTAGATTGCCCAATTTGATTCTCCTTGCAACTATGCCTTATTGCTCAATGCTCACATACATCAGCTGTTTTCTCGAAAACCTTTGTCAGCTGGGCAAAAACCAATTTCTGTAATTAACATACATCCTGTCACTAAATTCACTGAAAAGCTTTGGTCACTTTTGAAGATTGATCCAGCTTTCACAGTGGATCGGTGAATGTCCTGCAGGTTTTGATACAGATGTATTCATAAAAAGCAAGAATAAAGAAAATAACAGGTGGTGTGTTTTTATTTGTTTCTTTGTTTCAGCTTTCAGTTCGATTAGAAAGCTAACAATTGAGCTATCATCTGATAAATAAAGTTAAGTTCTGATTGACGTGTGATTCCTGTGTGCCAAATAGTAACATGGTTGCTTTGTCCATGCTCAGTTAGGGACAGCTGACAAATAACAGTTTTTTAAGTGAGACCCATACTCATTCATTGTTTCAGTTTGAACTCCAGCTTTGTGGTATTGTTTCATTTTCTGTTTGTGGCTGATTTGCCACATGTGGTGAGCATTTTGGACACCAGGGGCTAAAATGTGGAAAGCCTTCTGGAAGTGCAGTAGAATAACTCAGTTTGGTGATAACTAATGGAATGGAAAAGAGTTTTAGCATCACAGCTGAGGCTGTGGTGGAGTTGGATAATGTTATGGAGATGAAAACAGGCAACATAGTGATGGCATTTAGAAAACAGCAAGTCACTTTGCCTCAAAGCCAATACCATTTGATAGGCAAAGCATGCAAGAATGTCTATCTTGAACTGTTTAAAGGTATCTGTGTTGACCAGTGCCCATTTATCTGCCAAACCAAGTTGCCCAATCTAGGTTTGTTTTGGCTTATTGCATGTTGATTGCCATATTTTGCATTAGATCCGTTTATCACCTACAAACATGGATATGTTAAACTGAGAACTTGCAGAATTCGACAGAGCAGCTCACAGCCAATGAAAAACATTTGAATGTTATGACTGTTACCAAAAGCATATTGTTGGAAGGAGGAAAGCTTAACGAATTTGCACACAGCAAGGTCCCACAAATTGAAATGTTTTTGGCAGTATTATAATTAAGGGATAAATGTTGGTCAGGACTTCAGCAATATCTGTTTGTTTATGTGAATAGTGATCCCAACAAGGATCCCTGTGGGCTGCTTCTAGCAATTATTTTCCACTATGACAGTTTTTACACCCTTTGCTGCTACCACTTAGCCATTTGCCAAACTAAGTTACGATTTTCCTTGTAAGCATTCTGCTATATTGCAATATTAAATAGTTTTTTGAAGTCTATCTTGGTTGACAACACGCACCGTTATCCATCAGATATTTAATACTTTTTAAGAAATCCAGTAACTTCATAAAAATAACTTAATCTGGCTGCTTAATCTCCAATACTGATATAGTTTATGACTGCTGTTGCTAAGTAGATTTTTTGCAGAGATGTTTTGTTTTCCACTGAAGGAAATGAGATTTAGCATACTCAGTTGAAGAGAAGCAGAACGTGTCCCACAAATAAATTGTTTCTGAATTGATTAACTTAAATGCTAGCTGATTCAATTTAACATTGTTTTTCATGGAAAACCCAAAGATTTGCATTTATAGCCAATAATTAACAGAAAGCAAATTGGTGTAGCTATGGCATGATGGAGGAAACATTTGCATGATGGCATCCAGTTGCTCAAGGGTGATTACTAGTCCAAAGATCAAAATTTGCACACTATGTTCCGCATCTAAGTTCAAATCCTCTATTCTTTTCAGTTATCAACCCCTTCTAAGTTTAAAGGATGTCAGAGAAAGCTGATGATTTGGAAATATTAAAAACTACTATGTAAAAACTTTTAAGAGCCGTGGTTGGAACTCGCTCATGGAATGTGTGAAGTTTGATTTATTATTAACACTGACCTCTGCAATGGGGAAAGTCTAGTCAGTTCCTGACTTGATAGCTTATATTAATCACAGGCTATTTAGAAGCATTTTATCATTTATACTTGTTGTTCATTTGTTGAATTGTGGGAAAGCCAATACTTGTAATTTTATTAGTGAAATCAATTGTGGATCTCGCGCAACAGCAAGTTATGAGGTCTAGTCATTTGTGGGCTAACACAAGCAAATTAAATCGCAATTGTTTTTTTAATTTCCTTTAACAAATAATCAACACGTCTCTGATTCCACATTACCCAGTTGCACCTTAATCAGGGCAATAAACCACAGCTTTCCTGCATCACTGGAGCATCATAAAATGATTCTGCCACTTTGCACCTTTCTGAAATGGTCACTGATCTTTCGAGAATGTGAATGGTGGTCTGACCAAGCTGCTTTCAATAGTTCATGAAGGAGCTACTGTGAAAGTTTAAAATAGAAAACATTTTTCTTTGTTCACGTTAACTTGCTTATCATTACCCGCTTTCATTCACTTTATTTTTGCATTGTCACATACTCAAAGTTTATTGTTTTGCTTTTTAAGTGGTGTTAATACAACTATATTTCTTTGAAGCATTGAATCAAAATACTTGGACCAATAAGTGTTGCATTTACTGTTTAAGGTGTGAAATGTATTCTTGCCGTGAAGGTGTTTTCGGTTAAGTGAATTTTATGTAATTTTGGTACTTGCATTTGAATAATTATTTGAAAGCAGAAAACGTTCTACCATTTGGATGTGTAGTTATTAATGTGATGATCAATTGACTAATGTTGTTGAGATACATGCTCAATGCAAAGTTTTCAATATAAGCTGCAAATAATTTGCAAATTGCTGCTTGGGCTTGTCAAGTGTCGGTAAGGTTTCAGTTGAATGCAGGTTATATTGTTTCTCCTTCTTTATTCTGTTTGCAGGGACTGGAACATTTGGACGAGTTCTGCTAGTCAAAGACCAGAAGACCAGAGAATACTGTGCTTTGAAAGTGATGAGCATTCCTGATGTAATCCGGCTTAAACAGGAACAGCATGTGCATAATGAGAAAAGTATCTTAAGCGAGATCCGCCATCCATTTCTTATAAGGCTGTAAGTAGGCTTATGTTTACTGAAGATGATTTTGTCTGACTAATACAGTACGTTAATTAGACTCATGCATTGTTTAGACAGTATTGCTTGTTTAAATTTCTCTCCTACATGGATAGCTGAGTTTACGTATAGTAATTTTTAATTAAATCACTAGATTTTTAAATCCTTACTGAGCTCCAGCCTTTGTTTTCCAATAATGCCATGCTGGGAATGGGTTTTAGATATTGCTGGATGTGGAAAAAAAATTGAAAACATTTAACACCTCTTCAGCATTAGAAAAATTGCCATTGCATGGAAAAGTTGCATGCTAAAAAGAATGTTTGAGGTCTATATTGGGTGTAGCCTCTTCTAATGTCAAACCAGCTCAAGATTTGTCATTAATTTGCAGTAACAACAAGTTATATTTGCATCGGGTCGGAATATGATAGTACAAATTTTTATATTTCTGCCTTTCTCTAATTCTCTACACAAAAATGCATCTTTATGAAAACACAAGTTAAGAGTAGGCCATTCAAGCCTGCTTTGTCATTCACTATAATCATGGCTGATCGTCTAACTCGATAGTTTGATCCTGTTTGTCCTCCTTATCCTTTGATCCCTTTATCCCCAAGTGCTAAATCCAACTTTGAAATCATTGTATTTTGGCCTCAATTGCTGAGGAGTGGCAGGGAAACTATAGGATGAATAGCACTCATAGGTTTAAGGTGAGACGGGAAAGATACAAAAGGGACCTAGGGGCAACTTTTTCAGAGTCTGGTGCATGTACGGAATGAGCTTCCAGAGGAAATAGTGGAGGCTGGTGCATTTACAATTTAAAAGGCATGAGGATGGGGACAGGAATAGGATGGATTTTGAGGGATGTGGGCCAAATGCTAACAAATGGGACTAGATTAATTTGACGAGTTGGACTGAACGATCTGTTGCTGTACTGTATAACTCTTGACTCTGGTAACAAATTCTACATGCTAATTACTGTCTTGGTGAGTAAATCTCCTCATCTCAGTCATAAATGTTGACCCCCATATCCTCAGTCTTCATCCTCTGCTTTGTGTATTTGCTGTCATTGTCCTCTGTCTCGGCCTGTTAGAATTTTACAAGAATTCCAAAAATTAGCTGTATTGTCACATGTACTCGTGAGTACAGTGAAAAATGTATAAGTTGCTCCTTACAGCGCCATATTAAATACCAAGGTCCCTAGGTTCAGATTAGGTACAAATTCTTAGGGACAAAAGGTTAAGAAAAATAATGAAATAAAAAGTCAAACAATAAATTAGAAAAATAGAGAAAAGTTCAGAAAACACTCCTTCCAACCTAGACGGTGCACGGCTTCACGTTCAAGCTGAAAGTGCCGAGAGTCTGATTTCAGACTGAGGCCGGGCATCTCTGCTGACTTTGACCCTGGAAATCGCCGATGCCACTCAAGGACGGGAGGTACAAATGAAAAAAGTGAGAAGGGAGCAAAAAAGAAATGGACAGAGTGGGCGAGCTCTGGCTCAGGAGTCTTACTCTACTGCCTGACAGAACATAGAAACATAGAACAGTACAGTATAGTACAGGCCTTTTGGGGTCTCTATGTTGTGCTGGCCTTTTATCCTACTCTAAGATCTGACTAACCTACATACCCTCCATTGTACTAACTTCCATGCGCCTATTCCAAGAGTCGCTTAAATGTCCCTAGTATATCTGACTTATTACCACCACTGCCTGTGTATTCCATGCACTCACCCTTGACATCTGCCCTAAACCTTCCTCCAGTTATCTTAAAGTTATGCCTCCTTGTGATAGACATTTCCGTCATAGGAAAAGGTCTCTGTCTATGCCCCTCAACGTCTTGTAGACCTCTATCAAGTCACCTGTCTTCTTCCTTTGCTCCAATGAGAAAAGCCCTAGCTCCCTCAACCTTTCTTCAGAAGACATGCCCTGCAGTCCAGGCAGCATCTTGGTAAATGTCCTCTGCACCATCTCTAAAGTTTCCACATCCTTCCTATAATGAGGCTGAACACAATATTCCAAGTGTGGTCTAACCAGGGCTCTATAGCGCTGCAGCATAAGCTTGTGGCTCCTAAACTCAATCCCTCTGCGAATTAAAGCCAATGCACATACGCCTTCTTAACAACCCTAACAAACTGAGTGGCAACTTTGGACCCCAAGATCCCTCTGTTCCTCCACACTGCCAAGAATCCTGCCTTTAACCCTGTATTGTGCATTCAAATTCGGCCTTCCAAAGTAATGACTTCATACTTTTCCAGTTTGAACTCCATCTGCCACTTCTTAGCCAAGTTCTGCATCCCGTCAATGTCCTGTTGCAACCTACAACAGCCCTTCACACTATCCACAACTCCTCCAATCTTTGTGTCATTGGCAAACTTACTAACCCACCCTTCCACTTCCTCATCCAAGTCATTTATAAAAATTTCAAAGAGCAGAGGTCCCAGAACCAATGTCTGTGGAATACCACTGGTCACTGAGTTCCAGGCTGAATACTTTCCATCTACCATCGCCCTCTGTCTTTTATGGGCTATTCAATTCTGTATCCAGACAGACAGGTTTCCCTGTATCCCCTGCCTCCTTAGTTTCTGAATAAGCCTACCACGGGGAACCTTATCAAACGCTTTACTAAAATCTATGTACACCACATCCACTGCTCTACCTTCATCAACCTTAACCAACCTCCATGTTTCTGTTGTGCATTTCCGTGAAAACATCTGTTGCCATTTTATGCGCCCTAGTTCCTGCCTAATGGCATTGTAATTCCCCCTCCCCCAATTAAATACCTTCCCATATCGTCTGCTCCTATCGCACTCCAAGAGTATAGTAAAGCTTATGAAGTTGTGATCACTGTTACCGAAATCATCTCTACCTGAGAGATCTGACACGTGGCCTGATTTGTTGCAAAGTACCAAATCTAATGTGGCCTCCCCTCTACTCGGCCTATCTATACATTGCATCAGGAACCACTCCTGGGCGCACCTGACAAAAACTGCTCCATCCAAACTATTTGAACTAAGTATGTTCCAATCACTTTAGGGACGTTAGTCACCCATGAGAACAATCCTGTTATTTCTGCACCTTTCCAAAATCTGCCTCCCAATCTGCTCCTCCATGTCTCTGTTGCTACTGGGGGGTCTGCAGAAAATTCACAGTACAGGGACTGCTCCTTTCCTATTTCTGTCATCCCCCATACTGACACTGTAGACAAATCCTCCTTGACCATCTCCCTTTCTGCAGTTATGATGCAATCCCTGATTAGCAATGCCACTCCTACACCTCTTTCACCACCCTCCGATGCCTTTTGAAACATGTAAATCCTGGAACATCCAACAACCATTCCTGCCCCTGTGATATCCAAGTCTCTGTAATGGCCACACCATCATAGTTCCGAGTACTGATCCATGAACTGAGTTTGTCACCCTTATTCCTGATACTTCTTGCATTAAAATAGACACACTTCAGCCCATCACACTGGCTACACTTTTGCCCGATCAAGTGCCTATCCTTCCACGTAGACTCTTTGCACACTGTACCTGGCTGTTCACTACTCCATCATCTGATCTGTAGATCAGGTTGCCACCCCATGCCAATCTAGTTTAAACCCTCCTGAAGAGCTCTGGCAAACCTCCTGCCCAGAACATTGGTGCCCCTCCAGTTCAGGTACAACCCATCCTTCTCATACAGGTCCCACTTTCCCTAGAAGGTATCCCAGTTATCCACATATCTGAAGCCCTCCCTCCTACACCAGCCTTGCAGCCATATGTTCATTTGCACTTGCTCTCTATTCCTAGCCTCACAAGTACGTGGCACTGGTAGTAGTCCTGAGGTTATTATTTTGCTCGTTCTGCCTTCTAGCTTCCAACCTAATTGCTTATACTCTCTTTTCAGGTCCTCCTCCCTTTCCCTACCTCTGTCATTGGTATCGATGTGTACCACAACTTCTGGCTACTCTCCCTCCCCCTTAACAATCCTGTAGAGTCGATCCGAGACATCCCTTACCCTGGCACCTGGGAGGCAACACGCCATCCGGAAGTCTCGCTCGCAACCACAATCTACTGTCTGACCCTCTCGCAATTGAATGCTCTATCGCTATTGTTCTCCTTTCTCCCCGCTTCCCTTCTGAGCCACAGAGCCAGGCTCAGTGTCAGAAACATGGCTGCTGTGCCTTTCCCCTGCTGGGTCATCCCCCTGCTCCCAAATCAGTAGACAAAATGATACACTTTTTATTGAGGGGAACAGCCACAGGGGGACCTCTGCACTGTCTGTCTATGCCCTTACCATCTCCTGATGGTCACCCAGTTACCTTTATCCCGTAACTTGGGTATGACTACCTTTCTAGAATTCCTTTCTTATCACCACCTCAGCCTCCCGAATGATCTGAAGTTCATCCTGCTCCAACTCCTGTTCCCTAATGCGGTCTGTGAGGAGCTGGAGTTGGGTGCACTTCTCGCAGGTGAAATTAGTAGGGACACCAGTGGTGACCCTTACCTCCCACCTCCTGCAAGAGGAGCATGCACCTGCCCTAGCCTTCACACCCTCTGCATTAAACAGCTGAGAGATTAAATAGATGAGGGAGAGAAAACCCAAAAAGGTCTGACCTTACCAAGCCTCCACACATGTGTACTGTCTCTGGATAAGCCAAAGCTGAAATATATCAGTTTATTTGCCCAGCAATCCCAGTGTCCGCATCCATTACTGTTGAGCCTTCACTCCGCCTATTCGTGAGGTAAGTTCTCACCGCTCCTGCTGCAAAATGGAGAGCCCCTGTCAGTCTTCTGAATCTAGCAAATATAATCTTAACTGATTTAACCTCTCCTCAGATGTCAGTCCTCTCATCCCAAGAACTGTGTGGTAATCCTTTGCTGTACTCTGCTCTATCATACAAACATTTTTCCACGGATAGGGTTACCAAAACTGCAAGCAATATTCCAGGTGTGGTCTTACCAAGGGCCTTGTACAATTGCAGCAACTCCTCCCTGTTCCTGTACTCTAATGCCATCATTCTGAAGGCCAACATGTCCTTTGCCATCTTTATACCTGTATGCTTACTTTTAGCAATTGCTGTATGAGGGCATTCAGCTTTCTATGCACATTCCTCTCTCTAAATTTATTGCCATTTTAGGTGGTAATCTGCCTTCCCGTTTTTGTTACCAAGTATTTCCATGTCTTGAGGTAACTCCAGTTGGACACTTATGCAATATTGTGCCTGGGTTTTTGTATTGGGCTTTGGCAACTGGTAGCTGGGGCTACTCCTGTCCTATGAACTACAGGTTACAACATACAAGGGATAGGAGCAAGAGTAGAACATGCTGGCTTGTCAAGTCTGTTCCATTGTTCATTATGACCAGAGCTAACCTTGACTCTGCTCTATTTCCCTGCCTTGAATGTATGAGAGACTAAAAATCTGTCTAAAATAAAACAAAGAACTACATTTGCTGGAGATTTAAAACATGGAAAAACAGAAACAGCTGGAAGAACTCAGCAGGCATTACAGCATCTGTGGAGAGAAAAGAGAGTTAATGTTTTTGAGTCCAATGATCCTCCTTCAGAACTGACAGCATCATATTTTTAGTGATGTGGGTCGGAGGTGGGGAGATGGTGGAGAAAAGTGAATGGTTCGGTGGAGATGGTGCCCAGAGAAAGAGAAGAAAAGAAAAGGTTAATCTAAGGAATGGAGATAGTAAGGCAGGGAACAGAAGAAACTTAGAAAGGTGTTAGTAAGGGCTATGAGTGAGTGAAAATGGGTTGGCTGTGCCCATGTCATACCAGGATGTGAGGTGTAGGGGTGGATAATAAATGTCAGAGGAGGTGTTCATGCTCTGAAATGATTAAATTCAATATTGAGTCCTCAAGGCTGTAATGTCCACAAGTGGAAAATGAAGCGTTATGTTTTGGCTTGCATTGACCACTGCAACAGAATTGAGATAGAATCATTGTCAAGCTAACATAATGGTGGGTTGTCAAAGTTGCAAGCACCTAGAAGCTGGGGATCATTTTTATGGACAAGTGTAGGTGTTTGGAAAGCGGTCACCCAGTTGGTGCTCTCTATAAATCCAAATACGAAATGAGAAGTAGTAGAGGAAAAGTATTCGGAGAATGAGTGACTGCTTTGTGGTTTTTTTATACTGTTGTCCAGTCATTTGACCTATCTGTATCTCTTTGAAACGTTTGTGTCCTCCTCATGACTTGCGTTTCCAACTAGCTTTGTACTATCAGCAACACAAAAATAATGGGTTGTTTTCTATTGTAAGAAGCTAGAGAATTTGCTGTTGGATCTGATTTAACAATTTGCTTATTTTCAGTGTAACAGTAGTTAGTGGTCTTAATTAATGGTCATTTTTCCCATCTAATAATTTTATCAACAGATACTGGACGCATCATGATGAACGGTTTTTATATATGTTGATGGAATACGTGCCTGGAGGAGAACTGTTTTCTTACTTACGTAATCTTGGACGTTTCAACAATAGTTCTGGACTTTTTTACTCTGCAGAGATTGTGTGTGCAATAGAATATCTACATGCCAAAGATATAGTTTACAGAGACTTAAAGCCTGAAAATATTCTACTGGACAGAGAAGGTCATATTAAGCTTACTGACTTTGGATTTGCAAAAAAACTTGTTGACCGGTGAGTCCTCTTTACCCTTGCTTAATTAATTGATCATAAAAGTGTCTGCCCACTTTTATACCATTTTGTGCAATGGAGCAAGCTATGTTGGAACTCTGGTCTGTTTCCAGGCTGTACAATGCTCTTAATTTGTAAGCAAAATAACAGTCCATGCTTCGTTTCTGTTGTTGCTTTAAGTCAGTGTTCTGAAATTTCATTTTGAGGTTGTCCTCCAATATATAAAATAATTCTTCACTCTGTGTTAAATAGCTCAGGATTTGATAAAATAATGTATTAGACATAAAATGCTTTGTCTGGAAAATAACCAATTGAGTTAGAAATTTATTCCAGTTTCTGACTAAATGCTATGTATTAGAGTTGAATGCCACAGGCTTGGAAAGTCCCGGGTTGGGTTGAATTCAGTTGATGTATTTGGCCTTGCTACTGTTAGACTGAGTAAAAGGAAGGATGATCTTGGTGTTTATTATTGATTGATGTTTAAGGACTGCTATTCATGTAGAACAGGATTGAGCTCAGCCTGGCCTGACACTTTGAATGTAATTTTTCCATTAACTATAGATTAAAGAACCAGAATTATGAAGAGTCAGTGCTGTGGGCTAGACTTCCTGCCAGTGTGTTTTTCTATCCAAACTATTGATGAAAAAATGAGAAAATGCAAAGGCTCTATGGCAAAGTTCGTATGAGTTACTGGTCTAAACCAGTGAGAGTTATGTTGAGTTTTAAACTTCGAAGTGTTCTAAATTAATTTTGAATAACTGCAAACATAGCTGGTTCAGACCCTAAAGCAGTGTTTTTGATTGCATGACCTACATAAGGCTTAAATTGGGAATTCATGGGTGGCTAATTACATTTTTGGTGATTAAGTCAAAAATGGACTGGTGGGCTTAGTTAGGAGTGCACTCTTGTTAATGATTTTCTTGGTGTGTGTATTTTTTGATCAATGTGCGTGCTTTCATTACTTGCTTACTAGCCGTTGGTTATCTTCTAAATTGGTACAGATTACCAATCAAGGGCATTGTGGTAGTAACAATAATTCCTGGCTTTTCACATTCCATGAATGAATAAAAGTAAACAGGTGAACTGGAAACACCAGTAAGATAAGTATGAACAAGAAGGCTCAATGTAGCTGGTTGAAACAGTTGGCAATGACAGTTACAGCCCACCAGAGGAAACACAGCTGAATTAGTACCTAGTAGCTTTCAAAGGGCGGGTAGTATCTGATGTACTTAACGGGCTTTTCAGCAAACTTGGCAATGGCTCTGTTGAAGTTTAAAGTACTGCTTACAACAGCTGGACCAAACGCTTGAAGCTGTCCAAGATTTTTTTTTTCTCCCCTTTTATTAATCTTTCCTGGGATACAGTGTATAGTGGTAATATCACTGGGTGAGTAATCCAGAACACCAGTTAATATTCTGAGGACATAGCTTAATGGTGACCATACTGTCAAGTTGGTTACCTTTTTAAAACCCATCTGGTTCACTAATGTCCTCTAGGAGAGGAAATTTGCTATCCTTACCTGGTCTGGTCTACATGTGGTAACAGACCATCCAGTCTCAGAACTCCATCACTGTTCCTTCACTATTGCTTGGTCAAAATCCTGGAACTTCCTGCCAAATAGCATGATGGATGCATCTCCACCACATAGACTGCAATCCTTCAAGAAGGCAGCTGAATATCTTTCTAACAACCGATTTGGATTGGACAATAAATGCTGACCTATGTGACGCCCATATCACATGATTTAAAAAAAAAATTATTCACAAGATGTGGGCATCGCTGCCTAGCAGAGCATTTATTGCCTATTACCCCCAGAGGGCAGTTAACTGTCAACCACATGGATGTGGATCTGGAGTCACACAAGCCAGACCAGGTAAGCATGGCAGTTTCCATCTGGACGTTAGTAAACCAGATGGGTTTTTTCCAGCAATCAACAGTAGATTCATGGTCATCATTTGACACTTAGTTCCTGGCTTTTTTTTACTGAATTCAAATTCCACAATCTGACATGGTGGGATTCAACCTGTGTCTCCAGAACATTGCCTGGGTTTATGGATTAACAGACAAAAAGTATGGCGCTGGCAAATCACAGCAGGTCAGGCAGCATCCGAGGAGCAGGAGAAATCGGTGTTTTGGGCATAAGCCCTTCATCAGGACGAGGGTTATGAAGGCCTTTTACAGCGCCTCACTTTTCGACTCTGATCTCCAGCATCTGCAGTTTTCACTTTCTTCTTTATGGATTGACAGTCCAGTGATTATACCACTGGGCCAACGCCTCCCCCATTTACAAAATTTAACAATTTACAAAACAAAAGAATGATAGGATTGGATAGGTATTTAGATTAGAGTGGTGTTGGAAAAGCACAGCAGGTCAGGCAGCATCCGAGGAGCAGGAAAATCAACATTTCGGGCAAAAGCCCTTCATCAGGAATGGATGGGGATTGGACAGGTTGTATTTGTCCTCCTTGTTGTGGACAGGACATTCCCCGGCAGTTTTCCACATTACCAGGTGGATGTCAGTGTTATGGCTATATTGGAACAGCTTTTCTATGGGCACAGCTAGTTCTGGAGAACACTTTTTCAGTATTGTAGCCAAAATATAGTTAGGCCCCATAGCCTTTGCAATGTCCAATGCATTCAACTGTTTCTTGATAGCATGAATTGAAATAACTGAAAACTGGCATCTGTGATAGTGGAGAATCTCAGGAGGCCACGATGAATCAGCCATTAAACCTATCTGTCTGAAGATTGTTGCAAATGCTTCAGCCTTGTCTTTTTAAAATTTAAACTAATATTTATGTTTAACAATTTGTATTTCTATTTAGTTATATTTATTTTATCTATTTGTATTTAATACATCTTTTAATGGAGAAAGACTGTAAGAAGCTGCAGCTTTCGAATAGGGATTTGGGTGTACTTGTGCAAGAAACACAAAGCTAGGACACAGGTGCAGCACATAATGGGGAAGGCGAGTAGAATGTTGGCCTTTATTTCAATGGGGTTGGAGTATAGATTTGGGAAATCTTACTGCAACTGTGCTGGTGAGACCATATCTAGAGTACTATGAGCAGTTTTGGTCCCCTTTGTTGAAGGAAAGATATTGTTTCATTGGAGGCAGTTCAGAGAAAATTCATGAGGATGATCCCAGTATGGAGGGATTGCCTTATCTGCAAAGGTTAAATATATTGGAACTCTACTCGCTGAAGTTTAGAAGAATGAGAGATCTCATCGAAACATATGTGATTTTTAAGGGGCTTGATAGGGTAAATGTAGAGAGGAATTTTTTATTCATTCATTGTATGAGGGCATCATGGGCTAGATCATTTACTGCCCATTCCTAATTGCCCAGAGGGCAGATAAGCGTCAGCCGCATTCTTTGATGTTTTCCCCTAGAAGTAAAGGATGCCAATTTAAGACGGAAATGATGGGGCATTCCTTCTCTTGAAGGGTTGAGTCTCTGCAACACCTTGCCAGAGAGTGCTTGTGTATACTTAAAGCTGAGATAGATGAATTCTCGATCAGTAAGCCAGAATGATGCTGAGAATACTTGTGGAGTCATATCCCCCAGGTAATTATTTAATTGTCTAACACCATTCACAGCTGGATGCAACATTACTGTAGTGTGAGTTGAGAATCCATATCCATGTTTAAGGACTTTGAAGGACACTGGAAACCATAGAGTTGTTTGGATATTTTCTGAATTGAGCAGTATCATGTGATTTCTTGGAATTTTCAGTAAATGGGCTGTGACCCATAGGGTCATAGAAGTGTTCTGACACTGAAGGAGGTCATTCGGCACATCGTGCCTGTGCTGGCTTGTTAAATGAGTATAATTACCTAACCCATCTGCTATTTGCAGAAGTCAAACGTTTTTGTGCGATAAGGATCCTGCTGTTTTTCTGCAAATCAACTCCCATTCGCAAAACAGCTAAGCTAAGCAATAAGAGATGGCTTTTTTTTTAATTATGGGGAGAAAAAAAAACTACCTTTTGAGAAGATGAAGGGTCAAAGATCCCTCTAAACTATGCAGCCACTGGAAAGCCCTTTGCATCCTGGAGACATACACAGGTGGAGAAAAGATTGAAGGGAACATTGCCCTGGGCTATGCTAATTGTTTCCTAGCAACTCTTTTTGGCCTTGGAATTCTGTTATTGTGGACCCAGAAGTCAGAATAGTAATGACACCTTGAAGGTGCAAGAAGCTCCTAAATAATAGAATTTCCAGATGCCAGTGTTTCTTTCTATCTGTGAAAGACTGTGACCACTGAAGTCCAAGTTGTTTCAAATTAGCTGGATGTTTATCATCATTCTACGGCTGTCAGCAATTCATCTTTGTTGAAAGAAAATTTCAGGGGTCATGAGAAGTTACCTTTATGAATGCTCAGTGTTGAGTGACAAGCAGTATTCAAAATTGATCCCTCAGCATAGTGTCAGAGCACACAATGTGATGGATCATATCCTGAATGTGAAGGTGGGGCTTTATAATTAAGCACTGCTGTAGATACTATGATGAGGATCTGCATCAGACCGATGTAATGAGGACAAGATCAAGTAGTACTTTTTCTCTTGTTGCCTTTGTCGCCATTTGCTAAAGGCCCACTTTAGTACAGGGACAGGTCAGTCAGTTGGGGTGCCACTGAGCACTCCTGGTAACCAACATGGAACTTCCTCACCTAGAGTAAATTCTGCACCCTTGTTTACCTTGGTATGCCCTGTCAAATTGTATTGAACATAGAGGAGAACTGATTAATTTGCTGAGTGATGGCAGTAGGTGGCAATCAAGTTTTCTTTGCCCATGCTTGACTTGAATTCATGAAACTTTATGGGGTCTGGAGTCAATATTACCATTCAGGTAATAGTCTATTTTGCTGTTACTCCTACCAAAATGTATGACTTAACATTTACTAACATTGTATTCCATCTGCAAGATCTTTGCCCACTCGCTCAATGTATCGGTGCTCCTCTGCAAAGTTCACAGTCCTCTGCGCACTTTGCTCTGCCACTCATCTTAGTGTCATTGGCAAATTTTGACACCGTACGTGTGGTCTCCAACTCCAAATCATCTATATTAATTGTAAATAATTGTGGTCCCAGCACTGATCCCAGAGACACACCATTAGTCACTGATTGCCAGCCAGAATAGCACTCATTTATCCCTACTCTTTGCTTCCTGTCAGTTAACCAATCCTCTATCCATGCTAATACTCTACCCCTAACACCATGCATCTTTATCTTATGTAGCAGCCTCGTGTGGCACCTTGTCAAAAGCCTTTGGAAATCTGGGTACACAACATCCATTGGGTCCCCATTGTTCACCTTGCTTGAAATACTTCGTAGAATTCCAAAAGACTTGTGAAGCATGACTAGCCGTTCATGAACCTACAATGGGGCGGTTTCTTTCGAGATGCGCTGCTATTTCTTCCTTGATAAGATGCTTGAGTGTATTCCCCACTACAGAGGTTAAGCTCGCTGGTGTATAATTCCCCATCTTTTGTCTCCTTTCCATTTTTAACAGTGATGTCACATTTGCTATTTTCCAATCTGCTAGGACTGCCCCAGAGTCCAGCAAATTTTGGAAAATTACCACCAGTCCACCTGCTATTTCTCCTGCCATCTCTTTTAGTACTCTGGGATGCATTCCATCAGGGCCAGGAGACCTATCTATCCTTAGCTCCATTAGCTTACCCAACACTAGCTCTTCCGTAATAATAATTGTTTCCAGGTCCTCACCTACCTTCGTCTCTTTGTCGCTTACTGGCATGTTAATAGTATCCTCCGCTGTGACGAGCGATGCAAAGTACCTCTTCAATGCCTCAGCCATTTCATCATAACCCATATCTAACTGCCCCTTCTGATCCTCGAAAGGACCAACATTTACTTTAGCCACTCTTTGTTTTATATATTTATAGAAACCTTTGTTATCTGTCTTCATATTCCGTGCTAGTTTTTTTCTCATACCCTTTCTTACTTTTCTTTATAGCTTTTTTTGTGGTTTTCAGTTGACCTTTACAGTTTTCCTAATCTTCTAGATTCTTGCTGTGTTTAGTGACTTTATGTGCCTTCTCTTTCACTTTGATAGCCTGCCTTATTTCCTTGGACACTCATGCCACTGTTGGAATATTGCGTGCAAGTCTGGTCTCCTTCCTGTCGGAAAGATGTTGTGAAACTTGAAAGGGTCCAGAAAAGATTTACAAGGAGGTTGCCAGGGTTGGAGAATTTGAGCTATAGCGAGAGGCTGAACAGGCTGGGGCTGTTTTCCCTGGAGCGTCGGAGGCTGAGGGGTGACCTATAGAGGTTTATAAAATTAATTAGGCAAAGTCTTTTCCCTGAGGTGGGGGCATTCAGAACTAGAGGGCATAGGTTTAGGGTGAGAGGGGAAAGATATAAAAGAGATCTACAGGGCAACTATTTCATAGAGGGTGGTGCATGTATGGAATGAGCTACCAGAGGAAGTGGTGGAGGCTATACAACTGCAACATTCAAGAGGCATTTGGATAGATATATGATTAGGAAGGGTTTGGAGGGATATGGGCTGGGTGCTGGCAGGTGGGATTAGATTGGATTGGGATATCTGGTCGGCATGGGCGTGTTGGACCGAAGGGTCTTGTTTCCATGCTGTACATCTCTATGACTCTATGGCAGGTTGCACCTCCCCTTACAGTCCTTCCTTCTCATTAGAGTATACTTTTGCTGAGCACTTTGAAAAATTTCTTTGAAGGTCCGTCAACTGTAACCACCACTGTTATTATAGAATCCCACAAAAGCTCTTAAGGTCTTCTTTTAGTTTTTGTCTCTCTAAAAATTTTTGGATTTTCTTTACACTTAATCTATTTCTCTAATTACTCTGTTCAGAGATGTTGTTACTCACCTCTGGGGCAGGTGGAACTTGAATCTGGGTCGCTCGGTCCTGGGGTAGGGAGACTACCACTGCACCACAAGAGGACCCCTCTAAAGGTCTGCTTTTACTTCCATCCTTGTTAATTGAATTCACATTTCACCTCCTGTCATCCTGGGATTCTAACCAATGTCTGTAGAACAATAGCCTGGATCTCTTGATGAGTAGTCAAGTGACAGTTCTTCATTTATCCTTCCTGTGGAGTACTTTAGGACATTTTGAGGTGGTAGAAAGCTCTCAATAAATTAAGGCTGTTCATTTGTTTAAGGTGGCAGTGCATAAATCATGAGCCTATGTATTTCTTTAACTTCTCATGTTAGAAAAATGTAGGTTTTTCAGTTTGTGGCATTTTGTCCTTTGCTTTTCATAGACAGTTTTGGGGACTCATATGGAAAATTCAACTACTCTGGATTGGTTGCAAGTTTCTGCTTGCACACTGAGCTGTGGAGACAAGTATTCATATAGATCCTCTGACAGAAGTATGAAAATATGTATAACCAATTTAAATAAAAATTATATGATGAGGGCAAGATGGCCAAAAGGCAGTTAATAATTAAGCATTTTACTGTTTGTCTGGAGTCACATGTAAGCCAGACCAAATCGAGGTGGCAGATTTCCTTCTCTTAAAAAACATTAGTGAATTAGATAGGATTTGACATCAATCGGCAGTGATGGCATGGTTGCCATTAGGCTAGCTTGTTTTTCCAGGGTTGTTTTTTTGTTGAATTCTGATTTAACCATCTGCCATGGTGGGATTTGAACTTGTGGTCTTAGAATCTTAGCTTGGGTTTCTGGTATAGTGACATTATCATGAGGCCACCTGTGTTCATTTCTGCTTACCATGTTTTTCTTTTTTTAAGTTTGTTTCCATGTAGCATTCTCGCTACATAGCATATCCTTCTTAGATTTATTTCAAAGCTTAAAAACAAACGATTGTGTTGACCATGGAATGTCGACCAGTCGAAGTTGAATTGTCAATCAGTCGTTACCCTTTTCTTAACTTTTTTCATTTATCCATAAGATGTGGACTTCGCTTGTTGGCCAGCATTTATTTCTAGTTGCCCTTGAGGTGTTGATAAGATTCCTCCTTGAACTGCTGCAATTCACTTTAAGGCCGATCCACAATACTGTTAAGGAGAGATTTTGACCCAGCGACACTGAAGGAATTGCAGTATATTCCCAGGACAGGATGGAAACTTGCAGTGGTGGTGTTCCCATGTATCTGCTACCATTGCTCTCCTAAATGGTAGTAGTCATGAGTTTGGAAGGTTTTGTCTAAGGAGTCTTGGAGAATTTCTGCAGTGCATCTTGTTGCAGGTACTGACCTTTGGTGGTGGAGTGTCGGCCAGTTCCCCTTTCAGTCAAAGCAAAACGCTATGAGACGCAGTAGAGTTTTACCTCTTTCATCTTTACTCTGAGCCCTGGAGGAAGAGAGGATGATTGCCCATGGGCAATCAGGGATGTGAGATCCCAGTCTTCTTTCAAACAACAGTTTCTCAATGAACTATATTGTCATTTTACAGGAAGGAGCATCCAGATAAGGCAACATACATATTAATTGGGTTACCATTGCAGTCAACGAATATCAATAGCAGCGACCAAGTCCTCTACTATTATCCAATGAATGTTCTTAACCTTATTAACTGGATTCATACAATGGGTAGTTTTCCCCTTGTTAAACCAATGTAGTGTACAAAATCCCACGCAAGGACTGTACAAAACACTACATAGGACAAACAGGAAGACAGCTAATGATCCGCATCCATGAACACCAACTAGCCACGAAACGACACGACCAGCTATCCTTAGTAGCCCCACACACAGATGACAAGCAACATGAATTCGACTGGGACAACACCACTATTATAGGACAAACCAAACAGAACAGCCAGGGAATTCCTAGAGGCATGGCACTCATCCACAGATTCAATCAATAAGCACATCGACCTGGACCCAATATACCGGCCACTGCAGCAGACAGCTGGAACTGACAACCGGAAGCGGCAGATTCAAACCACTACAAATGGCGGACGAAAGATCACAGAAGCGCTTCACAGGAGGCTCCCAAGCACTGACGATGTCACCTAGACAGGGGACGAAACGTCTGCAACACAAATTCCCAGCTCCGGCAAACAGAACCACAACAATGAGCACCCGAGCTACAAATCCTCTCACAAACTTCAATTCTGACTTGCATGGGTGATGTTTGATTTTTAAATTCAAACCTTAACTTCT
The DNA here is from genome assembly GCF_037043375.1 of Chiloscyllium plagiosum. Lineage (NCBI taxonomy): Eukaryota > Metazoa > Chordata > Chondrichthyes > Orectolobiformes > Hemiscylliidae > Chiloscyllium > Chiloscyllium plagiosum. Next base: position 118,859,903 of record NW_028270144.1, on the reverse strand, counting down.
AAATCCTCAGATAAAACAGCCTGTCCACATCCACCCTGTCAAGACCTCTCAGGATCTTAGATGCTTCATTCAAGACATCTCTAACTCTTCCAAACTTCAGTAGATACAAGCCCAGCATATCTAATCAGTTTTTGATAAGAGCTCTATCACTCCAGACACTGGTCTGGTAAACCTTCTGCAGACTGCCTCCAATGTATTTATGTTGTTCTTCAATAAGGAGACCAATACTATACTCAGTACTCCAGATGCAATCTCTCGCTGTTTAGATAATATACTGTTTTTATTCTTGCTGCCAAAATAGACAGTCATTTTCTCACATATTTCATTGTGCCCACTCATTTAACTTATTTATATATTTTTCTATGGTTTTTATATTATCTTTGCTACTTACTTTCCTACGTAACTCAGTACTATCAACAAATTTGGCAGCAATGCCTACCTTCCCTTCATCCAAGTCCTACAGATAAATTGGAAGCAGTTGAGGTCCCAGCACCAATACCTGTGGCACTCTACTCAGCGCATCCAAATATTCTATCCAGACATTGATGCAAAATAGCATGCAAAGAAAAACTGCATTGCCTATGATTTCCATGGATGCTTCATTTCTTGAGAATCAAGCCAAAATCTTTAGCCAGAAGGTGCTTGAATTGCGCACAGTTTCTTTTTAGCAGGTTGGTTGGGCATGCAGTTTCAAAGTTAAGCATATCCTCGCAAACTAACTTGTGCACATATGACTTGAAGTCTGTTCTCTTCATGATCTGTACTTTGAGATGACCTCATGAACTCTGGTATAAGTTTGATTTATTAGCTTAAACTGATGTTTTAAAATATCCTTTTAATGCAATCTCTGGCTGTCTATCACTTCAATCACATCAATAAAAATCTTTTCATCATGCTGCAGCGTTGTATTGTTGCATTGTGTGCATTCCTTTACTGTCTGTCTTAGGATTTCTCTCATCAAAGGAAGCTATTACAAGAATAACCCATCCAGTGGTTAATAGAATTGTAGATTCCTGTTTTAAGATGCATTGTGTATTCATAACTCATCAGTATCTTGTCTTTCCACCAATGGTAGCTCACCTATCTACCTGTGAACGACATAAGGATGAATTGAATGTAAATCGAGCTCAAAAACTAGACATGGGTATCTGTATAATTTTCCATTGCTTTGTACGGTCTGGAAGGAGAGATCATATCTGAAGTGAGGCAAAGCCTGAGGAAACAGTTTGGGGGATTTGAAGGAAGCATGGGGATAGAACTGTTAAATCTTTTTTTCTTACTCCAGTATTAAAGTTCAGTAGTCTCATGAAAAGGTTAATAAGGTAGCCAAGCTAACTGAGGGGCAATTATCAATCAATCACCTGAAAAGGAGGAGATTCTTTTCTAAATGGGGAAAGGCTTTGGAAATCTGAAGTGCTGTGGGACTTCGAAGTCCTAGTTCAAGATTCTCTTAAAGTGAATGTGCAGGTTTAGTTGACAGGAAGGCAAATGCAATGTTACTTTCATCTTAAGCATAGAATGCAATAGCAGGGTTGTACTGCTGAGGTAGCATAAAGTTGTGGTAAAAACATATTTGGAATATTGTGAGCAGTTTTGGGACCTGCTTCTAAGGAATGATGTGCTGGCATTGGAGAGGATCCAGAGGAAGTTTGAGAATGGTCCTGGGGCTGAAGGGCTTATCATATGAGGAGCGGTTAAAGACTCTTGATTTGTACTCTATATAGTTTAGAAAGATGAAGGGGAACTGATTGAAACTTACAGAATACTGAGAGGCCGAGATAGAAGGGACGTGGAGAAGATATTTCCAATAGTCGGAGAGATTGTTATCCAAGGACACAGCCTCCCTTGAGAGCTGATGAGCAATTTCTTCAGCCAGAGGATGTTAATCTGTGAAACTCCATTGCAGCAAAGGGATGTGGATGCCAAATCATTGAATGTCTTTAAGACAGAGATAAGTAGGTTCTTTATAGGTAAGGGGATCAAGGGTTACATGGAAATGACAGGAGAATGTGGTTCAGAAACATACCAGTCATGATTGAATGGTTGAGTAGACTAATGGGCCAAATATTCTAATGCTGATCCTATTCCTTCTGGTCTTTTGACCACCATAATAGAGTAAACTGGTTCTTTCTCTTCCATTGCAGCTTCAAGGAATGTTTCATTGGATCTTCTGCCAGTCTAAGGTTTTGACAATAAAGAATATGACAATTTATCTTGACATCACTATTCTTTACAGATATGCCAACTGAAATGTTGTGTGCAGATTTTTACAGGGTTGAAACATTGAGGCCACTCGTTGCAATAGGCTTATACGAAACCAACTTCACGTTACAAAATAAACATGGAAAAGTGGCTCATCTTGCTTGCTTTTCCTAGATTTGATAGAAAAGCAACTAGTGATTCATGCGTTTATCACGGTGAACAGATTTCAAAGTTGAGCACTTGATGCTGTCAGTATCCTTTGGAGCATAGGAGCAGGAGAAGACCATTCACCCCCTTGAGCTTTTGCACTGAACCTTACCAACAAGGTAACACATTTTAGAATTAATTCCTTTTATGCGAATGTTTTGATGCTTCAGGTTAAAATCAAATTTGAGTGACTGGACAGGCAGAGGAAGAATGACACTATTGGCTTGTTTTTATCGTTCATTTATGATCTAAGCAGGTATCTGGAAAATCAGGGAATGTGTATTAAATTTATAATATACTCAATAGTTTCACTCGTGCTAACGGCCAATACTATGCAAGTAGTGCACAATTAGCAGTTCAGTTCTATGTTCATTCTTGTTTGCAGTCAAACGTGGTCAGTATTTGATTAATATTGTATGTGATTCTTGCTGTGCTGACATAGGTAAAGTTGCCAGTTCAAATTCAGTTTCAGAAATGAACACAATCTTGTCTGCATTTCCATTGTCATATTCTGGGTACATGCAGTACCATAGTTTTGAAACTATAAACTGATTCTACCTGCAGTTTCAAGTGGATGTCATGATTTTGAAATTAAGTTATTTCCTGTGTTCTAACCAGCTGGATATATGTTTGAAAGTGGTGAATTTAGTGCGCTACAGAGCTAGGGCTAGAGAATTGTACAAGTTGAGTAACTCTTTTGGGAGCTGGTGCAGCGACAATGTGTCAAGTGGGCACCGCTTGTATTGAAAACTTCTATGATTATGTGATTAGAAAGGAAAGGCGTTAACAAAGTAAACTTGGGTCTTATAAACCATGTGAGTTTGGTGAATCAATAATGGAAAATAAGGTGGTAGATGCTACATTGGAGTGGTAGGGGGTGTGTGTGATTGAGGTTCGAGTCCTCTGTGCTGCATTGGGGAAGGGGTATGTGATTGAGGTTCAAATCCTTTGCACGACAGTGGGATTCAAGTCCCCTGGGATGGGTTAAGTTGAGGTTAGAGTCCTCTGTGTGGTACTGGGGTTCAAGTCCCCTGGGTTGAGGGGAGGTGTGATTGAGTTTCGAATCTTCTGAGCAGTACTGGGTGGGTTTGGCTTGAGGTTAGAGTCGTCTGTGCAATACTAGGGTTAGAGTCCCCTGGGATGGGTTGATTTGTGGTTCAAGTCCTCTGCACTGTGCTGAGATTCGTGCTTTGTGTTTGTGAGCTTCAAGCTCTCTTTGTTTAAGTAAGGTTGGAGTTCTGTGTTTTATTGGGGTTCGAGTGTTTTGTGTTTTAAGTGGGATTCAAGCCCCTGTGAGGAGTAAAGTGAGAAAAGGGTTAAAATCCACCCCCCACCCCCACCCGGGGCGGAGTTTGAGGCTCTGAGTCTTTGTTCTGGGGGAAGAGAGTGGCTTGGACTGTGGCGCCATGTGGTCTGCTGCAAGAGCTTTCTCTTTATCAGTGTAATTTCAGTGAGAGGATGTAAAATAAACAAAAAAACTGAAATGAAGGTTGTACTAGTACTTGGGTTGAAAAAGGAAAGTTTCAATGTAAATTGTGCCATGCTGAGTGTGTTTGATATTTAAAACTTCTGGTGTGTTAAATTACTGGTTCAGAAAAGCCATTCAAGTGACTGTTTTGCCTTGTTTGAATCAGGATCTCAATTCAGTATATTATGTGGGCTGTGCAATGGGGCAGATTTTGTTTTTATGTCGAAATTGTACAACATTATGTCCTTTTTAAAATTATAAAACTTGTAACCTTAAAACAAGTTGACTGAATGCCTTGAGCCCCTGATGTGTTTGGAATTCTACAATACCTGTTTAAAAAGGAACAGTTGGTCAGTGGTCATGTTTGAATCAGATGAGAGTATTCAATTAAAATATCTTTGCTGTTTTTTTTAATGCAGTGTTCACAAAAAAGAGTGCATTTTGAGTTTGGTTTTATAGAGAATATTAGAATTTGAGGCTGAACTGCTTAAATTCTGTTAATTATTAAGACTTTATTGGCCCCCTTCATATTGCAAATTCAAAGAGTGTTGATCTCTACCAAAGTTGCCACTGTAATTTTGACTCTTTTATTTGGGAAGTTTCATTTGGAGAACATATTTTAAAAATTCAGCATTTGTTTCCCACGAATATTTGAGATTTAAATCTGAACTGAAATTGCCTCTTCAATTGCTAAAGCACATAAAACATTTTGTTGTTTTCTTGTTGTTCCAGACTTTTGAAATACTTTTCCTGACAGCTTTCACATTAGCCAAGTATCAATTTGTTAAAGGAAAATAATTTTTGAATAATCTGTGCGAGGTACTCGTGGGTTTGATTTTAGGACTGTTGATTGTTGTTTATAATTGACTGTACTGCCTAAACAATTCAATTTAGAAGTTTATGGATTGTATAAAACGTGATGATGTCATAAATAGTGAACAGAGTCATAGACTTCAGAAATTCGAAGACGGTTGAAAGAGGCAATTTAGTGTAGTTAAATGTGTGATGTCTTCATACTGATAACCATGTTGGCAAGGAAGGAACAAGAAAGGAAATGAAAAGATACTTTCAGAAGCTAGCATCGTCTCTGGGGTTTCGCCATTCCCAGGTAAAGCACTCCTTTGGGCCACCACCCACCCCTCCACAACCTGATCCAATGGATTCAATCAGCTTCCCAGACACGAGCACGAAAAGTGAAGAAACTAGCAATGAAGAGGAGGTCGGTACGCTTTTTGTCAATGGCCTTCCTATGGACATTAAACCACGTGAGCTTTACCTGGTCTTTTGATCATTTAAGGGATATGAAGGTTCACTGATCAAGCTAACATTAAAACAGCCAGTTGCCTTTGTTACATTTACAGCAGAGCGGGAGCAGAAGCAGCAAAGAATGCTGCATTCACCTAGCCTGCAGTTGCAGCTGCTGCACTGCACACTGATGCGCTGGTACCCTCTATCTGAAGCATCTCTGGAAAAATGGAAGTCTCATCAGCTTTGTTAAGCATTTAATTGCCCTTATCCAAGAAATCAGATTTTTCTGTAGAGTGATGCTCAAGGACAGACTGAATTTTGTTTTCAGGTTGGACTTTACTGAAGGCGATTGAGGAGAACTGGCTCCTTTCCACTCGACTTAGATGGGATGGAGTGGTCATTAAGGACTGTGGAGTTAAGAACATTACTGGTGTTTTTTTCCCACATGGGAGGATTCTTCAAACTCTCATTACTGTAACAGACTAGTATTTTTTGTTCTAATCATTGTATGATGTGTGCCAATAGCTTAAATACTAGCTGTCAGAATCTTATGAAAGCTGGTAATGCCATTGTTTATCATGAAATGATAAAAGGAGGGAATGAGAATGTGTATAGGGTATAAGCAGCCAGGGAAAGAGTTAAGTTCTGAGTTTTGTGAAACAAGGTTCAGCTGAGCGCAGGCAGGGAAAGAGTTAAACAAGGGGTTCAGCTGAGCATGACTCAGGTCCGATAATAGCTTATAGCTAACAATGGGGTGCTGGAGGCAAAGGTAATGGGTTAACAAGTTGGAAAAGCATTCATTATGTAGAACCATTTAACAATGCTAGAAACATCTCATTATGTAAGGTTAGTGTAACAAGGTGAAAAGTATTCATTATGTGAAGTCAGTTATTCATTGTCTAACAGCAGATGGCTTAATCTTTTACTGTTGAAGCTCACTGATTGTAACGGTCACCCAATTAATATGTATATTGCCTTATCTGGATGTTCCTCTCTATAAATGACTATAAGTTCAATGAGAAACTGCTGTTCCAGAGATGACCATGAACTCATGTCTCTGTGCACCTGGGCGATCATTCTGTCTCCCTCCAGGGCCCAGAATAAAGATGAAGGAGTTAAAATTACTGTGTCTCTGAGGGTGGTGTTGAGCAGGTGTTGCACGAAGTAACATCGTGGAAATCCCAGAAATCGAAGGAAGGGAGGAATTCAAGAAAATTCCGAGCACAATTAAATTGCACCCAAACAAAACAGCAATGTTCAGTCAGTTGCTCAATTAAAGAACAGACTAGATCTTAGATTGAAATTAGCCCTTAAATTATTGCTTAAAATATGAGGATATAACAGAAAACATTTCATTCAAAGGGTGGTGGGAATCTGGAATTCTCGGCATGTAAGGGAGATATATCTGGACGCAGGTTTGCTTGCTGAGCTGGAAGGTTCATTTTCAAACGTTTTGTTGCCATATTAGGTAACATCTTCAGTGAGCCTCCAGACGAAGCACTTCTGATGCTTCCTGCTTTCTATTTATATGTTTGGGTTTCTTTGGATTGGTGATGTCCTTTCCTGTGATAGCCATTTCCTGTGGTGATGTCATTTCCTGTTCTTTTTCTCAGGGGGTGGTAAATGAGATCCAAGTCAATGTGTTTGTTGATAGAACTCTGTTTGGAATGCCACGCTTCTAGGAATTCCCATATATGTCTTTGTTTGGCTTGTCCTAGGATGGACGTATTGTCCCAGTCAAAGTGGTGTCCTTCCTTATCTGTACGTAAGGATACTAGTGAGAGAGGGTCATGTCGTTTTGTGGCTAGTTGATGTTTGTGTATCCTGGTGGCTAGTTTTCTGCCTGTTTGTCCAATGTAGTGTTTGTTACAGTTCTTGCATGGTATTTTGTAAATGATATTAGTTTTGCTCGTTTGTAAGTTCATTAGCTGCTGTTTTAATGTGTTAGTGGGTTTGTGGGCTATTGTGATGCCAAGGATCTGAGTAGTCTGGTAGTCATTTCCAAGATGTCTTTGATGTAGGGGAGTGTGTCTAGGGTTTCTGGACACGTTTTGTCTGCTTGTTTGGGTTTGTTGCTGAGAAATTGGCGGATTGTGTTCATTGGGTACCCATTTACCACCCCCTGAGAAAAATAACCGGAAATGACATCACCACAGGAAATGACATCACCAACCCAAAGAAACCCAAATATATAAATAGAAAGCAGGAATCATAAGCAGTGCTTCGGAGGCTCACTGAAGATATTATCTAGTATGGTGATGAAACATCTGAAAATGAACCTTCCAGCTCAGCGAGCAAACCTACATGCAGAAAGGATGAAGTCAACTATGTTTTTTCTGCTTGGCCCCCTCGCCACCACCACAGGCCCAGCCCAACAGCTGTGTCCTTTTAAGATCTGACCAACTTGATCAGTAGTGCCAAGCCACTGTTGGTGGTGGACTTTGAAATTCCCCACACAGAGAACATTTTACCCCCTTGCCATCCGTAGCACATTCTCCAATTGTTACTCAACATGAAGGACAACTTGATTCATCAGCCAAGTACATGGTAATCAGCTGGAGGTTTCCTGACCATATTTAACCTGGAACCATGAGACTTCATGGGTTCCAGAATAAATATTAAGAGCTCACTGAGCACCATCTTGTTTAGTACTGTCCGTCACTTCTGGTTCTGTCATGGCAGTAGGGTTCAACATATTCAGGGATGGTGACTGACGTGTCTGGGGTGTTGTCTGTAAAGTCTAATGTAGTGAACGTGACTAGTAAAGCAGCAGACTGACAGTGTGTGAGACAGCTGTTCCAGTTTTGGCACGAGCTTTCACATGATGATAAAGAGGACTTTACAAGGTTGACAGGGCTGTGCCTGCTACTGTCAGCTGTGGTCCATAGGTGAATGCTGGGGGTCTGTCTGGATTTACTTAAATATTGATACAACTGAGTGGCTTGCTTGACCATTCATTGGGTAGTTGAGAGTTAACCATATTGCTGTGGGTCTGGAGTCACATTTGGCCATACCATATGTGAATCGTAGATTACTTACTTGGAGGACAGTAGTGAGCAATGAATGAAATTAATAATATTAGGGGCAAATCTCTGCTGTTTGGAGTCATACCTAATAAATAGGAAGACTGTTGTGATTGTTGGAGGTTAGTCATCTCAGCTCCAGTCCACCTCTGCAGGCGTTCCTCAGGGTAGTGTTCTTAGGCCAGCCATCTTCAGCTTCTTCTTCAATAACGTTCCCTCCATCATAAGGTCAGAAGTGGGGATGTTCACCAATGATTGCACAATGTTTAGCACCATTCACAACTCCTCAGATACTGATGCAGTTCATGTTCAAATGCAACAAGATCTGGAAAATATCCAGGCTTGGGGTTATAAGGAGCATTTGTGCCACACTAATATCAGGTAATGGCCACCTCCAGAAAGAGACTCTCTTACCCACGCCCCTTGACATTCAGTGGCGTTACCATCAATGAACCCTCCATTATTAACATCGTTGGGGTTGCCATTGACCAGCAACTCAACTGGAGTTATCTCTCAATCGCTGACTACAAGAGCAGGTCAGAGGCTAGGAGTACTCTGACAATTAATTCTCCTCCTGACTCACTATAGTCTGTCCACCATCTACAATTCAAGAGTGTGTTGGAATACTCCCCGTTTGCTTGGATGACGCAGCTCCAACAACACTCAAAGTTTGACACCATCCAGGATAAAGTGACATACTTAATCGGCAAACATTCACTCTCTCCAACACTAAAAGTTGGGCATAGCAGTGTGTGGTATCTGTAAGATGCACTTCAGATATTCACCTAAGATTCTTCGATAGCACCTTCCAAATCCACGACCACTTTTATCTCGAAGGATAAGGGCAACGGATACACTGCCATCTGCAAGTTCACTTCCGAGCCACTCGCCACTCTACTTGGAAATATGTTGCCGCTCCTTCACTGTTGCTGGGTCAAAATCTAGGAACTCTCTCTCGAGTGGCATTGTGGTTCCACCTACAGCGTATTGACTGCAGCAGTTCAAGAAGGCAGCTCACCACCATCACCTCAAGTGCAACTAGGGGTGGGCAATAAATACTAGCTAGCTAGAGATGCCCAAGTCCCACAAGTGAATAAAAATAAATAGCGAAGGCAAATAGAATATCGTTTTTATTTCAGTAAGGGAATTAAGTATTAAGTACGTAAAAGTAGGAAAGTGAAATTGAGGACTATCAGATCAGCTATGACTTCATTGAATGGTGAAGTGGGCTCAACAGGCCAAATGGCCTCCTTTAGCTCCTGAGTTTTTTTTATCTCGTGGTTTATGGATTGGCATTAAATGCTGATTCAGCTAACGCATTCCCCGTCCCAAAACAAATTCTGCCTGGAAAAGAGAGCTCATTCATGTCCTCTTGTTAGACCTGTGATTGTGATGTATTGGTTCTTCTGTAATGCTATGGTTGTATGGAACAATCACACTTTAGAAAGAGTACTAAAAGTGTTGGCGCTGTAAATACGTTACAGTCCACACATGTTTTAAAGGTTTGCACTGTAGAAATCATATTACAGCAAATTCGCGTTGATATAACGTGCATTATAATAGAATGACCTGTACATTAGTTCTTCATCACTATTATAAAGTCAACATTTTGAGCGTTCATTGCAAAATGCTCAATACAATTTTATAGGAGGCTTCCCCTTCTGTTGAGAGGGGAGATTAATATTTCAGTGAACAAGCGAGAAACTGAAACAAGTAATATAACTGTACTGTGATATCTACTCGTAATAAGCTAGCAGAGAAACCATTACAGCTCATACCATAGTTTATTTTTAGCTATCTGAATATTTGCAAATTTACACACCCTTAAAATCATTCATTCTCTCCAAATACTTGACTCCATGCAAAGTTTTTAAATGCCTAATAAATTATAAATCTGCTCTAGTTGAAGTAGCACATATATACCCATTCAAGGTATTATTTGACAATTTCTAACATAGTTCTGAGAGATCATGTTATGTGAGTTACTTCACTTTTTAATCCAGAAAAGCATTTTTGGCTATTTTTCACTCTGATGCTTCCTTCGTTTATTGTAGTAATTTTGCCTTGGGACTTCTTTCTTTACTGGCTTTATAACATGCACTTTTTATCATGATTGAACTTGTTTGCTTCGTCTCTTTCTTTTGGTGTATATACACCACCTACTGGCTGAGTCAAGTCTGAACATGTCTGAACTTTAAGGTGTTTTCTCCCACTTGTTTTGAAAGTTCAAATGTCATGCCTGTGATAGATTTGTGACCCAATCCTTTGTTTGTCCTCACACAATCTGGCCTACACGTGTCTCGACTCTGCCATGTTCCCCTCTCAAACTGGAGCCTTTCAGAACTGGGGCTCTACTTCATTCTCAAGGGCATTTCAGAACAACAGTTACAAATACTGGCTTAGCCAAAAATGCTCATGCCCATAAAAGATTTTGTTAAATTCTGGTTTTCGAAGTTATCACTCCATCTTGCCACCTTAGTCACTATCTGAATCTGAGCTCCCCACTCGCAACTTGACTGACCAATTTGACTCTGTGTGCTTCAGGCATTTATTAATTCCATCATCAGGATCTCCTGTTTGCACCTCCAACATCACTTTTCCTGACACCTGTTTCTGTTAATTTGTTGGAAATCATGGTCTATTTCTATTTTGTCTTCCAGAATCCGCAGTTGCAATGCTGTCCTCACCAGCCTTTCAGACGCTCTAACCTCCATCAGCTTTAGCTTATCCGAAACTCTGCCAATATCCTAATTTGCATTAACTTCTGTTCACCCATCATCTCTCTCTGCTTGTTATACTGCATTGATTGCCAGCATGGTAACATCTTGATATTAAAATTCTGATTCCTGTGTTAAAATTGTCCATGGCTTTCCCCTCCATATTTCTATAACCACATCTAAGCTTGCAAACCATTTTGATAGTTGATTCTTGCAAGGTAATCCATTGAGTACTAGAAGACCTCTGTCTACCTTTTTTGACGTAGTGAGGAAATAAATACAACAAAAATTATAGACTCTTCTCAAGATTTAACATTAAATAATCTAGTCATTTAAGAATCTCTAATCTAAAAATCTCATGTATCTCAATTGCCTATTTTATCATAAATATTTTTATTTATTGTATAAATTACTTGGGAATCCTTTTATTCATTCATGGGATGTGGGCATTGCTGGCTAGGCTAGCATTTCTTGCCTATCTATGGTTGCCTTCGAAGGTGTTGGTCAGCTGCTGCCTTGAGCCACTATAGTTCATTTAGTGCTGTTAGTGAAAAAATTCCAGGATTTTGACACAGCAACATTTGAAGGAGTGGCAATATATTTTTAAGTCACGACAGTATGTGTTTTGAAGGACAATTTCCAGTTGCATGTATCTGCTACTCTATTTTTAGATGGTAGAAGCCATGAATTTGATAAATATCAGTGGAGCCTTGGTGACCTGCTTCAGTGCAACTTATAGGTGGTAAACACAGCCTCCACTATGTGCGAACTGTGAAGGAATTGCATGTTAAAAAGTGATGCATGATGTATCAATTCTCTGGGCTGCTTTAAGCTGGATGGTGTGAAATCTTTTGAGTGTAGCTGTGTCTGCATACATCGAGGCAAGTGGGGAATATTATATCACACCCCTGACGGTGCCTTGGGGATGGTGAACAGGCACTGGGGAGTTAGGGGACGAGTTGTTTGATGTAGACTTCCCACCCTTTTATTTGTATTTATATGGCTGGTCCAATTCAGTTTTTGGTCAGTGGTAATCCTCAGGATATTGATACTGGGAAACTCCATATCATACAACATTTGGGCATGAATTGCTTCATGTATCTGAAGTGTCATGAATGGTGCTGAGCATTATTCAATCATGATGAACATCCTCCCGTCTGATCTTTATAATGGAGGGAAGGTTATTGATGAGTAGCCGAAGATGGTTAGGCTTTGGACACTATCCTGAGGAACTTCTGTTGAGATGTCCTGGGGCTGAGCTGGTTGACTTTGAACAACCAGACTCATCTTCCTTTGTGCTAAGTATGATTGTCACGAACAGAGGATTTTATCCTGAATCCCATTGACTCCACTTTTGGTAGACCTTCTTGGTGCTTTATTTTGATTAAATTCTGCCTTGATATCAAGAGCAATCTCTCTTTCCTCGCCACCAGGGATTAAGCATGCCCAATTGAGCTGGACCAAGACTTCAATGAGGTGAGGAACCAAGTGTCCTGGAGGACGCCATATTGATGATCTTTTATGTCCTTTTACTAATGCTTGAGAGGAGTGATGGGGTGGAATTTGTCTTTTTTGTGCAAAGGGCATACCAGGGCATAGTGGAGACATAAGCATATGTGGTGGGAAACTAAATAGATTTTCTACTGAAATGCTTCTAAATTTTTTAGTAATTTATTTTTAATCAAGAGTAGGTTATTCTTTACAATTAAGCATTTGTACGTTGGTTATCAGAACACTTTAGTGCATGTCTACCCTGGGAATGATCTGCTTCATCACAGTTTGAGGAAAGTGTGTTGTCATTTTTAATTGTAAAACAGGTGCAGACATTGTATAAAGTTGGTAGTTATTTTGTGGGTTTTTTGGGGGGAATGTCTTGCAGTTTGATACTGAGCACCTTTGTTTTTAGATAATGTAAAATTAATATACATCTTTTTAAGACTTCCTTCTAACATGAAGAGCTCACCAAATTTCTTGGGTCAAGGAGAAATATTAAGCGAGTATTTGCTTTGAAAATAATGGAGAGTTTAATGCATACACATATCATTGTACGAATAATGTAGCAGTTTGTGATGAAGAAGAGCCCTTAGAGTTGTGTAATAGCAGATTGCCAGACTATTGGTGTTGATCCATCATATGCTCTAAGAAGTCTTCTGAACACTTTCAAGTCTCAAGAAATTGTTGAATTTGTGCCAGTAAAGCAAATCAAGTGTGTTGTAGAAATTTGAAAGAATGATTTAAAGCCACTTTGAATCTTCAACTTCCATTCTTGCAATGCCACTTGACCTCTCCAGGAAGAACAATGTTGAAACCGTACAGTACAATTCCCATAGGCAGTAAATTGTCCTCATAAATGGTTAAAACTTTGAAATACTTTTCCTTTTTGTTTCTGCCTCTTTCATTGTTCCAATCCATTTTCCTTTCTCCTCGGTGCCAGTTTTAATTCTAATTCTCCAACATGCCTGTTTATTTTGCTAACTTGAAATCTCATTAGTTAAGATAGCAAACTTTTGGTCCCATCAATCATCGAAGTCCCATATGGTCTGTTTTCTTCACTGTGCAGTTATTAGCTCACACTTTGAAAACTAGGTCTTTTCCACTTGATTGATTAGGAGGCAGGAGATCAGCAAAATGGGCACGCTCTGCTCCAGCCTATTCTAGGCCATTACTTTTGAATGATTGAAACTATTGAATGAATCCATTAATGTGACCAAGGGTTGTGTTGTTTAAGAACCCATTTTTGATGGACTTTAGTTATCTAGTGTGAAGGGTCTGTAGAAGGGAGACTCAAATCCATTTCATTGTGTCATAGAGTCTATTGGAGAGATGACAGCACGGAAACAGACCCTTCAGTCCAACTCGTCCATGCTGACCAGATATCCCAATCCAATCTAGTCCCACCTGCCAGCGTCTGGCCCCTAGCCCTCCAAACCCTTCCTATTCATATACCCATCCAGATTCCTCTTAAATGTTGCAATTGTACTCGCCTCCACAACTTCCTCTGGCAGCTCATTCCACACATGCACCACCCTCTGTGTGAAAAAAATTGCCCCTTAGGGGGTCTCTTTTATATCTTTCCCCCCTCACCCTAAACCTATGCCCTCTAGTTCTGGACTCCCCCACCACAGGGGTGTTTACCCTATCCATGCCCCTCATGATTTTATAAACCTTTTTAGGGTCACCCCTCAGCCTCTGACGGTCAAGGGAAAACAGCCCCAACCTATTCAACGTTTCCCTATAGCTCAACTCCTCCAACCCTGGCAACATCCTTGTAAATCTTTTCTGAACCCTTTCAAGTTTCACAACATCTTTCTGATAGGAAAGAGACCAGAATTGCATGCAATATTCCAAATGTGGCCTAACCAATGTTCCGTACAGCCGCAACATGACCTCCCAACTCTTGTACTCAATACTCTGGCCAATAAAGGAAAGCGTACCAAACCGCCTTCTGCACTTTCCTATCTACCTGCAACTGTACTTTCAAGGAGCTGTGAACCTGCACTTCAAGGTCTCTTTGTTCAGCAACACTCCCTCAGACCTTATCATTAAGTGTATAAGTCCTGTTAAGATTTGTTTTCCCAAAATGCAGTACCTCGCATTTATCTAAATTAAACTCCAACTGCCACTTTACAGCCCATTGGCCCATCTGATCGAGATCCTGTTGTAATCCGAGGTAACCTTCTTCATTGTCCACTACACTTCAATTTTGGTGTCATCTGCAAACTTACTAACTCTACCTCTTATGCTCACATCCAAGTAATTTATATAAATGATGAAAAGTCTTGTGACACTCCACTAGCCACAGGCCTCCAGTCTGAAAAACAACCCTCCACCACCACCCTCTGTCTTTTACCTTCGAGCCTGTTTTGTATCCAAATGGCCAATTCTCCCTGTATTCCATGAGATCTAACCTTGCTAACCAGTTTCCCATGGGGAACCTTGTCTAACACCTTACTGAAGTCCATATAAATAACGACTACTGCTCTGCCCTCATCAAGTTGCCTGTTATTTCTTAAAAAAATCCAATCAATTTTGTGAGACATGATTTCCCATGTACTGGATCAGTGGTGCTGGAAGAGCACAGCAATTCAGGCAGCATCCGAGGACAGGCAAAATCGACGTTTCGGGCAAAAGCCCTTCATCAGGAATAAAGGCAGAGAGCCTGAAGCGTGGAGAGAGAAACTAGAGGAGGGTGGGGGTGGGGAGAGAGTGGCATAGAGTACAATAGGTCAGTGGGGAAGGAGATGAAGGTGATAGGTCAGGGAGGAGAGGGTGGAGTGGATAGGTGGAAAAGGATCTGGGCAGGTCAGACAAGTCCGGACAGGTCAGGGGATCAGGATTTCCCATGTACAAAGCCATGTTAACTATCCCTAATTGGTCCTTGTCTTTCCAAATACATGTACATCCTGTCCCTCTGGATTCTCTCCAACAACTTGCCCACCACCGACATCAGGCTCACTGGCCTGTAGTTCCATGGCTTGTCCTGACCACTTTTTTATTAAATAGTGGCACCGTGTTAGCCAACCTCCAGTCTTCCAGCACTTCACCTGTAACTATCGGTGATACAAATATCTTAACAAGAGGCCCAGCAATCACTTCTCCAGCTTCTCGCAGAGTCCTAGGGTACACCTGATCAGGTCCTAGGAATTTATCCAATTTTATGCATTTCAGGACACCCAGCACTCATCTTTGGAAATTATTTTTTATTTTCTCAGAATCACAGAATTGTCATGTAGCTTATAATTGCTGTGTTTATCTCTACATTCTTGAAAAAGAACATGTTTGCAATTCTCTAGTCCTCTGGCATTATCTCTGAATCCAGAGAAGATTGACAGAATTGCCAGTCCCTGTACACTTTCCACACTCACTTCCTTCATTGTCCTTGGATGCAAATGTTATGGACTTGGCCATACCGCTCAAAACATTTTTAAGCAGGCAGGTCAGACCGTAACTTTGCAATTTGTTTCTGTAACTGTACAGTGAAAATTATCTGGAGTAAGTTAGCTAGGTTGACTGCCAGGTTTTAAAACAGACAAAAATGTATTCACAGAATTGTGGAACGAAACACAAAGAATAGAATATAGAATACTCACAGTCATCAGTTTACCCAAACTAGATTTAATTATGCTGTTCCGAAAATGCACAACAGTCCTAATAAACTAACCCCTTAAACACAGTAAAAGTGAAACAGAGGCTTACAGGCCGAAGTTAGAAGGGCAGAGAGTCTAGCGCACGGCCCTCTGCTGAATTGACTCAAGCAAGACTTCAGCTTTTAGGACTGACCACTCCCCTTTCATTATACAGCTTATTTCTAAAACATGAAAGCTGTGGCCTAAAGTCTCATCTGTTTACGTATAGACAAAAAGGTCTCCCAATACCCTTTTCATCTCTGTACCAAACCAGTTGTTTCAGAGCCCAAATTGTTTTATGACTCCTCTGAAAAAAAGAACAACCCAGATGGCCTCCTTCTTCAAAGACCGCAATTTCCCCTCAGACGTGGTTGATGATGCTCTCCACCGCATCTCCTCCACTTCTTGCTCCTCTGCCCTTGAACCCCGCCTCTCCAGTCGCCACCAGGACAGAACCCCACTGGTCCTCACCTACCACCCCACCAACCTCCAGATACATCGTATCATCCTTCGCCATTTCCGCCACCTCTAAACAGACCCCACCACCAAGGATATATTTCCCTCCCATCCCCTATCAGCATTCCGGAGAGACCACTCCCTCCGTGACTCCCTCGTCAGGACCACACACCCCCACCAACCCAACCTCCACTCCCAGCACCTTCCCCTGCAACCGCAAGAAATGCAAACCTTGCGCCCACACCTCCCCCCTCACTTCCCTCCAAGGCCCCAAGGGATCCTTCCATATCTGTCACAAATTAACCTGCACCTCCACACACATCATTTACTGCATCCGCTGCACCCGCTGTGGCCTCCTATACATTGGGGAGACAGGCCACCTACTTGCGGAACGTTTCAGAGAACACCTCTGGGACACCCGCCCCGTGGCTGAACACTTTAACTCCCCCTCCCACTCCACCAAGGACATGCAGGTCCTTGGCCGCCTCCATCGCCAGACCATGGCAACACGACGCCTGGAGGAAGAGCCTAGGAACCCTCTAACCACAAGGGATGAATGCAGATTTCTCCAGCTTCCTCATTTCCCCTCCCCCATCTTATCTCAGTCCCAACCCTCTGACTCCGGACCGCCTTCTTGTCCTCCTTCTTCCCGACCTCTCCGCCCCCACCCCCTCTCTGGCCTTTCAACTTCCCTTAACCTCCTTCCACTTATCGCATTCCCAACGCCCCTCCTCCCTACCTTTTATCTTAACCTGCTTGGCACACCCTCCTCATTCCTGAAGAAGGGCTTATGCCCGAAACATCGATTCTCCTGCTCCTTGGATGCTGCCTGACCTGCGCTTTTCCAGCAACACATTTTTCTCCTCTGAAAAAAAATCAAGGACCCAGTATCTTTGAGAAAAGGAACAGTTTTTAGAAAAAAGGACCAGCTTTGTGACACATCGATCTGGTGCATTCTCAACTTTAAGCACCAGAGTATTCTGGAACTGAGCATTAAAGTGATCTAAAAAAGCCCAAGGATTCAAATGGTTGAATGGAGGAGGAGAAAACATGGGAATATTTTGAACAAGGAGAAAGTATGCATTCCAAGACTATATACTCACTCCATTGATTTTGCAGTGAGGAATAAATCTCACCTATAAGTTTGATTCAAGTTTCAGGAATGGTGCTGTAGGCAATGAAGTGTCAAAATAAGACATGATTATCTCAGTGTTGCAGCCCTTACATGACGTTCGAAAAGCTACAGTAATTCTGAAAAACAATTAAACATTTTTATAATTTTTGCAAATTTTCAAAGCGCTTCTAAATAAATTTCAAATCTTTTGATGTCTGACATTTTATACTGTTGTTAAACTGGCTTTTGAATGCATTGTTTATTTAGTAAATTTGCACAGGAATGCTGGGTCTGGATGGGTTGCTCTTCGGAGGGTCGGTGTGGACTTGTTGGGCCGAAGGGCCTGTTTCCACACTCTAAGTAATCTAATCTAATCTAATCTATTCACTATCGCCCCCATATCATTCTAAATACTTCTCATGATTTAGTCACCAGGGCTTGCGTAGCATCTGCTTTGCAGGTAAAGACGCATGCAAAGCATTTGTTTAAGATTTTAATCATGCCTCCATGATTAAATTATCTTTTTGGTCACTGAGTGGTTCTACTCATCCTTTTAACCTCCATTGTGTTGTTTATGTGCCTACCAAAGAGTTTGGAATTTTCCTTTGGTAGCTGCCAGATTTTTCTTTTAATCTGTTTAATTCTTTATCTCCCTTCAGAATTGCATCTACCACTTGACACTGATCATGTACCATATTTTCTTTTCTACCTTAGTCTCTGTCTCCTTTTTCATCCAGTGATTTATGGATTTTCTTGATTCCACTTTTCCATTTCCATGCCATGACTCAATCCAAATCCTCTCCTGTTTGAAGGTAACCCATTGTTCAATTCCACCTCTTTCTGAAGAACTGAATTTAGTAGTGCTCTCCCTGTTGGGCACATACTGCTATAAGGCATTCTCTTGAACACAGTGTAAGGATGATTTCCCTTATCTGCTCTTAACATCCAATCTGTGTATTCAAGTTTTTCATTGTAACAGTTCTATCATTTGCACTCCTCTAATTGCCTTGTAGATTTGTTGATGGTGGAAAGGTTGCACCAAACAATGTAATTGTATGGATGTAGGTTTGCTCGCTGAGCTGGGACGTTCATTTCCAGACATTTCGCCACCCTACTAGATGGAGATGGGCCTCAGGTGAAGCAGTGTACATGATTTCTGCTTTCTATTTATATGTTTGAGTTTCTTTGGGTTTCTTGTGATGTCATTTCTTTTTTTTTCTCTCAGGGGCTGGTAGATGGGGTCTAACTCTGTGTTTGTTGATAGAGTTCCGGTTGGAATCCCATGCTTCTAGGGTTTCTTGTGCGTGTCTCTGTTTGGCTTGTCTTTAGATGGATGTTTTGTCCCAGTCAAAGTGGTGTCCTTCCTTATCTGTATGTAAGGTTACTAGTGAGAGAGGGTCATGTCATTTTGTGGCTAGTTGGTGTTCATGTTTCCTGGTGGCTAACCTACATCCAGAACCTCAATCTGAGCTATAAATCTTCTCAAAACTCGCTATGGGTGCAATACGCTAAAAATGGCCCGAAAATGGGAAACAAATGCCATCCGACAGAGTGCCACCCGCAAACAGCTGTACTTCCTGGACGAATCCCTCAGAAAACAGGTACTACCTAAGTGTCTTAAATACAAACCTCCCTTTAGTACCCTGCTAGCGAAAAGAATAGCAGAGCAAAACGGCGGCTTAGTGCTTAGAGAAATGATTAATGATGCCCACAACAGACTCCGTAAATACAACTGAGAAATTTTGCACCAAAAATCTTTACTTATGCAACAGACCATGAATGGACAGACACAGTACAACAAGCCATAGATATTAGACAGCGACAAACACAGAAAATGAAAAAACTAGACCTGCAGAAGAAACTAGACAAGCTTACATAAAGTAACAACACTGACAACACAGAAGCATGGATAAAAAAAAACTTACCTAACCGACCCTTAACAGACACTGAAAAAGTCGTCTTAGTAAGAGGATTAAATTACAACTGCCAGGATTTGGACAAGAAAGATTTCTTAGCAGCATTAGAAACAACATGAAAAGACAACCAACTCCCAGAAGAAACCCAGCAAGCCATCAGACAGATAGTCGCACCAACGTTAAGCAGAAAAAAGTAAGGAAACACACTCAATACACAAGAAAGGAAAGCACTGGAAAGACTAAAACAAAGATGAAAACATTGTTATCCTACCTGCAGACAAAAGAAGCTTGACAGTCATTCTAAATCAAAGAGACTACATTGAAAAAGCGAACGCACTACTTACAGATACCAACACTGACCAACAAGTGGCGATAGACCCAACCCCACAACTAGAGAACCAAATCACAGCCTTACTCAAAAACACTTCAGAAATCTGGAGAGATAAATAAGACCGACTTCCAAAAAACTAAACCAGATGGATCCAACACACCATGCTTCTATGGATTACCCAGAATTCACAAACCAGGAGTCCCCATCAGACTCATAGTCACTCTACCTGGAACATCAACTTACAGATTAGCCAAGGAGTAACCAGGCCTAAAACACTTAGTAGAAGACTCACGCCACTCCATCCACACCTAAGAATTCCTGAAGACCATCAAAGTCTCCTTTGATGTAACAGCCCTGTTTACATCAATCAACATCAAACTGGCCAAGGAAACACTGACTACACTATTAGAAGACCCAAAGACACATATTGCAAACACCACTAACTTCGTCAGTAAGGGCCGTATCGTCAAGCTACTGGACCTATGCCTTGCCACACACTTCACCTTCAACAAGAAAAACCTACAGACAAACCAACGGAACACCTGTGGGATCTCCAAAATCAGGGCTCTTAGCAGAGGCAGTAATGCAGAGACTCGAACAAACAGCTCTGCCGACCATTCAACTCCAGCTTTGGGTCAGCTACGTGGATGACACCTTTGTCATCACTAAATGAAACAAATTAGAGGAAACTTTCAAGACCATCAATAATACCCTTACCAGCATAAAATTCACTAGAGAGGAGGAAAACAACAACAAACTGCCATTCCTAGATGTCACAGTAGAGCAAACAGCCAATGGGCAACTTCAAACCAGCATCTACAGGAAAACAACACATACGGACCAAATATTGAACTACAGAAGAAATCATCCCAACATCCACAAATGAAGCTGCATTAGAACATTATTTCAATGGGCCAACACACACTGCAGCACAGGAACTACGCAGAGCGGAGGAAAATCACCTATACTGTGAATTCAAAAAGAATGGGTACCCAATTGACACAGTCCACCGCTTTCTCAGCAACAAACCCCAACAAGCAGGCAAAACATGTCCAGAACCCTAGCCACTCTCCCCTACATCAAAGGCATCTCAGAAATAACTGCCAGACTACTCAGACCCCTTAGGTAAAAACAATGACTGCAGATGCTGGAAACCAGATTCTGGATCAGTGGTGCTGGAAGAGCACAGCAAGTCAGGCAGCATCCGAGGACAGGCAAAATCGACGTTTCGGGCAAAAGCCAGGGCTTTTGCCCGAAACGTCGATTTTGCCTGTCCTCGGATGCTGCCTGAATTGCTGTGCTCTTCCAGCACCACTATTCAGACCCCTTGGCATCATTGTAGCCCACAAACTCACCAACACATTAAAACAGCAGCTAATGAACCTGAAAGATCCTATACAGACGACAAACAAAACTAATGTCATTTACAAAATACTGTGCAAGGACTGTAACAAACACTACATTGGATAAACAGGCAGAAAACTAGCCACCAAAATACATGAACACCAACGAGTCACAAAATGACATGACCCCCTCTCACTGGTATCCTTACATACAGATAAGGAAGGACACCACTTCGACTTGGATAAGACATCCCATCTTAGGACAAGCCAAACAGAGACATGCACGAGAATTCCTTGAAGCATGGGATTCCAACCGGAACTCTATCAACAAACACATAGTTAGACCCCATCTACCACCGCCTGAGGGGAAAAAAAACAGGAAATGACATTGCCACAAGAAATGACATCACCAACCCAAAGAAACCCAAACATATAAATAGAAAGCAGGAATCATGTACACTGCTTCACCTGAGGCCCATCCCCACCTAGTAGGGTGACGAAACATCTGGAAATGAACCTCCCAGCTCAGCAAGCAAACCTACATCCAGAACCTCAACCTGAGCTACAAATCTTCTCAAAACTCACTGTGTAATTGTATCCTTGCGATCCTTTGTTCTAGCCAAATTTATTCTGTGCATGAACCCTCTGGAATGTCTCCTTTCTGTATCAATGTTCTCCTTAACCAATACCTCTATGGCTCCTTAATTTCCTTTCCTAACTGTTCTGAACATAAAAGCAGAATTTAACCCAGTTCTGTCCTTCCTTGAGCCAGATCTCTCATGTCACCACAACATTGTAGTCCCACATAGCAATCCTGAGTTGAAATTAGAGTTTCATGCTGTACTCCATGCATTTATTTACATACACAGCAGCCTTATTTAAACTTCATTGCTTTCTCCCTTACTCCAATTTCATCTAATGATTTTGTATTCTCTATAACAATGCTATTCATCTCTCCAAGTAATGTGTCCATCCTGGTATTCCTCTGTAATATTTTCTCTTGGTAATCAGAAGTCTTTTTTTAATGTTGTGAAATACTCAGCTATTAGTCGAATGCTGTAGCAATGCAAGGTTTAGCTGTTCAGTAGAACTCGTTTAACAGATGATATGTAACTGTGAGGTATGCACTGTACTTACTTATTCTAACACCAGATGGTGGTGTTGTCCTCCAATTAAACTGATCAGGTTTGTTATACTTGGATCATAGCTATTAAAATATTTTAGAACCCCAAAAAAGTATTACTTGACTTTTTATTTTCAGAAAAGCCATGTCTTGTGTTTTATGCTGAGAATTACTGTTTAATCTCTGAAGTATTTTTTTTCTTCATTCTTCTATGGGATGAGAGCATCACTGGCTAGACCAGCATTTGTTGTCCATTTCTAAATGCCCTTGAACTGAGTGGCAAGCTGGTTAATTCTGAGTCAATCTTATCTGGCATGGTCTACGTTTGACTTTAGGAAACTGAAAAAAATGTTTGAAGAATAAAAATCCAGGATGCTTTATGGCAAGACTCTTGTAACTCTTTCAGAAAAGTGGAATATAGGTAAAGCAAACCAAGTTGCTGCTTCATTGTTTTTGTTGCTCATTCAAGCTACATTTACTGAAGTTATCACTTTACTAATTTATGCAGATTTAAATAACTTTAGTTATCATTATTGAAATTATCCACTGATATTCAGAATTCTGATTAGGTGGCATTTTAATCACAGGAACTGGCAATAATTGATGTTTATGTACTTATTTAATTACGACATGTATTTCTTGAATATAAAAACAAGATGTACTTCTGAGGCTCTATAATGCTCTGGTGAGACCACATTTGGAGTATTGTGTGCAGTTTTGGACTACATGCCTCAGGAAGCATGTACTGGCCCGAGACCGTGTTGAGAGGAGGTTCACAAGAATGGTTCCAGGAATGAAAAGCTTATGCATGAGGAATATTTGACGGCTCTGGGTTTATACTCTGAGTTTAGAAGGCTGAAGGAAAATCTAATTGGAATATGCAGAATGTTGAATGGCCTGGACAGAGTAGATGTTGGGAAGATGTTTTCATTGGTAAAAGGGACTAGGACCTGAGGGCACAGCCTTAGAGTAAAAGGAAGACCTTTTAGAACGGAGATAAGGAAAAAAAAACTCTTCAACCAGAGAGTGGTGAATCAATGGAATTCATTGCCACAGAAGGCTGTGGACATCAGGTCGTTAAGTATATTTAAGACTGGGATAGATAGGTTCTTGAATATCAAAGGAATCAAGGGTTATGGGGAGAAAGCAGGAGAATGGGGTTGAGAAACTTACCAGCCATGATTGAATGGTGGAGCAAACGCGATGGGCTGAATGGCCTAATTTCTGCTCCTGTGTCTTATGGTCTCAGCATTACGTAAATTATCTTCATCCATGCAGTTTTGCTCCTCCTTACTAGTGCTGTCTGTATCCAAGAAGCAAATTTTAGATATACCATTTGTACATTGTTGTACAGTATAATATTTTCAGTAATCTGTAAAATACAGATGTTCTATGATTTATTTTGAAGACTTCCCTTTGTCCTGTGCTCTTATTATCTCCTTACACCAGAAGTAGCATGCCACGTCCTTTCACAAACGCTCACTTTGTTTGAGCCCAGTGGAATGGTGACTATTTTATTTTGCACAATGTGGAAAACATTGGCGAAAATGGAGTAATTTGGGGCTGGAGTCAGAGTACAAAAGGGTTTTTGAGGAAGAACACGTAAAATGATGGTGCAGCAAGCCAAATGGAAGGGTTTGAAGATGAGATCCTGGAGCTAATATGTTTGGAAACAAGGAGACAACATTGTGGACATGGATGAGCAAAGGTCACTGATGAATAATATTCAGGCAGCTGCACTTTCAACAAGTTTAATTTTGTGAAAGATGGAGGCTAATTGTGGTCATTAAAGTGGTCACTGAAGGCGTCGAGAAAAGTGTCTGTGGTGGAGGAAATTTGATATTAGCAGAAGCAGGCACTATTGAGTGGATCAAAGCGATGTTGACAATGAATGAGTGAATCAATGTTGACTTTTAAAACTTCATTGGAGGAGAAAGTGAGGACTGCAGATGCTGGAGATCAGAGCTGAAAATGTGTTGCTGGAAAAGCGCAGCAGGTCAGGCAGCATCCAAGGAGCAGGAGAATTGACGTTTCGGGCATGGGCCCTTCTTCAGGAATGAGGAAAGTGTGTCCAGCAGGCTAAGATAAAAGGGGAGGGGCGTTGGAAATGCGATAGGTGGAAGGAGGTTAAGGTGAGGGTGATAGGCCGGAGTGGGGGTGGGGGCGGAGAGGTCAGGAAGAAGATTGCAGGTTAGGAAGGCGGTGCTGAATTCGAGGGATTTGACTGAGACAAGGTGGGGGGAGGGGAAATGAGGAAATTGGAGAAATCCGAGTTCATCCCTTGTGGTTGGAGGGTTCCTAGGCGGAAGATGAGGCGTTCTTCCTCCAACCGTCGTCTTGCTATGGTCTGGCGATGGAGGAGTCCAAGGACCTGCATGTCCTTGGTGGAGTGGCAAGGGGAGTTGAAGTGTTGAGCCACGGGGTGGTTGGGTTGGTTGGTGCGGGTGTCCCAGAGGTGTTCTCTGAAACGTTCCGCAAGTAGGCGGCCTGTCTCCCCAATATAGAGGAGGCCACATCGGGTGCAGCGGATGCAATACATGATGTGTGTGGAGGTGCAGGTAAATTTGTGGCGGATATGGAAGGATCCCTTGGGGCCTTGGAGGGAAGTAAGGGGGGAGGTGTGGGCGCAAGTTTTGCATTTCTTGCGGTTGCAGGGGAAGGTGCCGGGAGTGGAGGTTGGGTTGGTGGGGGGGTGTGGACCTGATGAGGGAGTCATGGAGGGAGTGGTCTTTTCGGACCGCTGATAGGGGAGGGGAGGGAAATATATCCCTGGTGGTGGGGTCCGTTTGGAGGTGGCAGAAATGACGGCGGATGATACGCTATATATGGAGGTTGGTAGGGTGGTAGGTGAGGACCAGTGGGGTTCTATCCTGGTGGCGGTTGGAGGGGCGGGGCTCAAGGGCGGAGGAGCGGGAAGTGGAGGAGATGCGGTGGAGGGCATCGTCGATCACGTCTAGGGGGAAATTGCGGTCTTTGAAGAAGGAGGCCATCTGGGTTGTACCATATTGGAACTGGTCCTCCTGGGAGCAGATGTGGCGGAGACAAAGGAATTGGGAATATGGGATGGCGTTTTTACAGGGGGCAGGGTGGGAGGAGGTGTAGTCTAGGTAGCTGTGGGAGTTGGTTTATAGTAAATGTCTGTGTTGATTCGGTCGCCCGAGATAGAAATGGAAAGGTCTAGGAAGGGGAGGGAGGAGTCTGAGACGGTCCAGGTGAATTTGAGGTCGGGGTGGAATGTGTAGGTAAAGAGTTCAACCTCCTCGTGGGAGCACGAGGCAACGCCGATACAGTCATCGATGTAGCGGAGGAAAAGGTGGGGGATGGTGCCAGTGTAGCTGCAGAAGATGGACTGTTCTACATATCCTACGAAGCGGCAGGCATAACTGGGGCCCATGCGGGTGCTCATGGCCACTCTTTTGGTTTGGAGGAAGTGGGAGGATTGGAAAGAGAAGTTGTTCAGGGTAAGGACCAGTTCAGTCAGTCGAAGGAAGGTGTCAATGGAAGGGTACTGGTTGGTACGGCGGGAAAGGAAGAAGCGGAGGGCTTTGGGTCCTTCGTGATGGGGGATGGAGGTGTACAGGGACTGGATGTCCATGGTGAAGATAAAGAGTTGGGGACCAGGGAAGCGAAAATCATGGAGGAGGTGGAGGGTGTGGATGCTGTCCCGAACGTAGGTGGGGAGTTCTTGGACCCCACGAGGAGGTTGAACAGTTCATCCTCTTTACCAACACCTTCCACCCCGACCTCAAATTCACCTTATACATATGTTAATCCTTGTCTGTGGATGATGCCACTTCCCTATAAGTGGGTAGAGCCCACAATCTGTTTTATTTTGAAGACTCTGGAGTTTGGGAAAGGAAGTGGAGCTTTTCATTATCTAAAGGGGCATGTGGCTTTGTTTGCTGGGTCAGCATTGATTGTCCATCCCTAAATGGCCTGGAGAAGGTGGTGGTGCATTGCATTCTTGAACCGCAGTATTCCACTTGGCACAGGTATGCCTACATATTAGAGTAGGAGTTCCAGCATTTTGACTCAGTGGCAGTGAAATAACAGCCATATGCAGTTGGTTCCATTATAAAGTGTGTTTCTTTAACACGATTGAAGAATTTAGACTGGTATTTGTAGAACGCAAGCTTTCCTTAACCTGTATTGGCTGTAACGCGATTCTGGGCCCATTAATTTAAATGATGCCGCTATTGTGCGAATTTTTTCTCAGGCGAAATGGCAAGAGAACGGAACTATTACGTTATGTCAGAGCCAACTGTACTTCCAAGTCGGGAGGGTGCATCACTTGGAAAGGAACTTGCAGGTGGTGTTCCAATGTGTCTGTATCTCTTGTCCTTCTAGATTGTAGTGGTCATGGGTTTGGAAGGTGCTATCTGAATTGGAATGTGTCAGTCTGCCTACTGCTGACATTGAGTCAAAAATGGAAGCATGTCCTATAATGATAAACATGTTATAGCAGTTTTACCTGTTGAAGCAATAGATATGTTATAAAACCAACCCAAGTTGTGGGTAACTTTCTTTCTCATTGACTTTTTTGTTTCATCAGTAAGGGAAGTTTGCTTTGATTTTCTTTTTTAAGAAAATTAATTACAACATTTTTTTTTCCTTTTTTGTTAGAACTTGGACACTCTGTGGAACACCAGAATATCTCGCACCAGAAGTTATACAAAGTAAAGGTCATGGGAGAGCTGTGGACTGGTGGGCATTAGGTGTGCTGATGTTTGAAATGCTTTCAGGGTAAGTATTTTGGAAATTTTTAAAAAAATTGATTCCCTCAAGTTCTTCATATTGTTAATATTACTCATTTTGATAGCTGTTTCTTGGCAATGCTTAAACTTTGAGTTACTGAAAAAGAAGCCTCGCTTGTTTTTAAGTAAACTGTTTCCTCTTAAGCCTAGGAAACAAGAGAAACTCTTACCTTTTGAGAAAACTATTATGCCTTTACTCCAAAAGGCTAACCTCAGTGCACAGTATTTGACAACTCACTTGCTAAGTGGAATAGTTATGAATCAATATCTAAAGCCCTCATAGAGCCTCTCTACCTCTCGCTAAATGTTAGACCAGTCCAATATGGTACTGATTCACAATGGCCAGGATGTTGACAGATTTAATCCTTGTCTTTGTTTATTTGTCTATTACCACTAAACTAGTCTAGGAGTGCTGTAGTTGGCTTTTGTTCTCTAGGCTGGAAGAGGAAAAATTGAGTAGAGCCATTCACTTGATCACTATCCAGTAACACCTGCTGAAAAAAAAACACAGATGAGAATGTTGGTTAAAGGGAGAGTTTGGCTCTGATTGAATCTATTACTCATTAACCCTGGAATGTGGAACTCTTGATGATTTACAGGGTTATGAGAAAGATGAAGGTCCCAATCATTTTGATTGAAAATCAAACTTGTTCTAAACTTTAAGCATCTTTTACATCTTGGAAATAGATGGTTTGAAATCATTTGGCAAAGTTTGACTCTAATGAAAAAAAATTGTTCCAAAAACACAAATCTGGCTCTATACAAATTCATCCTGTAGTATTAGGAGAGGCTGGATTGACTGGAACATTTTTTTCCCTGGAGAGTAGGAGGTGGAGAGGTAACCTTATGGATGTTTATAAAATCATGAGGTGCAGATAAAATGAATAGCAAAGATCTTTTCAGTGAAGGGGGATTTCAAAGGTAGGGCGTTTGTTTTTAAGGTGGGAGGAGAAAGATCTAAAAGGGTCCTGAGCAATGTTTTTGCACAACCGTGGTATGTGTATGAAATGAACTGCCAAGGGAAGTGGTAGGTGCAAGTACAGTTACAGCATTTTTAAAAACATCTGGGAAAGTATGTGTATAGGAAACATTTACAGCATTATTGGTCAAACTGAGGCAAATGGGACTAATTTAATTTGGGAAAACTGGTTGGCATGGACGAGTTGGATCGAAGGGTCTGTTTTCTGTGCTGTGCACCTCTATTACACTTGAGATTTCTTTCACTACTTTAGGCTATTAAAGGTATTAATTTAGCAACCCTTGAACATGTTGATACGGTTTGGTATACTGTACGTGGACTTTCATAAATGTGTAATTTTTAAAAATGTTTAAGTAACATAGAATGGATCTCTCCCTAAAATTGGCTCTTGTCCATCTGCTGCTGTTGTCCTAATTTGTACCATTTGATCACCCTTTTAAACCTGATGCGTATCAAGTTTTAGTCTGCCTTTGTCTAGCGTTCAAGACACTTTCTTGTTTTTGAATCCATGCATAATTCACTCTTATCTATCTCTATTCCTTTACCTCCATCCTTTGTGCTATCTCAGTTCTGACCAATTGCACATCCTCCGGTTTTATAGATCCAACACTGGTGGCAATACCTTCAGTTGGCGAAGCCCTTAGCTCTGGGATGTCCAGCTTGAATCTGTCTATCATAAGTCTGTGACCAAGTTTTTAGTTACTAGTCCTTGCACCATCTTTTGTGTTTCTCTGTCAGATTCTGTTTTGTATCGCTTACCAAAGTGCTATTTAAAAATGTCTTTGGGTGTTATTGGTATAGTTCATAATCTTGCAACTCATGGTAAGTATTCCTGAAAAATTAATTTACTGAGGAAACATTGGCCATTTTTCATATACAGTAATTTGATGTTCAATTGCTTGTACTATGTTTTCAAGGGAAACGCTAATATTTTAACACGTGTGGGTTTAATAAGAAAGCACAAAGGTTGCTTAAGGTTCTGCTTTTTTTTGTGAATTCCCCTCTCTTTCCCTGTGACGTTGTTCAAAGCTTCATTTGTTTGTTACTAAAGTATAAAATATACATTTTGTTAGGAAACTTTCCAGACTCTAGTCATAAAAATTTCTAATGGTTTGTAAGACTGAAGGTGGAGTATTTATGGCCTGTGAGCTGTTTGGCAGCAAATGTACCAATTGGTAGAGACAAATTATCATTATTTAGTGCTGTGAGATGTTTTATTTCTGTAAAAGCCAGTGACTTTTTGAATAGTTTGCAAAAAACTTTGTTTGAATTGCTGCACATCCAAATTCATTTAAAATATACATGAATACAGCTTCCTGTCTAGAGTTTATAATTTATACTTTAACTTTCTGGAGAAATAGACATTTTATATTGAGTTGCCAACATAATTCTGACTTTTGCACTGTTTAATCTGCTGAGTCACAGCATGCATGGAGTCAACGTTTAAGATACAAGCATTGTACGCCAGCATATTATTAGTTATCCCTTGTTGCACTGGAAAAGCAACTCTGCCTTTCTATGTAATTTTGAAGCGTAGTTAAAGATTGTCATCATCAGTGGTCCCTTGCAGACGAGGATGAGTCCCCGTGGTGCCTGTACAGACTGATCTGGGAACCATGAGCTATATTACACTTGGGGCAGGTTGAAGTCACGGGAAGGGGTGGGTGGGGCATTGTGTGGCAGTGCACTCCTTTTGCTTTCATTTTTTTCCTGATATAAAGTCTCAAGATGTTCAATGCCTTTCCGGATGCTCTTCCTCCACTTTGGATGGTCTTGTGCCAGTGATTCCCAGGCGTTGGTGGGAATGCCGCACTTCACTAATGAGGCGTTGAGAGCAGCACTGAAGTCCTTCTTTGTCCAGCCGGGGCTTGCCTGCCATTTCGGAGCTGGAAGTAAAGCACCTGCTTGGAAAGTCTTGTGTCAGTCATCCGCGTGACATGCCCAGCCATCGTGGCCGATCAAGGGTGATCAGTGCCTCGATACTGGAATGTTGGCCTGGTCGAGGACACTGGTTTTGGTATGTCTTTCTTCCCAGCGGATTTGCAGGATCTTGAACAGGCAGTGTTGATGGTACAGCTGCAGTTCCTTGAGGTGCCTGCTGTACACAGTCCATGTCTCAAAGCCATATAGCAGGGTGGGAACCACCACAGTTCTGTAAACCATAACCTTGGTGTTGGATCTGATGATGTTGTGCTCGGATACCTGTTTGGTCAGGTAGCCCAAGTCTGTGCTAGCACGTGGAGGTGGTGATGGATATCTTCATCAATAGCTACTTTGGCCGACAGGATACGTACAAGCTATGTGAGTGGTCAATGTTCTCTAAGGCCCCCCCCACCCCCGGGAGACAGGCCGGCTACTTGCGGAGCGTTTCAGAGAACACCTCTGGGACACCCGGACCAACCAACCCAACCACCCTGTAGCTCAACATTTCAATTCCCCCTCCCACTCCACCAAGGATATGCAGGTCTTTGGACTCCTCCATCGTCAGACCACAACAAAACGACGGTTGGAGGAAGAACGCCTCATCTTCCGGCTAGGAACCCTCCAACCACAAGGGATGAACTCGGATTTCACCAGTTTCCTCATTTCCCCTCCCCCCACCCTGTCTCAGTCAAATCCATCAAATTCAGCACCGCCTTCCTAACCTGAGATCTTCTTCCCGACCTCTCCGCCCCCACCCCAGTCTGACCTATCACCCTCACCTTGACCTCTTTCCACCTATCACATTTCCGACGCCCCTCTCCCAAGTCCCTCCTCCCTACCTTTTATCTTAGCCTGCTGGACAAACTTTCCCCATTCCTGAAGAAGGGCTTATGCCCGAAACGTCGATTCTCCTGTTCCCTGGAGACTTTGATTTTGACTTGAAGGTGGTAGAGGTTGAATGATTTCCTATACGTTCTGTAAGTTTGTTCCACTTCAGTGGGGAGTTTGTCGGCAGTGAGGTGAAGAAGCATTTGATCAAGCACAGTATTGGGACGATGGCGCAGACCTGCTTCACACTGGTCCAAACAGGAAATGGGTCAGCGTTGGAGCCATTTGTCATTACCACAACTTCAATGTTGTTGTGCAGCAGGCAAAGGATGGGGACAAAGTTCATGCTGCAACCAAAGCAGAAGAGGACATTCCATAATGCTTCCCAATTGATAGGTTAAGGATAATCTACTTTGTAGAACATAAATAGATTGTTTGATGATGCTGTCACTTTAAAAAGGTATTTTGTCCAAGAGAGGTCTTTAAAGGCAGAGATGCCAAATAATCTACTTCAATAATGGCAGGGGAGTGGCCAGTTCTCCCAGTTCAGGTTTTTCTAGTTTGGTTTAGTTGTAGCAGAGAGGTTGCTGCAATCCAGGAAAAAAAAGGTTCCAGGTTTCAGCAGATGGTTCCTGACTGGTTTTCTCACTAAAATCCCTCCTGTCTGTAAGAACTGCCTTTTGCTGAGGACTGTGTTTGTGGGATGTTACGGGAATTGGAACAGCTCTTTAGTTAAGTTGCTACATCGCGTCGGTTGGATTTTCAAATAATTAAGTTATTCTAAATTCTGTTTTCTTTTGTTCGTGTAGTATTTAAATAAATTCTGTTTTGCTTAAAGCTGAGTGGTTTGGTTTGACCAGCTGCATCACACCTGGAATATCAACTTCACATCTGCTTTTAAAATAAGAAAAAGTTAGGGTCTAGGCTACCTTCCCAATGTTTTGACGGGGCATGGCCTGGTCCGTAACAATTGACTAAGGGCATAACGCTTGTTTCCATGAAGGACATGGGATCATTTGGACTTTTATAACTTTTACTGATGCCATCTTTCTCATTGTGTATTTCTTAAACTGATTCCTTATACTCAATGTGTCCTGGTTCAACTTGAACTTGCATTCTTTAGATTATTAGTAATACTTGCACCACCATAAGATGTTTGTAGTGAATTGAAATGGCACCTGCATTATAGAAGATATGTAACACCGATGAGTCTATTTGGACTAAAACATAGCAGTTTATCAACTATTTTATGACTGAAATGTTAAACTAAGGCTTGTCTGCCTTGGCCAAATATAAGATATCCCATGAATATGAGCCAATATACCCCACTCATAATTTCGAGATGCCAGTGTTGGGCTGGGGTGTACAAAGTTAAAACTCTCTCAATGCTAGGTTATAGTCCAACAGGTTTAATTGGAAGCACTAGCTTTCGGAGCGCTGCCCCTTCAAGTGGTTGTGGAGTATAAGATTGTAAGACACAGAATTTATGGTAAAAGTTTAGAGTGTGATGTAACTAGCATTATACCTTGAAAAAGACATGGACTGTTAAGTCTCTCATCTGTTAAAATAATCATGTTGGTTTCAGTTCTTTCATATGTAATACATTATTGAATGTAATACATATGTAATATGTGTCACCAAAATGATGGAAAATCAAGAATGAGAAGACACAGAATTAAGGTGAATCGCAAAAAATACAAAGGGAATATAAAGGAAAACTTTGTTTTAAATTAGTTTAAGTCCGGAATGGACTGCCTGAAGATGTGGTTGAGCCAGATTGTTACAGTTTTAAAAAGGATTGGGATTATTATCTGAAGAGGAAAACATTGCAGAACTGTAAGCAAAAGACAGGAGAGTAGAACTAGGTTAATTTCTCCTGCACAGACTTGGCACAGGGCGAATGGCATCATTTTTTGCTTAGACAGTTCTAGGATATACTGTTTGAACCCAATGTCAATTTGACCTGTCAAAGCATACATCAGATGACTAAAGTGTTTTCACTTCTTGATACACATATTGCTACAACTTTTGTAAATTAAATCTGTATAACTTCAAAATTTATTGACAATTTGCATGTGGTCTTCTCAATCCAAAGTACAGTGCCAGATTTACTAAACCTATTTCTGCCTTTTGACTTTGTTGGCACACAAATGGGAAGAAGAGACCTTGCTTCAAAATAGTAAATACATAGTCTGTTAACCTTGGTAATGTTGCCAATAACCAGGATGAGAATAGTGATCAATTTTCATGAAACAGCCGACTGTTTAATACAGGAGTTTTATTGTGCAATAGGGAAGAAAAATGGTGAGGTGTAAAACAAATTGCTGTCTTGCCATCCACTTGTTTGTTCTGCTGCTGAAGACTTCATTGTATCAATTAGGAAACAAAAAAAAAATTGGAGAAAGTTTCTTTTAATCCACTCTGCATGATTTATTTTACAGCTACCCACCATTTTTCGATGACAACCCTTTTGGCATTTACCAAAAGATTCTTGCTGGAAAATTGGACTTCCCAAGACATCTGGATTTCTATGTGAAGTAAGTTTACTTAAACCCTTCAGTAATTGCAGTATTATAAAATAATTATGTATCCGGCAGGTATTCTTGGATCGTACAATAATTTTTATTCTAGCACGGTATTGTTAACTAACTTCAGAGTTTCACCTCCAATATTCTGTCTGGAAGCTTATTTTGTGCATTAATTACTCTGTGAAGGACAATTTCCTCACCTCAATTCTGCATTATCTGTTTGTGACTTTAAGCATATTTTGTCTTGTTCTGTTATCGGACCTCCGCTTACAGGTCTTAGTTGAAGAGTGAGTGATTTTTTGCTATTATTACTGTGCACGTTTATAGTGGCAAAATTTGCTGTATCATTTTTCCAGCCCGACCTGCAAGTTAATACTCATCTGTGCTCACCTTTACTGGCTCCTCTATATCTTTCTGGCACCTGTCTTTGGTCTGTTGAGTTCATAACCTGCTCGTACATCCTTATTGGTAGGACACCCTCAGGTTTTCAATCCAAGTTGTACAACTGAGCTAAACTTTGACTCATGCTGGAACAACTTCATTACTATTTGAACAGTGTTTCATTATTATTTAGAAACTGGACCTGAGATTTTAACTCTGATTTCGCTTCACAGATGCTGCCAGACCTGCTGAGTTTTTTCAGCAATTTCCGTTTTTGTTAAATTCTTACTTTCCTTGTTAAGGGGAAATTGTGAATTATTGATGCACTAACTGATTTATCTCTACTAAATAATGCTCTGGAAGCCTGCTTTATGTTGATACTTTCTAATCAATGCCTTCAGAGATGTTATAACTACATCTGGAGTAGGTAGGACTTAAGCACACACCTCCTGGCTCAGAGATACACTATCACTGTGCCACAAGAGCACTGGAACCCTATGTTTTTTCCATATATAGACGTATTCTTACACGACTGAACAGCTTTCTCGCCACTTAAGTTCCCATGACCTTTTTTATTTTTAACTAGTGCGTCTGTGTATATTTTCTAATCAACGTGTTTAGAGACGTGTCTTGAACCCAGACCTCCTGGCTCAGAGGTCGGAATCGTAACACTGCACCCACAAGAGTTCTTTGGGTCTGCTTTGTGATATTTTCTAAACAATCTGTTCAGAGATGTTACGACACGCTTCTGAAGCAGGTGAGACATGAACTGGGCTTCCTGGCTCAGAGGTAGGGATATTACTGCTGTACTGGATTAGATTGGTGCTGGAAAAGCACAGCAGTTCAGGCAGCATCCGAGGAGCAGGAAAATCTACATTTCGGGCAAAAGCCCTTCATCAAGAATACAGGCAGAGTGCCTGAACGGTGGAGAGAGAAATGAGAGGAGGGTAGGGGTGGAGAGAAAGTAGCATAGAGTACAAATAGGTGAGTGGGGGTGGGGATGAAGGTGAAAGATCAGGGAGGAGGGTGGGGGAAGGTAGCAAAGAGTATAATGGGTGAATGGGGGTGGAATGAAGGTGATAGGCCAGAGAGGAGGATGGAGTGTATAGGTGGAAAGGATGATAGGCTGGTAGGACAAGTCATGGGGACAGTGCTGAGTTGGAAGTTTGGAGGTGGGGGAGGGGAAATGAGGAAACTGTTGAAGTCCACATTGATGCCCTGGGGTTGAAATGTTCCGAGGCGGAAGATGAGGCGTTCTTCCTCCAGGCAGCAGGTGGTGAGGGAGCGGTGATGAAGGAGACCCAGGACCTACGTGTCCTCGGCTGAGTGAGAGGGGGAATTGAAATGTTGGGCCACAGGGCGGTGTGGTACATTGGTGCGGGTGTCCCAGAGATGCTCCCTAAAGTGCTCTGCTAGGAAGCATCCAGTCTCCCCAATGTAGAGGTGCCGGCATCGGGAGCAACGGATACAATAAATGATATTGGTGGATGTGCAGGTAAAACTTTGATGGATGTGGAAGGCTCCTTTAGGGCCTTGGATGGAGGTAAGGGAGGTGGTGTGGGCAGGTTTTGCAATTCCTGCAGTGGCAGGGCAAGGTGCTAGGACGGGAGGGTGGGTTGTAGGGGGGCGTGGATCTGACCAGGTAGTCACGGAGGGAACAGTCTTTGCGGAAGGCGGAAATGGATGGGGAGGGAAATATTTCCCTGGTGGTGGGGACCATTTGGAAGTGGTGGAAATGTTTTGGCATTTACCAAAAGATTCTTGCAAAGGTTGGTAGGGTGGGAGGTGAGCACCAGGGGGGTTCTGTCCTTGTTACAGTTGGAGGGGTAGGGTCTGAGGGCAGAGGTGCAGGATGTGGACGAGATGCATTGGAGGGCATCTTTAACCACGAGGAAGGGTAATTACAGTCTCTAAAGAAGGAGGCAATCTGGTATGTTCTGTGTGTTCCACCACCTCCCCACCCCTTTCCTCCTTCCACAAAGACTGTTCCCTCCGTGACTACCTGGTCAGGTCCACGTTCCCCCCCCAACAAACCACCCTCCCGTCCTGGCACCTTCCCCTGCCACCGCAGAAATTGCAAAACCTGCACCCACACCTCCTCCCTCACCTACATCCAAGGCCCCAAAGGAGCCTTCCACATCCATCAAAGTTTTACGTGCACAAGCACCAATATCATTTATTATATCCGTTGCTCCTGATGCGGACTCCTCTACATTGGGGAGACTGGATGCCCCCTAGCAGAGCGCTTTAGGGAACATCTCTGGGACACCCGCACCAATCTACCACACCGTCCTGTGGCCCAACATTTCAACTCCCCCTCCCACTCAGCTGAGGACACGGAGGTCCTGGGCCTCCTTCACCGCTGCTCCCTCACAACCCGCGCCTGGAGGAAGAACGCCTCATTTTTCGCCTCGGAACATTTTAACCCCAGGGCATCAATGTATTCTTCACCAGTTTCCTCATTTCCCCTTCCCCCATTTCAGCCCACTTCCAGCTCAGCACTGTCCCATGACTTGTCCTACCCGCCTATCATCCTTTCCACCTATACACTCCACCCTCCTCTCTGACCTATCACCTTCATCCCCACCCCATTCACCTATTGTACTCAATGCTACTTTCTTCCCCCCACCCTCCTCTCATTTATCTCTCCGCCCTTCAGGCACTCTGCCTGTATTCCTGATGAAGGCGGTAAAAACAATGACTGCAGATGCTGGAAACCAGATTCTGGATCAGTGGTGCTGGAAGAGCACAGCAATTCAGGCAGCATCCGAGGACAGGCAAAATCGACGTTTCGGGCAAAAGCCCTTCATCAGGAATAAAGGCAGAGAGCCTGAAGCGTGGAGAGATAAGCTAGAGGAGGGTGGGGGTGGGGAGAGAGTGGCATAGAGTACAATAGGTCAGTGGGGAAGGAGATGAAGGTGATAGGTCAGGGAGGAGAGGGTGGAGTGGATAGGTGGAAAAGGAGCTGGGCAGGTCGGACAAGTCCGGACAGGTCAGGGGATCGAGTTTCTGGAGGTTAGAAGCTAGGATGAGGTGGGGGAAGGGGAAATGAGGAAACTGTTGAAATCCGCATTGATGCCCTGGGGTTGTTGGCCTTGACATTTTCAATGGTGTCACTGGGTTCAACTTCTAGGGTGATGGTCTTGCCAGTCAGGGTTTTCACAAAGATCTGCATGCCACCTCTCAGACGCAACACCAAATGCAGAGTGGACTCTTTCTGGATGTTGTAATCAGACAGTGTACGTCCTTCCTCCAATTGCTTGCCAGCAAAGATCAAACGCTGCTGGTCAGGTGGGATGCCTTCTTTATCCTGAATCTTGGCTTTGACATTTTCAATGGAAGGATCACATGGTGAGTTCCATCTGGGCAGGTCATTACCTGTAACAAAGGGAACTTGTATTTAATGAGCTCCAAAGTGAGATTAATTAGTGATACCTCCTGCAAGACCAATGGGGCATCAAGTCCCTTTTCCTCTGAATTAAAGGGGGTCTACCTCATTCCTGTGATGATGGGGCACCCTGTGTTGCTTTGCCCGTTGCCCCATTCCTGTTACTTTCTAGGTCTGCTCAAGTGGTGTAGATTCTGGATTAGTGGTGCTGGAAGAGCACAGCAGTTCAGGCAGCATCCAAGGAGCAGCGAAATCGACGTTTCGGGCAAAAGCCCTTCATCAGGAAAGCCCTTATCAGGATGAAGGGCTTTCCTGATGAAGGGCCTTTGCCCGACACGTCGATTTCGCTGCTCCTTGGATGCTGCCTGAACTGCTGTGCTCTTCCAGCACCACTAATCCAGAATCTGGTTTCCAGCATCTGCAGTCATTGTTTTTACCTCAAGTGATTAGATTACATTAGATTAGATTACATTACAGTGTGGAAACAGACCCTTCGGCCCAACAAGTCCACACCGACCCGCCAAAGCGCAACCCACCCATACCCCTACATTTACCCCTTACCTAACACTACGGGCAATTTAGCATGGCCAATTCACCTGACCTGCACGTCTTTGGACTGTGGGAGGAAACCGGAGCACCCGGAGGAAACCCACGCAGACACGGGGAGAACGTGCAAACTCCACACAGTCAGTCGCCTGAGGCGGGAATTGAACCCGGGTCTCAGGCGCTGTGAGGCAGCAGTGCTAACCACTGTGCCACCGTGCCGCCCACTGTGCCACCGTGCCGCCCACAAGTGGTGTAGAGTAAGTCTCTTTTGTGAAGACCATTGAAAGGTCACTAAGATGCTGGCCCTCAGTGGTATGTCTGTTGAAACAATCACCTCTGTGGAGGGTTCCTGCTGGAGGTAGTCAACATGCTTTTTTTCTGCAATCCTCTCCCCAGTTTACTATATAACAAACTTTGGACTAGTTGCGACCATCTATATATCTAGAGTTTTCAAGTGTATTTCTTATCAAGATAGTCTCTGTTCCTGGAGCTGACTGTCTACAGAAATCTAATTAAATTCTCAATGTATAATACACTAAAGCTACTGCAAATTGAAACTATTACTATTATTATACAAATATATATGTGTATGTGTAATTATAATTACTTAAAGTGTTTTAGCGAAGGTTGGTTGAGCTTTCCCCTTCCATTCAGTTTTACAAAGCAAATGTTAAATTAGCTTGGTAAAGGACGTGCATCCAAGCTTCCCTTATCTTTAATGTCTCAATGCCTTCGTTCCTGACTGTCTACAGAAATCTAATTAAATTCTCAATGTATAATACACTAAAGCTACTGCAAATTGAAACTATTACTATTATTATACAAATATATATGTGTATGTGTAATTATAATTACTTAAAGTGTTTTAGCGAAGGTTGGTTGAGCTTTCCCCTTCCATTCAGTTTTACAAAGCAAATGTTAAATTAGCTTGGTAAAGGACGTGCATCCAAGCTTCCCTTATCTTTAATGTCTCAATGCCTTCGTTCCTTCGTTGCTTCTCACTAATGTGATGATGCTGTTCCTTTAACAACATAACCATGTTGTCCTTGGTTTTTCTTTCAGAGGAGTCATAAATGCAGAATGCCGAGAGGTCTGGCTTAGATGGGTTTTAGGGCAATTTGATTATAGCTAACAGATACTGCCTCTGGAAAAAAGCTTTCAAGTTTAACAAAAACGCTTGTACAATGAAATGGGAATAGCCAGTTCTCCCAGCTCAGCTTTACTCTGGTCTGGCTATTCAGAGAAGGCAGTCAGTCAGTTTTGAGGCTGCTGGTCAAAGAAACAGCTAAATGGAAGAAGGCGTTCCATACCCCATCTCTGACATCTCTCCTGTAAGACCCTGTGTTTGATTTTACATTTTTTGCCAAGGAGTGTTAATGGGGATTATGTAGGAATTTGGAACACCATCATTAAGTTGAAATGGTCTGTTCGGTTTTTTTTTTGGATAGTTGAAGTTATTCTGTATTCTGTTCTTTTGTTTGTGTTTCATTAGGTAATTTTGCAAAAAATCCTGATTTTGAAACTAAGTGGTTGGGCCAGCTGCATCCCTCCGGGAATATCCACATTACACCTGCTTAAAACAACTGGCAAAGATAGAGTCTGGGCTACGTCCTTGAAATGTTTTGAGGGGGTCTGGCCTGATCCATAGCACTAAGATGAAGGCCACGATTCTGACTCTCTAAACTACTGCGTCAGTTATCAATTCTTTTCAACCATCTTTTGTCTGCTAAAAAATCTCACAGCCATTTTATGTTAAATTCAGCCACCCCAGCTCCAAAACAGGATAAGTTAAACTCTTTATGATAATGAAAGTCAGAGCCCCACAAGCGGCCAGAGGAATGACACTTTGGTGATTCCCTTTTATCCCCATTTGCCTGATGAACGTATCCCATTCTTTGAGCATATTGGGGCCATTCCTTTACACTTACATTGTAAGATTTCAATTTACCAATTACTATTCCTATTACTCCCTGTCACGTGTTAGTTACTGGGTTCGTTGAAGGGAAGGCTGTCCAAAGCTTTTCTTGACTCATTGCAACTGAAATATCTCAGGAAGCCTGGAACATAATTTAGTATTGATCGCCTAAATAGACCCATTATTCATGGTGTTTTTAAGCTTGTCCCAGCCTGTTGTTACACATCTCTGGGGCAAGTGGGACCCAGGTGTCTCAGTCCAGGTGTAGGGACTTACCTCTGCACCGCAGGAGTTCCCTGGTCTCTTTTTTTAAAAATAAAAGGACTGAGGTGATGAGTTCCAGATTGACAGGCCTTTGCCAGTTACTAAGGGAACTCTCACTCAATAAGATCCACGAATAGATCAATTTATGAATTTTCCCATTGGTCTTAGATTAGATTAGATTACTTAGTGTGGAAACAGGCCCTTCGGCCCAACAAGTCCACACTGACCCGCCGAAGCGCAACCCACCCATACCCCTACATTTACCCCTTTAACCTAACACTACGGGCAATTTAGCACGGCCAATTCACCTGACCCGCACATTTTTGGATTGTGGGAGGAAACCGGAGCACTCGGAGGAAACCCACGCAGACACGGGGAGAACGTGCAAACTCCACACAGTCAGTCGCCTGAGTCGGGAATTGAACCCGGGTCTCTGGCGCTGTGAGGCAGCAGTGCTAACCACTGTGCCACCGTGCCGCCTTGTAGGGGTTATCAAAGCATTAGAATTGCGAGTGAAGTACAGAATGGCAGAATGCTATATTTATTTCAAAGAAAATAATGACTAAGCAAAGACATTCAACCTATTTCAATTTATCCACACAGATTAGTGACATGTTATTTTTCTATTATTGTATTCATTTGTCTCTAAGTGCTTTCAAGATTTCACCTTCAGTGCTTTATCAAATTTTTCTCCATGTGTCAGCTTGAGTACTATATTTGCTTTTCACTAATTTAAAGCTCTGATTATTGTTCTGCATTCATCATTGTTTTATGTTTCTGGGTTTGTCTTTTTCCAAACTATGTGCAAACTTATATGGCTATTCTTCATCTGGAATCATAAAAGCAAACAATGTAATGGGCCCTTTCAGCCCATCGAGTCGGTACTGCCAAAGCTGTACTAAATCTACACCAGTCCCATACCCTTGAATATTATAACGTTTAAAGTGTTCGTCTGAGTATTTTAAAGGTTGAGATTTTCTGCTTCAACTACCCTCCCAAGCAGTACATTCCAGACTCCCACCACTGTCTGGGTGAAAAAGGTTTTCCTCTAATCCTCTCTTAAACCCCCATTGCTTTTCACGTTAAAATTATGCCCTCTTGTTATTTACTCATCAACCAAGGGAAACAACTGCTTTCTATTCACCCTGCTTATGCCCCGCTTAATCTAATATGCCTGTAAGAGGAGTCCACCAAATCTCTTCTGCTCCAAAGAAGAAAACTCAAGCTTTTCCAGCCTCCAGAAGTCTTAACATATTCCATAAATAATTTGATAAATAGATATTTTTATAAATGTATAAAAAATTGTAAAATATATGTTGATTGAAGATTATTTTCTGATAAGAAAATATATAAACGTAGGTGGATTATGTTTGAGTTATACTGACCTTGCATCCAACTGACCCAAAGATCCCTTTGAATAGCTTACTAATTATTAACAACTCTTATTGCTTCAGGCTCATCACTTTGCTTTCCCTGACACCAGCTAGCCACCCTGGTCTCCTGCTCAGTGGCAAACAATAGATATTGTTAGTCAATGATAAGAGAGGAGTGGGAAGGTTGGAAAGGGATGCATCAAGCGTTTAATGAAGGGATATCAAGGGTTGGTGAATTACCAGTTTTTAGAAAAAAAACGAACATGAACAGGAACCTGTTAAAATCAAATTGAAGGCAGCGCTATTGGGGAAGGTTACTAATTTTTAATGTGCTGAACAAAATTACTTAAGTGCTTAAAATGGAGAATGTGTACAAAATAATTTGTCACCATGTTCAGTGAAGAAAAGTCCAAGTCTCATCTGCTTTTGTGAGAAGGCAAGTATCTTGAGTGAATGCCTTACAAAATGTTTCAATTGTCCTAAGCTTAAAAATTTTAAAAGTTGAAAAGAATAAAGCATTTGTACATACAAAAGCAATTTGGCAGGTATTGATAATTAAGGATGTTTGTTACCCATGGAAATAGTTATATCAAAAAATCTATTCCGATGACTGCTGCCTTGTGTAAAACCGTAGGTATTTACTATGCACTTGGAAAGTATGGCTCTCTTATGACTTTTTTGTCAAATTTTGATTACCATTTATGTTGAATAAGAAGCAGTTCAAGCAAGAACATGTTAATGGTACCCTAAGTACAGTTTGAGGTATTGCAAGGAGGCCTTAATTGTTGCAATAAAAAAGTTAAAGTTTTAGTTTTGGCCTCTTGCGCAAGGTTGGAAGCTCCAAGGCTGGAGTATCCAAGATTTAAATTCAAGTAGAAGGCACTTACGTAGAAAAAGCAATGAGTATCTACCATGGGAAAAGTATTCACTGCCTCCAAAGACCTCCATGCCTATACCTTGAATAATAGCTTATTGTATTTGCTAGTGTTTATGTAATAAATCTTTCTCATGGACATTGTAGGAGCCCTTATGCTGGCAGCCTCTAGGTGTAAGTTTAAAACAAATATCCAAACAGATTAGTGAGGTGATTGAGTGGACCACTGAGGACAGTTTCTTCGGCCACACTTCTAAACTTGCCATAGCTGTTTTGACAGCTACCTCGGTGCCTTTAAAATTTTACTATTAAACAATGAAAGAAAGATGATAAACATGTAACAGATAAAAGGCTTTATGACATTAAGTATTTTTTATAAAATATTAATCTAAATGACACAAGACTATTCTCTTAACTCCATGTAGAATTAGGATTTTCCCCCAGTTTGAATGTTTTCCATACCCTTCTCTCGAAGGTAAAAATTCCATGGGTATGGATGGAAGGTACCAATTGATCACTTTACAATGAGGGCTAGCTATCAAGGCTGAATAGTACCCTGACCCAGTGAAATTGCTGGTAATAATCCAGAACTTCCATTGGTCAGTGCATTGAGCATAGAAGTTGGGATGTTATGCTGGGATTGTACAGGACACTGGTTTGGCCAATTTTGGAATACTGCTTTCAATTCCGGTCTCCCTGCTATTAGAACAATGTTGTTAAATTCAAAAGGTTTCAGAAAAGATTTACAAGGATGCTGCTGGGATTGGAGGGTTTGAGCTATAGGGGAGGTTGAATAGGCTGAGACTTTTTTTCCTCCATAGCTTTGGAGGCT
Source organism: Chiloscyllium plagiosum (assembly GCF_037043375.1). Taxonomy (NCBI): domain Eukaryota; kingdom Metazoa; phylum Chordata; class Chondrichthyes; order Orectolobiformes; family Hemiscylliidae; genus Chiloscyllium; species Chiloscyllium plagiosum. Next base: position 118,817,044 of record NW_028270144.1, on the reverse strand, counting down.
GAGGGGTGACCTTAGGAAGATTTATAAAATCAGGAGGGCCATGGATGAGAGTGAATCGCCAAAGTTGTCATCCCACATTAGGAAAGTCCAAAACTGGAAGGCATAGGTTTAAGGTGAGAGGGGAAAGATGTAAAAGAGACCTACAGGGTAACTACTTCACGCAGAGGGTGGTGCATGTATGGAACAAGCTGCCAGAGGAAGTGATGGAGACTGGGTCAATTAAACCACTTAAAAGGCATCTGGATGGGTACATGAATAGGGAAGGTTTAAAGGGATACAGGTAGTTCTTCAGTAATGCAATGGTTGCATTCTTGTGCAACTCTGCATTATAGAAAAATCAGGCTTTAGAAACTTTGCTTAAAATGTTGCTGATGTAATTGTGTAAGAGCCAGCACATGTTTTTGAAATTTCGTGCTTTAGAAACAGTGTTCCCACTTCGTCAATTGTGTTATAGTGAATTTGCATTTATGAAACACATGTTAGAGCAGTATGGGCCAAATGCTGCCAAATGCGACTGATCAGTTTAGGATATCTGGTCGGCATGGTCGAGTTAGTCCGAAGGGTATGTTTCTATGCTGTATAACTCTAACTCTATGAACAGGACTCAGGAGTTTATTATCTTGCTTAATGCAGACAAGGTCTCAAATAGAGACTGTTAATGTTGTTACAGGATGTTATACTTTTATTAGTTATTGAAAGTGGAGGAGGTTGATGTCTTTAGCTTTAAGATGTTTGATTAACTATATCAATGATTCTCATTTTAGTCACTGCCTTTTGCATTATCAAATTAAATAATTTTCCTGCTTTCTACACTCAACGTTCAAGTGTGAAGAACACTTAATCTCTTACCTGAACTTGATTTTTACCGGCACCTCAAAACTGTGTCATACCTTCTTTTCCTTGAGACACTTCAGGCTTTTAATGTCCATTTTCAATGTCACCTGAGCACACTCTGGTTGCATGCATTTCTCTTGCTGTTCCTCAGTTCTTGGGCAGTTCTGTATTAAAGTAGTCCTTCAGGTCAGTTTCCCATTTAAAAAAATAAATTATTGCAAGAGGAGTTTACACAATCTTGTCAGCTCTGAGCAAAACTTTAATTTCAAACCAAATAGACTATTTTTCCTTTGAAACTGTATTCATTCAGCTTCAGGATACACTGCCATATTCAGCTTTTAGATTGTGGAGAAATCTGAAAAAGTTTAGCTATTCAACTCAGAAGTTAGTGGCTTTTTGTGTTAACTAATTTTGCCAAATCAGGATATTGTATATGTTGGCTATCAGATGGCCGTTAAGTAGGATGGTTTATTTGAACAGTAATGCTGATGTATTATTTTTATAATACCATTTTAACATCGTCACAGCCCATCGTTTTACAAACCTTCAGGTGAAAGCAATTTAAAGCACATTTCTGAACATTTATAGGCAATTGAATTTTTTTCAGGTATCCAAATGGTTACAATCTGTTAAATAGCTACTTTAAAGTTGAAATAATCATGGTCCTATTTGGATATATATTATGCTTTTCCAATAATGTTAAATCAGTGCCTTATTGAGGCACTTCGATGGGCTTTGAATTTGAATTCAGAATTCAGTTGCGACTGATGTATATGGAGTTTGTTCAATGCATCTATTGTTACAACTGAATGGGAGGAATGCATAGACACTCTAGTTCCACTATTCTGTGGGTTGCAGCATAAAATAAAAGTATTTTACCCAAGTCTTGATATGGTCAATTGTCTGCTTTGTCTTTTTTTATACTTGGAATGAAAAGATTCTAAACGATAAAAGCGTTAATATGTAGACCAAATTAATGATTTATTATAATACAAAACCCGTTCAGTGAAGATGCAGATTGGTCAGCACACCATTTGTAGTATGAAAATAAAATTATTTATCCTTCAAACCTGGAACACACATTCTTCCTTCGGGTGAAGGGTAAAAAAAACTGATTACTGTCTGCACAGATTCACTTCACTTTCTATCTAGTGATATTTATTCTTAAACACAGACACCTCCTGCTCAGGAAGTGGAATATGGAGAAGTTCTTTTTGTCACTCTTCCAGGAGAGCAATCAGGTTTCACCCTGATGTCTCAGCAAACCTGTTCAGAAGCAGGCAAGCTTGGCTTTTGTTTGTAGCAGGCTAAAGGTTTTTCACTTCTATTGATGCTTGACATCTCATAACAGCCATGATGTGAAATGAAGACAGCCATTCTCAAATTTCAAATTATTGAAAAGCAGGAGTATACTTTCTTCTTTTATGGGATATGGGCTTTGCTGGCAAGATCATCATTTGTTATCCATTCTTACATGCGTGCAGTAATGTCTATAAAAAATTTCTAACCGTGAAAGAGAAAAAAAATTATTGGCCATTTTCGCACTTCATTCAACCATATGTTCCTGAATAAGACTTTGCTATTCGGTCCATAGCTCAGAATAATTTGCAAGACATACTAATATAAAGAGAAAGCAATGTTTTAGCTTGGATTAACTGGTTAATCAGTGACTGGTAGAAAGAAGCATCGTCATGAAGAATTTGCCAGTTGACTGGCAAGTCAGTTGTCAAGTTTTGTTTAAATCAAGCAAGTTGACTCAAGTTAAGACATTGCCTGAGAAATGAAACTGAAAATGGATTTCATTGTTGTTGAGTTGATACACGTGCAATATGTGTACACGTTTTTTTCAATTGGCAAAGAATAGGACTCAATGTACATGCAAGTGCACCTCACTGAAAAATACCATCAGCAGAACTGAAACTTTGTGCTACCAAATGGCCATGCCCAAGTACACTTTTCTTTTTAATTACAGAAATACAATGGTTCTGTAGTGGTATGGGATTTTCTTAAAAAAAAGGAAAAACCTTCCCTCATCCCTGTTTCACGGCATCTAATAAAATTTATCACTAATTTTGTTGGCGAAATCCAGCACAATTGGCATTGTAGCATTCGAGAGATGTACAGCGCAGAAACAGGCCCTTAAATCCAACTCCTCCGTGTTAACCAGATACTCTAAATTAATCAAGTCCCCTTTGCTAGCATTTGGCTCATATTCACATACCCATCCAGATGCCTTTTAAATGTTGTAATTGTACCAGCCTCCTCCACCTTTTTATAGCTTATTCCATAGGTGCACCACCCTCTGCATGAACAAGCTACCCTTTACGTCACTTTTAAATCTTTCCCCTCTCACCTTAAACCTATGCCCTTTAGTTTTGGTTCCCCCACTCTGTGAAAAGATGTTGTCTATTTACTGTATCCATGTCCTTATGATTTTATAAACCTCTATAAGATCACCCCTCAGGCTCCAACACTCCAGGGGGAAAAGCTCTAGCATATTCAGCCTCTCCCTATAGCTCAAACCCTCCAGTCCTGGAAACATCCTTGTAATTTTTTTCTCAACCCTTTCAAGTTTTACAACATCATTCCTATAGCAGGAAGACCAGAATTGCACACCGTATTCCAAAAATGGCCTCACCAATGTCCTGTACAGCTGCAAGGTGACCTCCTAACTCTTACACACAATGCACTGACCAATAAAGGAAAGCATATCAAATACTTTCAGTATCCTATCTAGCTGTGATTCTACTTTCAAGGAGCTATGAATCTACACTCTATAGTATCTTTGTTCAGCAACACTCCCCAGGACCTTACTATTACATGTAGAAGTCCTGCCATGATTTGCCTTTCCAAAATGTAACACCTCACATTTATCCAAATTAAACTCCATCTGCCACTCGGCCCATCTTTGGAACAGTTTGTCATGGAGCCCACAAGGGAGCAGGCTATTCTGGACCTAGTGCTATGTAATGAACCAGACTTTATAAAAAATCTTAAAGTAAGGGAACACTTAGGAAGCAGCGATCCTAATATGGTAGAGTTCAGTCTGCAGTTTGAAAGAGAGAAGGCAAAATCTGATGTAATGGTGTTACAGTTAAATAAAGGTAACTATGAGGGCATGAGAGAGGAACTGACGAAAATAGACTGGAAGCAGAGCCAAGCAGGGAAGACAGTAGAGCAAAAATAGCGGGAGTTTGTGGGTAAAATTGAGGACACTGTACAGAGGTTCATCCCCAAGAAGAGAAAGATTATCCGGGGAGGGCTTAGACAGCCATGGCTGACAAAGGAAGTCAGGAAATCTATCAAAGAAAAAGAGAGAGCCTATAAAGTGGCCAAGAGCACTGGGAAATCAGAAGATTGGAAAGGCTACAAAAACAAACAGAGGATAACAAAGAGAGAAATAAGGAAGGAGAGGATCAAATATGAAGGTAGGCTAGCCAGTAATATTAGAAATGATAGTAAAAGTTTCTTTCAATATATAAGAAACAAACGACAGGCAAGAGTAGACATTGGGCCACTTCAAACTGATGCCTAGTGATGGGAGATAAGGAAATAGCAGGAGAACTTAATAAGTACTTTGCGTCAGTCTTCACAGTGGAAGACATGAGTAATATCCCAACAATTAAAGGGAGTCAGGGGGCTGAGTTGAGTATGGTTGCCATTACAAAAGAGAAAGTGCTAGAAAAGCTAAAAGGTCTTAAAATTGATAAATCTCCTGGCCCTGATGGGTTACATCCTAGAGTTCTGAGGGAGGTGGCTGAGGAAATAGCGGAGGCGTTGGTTGAGATCTTTCAAAAGTCACTGGAGTCCGGGAAAGTCCCAGATGATTGGAAGATCGCTGTTGTGAGGATCAAGGATCAAGGCAAAAGATGGAAAATTATAGGCCAATTAGCCTAACCTCGGTTGTCGGTAAAATTCTAGAATCCATCATTCTAAATTCTTGGAAGAGCAGGGTCAGATTAGAACAAGTCAACATGGATTTAGTAAGGGGAGTTGTGCCTGACAAACCTGTTGGAGTTCTTTGAAGAGGTGACAAGTAGGTTAGATCGGGGAAACCCAGTGGATGTGGTCTACCTAGACTTCCACTTGGGAGGCTGCTGAGCAAGGTGAGGGCCCACGGTGTTTGAGGTGAGCTACTGGTATGGATAGAGGATTGGCTGTCTGACAGGAGGCAGAGAGTTGGGATAAAAGGTTCTTTTTCGGAATGGCAGCCGGTGACAAGCGGTGTCCCGCAGGGTTCAGTGTTGGGGCCGCAGCTGTTCACATTATATATTAATGATCTGGATGAAGGGACTGGGGGCATTCTAGTGAAGCTTGCTGACGATACAAAGTTAGGTGGACAGGCAGGTAGTACTGAGGAAGTGGGGAGGCTGCAGAAGGATCTAGACAGTTTGGAGGAGTGGTCCAGGAAATGGTTGATGGAATTCAATGTGAGCAAATGCGAGGTCTTGCACTTTGGAAAAAAGAATAGAAGCATGGATTACTTTCTAAACGGTGAGAAAATTCGTAAAGCCAAAGTAAAGAGGGATCTGGGAGTGCTAGTTGAGGATTCTCTAAAGGTAAACATGCAGGTTGAGTCCGTGATTAAGAAAGCGAATGCAATGTTGTCAATTATCTCAAGGGGGTTGGAATATAAAAGCACTGTTGTGCTACTGAGACTTTATAAAGCTCTGGGTAGGCCCCATTGGAGTACTGTGTCCAGTTCTGGTCCCCATACCTAAGGAAGGACTTACTGGCACTGGAGCGTGTCCAGCGGAGATTCACACAGTTGATCCCTGGAATGGTAGGTCTAACGTACGAGGAACGGCTGAGGATCCTGGGATTGTATTCATTGGAGTTTAGAAGATTAAGGGGAGATCTAATAGAAACTTACAAGATAATACATGGCTTGGAAAGGGTGGACGCTAGGAAATTGTTTCCGTTAGGCGAGGAGACTAGGACCCGTGGACACAGCCTTAGAATTAGAGGGGGTAAATTCAGAACAGAAATGCGGAGACATTTCTTCAGCCAGAGAGTGGTGGGCCTGTGGAATTCATTGCCACAGAGTGCAGTGGAGGCAGGGACGCTAAATGTCTTCAAGGCAGAAATTGATAAATTCTTGATGTCACAAGGAATTAAGGGCTACGGGGAGAATGCGGGTGAGTGGAGTTGAAATGCCCATCAGCCATGATTGAATGGCAGAGTGGACTCGATGGGCCGAATGGCCTTGCTTCCGCTCCTATGTCTTATGGTCTTATTGGTCCATCTGATCAAGATCCTGTTGTATCCTGAAATAACCACCTTTACTGTCCACTACACCTCCAATTTTGATAACGTCTGCAAACTTACTAACCACACCTCCGGTGTTCGTATCCAAATCGTTTACATAAATGATGAAAAGCACTGGATCCAATATCTATCGTTGTGGCACAACGCTGGTCACAGGCCTCCAGTTTGAAAAAGGCACTCTACCATCACCCTTTGTCTTCCATCTTCAAGCCAGTCCTGAATCCAAATGGCTTGTTCTCCCTATATTCCATGTGAAGTAACCTTGCTAACCAGTCTGCCATGAGGAATTTTGTCGAATGCCTTACTGAAGTCCATATAGATTATGTCCACCACTCTGCCCTCATCAGTCCTCTTCGTTACTTCTTCAAAAAAACTCAGTCAAGTCAGTGAAGCACAATTTCCCACGTACAGAGCCACATTGATTTTCTTGATCAGTCGTTGCCTTTCCAAATATGTGCAAATCCTGTCCCTCAGGATTTTCTCCAACACAATGGGGTGGCATGGTGGCTGTGGTTAGCACTGCTGCCTCACACCACCAGCATCCCAGGTTCAATTCCAGCCTTGGGTGTCTGGCCGTGTGGAGTTTGCACATTCTCCCCGTGTCTGCGTGGGTTTTGTCTGGCTGCTTCGGTTTCCTCCCACAGTCCAAAGATGTGCAGGTCAGGTTGATTGGCCATGCTAAATTGCCCATAGTGTTAGCTGCATTAGCCAGAGGGAAATGGGTCTGTGTGGGTTGTTCTTTGGAGGGTCGGTGTGGACTTGTTGGGCGGAAGGGCCTGTTTCCACACTCTAGGGAATCTAATCTAATCTAAAAAAACTCACCTACCACTCAAGTCAGACTCATAGGTGTGATTAGTTCTCTGGTATTTCCTTACCATGTTTCTTAAATAGTGGCACCGCAGCATTCGCCAACCTCCGGTCTTCCGGCACCTCACCTGCGGCTATCAGTGATACAAATATCTTAGCACGGGGCTCAGTAGTGACTTTCCTAGCTTCCCATCAGGTTCGATGGTACTCCTGATCAGGTCCTGGAGATTTATCCACTTTATGCATTTTAAGGCATCCAGCATCTGTCTTAAAGTTAGTGCTGAATCAGCACAGACTTTAGGAAGCAATTTTTCCACACAAAGATATATGGTAACCTAAATTACTTCTCCAGTTCTCCTGGCTGTAGGAGGCTGTAGAAACTAAACTTCAATTTCCTTTCAGTGCGCAATTAGACTTTGAACTGTTGCTGTAAATTTACGTGCTGAATGGTCTAATCCAATTCCTGTTGCCTTGTATTAAAAATTGACACCTTCCTTCAGGGAAGGTGCAGTCTTTCATGCTGTCTTTGGACTGTAATATATTATAAAACATAGAAAAACAAGTTTCTGGAGATTGGTCGAGTATCATAGATAACTGTAGGGATGCCGGCATCATTAGCCAACATTAGTTTCCCACCCTTGATTACCTTTGAACCAAACAGTTTGCTAAGGCCATTTCATAGGTGAATTAGGAATGCCACATTGTTTTCGATCTGGAATCATATGTAAGTCAGACCAATTAAAAACAGCATATTTCCTTCCCTAAAGGACATCGGGGAATCAGGTTGAATCTTACAACAATCAGCACTTGCTACAGAGTCATTGTGTTAACCTTTATCAACCTGAAATATTATCTCAACCTGAAGCATTAACTTTATTTTCTGTTGAAAATTTTCAGTTATTTTTGTTTTGTTCCAGATTTTGAGCAGTATTTTTTTAAAATTGTTCGTAGTAGTTTGAGATTTGTTTATTGTCAACTGTCATGGCTTGTGTAAAGATTTGTAGCTCTGGTACCGGTTGTCATAGTTGTGAGTACGTTTGGTGAGCTGGGAAGTTGATTTGCCGACGTTTTGTTCCGTGTCTAGGTGATATCTTCGGTGCTTTGGAGTCTCCTGTGAAGCGTTGCTATAGTGTCTCTTCTGGAATTTATTTGGTTCCGTTCCTGCTGCTTCCGGTTGCTGGTCCCAGTTGTTCCAGCCACTACAACAAACAGTCAGAACAGGCAACTGGATGCAGCAGGAACAGAACCAAATAAATTCCAGAAGAGACAGCACAACAGCGCTTCACAGGAGGCTCCAAAGCACTGAAGATGTCACCTAGACCGGGGATGAAATGTCTGCAAATCAATTTCACAGCGCGGCGAACATACCTACAACTATGACAATTGTCATGTTTTTGGCTAGACTTTTTGTTGTACTTTACCCTCTAGTCAGTGTCTTGGGATAACCTTGAATCATGAAACAAGAGTTACAGCAATACATTTTTAAAAAGAGAAATGGAACATTTATTGTTCATCCATGCTAAACTTCTATTTCAGATTAATTTGTACAAAGCTATATCATTTCAATTCTTGGATCATTCTTTCAATTGTTTAAAATGTCAGTTTTTAAAAAGCATTACATAACTTCTAATTTGACATTGAATGTATTTTAGAAAACTATGACTGTATTAATGTTCTGTTTATGCATCTTCATGTATGGTTTGTTAAAGTTGACCAGATCTGTTGTTATATGAGAAGTAATGTTTTTTGATACATTTAACTTTTTTGTTTTAGAGACCTCATCAAAAAGCTTCTAGTTATTGACCGGACAAGACGATTAGGCAATATGAAGGTAAGCAATAGATGCATAAATAAAAAATGTGAAGTAACCTTAACATTTTTGAATTTTATCTGAAAATACAGAAGTTAGTGATTCCTAAACCATGTTCCACTATCCTGTAAGATGGTTGTTGTAAATCATTCATTATGTTTAATTATATGCAAGCATCAATACTTTTAGAGGAAACTGTAATTTCTAAATTGGTTGCCACATGATACTTGTACAGTTACTCTTTAATTTTACTTCGATTGATGAATGCTTTTTAGTACTGTTGAGCAAAGATCATTGGGATCAAATGATTTGAGTAAAGATCACTCTCACTCTCAAGTGTTGTTTCCCGTGTGTGCGTGCCCATCCTTCCCATCCCCATTCTCCAGTGCTACTTTCTGCGAGGAATGCTGTGTAAAGTCCTAGCTTCTTATCATAACACTGCTTAAACAGAATAGTTTCAGAGGGAAGCGAAGCTGAGTTGGAAAAGTTAAAATGTGAGAGCCTGGAAGGCAGAAGAAACGTAGACTAAAAAGGAAGAAGTGAGTTTCACAATCTTAATCAAGAAAACAATGATAGCAGCGAGGAGAAATTATATTTTAGAAGGATCAAAGAGGTCAAATGTGTAAAAGTAAAAACACAAAAGAGGCAAATGTGGTGCCTAGAAACCCTAAAATAGTCGCTGAGGTGTACACGATCAAATGTATTATCAACTGTTAGAGAAATATGAAAAAGGTATTAATAGTTGGGGATTTTAACTGTCTAAAAATTAAATGGAATAGTTTGAATCTGCAAGGTAGGGACAGAACACATTTCTTAAATTATGTCCAGAAGAGCTTTTTTGGTCAGTGGATAGAAGGCCCAACCAGGAACAGTTTTGGGCCTAATATTGAGAAAGGAACCCAAGCAGATGGAATGTTTGTCAGTAGGAAAACATTTTGGTTATAATAACTATAACTCAGTAAGACTCAGGGTAGGTATGGAAAAGACTATAAGACTTAGCAGCAAAATTGGATCATTGAATCTGCTGCACCGCTTAATGGAATTGATAATTCTCAATTCTATTTTCTTGCCTTTTCTCCTTAAGCCTTGATTCCCTTACTGATTAGAAATCTGTCAAATTCAGCCTCAAATGTATTTAACACTCAGCCTCTATTGCCCTCTAATAAGGAATGCCACAGAATTTGATGCAAAATTGAATTGTATAATTTTCGATGAGCTCAGCAGAATTGGTCTAAAAGAACAGAGTAACAAAAAGAAACTCATTGATTTCAACAAGCCTTGAAGTAATCTGAAAGATTTTTCATCTTGAGGCAATGAATGGAAACTTGAGCTAGGCCAAGTAATCAGTCTTGATGGTGAGTATGTGGACTGTGTTCCAAATATGTCATCTCGCTAGTTCCAGAAGTTGACTGGTTGTGCATATGCACAATGAGACTGAAAGATTGGCATTTGCTAGTGGCACAATAATAGCTAGCTTTTTTTTTAAAAGTGAAGCCTAATTTGTCATGCAAGTAATTTCCAAGGTATAAATTAAGTATGTATCGTAGTTGTGTATTGGTGGAAAACCTTAATGCAAAATCACAAGAGTTTTCACTGTGATTTAAGAAGTTATTGTATGTTTTTTAAAAAGCCTATTGCGTGTAATTGTCAAATCAACCTTGTTCAATGATGTAGATCATCTTTTAACAGTAGGCTTTTCTGTTCCTGTAATTAATTTGATGATGAGTATAATTCTTTTCCAAGAAGTACACAAATAGTGAATGCATGGAGCAAATCTAATCATGCAGTTTGAATTGTTGCCAATGATAATTGACCACAATAAAACTTCATGATGAGTATAATACACTACACGGTGTCTTATAATTTATAATTTCCGTCCTTCAGATTATAATGAGTAATATTTTATTAATGCATTTTTATCATAGAGGAACAGTATTATGCCTTGAGCTGAAGATGACTTGTTTTAACCCTTAATAGAACTTTTTGTTATTCATTCATAAATTTTACCTTTGTTAGTTGGGCCAATGTTCATTGGTTATCCCTAGCTACCCTTGAGAAACTGATGGTGATTAGCCTCCTTAAACTACTTTAGTCCATTTTGGTATTATTCCCCCCAGGATGTTCAAAGTAAAGGAACTGCAGGATTTTGATCCAGCAACACTGAAGGAACATATAAAAATCTGAGCAGGAGTAGGCCATTTGGTCGATTTTAAACCTGCTCTGTCATTTAACATGATCATGGCTGATCTTTTTTTATTCTCTTGAGGGGCCAACATTTATTGCTCATCCCGAATTTCCCTTGAGAAGGTAGTTGTGAGCTGCCTCCTTGAACCACCTGCAGTCTGTGTGCTATCTCAATACAATACTCCTTTTATGTCCATATACCCCTTGACTCATTTGACTTGTAGGTATCTATGTTTTATCTATCTTAGTCTACTGCTACCTAGGTACCAAGTCCAGGGGAAACCTCGTCTCTTAATCCAGTCTGGTCAGAATTTTATACATTAGAATCAGATTTCCTCTCCTTGGTGAACCTTTGCACTTTCTCTAAGACAAGAATGTTTTCTTAGGTAAGGAGACCAGGACAGGATATGACTTAATCACGGCACAGTGGCTCAACAGTTAGCACTGTTGCTTTGCAACGCCAGGGACCCAGGTTCCATTCCACCCTAGGATGACTGTCTGTGTGGAATTTGCATATTCTCCCTATGGCTGCATGGGTTTCCTCCAGATGCAGTGGTTTTCTCCCACAGTCCAAAGATGTGCAGGTTAGGTGGATTGGTAATGCTTAATCACCTGTAGTGTCCAGGGATGTGCAGGCCAGCTGGATTAGCCATGGGTAATGCAAAGAAAGGGTAAGGGGTCTGGGTCTTGTTAGTATGCTCTTCAGAGGGTTGCTGTGGACTCAGTGGGTTGAATGGCCTGCTTCCAAAGTATAGGGATTCTGTTCTGAGATTCTGTGAACTGAGTCAGTAGTATTATCAAGCCTATTTTCATGATGGACATCGAAGTCCTCTGCACAGAGTACATGCTGCACTCTACCACCCTCAATGCTTTGTCCATGTGGTGTTCAACATGAAGGGTCACTGATTAATCAGCTGAAGTGTGGTGTGTAGGGGTTGGAGGTGGAACGAGGTAAACAGTAGGAGTTTTCTTTTTCCATGCTTGACCTAATACCATGAAATTTCATGGGGTCTGCATTCATGTTGCAGATTCCCAGAGCAACTCCCTCCTGATTGCATACGACTGTGCTGGCATCTTGGCTGCCCTATAAGCAGGACAGACCTAGGCATGGTAATAGTGTTGCCTCAATTGTTTGTGTGACATGTAATTCCGTGAGTGTGACTATCAGATTGTTGTTCTAATCTGAGAAGCCCTCCCAATTTTGGCAGGAGCCGCCAGCTGTTGGAAAGGAGGATTTTACAGGGGCAGAACAGCTGAGTCTGCTGTTGTCATTTCTGCTGCCTAGGTTATGCTTGGTCATCCGTCTGGTTCATTTCATTTTTGATGCAGAATGATAAAGCTAAATGGTTTGTCAGGACACTTAAAACCGTATGACTCAATTTCTCGAGTCACATATTTGCCAAACCAGGCAAGAATAGATGATTTATCTTCTGTAAAGCTGAGTTTTTAATGACAACCCATCTTTATTAGAATTGTTGCCCTATAATGTGTGCTGTCTTAAAAGAAATCTTGAGGTTTTGAATTTTGCAACAGATTGACTTAACTGCTTATCTCCCTTAAGGCACTATTATTAACAGCTTTACCCTTAAACTGTAGCCTCAGTTTATAATGATTCTTGCCCATTCAGAGATTATGGCCAACCAGACAGGACAGAATTTCATAGTTTACTTAGGTTGACCAAATCCCAGCTTATTATAGTTGTCATTATTTTTGTGGAGTCATGTATTTACAAGCCGTTGTGTTTTATCCTCGAAGCAGCTGCAAATCATTTAAGTTTAATGTAACAAGTGGACGGTCAAATTACTAGTCAGCTGTCAATTTTATGCTTAATCACTCACTCTTCACATGAGCAAAATTAATGAGAATGTGAAGTTTCAATTAAACTTGCATACAGGTCACATTACTGAGTAGCTACATTACAGGGTTGCATTTATTAGCAGATATCCCAGGGTAACACTTGATTTTAATTAAAACGGCGACACTAGAGTTACTGTACATAAGTTAACAGAATTACTTGAGAGCAATGATGGATGTCTTTAGTTCAGCTGAAATAAGTTGACACCATAGTTAACATTTAATTTTGGGTTAGGATGATACTAATAAGTTGACTGAATATTTCAATTTTTTAAAAATAAAACTGATAATTCAGTTAGGTGCAACTTTTGTTCAAACCATTTGGTAGTTTTTATTTGACATAGCTTTCGAATTTGACATGTTAATTCCCGTAACAATTTGGAAATATTTATTTTCTGTTAGAAAATTAAACCACAGGTGCAGATACGCCTTGATTTGTAATTTTTCCTTGGATGCATAACATTAGAAACCTGCCAAACAGGACATCCACTCCACATGACTGACTATGGCCTGATTTTCATCAACACATTACCATTCAACCATCCCTGTGCAGCAATTAGCTGAAGGTGCAACAGCTGAATCTTAGTACGTTGAGTTTTTCAAGTTCTGTTTTGTACATCAGAAGAGTACTTCCAAATTATATTTACAATATGTTTTGTACATCTGTTCCATTCTCTCAATTTAGCTGATTGCAGTGCTTGTTGACTGGATATTAGTGAGGCTTCCAGATTTACCTGTTATCTTTTAACTGAACCCATATAACAGTAATTAGCAATTCCAAGAGTTTGTAAGTTTGTGCTTGTGGAAGATTTAGAGTGAGTAGTTTTATGTTCTTTATTGTAAGCAATAGAAATATTGCCTTAGTCAGTTGTCGACTGGAATGATATGTGGAATGATTCTGAACTGCTGCTTTTTTATCCCATTATAAAGTAGTTGACACATTGAGTGATTGTTGATTTAGTTTATGCCAATTTAACTAATTAATTTGATGGTGATCATGGTTGGGTTAACCAGTGAGAGATCTGTATGTAGCCAAAAGCAAAGCAATGGGAATAAGTCTTCACATGCCAAGTTTGATGAAATTGGGTGGCAGGAGTCCCAATCTTCAATCTTTCTTCATACAGTATATCCTGTTGAATTTTTATTTCAGATATTTATCTACATCTCTTAAAACTAGAATATCGATATTATATCCGCCATTGTTTCTAGTAGGATATTCCTCTTCCTGACAGCCTTTGTGTTGAAAAGAAATTCTTGTCAGTTTCTTTTTTTTCCGCTCTTAAAATTTACCTTTTCCGTAAATCAAATAACAAAAATAGTTATTGCTTATTTAGTTCACTAAAATCGCTGCTGTGTTTCAATGTCACTAGAATGTATGCCAATATGGTCCATTTTCCAGAACTTCTCATCTGTCATTATGTTACTTAATTGCTATACCTTATCCTCATCCTTTTCTGTTTCCACCATCTCCTTCAAAGATTGAAAACAATTTGCATCTTGTGATGTTTTGGCTCAGGTAGTTGCCCTTGTCAGAGGGTATAGCATTCATTTCCCTTGAGGGCAAATGCTAGGCTGCCTTTTAAGTGTAGGACAGAGAATGCTTGTTCATAAACTGTATCCCAAACTATTAACTTCTGAATGAAATGTATCTTTACATGTAAATGAATCAACGCTTCGGGCATCCTGAGCGAATTACCACTCATTCATTACAATAATGTTTCTGTACACTTGTTTTGCATATACTGTCTTTGGAGTGCAAGCTATGTCCACTGGTTTAACTGCTGTGGACAGAACGAAATGGTTCATTCTATTCACTGTGCCCCTTTCCTTCACTGCTGTGCTCGGCCATCAGAGTACATCACCCACCTGATCATTTTTCTCGTGAAGATGTTTTGCTATATAGTGCCATAAGGGCATGCCTGTTGTCAATAATGGCTGATTAGGAATCTCTCTCATTGTCACTGCCTGATGTGGGCATGTGGAAGGATTAGCAGACTGATTATCAAACCTCTTGGTTGCTCCATGAACATCCTTGTATGTATGTTCATGGAGCATATGTTCAACTATACTTGAATGTATAGTTTCTAACCCAGTGGCAGAAGTGCTGCTAGCTGAACCACAGACCCCTTTTAAACTCTAATAGTCCTACAGTCAAGAATTTATATAACTTCTCAAACCTTATAGTGAGAATATGTCCAACATATTCAGTTGATGCTATTCCAATTCTTCCATTCGGACATTGATTCTGAGACAAAAGTAGAAATTACTGGAAAAGCTCAAAGTCTGGGAGGATCTGAGAGAAATCAGAGTTAATGCTTTGGGTTGAGTGACCCTTAATTCTTCTGGTTTTTACTTTGCATATTAGTGGTGTTTATCTTAGAGTTATAGTGCTATACAGCAGGGAAACATACCCTTCGGTCCAACTCATCCATGAGGCCCGGACATCCCGATCAGTTGAGTCCCATTTAATAGCATTTCATCCATATCCTTCTAAACTTTTTTTATTCATATACCCATCCAGGAAACAAGAAATACAAATTACAATTGTCATCTATAAGAAATAAGACTTCAGCTTGTAAAAATAGTTATTGATGGCCAGAAAAGTTATTCAGTAATAATTATCCAGCAAGAAAGCTGGATAATTATTTATTTGCATGTCAGTTTAAATCTATGCAATCTCGTTCTTTTTTATTCTTCTACATAGAACAGATTCTCCCTGTTTGCTCTAACTAGCCTACTCATGCACCAAATCTAACTATTTCATCTTTAGTGCAGATGTAATTGTTAAGTATTCCAAAATTGATGCTCTTACAGCAATTTCAGTATCACATCTATTGCTAGTGACTACGATGACTTGTTCACTGGAGGAGTAGAGTTTCAGATGGAATATTCTAATTGGATTCTAAGGTTTACCTATGCATGTGTGAATAGCAGCAGCTGATGTCAAATTTGTCTTGTAATGACAAGAAGTTCTGCTGGCTGCACTACACTGGCCCATCATACCTGCTCTGGTTCTGTTACCGAGCACCAGTCTCCTGCCTTTTTCCCATATCCTTGCACACCATTTCTAATCAGATAATCATCCCCTGGCCTCCGATGCCTCAATTGGACCTGTCTCCACCATATTTCCAGGCAGTGCATTCCATGCTCTAAGTATTTGCTATCTGAAAATGTTTTTTTCTCACATTATCCTTGTTTTATTTGCATGTCAGTTTAAATCTATGCAATCTCGTTCTTTTTTTATTCTTCTACAAAGAACAGATTCTCCCTGTTTGCTCTAACCAGCCTACTCATGATTTTAAAAAACCTTTATCAAATCACCTGTCAGCTTTCCTCTCTCCAAGGAGAGCAGGCTCAACTTCTTCAATCTATCCTCATAACTGAAGTTTCTCATTCCCGAGACCATTCTTGTAAAATGTTTCTGCACACTCCAATGTATTCACACCTTTCTTGTAATGTGGTGGCCACAACAATACACCATACTCTAGCTAAATTCTAACAAGCATCTTGTACAAGTTCAACATCACCTCCCTGTTCTTGTACTCTAAGTCCCTATTAATAAAGCCAAGAACACTGCTTGCTTTATGCGCTGCTCTCTCCACCTGTCCTGCCAGCTTCAATGATATGTGCACATTCACACCCAGGTGCCTGTGCTACTGCACCCGCTTTAGTACTTTATAGTTATTTTTCTTACTACGTACTTGAAATTTATTTAGAAATGAGTACAAACTTTTTCTGGTATCCTGAGGAAAGGTAAGAAGGTTTGTGCTTAGTTTAGTTTGTGACATGACTGACATGCAAACAAGGAATAAGAGTAGGCCACTTGGCCCTTTGATCCTACTCTATTGTTCGAAAAGGTCATGGCTGATCTGATTTTAACCTCAACTCTATGTTCTAGCATATTTCTGATAATCTTTAATTCCCTTTGTAATCAAGAATATGTTTACTTCCACCTTAAAAATATTTAATTATTCTGCGTCCACTGACTTTTCAGGATGGGAATTCCATAGACTTCCAACTCTCTGAGATAAAAGCTTCCTCATCTCTGTTTTAAATGGGTGCTCCATTTTTTAAAAAAATTTGATCCCTAGTTCTAGATTTTCTCACATTAGGAAGGATCTTGTATGTTTCAATTAAGTAACCTTTGACTCCTCCGAACTCCAGAGGATACAGACCTAGCCTGTCTAGCCTTTTTTCATAAGACAATCTGCTCATTCCAGTTAGTAGACTTGTAAGCCTTCTCTGAACTGCTTGCAACATATTAACATTCTTCCATAAGTACAGTGAAAAGAACTGTGCACAGAACTCTGGATGCGGTCTCACCAATGCCCTGTATAACTGAAACATAACCTCCCTACTCTTGCATTCAGTTCCCCTCACAATAACTGGTGACATTCTGTTAGCTTTCCTGCTTACTTACTGCATCTTCTGAATAACCTTCTCTGATTCATATTCATATGCTATAACATCCAGATCTCTCTGCATCCCAGAGCTCTACAACCTTGCACCATTTCGAGAATATGCATTCTTTTATTCTTTCTGTCAAAATTTATAACTTCCCAGTTTCCCATCGTGTACTTGGTTTGCTAGATTTTTGTCCACTCAGTTAACCTCTCTACAGTTCCTTTTTATAAACACTCTACTCTCTACAATTCTCTTTCCTACCTATCTTTGCCATCAGCAAATTTAGCTATCATACTTTTGATCCTTTCATCCAAATCATTGATATAAATTGTACAAGTCAGGGCACAACACCGAGTAGAACCACTCATTGAAAGTAGAACCTTCAACAATGCAGCATTCCTTCAGTACTGTCCAGTAACTGTTGTTTGTCACCTGGTACTGGAATGGGTCTTGAACCTGAAACTTTTTGAATCTAGCATAAGAGCTACCATTGAGCCATGCTGACATTTGGAAATTCTGTGTTATATTAAAATGCCAGCTAGTATTATTAGTTTTTTGTGTTGAAGACAATTTCTAGTTACTTGGCACTTTGAGCACTAAAACAAAGGACTCTACCTGCTTTTGTGACGCTTACAATGCAACTTCAAATGCCCACAAGATGGGTTTGGATGAACGCATCCTATCATCCCATTTGATCAATTGTTTCTACCGTAAGTCTGCTGTCTCCTCGTGACACGTTATAGCTTTTTATTAAATAATCATGATATCTTTCCCTCATCTGCTTTCCCAAGCCATCCATTCCAGCTGTTTGTTTGCTTTTTGCACAAAAAAAGTGACTCTTGTTATAAATTTGACATTTGAAACCTTTTTCTTCTAGTATCGTAGAATGTTTGCAAATATTTTAGACTTTTCTTAATCACATCAGATGTGTTATTCGGCTGTACATTCTGAGGGTGAAGTCCTTAACAAGATGTTTCCTGTAGTTCAACAATGCAAAACTAAATTTATGACATACAGAATTTATCCACTGTGCAGTGAGTACACAGTAATGGGCTAGTAATGACGATAGCATTACAGTAAGTTCTCTCGTTTTTAATCCTGGTGTAGATGTAATCCTTATTGGGTAAGAATTATAAAACTTCTTTCCATTATTTTTCAGAATGGAGCAGATGACATTAAGCGACACAGATGGTTTAAATACGTGGACTGGGAATCAGTGCCTCTAAGAAAACTAAAGGTGAGTTAGGAACAGTGGTTACTTCCAAAATATACAACTTTGTTAATTTTGGATTTAACACACTAGTCAAGTAAAGTGACACTCCACTAAATAGTTTACTATTGTGTACCAATTATGGAAGGGTGTCTCAAGTATTTAGCATGCTTTTGCAGTGTTTTATTTAGGAACAGAATGTGAAAAATTCATTCTTGTTGTGTATGTACTTTAGAATATCCTGTTTAACAGGGAGGCAAGCTTTCCACTTATTCCAGTATGATCTTTTCTCCAACGAACACATGTTCAGCTATGTAAGTCTGCTAATAAACTTTCATCTTTGATGTACTGGAAAGCATTCAGTAATGTAAACTGATAATTTACACAATCTATCCCCAGTTTCTTAAATGTATCTCTAACGTTTGCAAGGTTAAGTTTTTTACACATTAAAATTCAGTTGTGAAGAATGAGAATTTGCTAGACCTTTGCAATATTCCCTGTTGAATTGAATTTTTAATGACTAGTGAATACAGTAAAATAGAAATTTATTGTCACAGGTATTTCTTACATGAAAAATACAGTGAAAAGTTTTATAAATTGCCCCACTATGATGCTTATTTGTCCCACCATGGCACCTACTATACACTTTTCCATCTTTCAACAAAGTTTTAGTTTTCCAACCCCAGCCTGCCCCACTTCCTCCACAACCAGCTTTGCTCAATTCCATCCCCAGGTCCAATCCCTCCACCTCCAGCCAATAGCCGATATAATAACATTCCAAAACTTCCGTTATAATCAATAACCAAACAGTGTTCTCTCCTTAGGCCATCTGCCCTCCAAACTACAGAAGCCACTCTGCATTCAAGCTTCAATACCACTCAATATCTCCCACCACATTGCGCATCCCCCCCCTCACACACACACACACACACACACACACACACACACCGCCCTATCCCCAGAGAGCATTGTAAGCTCCACCCCCAAGCCGAGCACCAGCAAATCCCAGAAATGACCCACATTGTGACGGTTACGCTGGATGCCATGGTTTTCCAACCAGAGCTACCTGAATCTTTGTCTTCTGACATGAAGTGCCAGAAGAGACACATTCACCTGGTTATGGTTAGAAGGTCATGGCATCCTGTGTAACTGTCGCAGTGTGATTTGAAGATCAATAATCACACAAGTGCTGTCTTTTTTCCACTGTTGCTAATATCTGCTGTATAATTAAGTCACCTTTAAAGTGTGCACATTTGTTGTTGAACTATTACCTTTCATTGAACTACTTACACTTAACTAGAGCCTTTTAAAGGTAGGAAATGTCCTAAGGTGCTTCAATGAAGAAGGGAAATTGATACTAGAAAATAATTGGAGAAATGGTTAAAAAAAAAAGTAGCACTGTATGTGTGAAGAATTTAAGTTGAAGGGATTTTCTTTATGTATTACTGAGCTACTAACCCACAGAAAATCAATCCTTCCATGGCAGTTGAGAATATAACGCCAGCAGAATTACCCGAAACTGTATAGCTGTTGGATTATTTCAGAAAATGAACTGGTGTGCTCATGTACTTTAGGATTAGGCAATCTGTTGCCTTTCCTTGATTTGATCAATGCCAGTCCCATTCAAATTGCAAACTCCATTTGAAGTGGCCAAGGAAGGCTCTGAGCTGTTAGAGGTGAACAAAGCATGGTGTTCATTCCAGTTAAGTCTGCATCTTGTGTATGAATAATAAACAACATTACTGACCTCTAGAACAAAAACAGTCTCTTCATAATAATTAACATGCCTAGGCAGTAATCAGCAGGATTCTAAGGTCAGTTTTGCTATTTGGAATGCATTTTAGATGGTGATCATCTTAGATATCAGTTGCAGTGAGTTTTCTGAAAACTATGCACTGGAATTTTCAGTTAAATTTCTTTGTTTCTCGGGGCTTTAAATTACATTGGCAGACATTCTGTTATATGGTATTCCTGATTTTTTAACTATAAACATGAGGTTATGAAAGTAAATAAGCTATTAAATGGGCATTACAATCCTGAAAAATTATAAGCCATCTGTCTACTGTATATTTTTAAATGCTAATTGAATTAACCTGCCAGGTTGACTCTTTATTGCCATACAGTAGTATTTGTATAAAGCAGTTGATCTGTAAAACCAGCATCCATCGGGCCAACTTTTAAAATGAAACAATTATCTTCCATTTGAATCCCTTCTACCTTTATGCAGTTTGATGGTTTAATTTTCCTTTAGAGAAATGTGCTTTCCTGCAGCCAAATAAGGTATTCTATGGATTATGTGCAGCCATTGCCCACCCAGACACATTGCTACATGTGCATGTAATTCCTTTTTTTTTAGTTCAGATTGGCTTTCTAATAGTGAAAATTTGGACTGCTGCCCATTGATGTGCATACTTCAAAACTTAGCTTTCAATAATGATCAGCTTTGCATGTTTCTAAGTCTGATGTTAGAGACTAAAGGATTGCTTGGCATCTTTGTAGTAATTTGTTTTCTACGCTCATTTCCTATCATTTGTTTGTTAAATAAACAGGACATTTAAATATAAATGCACACTCTTCCTAAATCATAAGCATGCTGTCTTGAATTTATGTCCCATAATATTTAAGCTCATAATTGTTTTTACCCATTTACCTTTCTTTGCATCTTGATACAGTTTTGAATGATTGTGATTCTTTTTGTAACAATAATGTTGGTAGTAAAGTTATCTCCAATATAAGTAACTAGTTGAAAGTGACGGATGAGGTGTAAATGTGTTGAAGATCCTAATTGTAGCAGAGAAAATGAAGATTGCTTCTGTCATGCTCTGTTGCTAATATCCTGATATATCAAAGATTTTAAACAGAGGCTGTGTAGAAGATGAGAATTTTTTTATAGACAAGGATTTGAGGAGAAAATTGTCATTGAGTCATAGACTACCTTATTCATTTGCAAGTAGTTTAATTTAGAGAGAAAGGGTAAAGACCAGACTACAAAGGCTCAGATGCATCAAAAACATCTGCAGTAAAACATACTGAGGGAAAAGCAATCTAAAAGCTTCTAACTTTCAGCCTTTCTCTCAAGGAAGTTGAATGTAAGGAACTGATGTTTCAATTGTTAAGCACCATGGTCCAGGCGCAATTTGGCGTGTTGTATTCAGTAAAGTAAAATAAAGGACCGTGAATGCTGATGATCTGTAACACAAGAACAGAAATTGCTCAGCAGGCTTAGCAGCATCCGCAAAAAACGGATATCCTCGCAATTTCATCAACAGATGCCTAAGGGAGAGACAACAGAACGAGGACATGCCGCAACCCAAAGGACTAGCCACACTACCATACATCAAGAACATCTCTGAAATGACAGCCAGACTACTGCGACCACTAGGACTTATAACAGCACACAAACCAACAGCCACTCTCAGACAACAACTCACCAAAACGAAGGACCCGATACCCAGCATCAGCAAAACTAATGTAGTGTACAAAATCCCATGCAAGGACTGCACAAAACACTATATAGGACAAACAGGAAGACAGCTAACGATCCGCATCCACGAACATCAACTAGCCACGAAACTACATGACCAGCTATCCCTAGTAGCCACACACGCAGACGACAAACAACATGAATTTGACTGGGACAACACTACCATTATAGGGCAAGCGAAACAAAGAACAGCCAGGGAATTCCTAGAAGCTTGGCACTCATCCACAAACTCCATCAACAAACACATAGACCTGGACCCAATATACCGGCCACTACAGCGGACAGCTGAAACTGACAACCGGAAGCGGCAGGGACAGGCCACTATAAATGCCGGAGGAAACACCACAGAAGCGCTTCACAGGAGGCTCCCAAGCACTGAGGATGTCACCTAGACAGGGGACGAAACGTTTGCAACAAAAACTTCCAGCTCGGCGAACAGAACCACAGCAACAGCAGCATCTTTGAAGAGAGAAACAGAATTAACATTTTCACTGGTCTCAATGTTTAGGTTGGATTCCAGCCTTGAGTGATTCTCTGTGGAGTTTGCATGTTCTCCCTATGTCTGTTTGAGTTTCCACCAGGTATTCTGGTTTCCTCAGTTCAAAGATTGGGTGGATTGGCCATGCTAAATTGTCCCATATTGTCTGCATCTAGGAGTATAAAGGCTAAGTGGATTAGCTATGGTAAATATGGGGTTACAAGAGTAAGATGATGGGCTGGGTCTTGGTGGGATGCTGTTTGGAGGGTCAGTTCCGACTTGATCGGCTAGTTGGCCTATTTCCCCACTGTATGGATTCTATGATTCCAAATGCTGCCAGGCCTGCTGAGTTGTTCCAGCACTTTACTTTTGTGTGCTGTATTCAGTTTTGGGCATCAGCTCTTTAGAAAGATTTATTCATCTTGAATGGAATGAAGCACAGATTCACCTAAATGATGCCAGCAGTTCATGAGTTAAATTGAGGATAGTGCAGGCTTGGTTGTATTTCCTTGAGTTTAGAAGATTAATAGATGTTTTATTGTACATTATATGTAAGCACGTGATAAGATGTATGTGAGGGACTTTAATGGATTCTGAAACAATTGGGCAGAATTTTAAAATTTAGAACTAGCTCTTTCAGAAATTAATTAGAAATGCTCTGTTTAAAGAAAGGGACATGTGGAATTTTTTTTGTCATTGGTTGCAGTTGCTGGGACAATTGAATTTTTCCATACCGAGAGGATAGTTTAATTAGGTAAACATATTAGGAATACAAATTAAGAAATATATTCATTTCATGATCCAACTGAATTGTGAAACAGTTTCTCATGCTCCTATTAGTCTAGAAAGAATGTGGGAAAAGTTCTGACTTTTACTGTTGTGATCCTTTCATTAATGGGTTACACCCAATGTAATGAGGATATGTTTTTCATAGGAATGGGTGTATTGAATTGAATTTACAGGAATATAGAATACATTGTCATGTCTTTGAGGAACATAAAATGATTCATGTGTACGAGTTATAATTGTGTTTATTAAGTGAATATTGCAAAAATAAACCCACCAGCAAACCTATTAGTTGAAGAAGGATATCCTTACGTTTCTTTGACCGTACAGAATATAAAAATTCTGTTACTTACAGATCATCAGGCAATACTTTTATAGATCTATCCAAAAGTTATTACCTGAAAATAAACTTTCTATTTCAGCCACCAATAGTACCGAAGCTATCTCATGATGGGGACACTTCAAATTTTGAATCTTATCCTGAAAATGAGTGGAAAAAGATCCCACCTGTTCCTCCCAAGGATCTGGAAATTTTCAAGACTTTTTGATTATGCTACTAGACCAGGTAAACTCTATATACCTTGTATACATACAGTCTTTTGTTTTAATGCAGCATTATTTGGTTATCTTTAAGGTCAGTATCTTGTATTTCATGTTTTTATGAAAAAGGAATTTGAGATTTTTTTTTAAGGTGATAGATCTTTTTGTTGTTTAACTCGTTTGTGTCTGTTTTTGAGGTCCTAATGATTATGTTTAAACATCTTGGGTGTTCTAGATCAGAAATAAAGATTACTTCCGAAAGAAGCACAGCCATTCATTCTGGAGATATTAAAGATGTTTTTCCTATTCGGATTAACTTCAGGAATTTCCTGTTACTCTTTCAATTGCAAAGTCTGTGTTTTTTAGTTTGAAAGGATAATTGACCTTTGAGTCTGTGCAGAAGCATAATATGTTGGTTGGGATCAGGAATTTAAATTGAGGCAGATTGGGTTGTTTTCTCTGGATTATCTAAATTTTTAAAGATTATGAACAAATTAGCTACACTAAATCTTGTGAATTACTGACTATAATGAATGGCTGTAAAAATTTAGATGGACCAAATACAAAGTACTGGAAATGTGAAATAAAAGTCGTAAAATATGGCAGTACTCAGCCAGTCCAGCAGCATCTATGGAAATCTGAGCACATGTTTCCAGGAAACTAGAAACATCTTTGTCAGACTGATAAAGTGTCAAAAGAGACCATTCAGGCCAATATTCAGGTACCATCCTTTTTAAAAACTGTCCCATTATTTCACTCCTCTGCTTTTTCCTCACGGTCACACCAATTTTCCTTTTCAGTGTGGCTGAAGTTAAAACATAAAATCAATGAACAGGCACAACAATAATTTTATCAAGGAAGAACAAATTGAGAGATCTGAAAAGGTTGTGGTTTATCAGAAAGGGCAATATTCTTTTACTTTTACCTCTAACGGTAACATCTTCATTTGTTCAGGGAGGATCAACATTTACATATCTCATAATTCAGTGCGAAAAAGCTGTTTCCAAATTGGCCAGCAGAATACAGTGTATGACGGAAATATGTCCTTCACTATGTTGGAACCGTCTGGTTCAGTTAGTGTTTTTTTGTTTAAGTTTAGTGAGATTAGTTCCATCTCCATGCATTACTGAAGAGTCATTTGCCAGAAACTCTGGCTACGTTTTCCACTCGTGTGCTACCAGAATGCCGTGTGTTACCAGTCTTCTGTAGTTTTTTTTTCATTGCAACATTTGTCCAACTTTCAAAGTGGAACTTGGTTTTGCTGGATTCTCATCTCGATCCTGGATGATCCAAGAACCATTCTGTTCCACTGTTTAATTAATCCTTTGATTAGAGATCTGTAACCCTATTTAATGTTTCAGTATAGTTTCATACAGTTGGTAGCATCAAGTAAATCATGTAACATTGAACAGTGCGATTCTGATGGGCTTGAAGTCCATCTCATTGATCAGAAACCTGAAAAGTTTTAATTTTTTCAAAAAGAAAGACCATCTCTGTTGCAAAATATTCTCCATTTCCTCAATATATATACTTTCTTTCTACCCACAGAGCAGAGAAGTGTGACTAAACGGAACATGCTCACAAGAAGGATCATACATCAAATTGCACATTTTATTCTTTCTTTTTGTTTTTGCCACGTGGCCTGCCTGTGCCTATGATGACCTCGTCCTAGTAAGCACATTGAAAGTTTCCATTCAGAAACATGGTTTGACTTAAGTACCTATCAGTACGCTGTTACTTAAAGGTGTACGTTAAAGATTGGAGGTCTAAACTGGAATTTTCTTTACATGAAAATGTGGTATAGATTATGTAAAATAGAAAAACAGATTTTTTTTTAATAATAACAATATTATCGCATGTCCTTTACAGCACCTGTTTTTAATAATTGAATTCCTACTTATTCTAAAATGTGGTATTATCCAGATTTCTTTATTATTATAAAATTGCCTTGATTGACAAGCACAAGTATTTCCTTACAATGATTTATTTTTTAAGAAAAGAATTATTTGTGTTTATAGAGATGTAAAACTAGGATCGTATCACTTTGTAAATACAGATAACTGAAGTGGATGCACTATGCAAGCATAAAAATCATTTCTAAGTTTTAGGGTTTTTGTTTTGTGTAGAATCAGATTAAGGTTTTTATGAAAAATGTATGTGTATAATCTTCTGTTTAATGGGATCATCCTAAATACCAGCATTTTGCTATTCTTTTTCTTTTTTGACACTGTAAGTATTTGATGCCGTAGTGCAATGAGCTTAGGAGTCATCACTGGCTCCTGTTGGCTGTACATTGCAGATTCATTTATTTTTCTGACCTGGCTTACAATTTGATTACTGTATTGTTCATTGACAGAGTCAGAATGCTAATTGACCCCTTTACCATGTTGTTAGCTTCAATGTCATTAATTAGGAGGAGTGGAGAAATAGCAAACATTTCAGCATTTTAATTTTAAAACTTCTTACCTTTTTCTTTCTTTTCTGGAAGTTGAACCAGAAAGCGTTTCTTGCATCAATTTCACTTCTTTTATTCCCAAAATATGGAATATTGAGAGGATGTAGATGGGTAAGAAAGAATTATAACAAGTGGAATAAACCTGTCTATGTCTTGAGTAAAAATGTTGGAAAGGGTAATTTGATAAGTATTGTGCACCAATGTACCAGGTTGTAACAGCAAAGGAAATTATTTTTGTCTTGATCATGACACAAGGTTTCCGTTGTGTTTATCTTGACAAGTGCTTGAATGCACTTTTATCATGTGTCTAATTGATTGGAACAGCCCCTAGCAAAACGGTAATTTCTAGCTACTGTTGCATTTGACCATTCTTGTTTGAAATAGGTTTACTTCCTTTTTACAGAATGGCTACAACATTGGTCATCAACCAATGTTCTAAATAATATTTACTGTATTACTTCTTAATCAAGACTGTAGATAAATGACCTCCAATTCCTCCACTTCTTGATTGGCAACTGTGTGCTTTTATGTGTTGCTTTAACAGAGTTATGTTCAATATCTTACCTTTTCGCTTACCAACAGACCCAAATCATTATATGGGGAATCGTGGCATTATCACTCTGTGGCAAGTCCCATTGTGCACATGCCGCATACTGCCTTATGTTTTTCTGTACAGATAGTATCTGATTCTCACAGAATATTAGTACGTAAACATCTCTACAAAATCACAGGCCATAAAGATCTGTTTTTGTTTTAAATCTGGCTTATGCACTGAACTTTGCAGTTTACATTTCTTAATGATTTTGTCCAACTGTATTTTACTTGTTTGAGTTTGATGAATAAAATGCTAGACAGATAATGAATGGCTAGCTATACAAAATTATATTTGTGAAATCAGAGGCTGCAATTTGAAATAAGGTATGTCTGTTGTAAAGGCATTTTGTGATATATGTGTATATATGGTGTACTTAATTTGTCAACCCCAATCATCCTTGTTTCTGTGAATGTTTATAATAATGAGAAACTGGTCAAGGTTATAAATCCATTTCCTTTTTCCCACTAACTATTTTATCCAAGAACAATTTAACATGTATGAATATTGTATTCATAGTAGCCTTGATATTAATGTACATAGACAAATTTCTAACTTGTTTTATGTACTAAAAAATACTTTATTTTCATCTCCTGTTAAATGTGTGTTCCTGAATAATGTTTCTAAAAAAATGTTGGTTCTATTTTTAGCAGCATTACACTGTTAGTTTGAAGGCAGTGTAAGTTTACAAAGTTCTACCTTTGATCATGACAGTTAATTATCACTTTGCACAACCTCACGTCCGTGCAGTTCACATCTTGAGGGCAAGCAAAAGAAACATGAACCAATTACATTGGTAAAAAGACCATGGTGGTAGCCATTGTAATGTTTTTAAAAAATACGGCACCTTCCTATCAACTGACTTCTTGAGGACTTGTAAGATGCAGAATAGACTGCCACCCTGTACAGCTTATACTGTATTTGTTATGTAATTGAATTGTAAATATTGAAATACAAATGTTACTTGTTGATGGAAAACATTTTTTAGCCAAATGTGCTTGTTCTGATTTTATTTTACAGGAACTAATGACAATCTAATGTTGAAAAGTAATTGATATCAGGGTATTGGCGTTGTTTAATTATTTTCGGTGCTTCATTTGTTTGCTATCACAGCTTCTACTAATTCAGTCACTTTAAACCTAATGGAGAATTGAAAATATTTGGTTTTCTTTTTTAGAAGACTGTTGGTCCTTGTAAGCCTCGACCAGTGTATTCTACTGTTTGATTGTAAAAATAGACTTCAGGCTGCTGGTCTCTCTGACCAGATTCATTTAATCCAACCAGTTGCGAACCTGTTGGAGTCCATTTGAAGTGGATCATATTTGCAGCTTTTATTTGAAATAGTATCGTTACGTCTCCCACCCAAATTCCCAGTGGCTTCCTGGTACCTGACGAAAACAGTCTGGCTGAGAATAGCACACGGTCTTGGTCAAGACTGAGATCCTCACTTGTTATAAAGAAGCACCTCGTTGAGGTTCATCTTTTAAATTTATATTACAATTTGTAACAATCCTAACCAAATTGGACAGTGTTCTGCTGTACGTGCTTCAGAACATTAAATGCAGGCCATTTTGATCTTTAAGGCTCCACCTCAAATTCCAAGACTCCAATTTATAATTTGCATGACTCGCAGTGTTTTTCCATGTCCCTTACGGTCAAAGGTTTCGTCTTTGCTGCCCAATGTCAAATCATATGACCTAGGAATTATAACATGAAAGTGCCTATGTGTACCGGAAGCTGTGATCTGACAAGTGGATTCAGAAACACTAATGAGGGGAAACCAGTTGTAGTTCAACAAGCTTCTTTGAGTTCATGTTAAATATTGAAAGTAATAAAGAACATCATCGCGTACCTAGTTGTGGACTGAATTCAGTTCATACTTTCAAATCCTAGAAACTCCTCTACTCCTAACATTAGGAAGTGCGATCCCTTCCTCTTCAACTGTTACTCTGACATTTGCTGAATAAATTATGTTATAGTAGACTCAAAGCCAAAAGTGTGGCCTCTGATCCACCCTCACTTCAATGACTGAGAGGATCAGCTAGTTGAGCTGCCAGTCAAACCTGCTTCAATCTTTCCCAGGTATAAGCTCCCTGGAGAAGTTATTCTCTTGCTTGGGGCCAAGAGAAAGGGCCATTGTAGCATATTACATGAGAATTACTGAAAGCATTAGCAAGCTTCATTGTCTTAAACTGATGTGGAATGCAAGAAATGCTATTCTGCCAGATGTTTCTTCTTTAATCCACATTCTCGGAGCTTGGTGCTATGTGGATTTAGCCTCTCGAGAGTTGAGGTTACCTTAATAGTATAGTTTAATTTATAGATCCGAAATTTGCCCTAGGCTTGGGAGTCACGGCTGTTACCATGAAAACTTGAAACAACACATGGTAGATCAGTGTTTTTTTTAATCTCCTGAACTGTCACTTTAAAATACAATTTGTAAATCAAGTAATGTAAAGAGACCTGCTGAAACACGATGCAGAACATTCTTCAGCATTAATTGAAAGAGGTGCGATTATTATCATTTTCATACAAAATCTGTTTAATTACTGCAATTATTTGAACAAGTTTGATATTGTAAATCAATTTTGCAGCATTGTAAAGTAACTGATTTATTCTTTAAATTGCTATAGCTTAGTCAAACAACTGGGTTTGCTGCCTTGGATTGTTATTTTTGCAATGCCTAATAAACCAGCATTCTCTAATTGTGTCAGGGTACTTTTTTTCCTTAGGAAGTTGCTAAGAAACCTGACTTGAAATAGTGTTGTGATCATACTTGTATACACATGTTGAGCCTTAACATTATTCAATATTTTGATTCTTAAGAGAAGTTCTGTTAATTCCTAGGATAGGATTAAGTGACTCGTTATTTGAATCAAGCATTTTCCGTCTTGTGAATGTTGGTGACGTTGAGAACCTTGTGGCAACGCTGCAAGAAGAAAAGGAAAAAGAAGTCAGCCTTAATGTCTTAATAGTAGAAGCATGTTAGTCTGATCTGGTCATGGAATAGTATCACTCGTAATGAGTGTCCTAAGCCAGAATCACCCAGCGTATCACCTGAGCAATGGAGAAAGAAGAGCTAATGTGCAATGAGAGTAATATGAATGGCCATTTTCCGTTGTCAGTCCCCTCCCCCATACCAAAGTAATTTGCAATAAAAACAGATTACTGGGGATATTCAGCAGCATCTGTCGAAAGAAATTAAAGTTGATGTTTTGAATCCTATGACCCTTTTGGCAGAACTGAAAGCAACTATGAAATGGTATTCATGCTGGTGATTGGGTATGGGGGTACGTACTGGGGAGTTGGGGGGTTTGGGGTAGAGAATGCAAGGAATTTGTCAAGTAAATGGAGACAGTGCCGAGAAAGGGGAAAAAAATACAAGACAGAGGGATTTCTGCTGATAAACTGGAAGAGAGATTTATGTTGAATAGGTGCTAGCGAGAAGTGTGAATAGTTGAAAATGGCTTGCCTGTGCTGGGAACAACCCATACAGCACAGGACCTGGGATTGGGTACTGAACACCGAGGAAGGTGTTCATATCTGAAATTGTTAAACTCAATGTTGAGTCTTGAGGTTTGGAACATACCTAGGCGGAAAATAAGGTGGTGTTTCTCCAGCTTGTGCTGAACTTTGCAGGAGCACTGCAACAAGCCAAAGACAGGAATGTTGGCATAGGAACATTGTGGTGTGTTGGAACCTGGAAATTTGGTATCATTTTAATGGACAAAGCAGAAGTGTTTTGCAAAATGGTCACCCGTTTCGCGTTTTGTTTCCCCAGGATAGAGGAGTCCCATTCTGAGCAGCAAAACAGTAGACTAGATTGAATGAGGTGCTGGTAAATTGCTGCTTCACCTGGAAAGTCTGTGTTTTTGAGGAGGGATGAGGTAAATGCTATCTGGTGTGAGGAGTAATTTCAATTGATATGAATGAGCTAATTTGTTTGATTCATTCACAAAAAGTGAGCATCACTGTCTCAGCCAGCATATATTACTCATTCCTGATTGATCTGGAGATGGGGTGGTATTGCTTTCTTGAACCACTGCAGTCCTTGAGGTGTCACGACACTCATATTGCAATTATGGGGTTCAATGATTTTGATCCAGTGAGAGTAATTAAACAGCGAAGTGACTCCAAATTATTTCTGGCATGTGACTTGGGCGGGAATCTTCAAGTTATGCTGTTCCAATTAAGTGGCTGCCCTTGTGGTTCTGGGTGGTAGAGGTCATGCATTTGGAAGGTGCTATTTGAGGAGTTTGCAAGTTATTGCAATGATTCTTGTAGATGGTACTCATTGCTGTCACTGTGCTTCGGTGGTGGAGGGAGTAAATGTTGAAGGTAGTGGATGGCGTGTCCCAGTTGTATATGCTGCTTTGTTTTGGGTGATGTCGAACTACTTGAGTGCTATAATTTCTCTGGACATCATCTAATTTGGTGCTCATCTTGTGTTGGTTTATTATGCAATAGGGAGGAATTTGTTAAATAACAGCTAATGCTTTGATCATTAATGGATCATTTTATATGAGCAGCACAACTTAAAAATGCAGGATTCATGGTTATTTTAATCATGTTGCTAGATTTTCATTAATTTACAAATAATTCTTTCACATTCTGATGTGTGTTACAATCCAAACTTATTAAAGCAAGGAGAAAACATAACACTAGTCTCCAAGATATTTAGGGATCCTATCGTGTTCACTTGTATCACCCCATTCCATCTTATTCTCACCTTTCAGTTATAAAGCAAGCATCACTTTGACTCAAGTATTGCGTTTGGAGAATTGGAAATGCACAAAGAACTGTGCTGACTTTTCGGGTAATTTTGTCATCTGACAGAAATAGTGCACTATGCGTGAAGCACTTAGAGCTTTGCAGACTGGTTTCCAAAGTTGGAACAGCATTCCAGGTGAGTTTTAATGTAATCTTAGTTCAGCAGAGAGCAAAAACATTTTTTCTATCATGCAAAGATATAAAATCCAAAAAAAATCTACATTTGTGGAACACCTCCAGGTAATTCATCAGAGCCTCTAGCACTTAAGACTAATAATGTAACAATGGTAGATATATATCAATGTTTACCTTATCCGACAATTTTTTGTGTTGGACATTTTCTGCACATTTGTTGTATTTTTGACGTTTTATGTATTTAGAGAGATAGATTAGATAGATTCCCATAATTAACAAGGGGACGTCTGCAATTTACTGTTTAGTTTTTAGAATTGAGAATTAACTTCCTATTCATAACAGGTTTGTGGAAAAAAATGTACTGAAATGGCTTTCAAGCATTACCGATAAGACTATGAAATAGAAATAGTGCAGTTGTCGTTCAGACCCGGTGAATAGTGTCAATGCTGTGCTGCAGGATCTTTTAGGGGGTGATAGTGGAGATGGGACTAGTGTTTCTCACGAAATGAAGACTAGCCTGAGGCCTGTACCAAAGTATCAGAGGATGTTTTGGAGCACACCAAGCCTGCACTGCAATTCAATAGGATCATGTGTGATCCGACATTCCTCACATTCATTTTCCTGCCCTTTTCCCCATTACCCTGGATTCCCCTTCTGATCAAAAATCAATCCACCTCGGCCTTAGATATACCCAAAGATGCTGCCCCCACATCTTTGTCTGCCAAGGAGTTCTAAAGAGACTTAACCCTCTGAGAGAAGAAATTCTTCATCTCAGTCTCAAATTGGTCTCCCTTTATTCTAACTAATGCATTAAATGATTTTAAAAAGTTGACGCCAGTGTTAGTAATTAAAATAAAACTTGTCAAGAATGTACTATGCTTACTTTCAGTCCTACTCTTTAATTTGTTGAGATCTTTGCTGTCAGCAATGTGCGTAGGTCACTTGCAGTAATTCCCTTTTCTCAATTAGAAAAGTTCAGTTAGGTGACTTTTAAAATTCAGCTGACTTGAATGTCCTACTTACATTCCTGGTAACTGGACTTATCTTGCTTCCTGATACCCCTTGTCAGAGCAATTTTATTGTTGATTAGCTGAACAAAATTGCACAGTGGCTTCCATGTAAAGTCCCATCTGCATGTTGTAATAATACCTGCTTTGATTTGTGGTGGTAACCATGCCTTCATTGCCTAGCCTGAAAGTTCAGAATTGTCTTCTTTCACCTCTGAGTCTCTCCCTCTTTTGCTTTTAATCTTCGGATCCAAAATTTCCTTGTGGTTTGGTTTCACATTTTGTTTTATAATGTTGATCTGAAGCATCTTGGGACATATCATTAAAGCTATATAAAAAACTAGGTGCTGTAGTTGTCATCTATACCTAGCGTTTCATTTCATATTGTTCCTACAGCTGTGCACTGCCCTATTTTCAATACTATACATCCCTTCCTGATCAGAGATTTCTGTAGTACAAATTGTTTATTTTGGAATTCCTTCCTTTGCTGCTTTGCACCTTAGTTACGGTGAAATACCCCGGACTTTTCAGCTCTGACCAAATTGTCAGCTATTCCCGATGCCAGAATAGGAAATCCAATAGAAAGATGCTCGTGGTGAGCAGAATTTCTGAACTGACAGCTCTGCGTACACCTCATATAGCCAGCTGAATAAGAAGAGTTAGGCCATTCCAAACTACAAAATCCATGGACAAGTTATAAATACTGTCACTTACAGACATGAAATTGATACAGCAAGGTGAAAAGTGAATTCTGCTAAGGCACGGGAGGTTCCATCACTGAGTTTTTCAACCATTCTGGAGCTCAAGGCAGTTGCGAGGTCATTTTGCAGCTGTACAGGACATTGGTTAGGCCACTGGAATATTACGTGCAATTCTGGTCTCCTGCCTATTGGAAAGATATCGTGAAACTTGAAGGGGTTCAGAAAAGATTTACAAGGATGTTGCCAGGGTTGGACGATTTGGGCTCGAGAGAGAGGTTGAATAGGCTAGGGCTGTTTTCCCTGGAGCGTCAGAGGCTGAGGGGTGACCTTATAGAGGTTTACAAAATTGAGGGGCATGGATAGGATAAATAGACAAGGTCTTTTCCCTGGGGTGGGGGGGGAGTCCAGAACTATAGGGCATAGGTTTACGGTGAGAGGGGAAAGATATAAAAGAGACTTAAGGGGCAACTTTTTCACACAGAGGGTGGTACATGTATGGACTGAGCTGCCAGAGGAAGTGGTGGAGACTAGTACAATTGCAACATTTAAAAGGTATCTGGATGGGTATATGAATAGGAAGAGTTTGGAGGGATATGGGCCAGGTGCTGGCAGAAGGGACTAGATTGGATTGTGATTTCTGGTCGGCATGGACAAGTTGGACCGAATGGTCTGTTTCCGTACTGTGCATCTCTATGACTCTATCTCAAACTCTTTTGAGCAGGCTTTCTTACCACCAAAGAGGAGGTTAAGAATGATTGTTTGTCTTTCCTGACGCCAAGGAATTGCTGCTCGGGGCTTCTCCTTGGTGGAGAGGCTAGGCCACAAGGATGTGGTGATGGCTGGCTGGACCAATACAAGGTAGAATATGGCATTGTCTTTCACGTGGTGAGTGTGTGGCAGCTACTGCAGCAATGACATTGCAAAATGAACTTGCCTACATCGTGAACAAGTTCCATACCTAGAGATGATTTTAACTCTGAAACTAAACAGTTTACTTTTTTTTAAGTAGATTACTGTTAAAGTTTGAACATGAAACATGTACATGTCCTGAGTTGCAGGAACCCCTCAAGCTGCTTGTCTTGAGGATATGATGGTGGGGCCCCTTTAACAGCTAGCATTCACAATGATTGTCAGAGAATTCTAACCCAGCCAATGGTAGGTTGGAGCAAGATTAGTTCATCCAGCCTCTTGTAGTCTTTTAGTTAGTCCTGAATTGAAGCCCTGGTATCATTCTAGCAATCTCTACTGTAACTCCATCAAAGCTTGATCCATCTTTCCTGAGACTTATTGTAAAAAAACTGCAGTATTCTAAATGGAGTCTGATGAAGGCTACATGCAATTGAAACATCTGCCACGTTTGTATTACAACTTCTGTTAAGATAGGCCAAAATTTCATGAGTCTTTCTGATCACTTTCTGCAGTTGCTGTGCTTCCCTTTGAATTTTGTGTGCATGTACCAGTCAGAATAATGTGTTATTTAAAGGGCAGCTTAAAGATGATTATGATCGCTATGCACTCTTTGGTAGAACATTTGGAATGTTTTGTTTGTACTCTTTCAAAAAAAAAACAAATTCTTCTTTATATTTCCAGGTTGCATTGTTGCTAAGATGGCAGGCCAATGTTAGGCATCTGCCAAATCGACTACTGTAAAATGTTAGTCTAAGGGAGCCTTCCCATTGTAATCTTATCTTCTAATGCTCAGCAGTTTTGGTTTTGCATCTGATTATATCAAAGTAATGCTAAATTAAAGTGGGT
This sequence comes from Chiloscyllium plagiosum, assembly GCF_037043375.1. NCBI lineage: Eukaryota > Metazoa > Chordata > Chondrichthyes > Orectolobiformes > Hemiscylliidae > Chiloscyllium > Chiloscyllium plagiosum. The sequence goes on along the minus strand of NW_028270144.1, from coordinate 118,781,970 downwards.
CGAACTCTCTGCAGCAAGTCTAAGACGTGATGACAAATCAAGCCACACACATGGATGTGGTATCTAAGTGGTTTACCTGAGCTACTATCGTTGGATAATGGATGTAACCAATAATATCTTCTTCCTTCCTCAAACAAACACTTTTGCCATCTTTGAAACTTCAGTGAGTTTACAATAAAATCTCTTACTTTCCTCCGTTGAACCTCCACTCTGTAGTTTTTCTCAAGCTGCCTTGATAACGGAATGATTTGGTTGAGCATTTCAAATGGTCTGGAATCATGCATACGCCACACTGGAAAAGGATGCCAAATTTCCTTCTCTAAAGGACATTAGTCAACCAGATGCATGTTGCATTCAGTAGTTATGTATCACCATTACTCATTGCTAGTTTTTTTTTTCCCCTTCCGGGTAAATTACTGAACAAACTGAATTTAAATTCCTAGGCTGTCGTGATAGAATTTGTGTTCATGTCAATGGATTATTATGGTAGAATCCTGACTGTGGAAACAGGCCATTTGGCCCAACAAGTCCACGGTGATCCTCTGAAGAGTATCCCACCCTGACCCATTTCCCTGCCCTATTACTTGACATTTTCCATGACTAATGCATCTGATCTACACATCTCTGAACACTATGGGCAATTTAGCATGGCCAATACACCTGATCTGCACATCTGTGGGAGGAAACTAGAGCACCCGGAGTAAACCCATGCAGACACTGGGAGAATGTGCAAACTCTGCACAGACAGTTGCTCAAGGCTGGATTCCAACCTGGGTCCCTGGTGAAGTGAGGCAGCAGTGCTAACCACTGAGCCACTGCTGCCTCGAGCCTTATTCAATACTTTGGATTACTACCCCATACTTTTTCTTAAGAGTTGCTTGTTTATTTTCAAGGGCTATTTGTCATTTCTCTTCCTTATTTATTAGGTGGTGCTGGGTGATGGTGGCAGTGGAAAAACTTTTCATTGTATTTTGCTGCTTTTCTCATTGTAAAATATGTGACAATAAAACCATTCCTATTCAGTCATACAGCAACATCACCTGTATTTCTCTTAACAAATGGGGTATATGGATGCTATTACAATCATCGCACTGACATTATAAGGCCAATCAATGACAAGAGTTAGGAAATGTCTTCCTAAATGGTGTTCCATAGCTTTTATTAAAATAAATCTTTAGTGTTGCAGAAGGAAGTAATTCTCCTGTTTTCGGGGTGCTAGTATCAGGTACATCCTAAGGCAGGCATCTTATATCTGAAGTTTGAGCTTCACTAAGTAATTTTATCAGTCATGGCTGCATCAGTATATGTTTTCCCATTGCTACATTGGCGATTCTCAATGTCCATCTAAACTGTAAATTTAGAATCTATTTGTACTGAATTATAGGAATTTTGATGTGAAGGGCTTGCAACTTCAAATCCTATGTACCCGATTCAAGCAAGGAAAGAGAGAAAACAGGCTAGTAGATCAGTTAGCCTGGAATCTGAAGTCAGAAAAATGCTGAAATCCATGCCTGAAGACTTGATAATAGCACTTAAACTATAATGTGACTGGCCATTGTCAGCACAGGTGTATGAAAAGGAAACTGCTTCTAAGAAATGGTTGCTGAGATTGTAACAAGTAGGATGGATAGATGAGACAGTTGGAATTTCAAAAAGTTCATGATAAAGTGTTGCACACAAAAGATTATTACTCAATTAAAGCTGAGTTTGAAATATAAACAGATTTAGAATTGGTTAATGGGCATTTGGTCCCGCCCATCACCACCATTCAACCAAAGCACATTCTAAACTGGGAATTCCGGGGAGAAAAGGGAACTAGGAACTAACTCGTGCAACTCCACCTTCAATTTGAGACGATATCACTTTCTTTCATTGTTGACGAGTCTAAATCCTGGATCTATTTAACAGCACAAAAGCACAATACTGTGGGTGCTGGAAATCTGAAACAAAAACTGCAATGCTTGGAAAGGCTGAGGGGAACAGGTAGAGAGAGAGAGAGTTGATGAAACTATTTTCTAAGAGCCCAATGGGTGTACTAATGCTACATGAGCTCATAGCTTACTGCTACCTTCTCAAGAACAATTAGTGGTGGGCAAGGAATGCTGGTCTACCCAATGACACATTATTTCGCAGGATGTGTGTATTAGTTAAAATGGCATTGTGTCTTGAGATCACATCTAGATCTCTTCTGCGCAGTTTCTGTCTTATCAAAGGAAAAGTACATATTTTCCTCGTGTCTGCATTCGATTTCTCCGGGTGTACTGGTTCCCACCCACAGTGCAAAGATGTGCAGGTTAGGTAGATTGGCCATGGAAAATGTCCCATACTGTCCAGGGATGTGCAGGATTGCAGGACTAGAATAAAGGTGGAGAGTCTGGGTGGGATGCTCTTCAGAGGATGAGTCAAATGGCCTGCTTCCATGCTGTAGGGATTCTATGATATGCTCTTCATGGAGAGCTAGAGTTGTCTTCTATTAAAAAAAAGAAAATTAAGAGGTGATCTAGTTAAAACACCTAGTTATTAAGAGGCTAGATAGGGTAAAGGCTGGAGGAATATTTCTCCTTTCCAGGGTCATGGTCTCAAAATAATTGGAAGTATTTTTCTTCATTCCACAGCTTGTGAGCAGTTGAGATTATCCAGCATAGAGAGCTCTGAATACCTGGTCATTAAGTATATTCAAGCCCAATGTTGATTTGAATGAATGAATTGAATTTATTGTCACGTGTACTGAGGCACAGTGGAAAGCTTTGTCTTGCGAGCAATGCAGGCAGATCACAGAGTTAAGTAGCATAGATAGTAAGTAATAAGTAAACGGGGCAAAAACAAAAACACAGGTTTTGAGAAGATTTGTAACTCTGGTTGAGGTTTTGGATGTAGATTTGCTCGCTGACCTGGAAAATTCATTTCCAGACTTTTAGTCACCCTACTAGGTAACATCTTTAGTGAGTCTCAGGTGAAGCAGTGCTGATAATGCCATGCTTCTAGGAATTCTTATGCGTGTTTTTGTTTGGGTTATCCTAGGATGGATGTCCTTCGACTCGGGCAACACATCCATTCGTGACTGGATATGGTAGGACTGCAGAGGTTAGTTCTGATCTGTTGGTTCTGGGCTCATCTTACTCTGTCTACCAACCCTGCTTATTCTGTTATCCTGTGTTGTAGCGTCACTAGGTGACACCTTACCTTTAGGTACACCTAACACTGCTCCTGCACTCTCCATTGAACCAGAATTGATTTTCTGGCTTGATGCTAATGATAGAATGGGGAAGACCACACTTTGTGTTTCAGTATAATTTTCCTGCTGTTGATGGCCCACAGCACTTCATGGGTGTTCAGTCTTGAACTGCTTGATCTGTTTGAACTTTATACCATTTAGCATTGTGCTGATGCATCACAGCATAATAGAGGGTACCCTCAGTATGAAGACAGGACTTTATCTCCACATAGACTGTATGGTAGTCACTTGTATCATTACTGTCATGGACAAATGCATTTGTGACATGCAGGTTGGCAAGGATAAGGTGAAGTACGATATTTCCCTCTTGTTGCTTCCATCTCAACTATGTTCTTTAAGGCTTGACCAACTCGGTCAGCATTGGTGCTGCCAAGCCACTCTCTTGTTAGTGAGCATTGATGTTCCCCACCCACATTTAGCATCCTTGCCACCCTCCGTGCTTCCTCCAAGTAGTGCTCAACATGGAAAGATACTGACTTGTCCACAAAGGGAGTGGGTGGGGATGACACTGGGGTAATCAGCTGAAAGTTTCCATACCTGATGCCTTGAGATTTCATAGGGTCCTGAGTCCATGTTGAGGATTCCTTGGGCAATTCCCTCCTGAATGTAAACCACTGTGCAGCCATCTCTGCTGGGGCTGTACTTCTAGTTGGACCAGGCATCCTGAGCCAGTGATGGTGCTATCTGGAACATTGTCTGTAAGGAGAGGGTCTGAGACCATGACAGAGCTATGCTGTTGCTTGGCAAATCTGTTGGGTAGCTTTCCCAATTTTTTACCAGCTTCCAGATGTTAGTAAGGAAGACTTTGCTGAGCCCATCATTGCTGTTTCTACCGAGACCAATGCCAGATGATCTGTCCAGTATCAATCTTTTTTAATGTCTTTAGCAGTTAGGTTCAACTGAATAGCTTGCCAGGCCATTTCGGAGGGTAGTTAAAAATCAGCCACTTGGCTGTGGCTGTGAAGTTACATACAGGCTGAAATAACTGCACAGAGGCCAGTATCCCGTCACCAAGTTACCCTATATTTATGTGTGCACAGTACACTGGCTATGACCAGCCAGCTCAGAATCAGTCCCTAAAGTCAGGAGACTTTCTGAATCTCTTTTTTTTTGAGAAGTGGAGAGTCTTTCACACTCACTGATCCATCTCCCTCAGAGGCACCTCTCCGTCAACAGAATGTTTAACACCCAGTTTTTCTTTTTGACACTCATTTTTCTTTTTACTTTTTTTTCTGTTCACCACACTACGGCCTGACATCAGTAGTACTTATTTTTCCCCAGCACCCATGTCGTGTGTGTGTAGGTGTCGGACACAGTGAAAAGCAACAAGTGTACAAGTCTTTATTTATATTTTACCACCAAGAAGAAAGGAAACACCTGAGTGGCCAGTGACAAGCGGTGTCCTTCTCAGACCGTGAAGGGGAGGGCAGGGATTAAATCAATATAGAGTTGGAGAATCCCTTTTTTTTGTTTTTACTCATATTTATTATTTTTTTTACTCATGTTTATTTTTTTTTCTTTTAACCCCCACACTACCACCTAACCGCGGTAGTGCTTATATTTTCCCCCAGCACCCATGTTGTGTGTGTGCAGGTGTGAGACACAGTGAAAGACACAAGGTGCACGAGTCTTTATTCAAATTTCCACCAACAGGAAGAAAGGAAACACCCGGGTGGCCAGTGACAAGCAGTGCACTTCACATCAAAGGGCAATGCTGCGTGATCAGACAGTGAAGGGGAGGGCAGGGATTAAATCAAAATAGAGTTGGAGAATCCCCTATCTATATCAGTCAGCCAGGGCTCCCTGACTCACCCAGATTAACGGCCACAGTCAAGGATCTCAGTCAGTAACATCCAGCTAGTTTCAATCACGAGGTAAAAATCCACCTAGTTTCAATCACTACACAGGCCAAACAGGTAAGGGCAGCAGAACCCTTCCTTGAAGGACATTAGTGAACAGGTGGGTTTTTACAGCAATGACAATTGTTTAATTCAAATTTTATTTCTTTTACTCTCTCATTTCGGTATGGTTAACTTCAGTTTGCAAGTCTGAATTTCGACAACATGCAGCTGCTAGTAGTTCTGAATTCTGATTTTCTTTTTGAAGTCATATTTTGACTTCTAATGTCAAAACTTGGATTTTAAACAGTTGAGTGTAACGGTAAACTAAATATCTGTTGCGCACAACTGGAGTGAAATTTGGTGATTACTGTGTCCCTATTCTCCGTTGCCATCTTGTAAAACTCAAGCTTACAAGTTTTTTGCTAAGTATGTTTTTCTTTATCTGACAGCTCAGGATAACAAGCACTTCACAAAAATCCCTGTGCTCCAAACCGACCTTGACTTCACAGCTTTAATAGACCTGCAGTAAAATTACTGGAATATCAAATTGGCAGCAAAAGCCTAGTTTGTTAAAATGTCACTGTATTTTTCCATTTAACTGTCATGGCATTATGTAACGTTTTCGATAAACATTCATTAGCCAAAAACAAAATCCAGTTTAAGTGTTTAAATTTTCTTTGACCAACTTTAAATCGTGGTCATTCTTCCCCCTGTTAGTATAATCAACTTTATCTATTGCTTCGAGCTATATAGAGGGTATCCGTAACTTTGGTTGTACGTTATGAATTTGGAAGCAGGAGGGTAAAAAGGAAAAATATTAGATTGCTGTAAAAGAAAATGCATTTATATAGTACCTTTTCATGAGGTAGATTAGCTCTGCAGCTTACACAGGGGGTGATGAGACTTTGCAAAGAGGAAGAAGAAAAAAGGGGGATACGAGGAAACAATTGGGGGAAAACCAAGAGATTGAAAAGATTATACATGAGGAAAGGATGGATTTTTGAAGAGCCTTGCAAAATGAAGCAGAGGTTTAAAGTGGGAGTTTTAAAGAGCTGTGTGTTGTAATGGATTGGTTTCATTATAAACGCACCTGTCTTTTCAACAATATATTTCACCCCACCCTTCAGATTTTGGAATTACTCATCCTACTTCTTTCTGGAGCCCATGTGAGGTGTTCTGAGAATTTGTTTTTACTCCAGATACTTTTTAAAAATATATTTGTTGATGTGGTTGGGATTCCACTGTCTGGGCCAGCATTTACTGGCTATCCCTAGTTCCCACTGACAGGATGATGGGATAGATGGAAATTGCATTTTTACTATGTGTTTTGAAATGTTCAGATTGTATCATGTAAATAGATTGGTTTATTTTGCTGAATAAACTTGTCATGAATCCAAATCTGCAGCATTGCATGATTTTGTGTTGCTCTGGGAGGAATTCACATGGAAGTGGGGCTCAGAAATGAGTTGAACTTCAGCCTGTGATTTCTCTCTTACAGCTGTTTTTCCACTTTCTCTCTCCTGTTTTGCTGTCCCACACTTTTATCCCTTTCCTTCGTAATCTCTCCCCTCTTTCTCACTCCATCTCTATGACATTTAGCCCCTCACTGCCTCTTATTCCTCTCCCACTCTGTCAGTCTTATTCTGTCCCCATTAACAATGAACTGTACAGCACAGGAATGGGCCTTTTGTCTCTCAATGTTGTGCCGAACATGGCGCCAAATTAAACAAATCCTTTCTGCCTTCCCTTGGTCCATATCCCTCCGTTCCTTGCATATTCATGCTCTTATTTAAAAGTTCCTTAAATACCCCTATCCTATCTGCATTTAACTTGAAGATAATCCATGAGGCTTTGCACTTCAAAAGTTTTCACTAGCGCTATTACCTCACCAGCAAATGTATGTGACTAAGTTCTTTCTTTTCCAGAGAGACTTGAATATAGTTTGGTTTAAAAAAAAAAATTTATTCTTTCAAAATTAAATGAAAGATCAGCAGCAGGCTGACTATCATTGACTCCTGGTCTCCACCCAGCCCCTCACCACCTTATCACTGTCCAACCCAAAGCCTCCGCCATGTGACTCTCAGTGCTGCCTTCCTCTGTTGGCTGCTTGTCTCCCATCCCTCCTCCCAATGCCAATCATCCAACATGTGCAATGTAGCCAAATACTGTAAATTAATCTCATCCCATTTGGCCCACATACCTGTAAATCCTTCCTATTCATGTACCCATCCAGATTTCTTTTAAATGTTGTAATTATACCAGCCTCCATCACCACCTCTGGCAGCTCATTCCATACACTCATCACTCTCTGCGTGAAAAAGTTACCCCTCAGTCCCTTTTAAATCTTTCCTGGCTCACTTTGAGCCTATGCCCTCTTGGTTTGGATTTTCCCCTACACTAAGAAAAAGACCTTGTCTATTTACCCTATCCATGCCCCTCATGATGTTATAAACTTCGGTAAGGTCTCCCCTCAGCTTCCGACGCTGCAGGGGAAGGAACACCAGCCTCTCCCTATAGCTCAAACCCTTGAGCCCCAGCAATACTCTTGTAAATCTTTCCTACCCCTTTTCAAGTGGGATAAACAGCAAAAGAGGACGTTCTCATGAACGGCGATCCTGTCAACACACTGAATGTTGGCCAGCAGCTGGTACTATCTGCTTATATTGGTGGACTCGATAATCTTCAAGGCACACTTTGTACTCACAGCTAGCTTCTCTTGCAGCACCTCCTCACTATCAGCTAATATGTCATCAATTCACTGTTTAACTGTGTTATCAGAGAGGGGAATTTTGTTGATATGTTTTGCAGCTTCAGCTCCAAGCATCACAGCCATGATTTCTTTTACGTACCAGCCATGATTAAGGTGTCAGCAAGTACATGGGGCCGACGCCTGAAGGAAGAACGACTCCGCTTCCGCCTTGGCACCCTCCAACTACACGAGATCAATGTCGATTTCACCAGTTTCTTCATTTGCCCTGCCCCTACCTTATCCTAGATCCAGTCTTCCAATTCGGCACCACCCTCTTGAACTGTGCTAACTGTCCGTCTTCCTTCCCACCCATCTGCTCCACCCTCCATTCCAACCTATCACCATCAGCCCCCACCTCCATCTAACTTTCGCATTCCCAGCTACCTTCTCTACACCCCCTCTCATTCATCTCTCAGCCACTTTGCGCTCCCCCAACCCCCACCCATTCCTGACAAAGAACTAATGCTTGAAACGTTGACTCTCCTGCTCCTTGGATGCTGTCTGGCTGACTGTGCTTTTCCAGCACCACAACTTTTGACTCTAATCTCCAACACCTGCAGCTCTCACTTTCTCCTTGTTTGGCTTTGCTCCAAGCTCAGGCATCAGGCAGCCGGCCTCTTGAGTTTTATCTGAGATCTGCACCACACTCCCATCAGACCTTGGGCCCACTTGATGTTTTGGACTCTCAGGCTCTAGAAGTACTGAAGGTGTTGGCTTTTAAATGGCTGTAAATGAATAAATAAAACAACTGCGGTTTTAGGAGGTGTGCAATAAAAACAGAAATTGTAGGAGAACCTTAAAAGGTCTGGCAGCATCTGTGGAGAGAAAAACGCTGACCTTGCTTGGTAGCATGGTAATGTTTGCTGCTTCTCTCTGCGGGTAAGGGGCAAATGGCAACTCTTGACCCATAAAATCCTAAGGCCAGATCACTCTTGTACTGTCTCTGAACAGTTATGTCTTGTTTCTCTGAGTTCAGATGTTTCAATAGCTGAATTGGCGGAACATTCACCTTGTTTGACAAGAAACTCATCAATTTCTTCTTAGAGCCGAAAGCTTGTATCTAGTGATAACATCAAAGAAAAACAATTTAAAATCTGCGCTACCGTGGAAATGTATGGATCTGTGCATGGACAAGCAAGCTGCATAATTGACCAGATTTCTCCCCTCCCCCCCCACCCCCTCCTGCCATAGAATCCCTATAAAGGTGGGAAGACGCCATTCAGCCCATCAAGTCTGTGCCGACCCTCTGAAGAGCATCCCACCCACACCTAACCTCCTACTTTGTAAGCTGATGTTTACCATGTTTAATCCACCCAGTTTACACATCCCTGGATACTGATCAATTTCACACGGTCAATCCACCTAACCTGCACATGGACTGGAGCGCCCAGAGGGAACCCACATGGACGCAGGGAGAATATACGAACTCCACACAGTTGCCTGAGAGAGGAATCATACCCGGGTCTCTAGTGCTGAGAGGCAGTAGTGCTAACTACTGAGCCACCTTGCCATCCATACGGCCATGTGCGTGCAGATTTGGAGGTCAACATATGTGCAGCTCTGGAGGCTTGTATGTGAGCAGTCGATGGGGCCCCCCTGGTGTCAGCAGACACTGCCTTCAATAATGCACACTGAGGCTTTGGAGGAGATCGGGAACACCCATGAGGTTTTGGCATTTGGGTAAAGTGACACTGCTTCCCGGAAATTCTGTGGCATACCTCTTACCTTGTCACGGCTCACTGGTTGAAAACTACCATAGAATGTGAAAGCAGCTTTGAACACAGAAAAGTTTGTCTCCTGGCAGAGAGTTAAATACCTCCCTGAATGTTCCAAGAGTTAATTTCCAGCCTTCAGTTTCTTGTAAATATTAGTACCATTTTAAAAAAAAAATCTGCATCATTCTATCCCATAACAACTAGCTGTTATTCAATCTCATCCCTACTGCCAAGTGCTGGCGAGAACTGAATGGGAAGAGTGGAAGTTGGCAACATTAGGTTTACAAAACACTCCTTTCTGGAATCAGTGTCCACTTCGAGAGACGGTCATCTCTGGAAGGAATTGCTACAGTAACACCACTTTCATAAGTCACTCGTGCGCCATGACAGGTACTTTATTGGGCTGCACTGCCTGTGATTTCACAAACAATTGCAGAGTGTGAGCCCATCGTTTGCAGAGACACTGTTCCTCATTTGTGTGCAAGTGAAAAGCAATCTCCAAAGACCGCATTCTGCCGATCAACAAAGGATGTTTAAAGAGTTCCACCTCTTTACTTGTGACCAGAATCAAAATGTGCAAATGCCAAGACCGAATGGGGTTTGGATATAAAATGCACTTCTGCCCCAGAACGAGGTAACCATTTCCCTAATTTTTTTAATTCATTCTGCACTGCTGGGACTGACTGCTCCAGATTTGCAGGAAGAATGTAAATCAGGAAGAATGTTGGCTGGTCTAATGAAGGGTGGGGTGTGCACGCAACTTGTCAACAAAGATATCCTCACTTCCATTAATGCGCTAGCAATTAAATCAAAAGTGCACAAGGTTAGATATGCAAAACCACTGGTGTGCCTAGTATCCTGGCACAAGGAGAGAACGGAGTTGGCAAACCCATAAGTTGGCACAAGTTAAATGTGACACGAGGCCTTGACTAAGGAAGTGCCGTGAAGTGCTTCAGGCTTAAGAGAGCAGGTCATGGTGCAGTTACAGATGCATAACATTGTTCCCTGGAGCACTTCTTACTCCGGTAAGAGAAACCAAAGCTGGCAGTATGTTGGATCCATCTGTCCAAGGCTCCAGGCACAACAGCTTCCTGAGTAATTCACTTAAGACCTGGAAAAGAAGCCCAAATAGTGCAGTAGTTGGTTTTAGATTTTACCACTCGCTGTAACTTATCAAAGAAATTAAGAGTCCATGTGAAGGTATGAGTGCCTGAGTAAAGAAATGGGAATAATTTGAAATTTGCGAATAGAATTTTACAAAAATTTGCAAGGAACACTTCCTGCAGTGCAATGGATGTATTTGAACCTTCTTAAACCAAAGTAGAGATTTGAATAGAGCAGTAGGAATAGAGGAGAGATTTAATCTTTTTGGATTGTTCTTCACAGAACTAACATGGACCTGATGGGCTGAATGGCCCATCTGATGATTTTTCTGCCAACAATTAACTCATTATTTTGAAATGAACCTTAATAGATGAATACATAAAGAACTTTAAGAATGCAGTCTCAAAATAATATTTGCCATTGACAATAGATGTGTCGGAAATTATTTAATCCAGCATGATAGGTGACTGAATTTTATACAGGTTATGTTAACCTGTAGAATATCCGTATCATTATCCAGATGCTGTTGAGGTCTGCAAAATGGCATGAGATGCACTGCAATGAATGTTTGTGGAGAAGGGAGCAACAAATCAGATTGATTCTTGCTATACAGTTCTGGTACAGACATCGACCAAGAGCTTAGATACCTCTTATACTGGAACAGGCTACTGTGAGGACAGCAGTATGGAATTTCAAAAGGAGATGAATTGATTGGGGAATGAATGTGGCAAAGGAAGTTCGGTATGGAGAAATGTGAGCTGATGCATTTTGGTAGGGAGAAATGGATAGATGCTATTGGCTACAATTCTAAAGGGGGTGCAGGAGCAGAGGCACTGCATGTATGTGTGCATAGATCATTGAAGGTAGAAGGACAGGTGGAGAGAGCAACTAATAAAGCAAACAATGTCCTCAGCTTTATTAATGGTGACATCGAGTACAAGAGCAAGGAGGTGATGCTGAATTTGTGCAAGGCACTTGTATTGCATTCAGTTCTGGGCACCGCATTATAGGATGTGAAGATATTGGAAAGAGTTTACATGTATGGTTCCAAGGATGTGAAATTTCAGTGGTGAGGGTAGATTGGAGGGATTGGGACTTGTCCTCCTCAGAGAGAAGAGGAGATTTTCAGAAAATTAGGAGGAAACTGTTCTTGCTCATAAAATAATCAGAACGAGATGGCCCATGTTGAAAGTGATTTGTAAAAGAATAAATGTCAGCTGAGAAAAAGCATTTTCACATGATGAGTGATTCTGGTCTGGAATGTACTGCCTGGAAGTGTGATGGAGGCAGGTTCAATTGAGGCATTCAAAAGGCCATCGGATAGTTATTTAAACAGAAACAATGCACATTGACAGTAGAATGACATTAAATTGTGATTCTCATGTGGAGAGGCAGTGCAGACACGAGGGGCCTAACGGTCTCCTTCTGCACCATAATAATTCCATGATTGTGTTGCTTTAATAGATAATCGCGTAATAACCAGAGCACGTAATATCCCATTATGCAATGCAACATGTCCGTCCATCACCCTGTCCTTGCTGATCGAATTTGTTTCCCAGGAAGCACAAAACCTCACGATAATTCTTATTATTGTGTTCAGACCTGGCCCTCCCAAGGTCTGCAAGTCTCTCCTCTACAACTTCCCTGGCACTCCATATTCTTTTATCACATGTTTGCGCAAATCTTCCACTCCCTTGACTCCTTCCCAGGTAGCCATGGGTTTCAATCCTCTCAGCTCAAATCTCTGGAATTCCAACACCTCCCATTCCTGCATCCCCATCCCACAAGTCTGTTTGCACTATCCTCTATTGAGACCCACTTCAAAACTTACCTCTTTGAAATGCTGTACAATCACCTGATGAAGGAGCAGCGCTCCAAAAGCTAGGGTGTTTCCAATTAAACCTGTTGGACTATAACCTGGTGTTGTGTGACTTTTAACTTTGTAAAACAAAAGGCAGTTGGCCCTAAAGGGTTAACACTGAAGCATTTGTATAGCTCCCCCCTACTGAAATACATAGGATTGTCTCTGGGTGGAGTCAGTTATAGTTGTCTGTAGTAATTGTTCTTGTCTCTTTGGCACTTCCACATCAATCTTTTGTAAGACAGTGTTAGGCCGGGGTGGACAAAGTTAAAAATCGCACAGCACCAGGTTATAGTCCAAAAGGTTTATTTGGAAGCACTAGCTTTTGGAGTGCTGCTCCTCCATAGCTACCTGACAAAGAAGCAACGCTCCAAAAGCTTTTACTTCCAAATAAACCTATTGGACTATATACCCGAACTGTATAGCAAGAATTGACCTGATTTGTTGCTCCCTTCTCCACAAACATTCAATGCAGTGCATCTCATGCTATTTTGCATATCTCAACAGTGTCTAGGTAATAATATTGATATTCTGCAGGTTAACATAATCTATATAATTCAGTCACCTATCATGCTGGATGAAATAATTTCTGACACATCTGTTATAAATGGCTAATATTATTTTGAGACTGCATTTTGCTAATCTTACCTAAGAACTTTCAACCATGTAAATTAGGTTAGCCTTGTAGGAGATAGCGTGAGCTGTTACCAAGAGTAGCATAGTTAACCACTGTTAAGGTAATGTCACCTATTATGTTGGTTTTTTAAACACATTCATTCACAAGTTGAGAGTGTCTCATAGGCCAGCATTTGTTTTCCATCCCTAGTTACCCAGAGGACAGTTTAAAGTCAACTACATTGCTGTGGGTCTGGAGTCACATGTAGGCCAGACTGTAGTTTCTCTCCCTAAAGCCCATTAGTGAACTAGGTGGGGTTTTGCCAGCAATGGTTTCATGATCATCAACTGAGTCTTAATTTCAGATTTTTATTGAATTCAAATTGAACGTGGGTCCCAGAACATTATCTCTCTACCCTGGAGGCTCCCTGCCTCCATTCCTGATGAAGGGCTTTTGCCCGAAACGTCGATTTTCCTGCTTGTCGGATGCTGCCTGACCTGCTGTGCTTTTCCAGCACCACTCTGATATAAACTCCCAGAACATTAGCTGAGTTTCTCAATTATTAGTCTAGCAATAACCCCAATAGGCCATTGCCTCCCTATTTTATCTCTCCATATTAGTTGGTAGTAATAGATAAAAGGAATAGCGAGATCTTTATCCAACAGCAAGGATAGCAAAGGATATTGGAGACCAGGCTCCCCTGCTTCGATATGGACAAATGTGCTTCCCCTAAAACCTGCCACCATTCACGCATCCACACTGTATTGACTGTAAGGAGCTTTGGGAAAATCAAGTCATTTCTTGATTGCATAGATAATTAACTTGCCCATAAATAATTTTTAGGCTGCTTCACGGGGAGGGGAAATTTGGGCAAAATGCCATTGACCATTTACCATATTAAAGGTACTACATGAATTTTAATCATCATTATATGTAGAACAGAAGCATGTGAAAAGTCAACATCTTCTGGAGGAGTGCAACAGATGCCGGAAGAGTTTGGATGCAAAAGGTCAGATTTTTGCTTATGTCAGGAATAGTGCTGAAGGGTTAGCAACATTGATGTCGAATTGGAGACAGATACGATGGTGTCCCTAGGTTTCCATGCCTTCATAATGAAACTGGTGGACGTGGCGTAACAAGGTTGTTCAGTCCCATTTAAGACCCAAGGTAATACAACTTTCCTGTACAACTATTGTGCTCACATTTTCATTGGTTGCAAATTAAATGGAATAATTAGGACTTGGGTTTTTTCCAGGCTTTCAGTCTCCATCCGCTCGCCTGATGGTGACGGGAAATTGCAAAACATTCTGTTTTTCAGCTCTTGTATTCTACAATGAATTTGAAACCCAAAGCTGTACATGGGCTCATTAAGATGACGGACAACAGTGCGAAGGAAAGGAAAACAGATTTTTTTTGTTTTTGCTGTCAGTGGCTCTCAGTTATTAGTGAGCTGCCATATTTAACGCAAAACCAGCTCAGCTTTGCCCCGATGGCAAAAGAGATTTGAAAAGATTCTCTGTTCCAGATGAAACTTGCGATTTTGAATAACATGTCAGCAATTCCCAACTCTACAAATAAAACCATTCAAGTTATTATAAGGTGCTATGATACTACAATACGCAAGTCAGCAATGTGATGGATGAGTGCAACTCCAACAAAACTCAAGAACTTTGACACCATTGGCACCGCATCTGCAAATATTCACTCTATCCAAAACTGATGGTCAGTGGCAGCAGTCTATATCATTTACACGATGCACTGCAGTGATTCCCCAAAACTCCTTAGACAGCACCTTCCAAACCCATGACCACCATTATCTAGAAGAACAGTGGTAGTGAATACATGGGAACGCCATCACCTGCATGTTCCCTCCAAACCACTCACCATCCTGCTTTGGAAATGTATCGCCATTGCTTCACTGGCATCGGGTCCAAATCCTAGAACACCATGTGGGTCCACCACAGCAAGTGGACTGCAGTGAGTCAAGAAAGCAGTTCACCACCACTTTCTCAAGGGCACCTTGAGATGGGCAATAAATGCTGGTCCTATCAGTGACAAATACATCCCGCCAAAAACAAATATACTCAAGAAGAGTGGGCGGCACGGTGGTACAGTGGTTAGCACTGCTGCCTCACAGCGCCTGAGACCCGGGTTCAGTTCCCGCCTCAGGTGACTGACTGTGTGGAGTTTGCACGTTCTCCCCGTGTCTGCGTGGGTTTCCTCCGGGTGCTCCGGTTTCCTCCCACAGTCCAAAAAGATGTGCAGGGTCAGGTGAATTGGCCATGCTAAATTGCCCGTAGTGTTAGGTAAGGGGTAAATGTAGGGGTATGGGTGGGTTTCGCTTCGGCGGGTCGGTGTGGACTTGTTGGGCCGAAGGGCCTGTTTCCACACTGTAATGTAATCTAATCTAATCTAATCTAAGATCTTTGTAAGTTCAGATAAACCAACCATGTCACTGTAAAAAAGAATGAGTTCAATATCTGACACAGTTTTAGATAAAAATTGTGATTCTAAGTAAGTGCTTTACCAACCCATTCCACTGCTCCGTTAAAATCAATGGAGAAATTCTTCCAAATGTGGAACGTTTACCTTACCTGGGAAGCTAACTCTCATTGAATGCTAATACTGATGCAGAGATTCAACATTGCATCCAATCCCTGAGCACTTCCTTTCGCTATCACAGAATCTTTGACCATTGTCACATCCTGGCTGAAACCAAGATCCTTGTGTATGAGGCATTCATCTTTCTGACTGTTCTATATAGGCCTGAAATGTGGACTATGCATAACTGCCACTTCAAGACTCTTGAGAAGTACATCGGGAGGACAGGTGTATTAACACTAGTAGTCGAGAGTGTGGTGCTGGCAAAGCACAGCAAGTCAGGCTGCATTCGAGGAGCAGAAGAGTCGACATTTCAGGCATAACGTCCTGATGAAGGGCTTTTGCCCAACACATCGATTCTCCTGCTCCTTGGATGCTGCCTGACCTGCTGTGCTTTTCCAGCGCCTCGCTCTTAACTCTAATCTCCAGCATCTGCATTCCTCACTTGAATTTAATTGAATTTATTGAATTGAATTTATTGTCACGTGTATCGAGGCACAGTAAAAAGCTTTGTCTTGCGAGCAATACAGGCAGATCACAGATAGTATAGTTAAATAGCATAGATAAGTAAATAATAGGTAAACAGCAGCAAAAACAAAAACACAGGTACAGGCGAATGTTAAGAGTTTGTGAAACCATTCAGTATTTTAACAACAGTAGGGTAGAAACGGTTTTGAAACTGGCTGGTGCGTGTGTTCAGGCTTCTGTACCTTCTCCCTGATGGTAGAGCTTGTAGAAAAGCATTGCCAGGGTGGGATGGATCTTTGAGAATGCTGGTGGCCTTTCCTTGACAGCGGGCCTGGTAGATGGATTCTATAGATGGAAGGTTGGCCTTTGTGATTGTCTGGGGCTAATTCACCACTCTCTGTAACCGTCTCCAATCTTGAATGGTACAGTTGCCATACCAGGTAGTGATACATCCAGATAGAATGCTCTCGATGGCGCACCTATAAAGGTTGGCAAGGGTATTTGCCATCATGCCAAATTTCCTCAGCTGCCTTAAGAAGAAGAGACATTGTTGGGCCTTTGTAACCAGTGTGTCCACATGAAGAGTCCAAGAAAGCTTGTTGTGGATGACCACTCCCAGGAGCTTGACACTCTCCACTTGTTCCCCCACTGTGCTGTTAATGTGTAGGGGGGCATGAGTAATATCCCCTGAAAGTCAATAATGAGTTCCTAGGTTTAGCCAGCATTGAGAGCTGGGTTGTTCTCAATGCACCATTTTTCCAGGTCTTCCATCTCCCGTATGTAGTCTGTTCCGTCACCATCTGAGATTCGACCGACTATGGTGGTGTCATCACTGAACTTGTAAATGGCATTATTAACACTAGTATCCTTGAAGGAGTCTGATATCAACAAGGTCATGATTATCCAAAAGCAAGTCGACTGGGGCTTGCCATGTGCTTAGGTTGCCTGAGTTCTTTGCCCAGTTCGAAGAGGGCACTCTACCAAGAGGAGAATGAAGGAAGTGTTTCATAGAAATGCAACTTGAATGTCAATGCTTGGGCGATACTTGTTCGGAGGAAACTGACTTGGAGTGCAGCAAAAGGAAATATGGAAAATGCACCGGAGAAAGGGATTTCAGTGGTCTTGAGGCCAATGACCAATTCCATCTCCCGGAAACACCTGCCAAATGTTTGATTGGTGATGTGGCTCAAGGATAGGGCTCATCAGCCACACAAGGACATACAGAACCCAGTGACCAGTAACATGGACTTTCCTAGCTGGACAGTCATAATCACTAGCGAGTAATTGCAAACGATGATGGCTGTTCTGGATAACTGAATGCAATCCAGTATACTATTGTCTCTGCGTTGGTATAACTGATCAAGGACTATCATTGGAAAGCTACCAGATAATAATTCAATAATGAAGGCTTACGGGAGGATAAAAAGACAGTCTGTCAAGTTGCATTATGTCTGTGAGAGAGAATTTTTCTGAGTGCCCGTCAGGATTTTAGGTCGCTTTTGTGAGCGGGTGCATGATGTATAGAGATGGATTACTCTGTGGGAAAGAATTGGCTACATGGACTAAAGCTATCTTTGATTGTCATTAAACATCTATGATGTTTTGACCTTTAAGGAAGGAAATTTGTTATTCTTACCTGACCTGGCCTACAAGAGCAGGCAGAGTAGTTATGGAGTCATAGCATCATACAGCATGGAAATACACCCTTAGGTCCAAGTCGCCCATGCCCACCAAGTTTCCCAAACTAAACTAGTCCCACCTGCCTGTGTTTGACCCGAATCCCTCTAAATCTTTCCTATTCATGCACCTGCCCAAATATCTTTAAAGTGTCGTAACTGTACCTGCATCTACCACTTCCTGTAGTAGTTCATTCCACATACAAACCATCTGTGTGAAAAAGTTGCTCCTCAGGTCCCTGTTCAATCTTTCTCCTCTCACTTTACATTTATGCCCTCTAATTTTGAACTCCCCTACCCTAGGGAAATGACCTATGCTATTCACCTTATCTATACCCCTCATGATCTTATAAACCTCTTTAAGGTCATCCCTTGACCTTCGAGAATCCAGTGAAAAAGTCCCAGTCTATCCAACTTTCATCACTCAAATCCTCCAGTCTGGCAATATCCTGGTAAATCTTTTCTGAAACCTCTCCAATGTAATAATATCCTCCCTATAGCAGGGTCACCGGAACTGTACACAGCACTCCAAATTTAGCCTCACTAATGTCCTATACAACCTCTATATGACATCTTAACTCCTATATCGAACATTTGAGGACTCTGGGCCTATACTCAGAGTTTAGAAGGATGAGGGGGGATCTAATTGAAACTTACAGCATACTGAATAGCTTGGACAGAGTGAATGTTGGGAATATCTTTCCATTAGCAGGAGAGACTAAGACCTGACGGCACAAGCTCAGAGTAATGGGAAGACCTTTTAGAACAGAGATAAGGAGAAACTTCTTCAGCCAGAGAGTGAAAAATCTTTAGAATTCACTGCCACAGAAGGC
Source organism: Chiloscyllium plagiosum (assembly GCF_037043375.1). Taxonomy (NCBI): domain Eukaryota; kingdom Metazoa; phylum Chordata; class Chondrichthyes; order Orectolobiformes; family Hemiscylliidae; genus Chiloscyllium; species Chiloscyllium plagiosum. The sequence goes on along the minus strand of NW_028270144.1, from coordinate 118,763,271 downwards.
TGTGGAGGCCAAATCATTGAGTATATTTAAGAAGGCGATAGATAGGTTCTTGAATGTAAAGGGGGTCAAGGGTTACGGGGAGAATAAGGTTGAGAAACCTATCAGCCAAGATTACAGTAAGTGGCGGAGTAGACTCAATGGGCTGAATGGCCTATGTTCTGCTCCGCTGTCTTATGGTCTTATTCTCGATGGCCTGAGCAATGAAGGCAAGCATGCAAAATGCCTTCTTAACCACCCTGTCTACCTGTGACATAGCTTTCAAAGAACTATGTACCTGAATCTGCTCAGCAAAATGGTCTGTCAAGCTATTCAGTTCTCGGACAATAAATGCCAATGACACTCTCAGCCCGTGAAAGAATTTTTACAAACTTTTTGATCATTTATGATAGAACAGACTTCTGAAAACATGAGGACAAGGGAATAGCAGTTGGTAGCATGTAAGTCCTATTTGGACAAACGTCAAAGAGGCAGCAGCTGTGGAAGATACCTGTGACATTGCTCACTAATAGTTAAGCATTGGTAAGTTGCCAAAGGGAGACCAACAGTGTAGCTGGAGGAAAGGAAAAGTGGCTGGCTTTAGGCAGAAGACAGAAGTGGTTCTCGTTGATAGAAGTGATGTAAAGAAGACCATCTGCTGTCATTAACATAAGGTAGTGCACATCTGGCAAGTTCAGGAAGTGGGGCAGTAAACTAGTGGCAGGAATTGGAAAGCATATGAATGCTTCAGAAGATAATAAACCAATGACACAATGTCACCAAATGATGGGAATTTCCACAGAGAAAGCCGCATCTGAAAGCAAAGATTGTGTGAAATGCATTGTGTCTGAAGTGTTTACCCTGGCACTAGATGGAGATGTAATGGATTAGAAGGGGTTTATTTTTCATGGGGAGATTGGTCAATTTTGTCCTCGAAAGGTTTTTAACCTGAGAGATGCTGATTCTACTCAAAGCTTATCATTAGCATGAGATACAGACTTTTCTTCAGAGAGTTCACAGGATTAACATTTATTTATACAGGATGTTGATGTTGGTAGAGGTAATAATAGCAAAAGAAAGAGATTGGGGCAGGATGGTGGCTCAGCGGTTAGCACTGCTGCCTGATAGCTACAGGGGCCCAAATTCAATTCCACTGATGGGTGACTGTCTGTGTGGAGTTTGCACATTCTCCCCGTCTCTGCGTGGGTTTCCTCCGGGTGCTCCGGTTTCCTCCCACAGTCCAAAGATGTGAAAGTTAGGTGGATTGACCATAGGAAATGCAGGCTCTTCCCCACCTATCTGCTCCACCCTCCTCTCTGACCTATCACCATCACCCTCCACCTTTATCTTCCTATCGCATTCCCAGCTACCTTGCCCCCTGCCCCACACCCCCTTCCATTTATCTTTCAGCATGTCCCCACCACACCCCCCCCCCCCCCCCCCAACCCATTCCTGATGAAGAGCTCATGCTCAAACCGTTGATTCTCCTGCTCCTTGGATGCTGCCTGACCGGCTGTGCTTTTCCAGCACCACACGTTTTGATTCTGATCTCCAGCATCTGCAGTCCTCATTTTCTCCTCCTTAATAAATAATCCCCACAGTGACAATAACATGGTAGGATTTGGCATCCAGTTTGAGGGCGAGGAACTGTGTGAAACTTAAATAAGGGTAATTACAAAGAGATAAGAGCAGAGTTGGCTGGAGTGGACGAGGAAAGTACTTTAGCAACAAAAATGGTTAAGAAATAATGGCAGCTGTTTAAGAAAACGGTTCATGTTTCATAGCAAAGATAAATTCCAGTGAAGAAGAAGAATTCTAGGAAGAGGATAATCCAACGTTGGCTAACCAGGAAAGTTGAGGATAGCATCAGATTGAAAGAAAAACCTTACAACGTGGCAATGATTAATAGTAATGGTAAGTCAGAGAATTGGGAACCAACAAAGGATGACCAAAATATTCAAAAAGTTAGAGAAAATACCTTTTGAGAGTAAACTTTAATAATGAGACTGACAGCAAGAGCATTTTAAAATTTGTTTGAAGGAAGAGAGAGGCCAAAATGAATGTAGACCCTGCAAAGAATGAGAAAAATAATAATGGGGAGTCAAGAAATGGCAAAGAAGTTGAATAAATACTTTGCATCAGTTATAGAATCCCAACAGTATGGAAGCATGGCATTTGGCCCATCGAGACCACATTGACCTTTAAACAGCATCCCAACCAGATCCCATTCCCTATAGAAGCCTTCCTGAAGAAGGGCTTATGCCCGAAACGTCGATTCTCCTGTTCCCTGGATGCTGCCTGACCTGCTGCGCTTTTCCAGCAACACATTTCCAGCCCATTCCCTATAACCCCACATGGTTAACCCACCTGGCCTGCACATCCCTGAACACTATGGGCAATTTAGCGTGGTCAATCCATCTAACCTGCACATCTTTGGACTGCAGGAGGAAACCCACACAGACATGGGGAGAATGTGCAAACTCTACATAGACAGTCACTCAAGGCTGGAATTGAACCCAGGTCCCTGGCACTGTGAGGCAGCAGTGCTAACCACTGTGCCATTATGCTGCCCCAGTCTTTACAGATGTGAGCATTCCTCTAACAAAAGTAAAAGAGAAAATAAATTCAATACAGGCCTGAAGAAGGGTGTTTGGACTCAGAACATTAACTCTGTTTTTCTCAAGAGATGCTGCCAGAAACTGGTGAGTATCTCCAATACTTTCTGTTCTTTCAGATTTCCAGCACCTCCAGTTCTTTGTTTTGTCAAAAAACATTGAACATAAGAACTAGGAACAGGAGTAGGCTATCTGGCCCTTCGAGTCTGCTCTGCCATTCAGTAAGATCATGTGGCCTCAGCTTCACTTACTTGCCCTCTCACCATAACCCTTAATTCCTTTACTGTTCAAAAAATTATCTGTCTTAGCTTTAAGAACATTTACTGAAGTAGCGTCATTGGGCAGGGAATGCCATCAATTCACAACCCTCTGGGTGGAGATGTTCCTTCTCAATCCCATCCTAAATCTGCTCCCTCTAATCTTAAGGCTATGCCCTCTTGACCTAGTTTCACCCACCAGTGGAAACATCCTCTCTACATCTATCTTATCTGTTCCCTTCATAATTTTATATGTTTGTATAAGATCCCCACTCATTCTTCTAAACTCCAATGAATATAATCCCAGTCCACTCAGTCTCTCCTCATAAATCAACTCCCTCAACTCTGGAATCAACCGAGTGAACCTCCTGTGCACACCCTCCACTGCCAGTACACCCTTTCTCAAGTAAGGAGACCAAAACTGCACGCAGTACTCCAGGTGTGTTCTCACCAGCACCTTGTACAGCTGCAACATAACCTCCCTGCTTTTAAACTCAATCCCTTTAGCAATGAAGGACAAAGTTTTAATAAAAAAATCAGTGACGCACAATGTCAGTCCCATTTGGGTGGGCTGCTGAGAAATTCGTGAGATTTGTCTTGACTGCATTAGTTGTTTGAAGAACCCTTTGAAAAGTTCAATCGCAATTTATCTGTGAGCCCTTATTTATATCATATTAATTTGAGATGTTCGTAAATAAGTTGTACATTGTTAAGAAGACACTTCATATTTAAGATTTCTTGGAGAACATAGTTAAAAATCACACAACACCAGGTTATAGTCCAATAGGTTTAATTGAAAGCATTAACTTTTGGAGTGCTGCTCCTTCTTCAGGTGGGTGTTTTGACGAGCTTTTAAAATCAAAACAGATTTATTCCAAACCAAGACAGAAATTGCTGGAGAAATTCAACACACCTGGGAGCATACAAAAATGCTGATCTTGCTAACGGTGATCTTCCCAGCACTCCCCTGTACAATGTAACCTGTATGTCTCTGGCTAAGTCTTTTTGATCTGTACATCCTTGCTTTCTACTGTACAGTGTGGAAACAGGCCCTTCGGCCCAACAAGTCCACACCAACCCGCCGAAGCGCACCCACCCAGACCCATTCCCCTACATTTACCCCTGCACCTAACACTACAGGCAATTTAGCATGGCCAATTCACCTAACCTGCACATCTTTGGACTGTGGGAGGAAACCGGAGCACCCGGAGGAAACCCACGCAGACACGGGGAGAATATGCAAACTCCACACAGTCAGTCGCCTGAGGCGGGAATTGAACCCGGGTCTCTGGCGCTGTGAGGCAGCAGTGCTAACCACTGTACCACCGTGCCGCCCCTCGTAAACAAAGCTTTTCACTGTACTTTGGTACAGGTGACAATAAATAGAAAGAGAAAAAAGTTAACATTTCAAGTCAAATATGTCAATTTACAAAATGCATTTAATAGGGTACCACATGTAAGGCTATACAATTATCTTCGAGCTCATGCAGTTGAAGGTGACATATAGAGGATTGGTTCGTATACAGGGTGGCATTTTCAGGATGGCAACCTGCGACTAGTGAAGTTCCACAGGGATTGGTGCTGGGGCAACAATTATTTACAATATGTATTAAAGACTTAGATGAGGGAGGTGAATGCATTGTAGACAAGATTGTGGATGACACAAAAATAAATTGGAAGGTGGGTGGTGAGGATGATGCAAACACTCTGCAGATGGATATAGATACATTGAGTGAGTGGGGAAATACTTGGGAAATAAGACACATGCAAGAAAGTCTGAGTTGATGCACTTTGATAGGAAGAGGAGGTGAATAATATTAAATGGAGAAAGATGCAGCACAGATAAATTGCAGAAAGCTAGTCATCAAGTTCAGCAGGTAATAAGAAACAATAAATAGCTTAGAAACTTTGTAATTTAGTTTTGTGGTGTAAAATTTGTTGTGTTTGTTCAAAAGCATGGAAACTAGTGGCTTTGTTCTCTTTGAAGGTACCTGGGATCTCAGACATTTATTGAAAAAGAAGTTACAGTTCCCAAGTCAGATTGTCAAACAATTTTGCCCGTCTCATCAGGGACCATGTCAAAATAAATATTTGGTAGTTTGGGAGCAATTAATTGTGAGTTTTTCCAATTCTACTGCCATTTCAGTAAAGTGATGGAGTTTGACATAAAGAACTGCTCCAGTAAATTGAACATCCTTGCGTACATCAGCTGACCCTCTGTCATCTCCTTTCCAACAATGAAAGGATAAGATTTTTAACCAGTTTTAGATAGTGACAGCCAACTGAGGGGCTGTTGAGTTTGCCATGGGATTGTGGAGATTCTGATGTGCACGTGCTGCAAGAAAGCTGAAAATTATTCTCAGGCCCACTATGTCTGGAAAAACCACTCTGTGCACTTACTGTCCCCTTATTTTTATCTGCTGACTGACATAAGCTTAAATCACACACTCCTGAACCCTGGTGGGAACAGGACTGAAACTTTTCAGGCTTATTCCCAAAGTATTATTTAGTTCATGTATAAATACCAAACTGTAAGCTTTCAACACGCTGGTCACCGCAAATATGAATCGACGTTCATACAAAGAAGCCTAAGAGCATGCCTCTTATCAGGTGTACTATTTCAAAACACTTCTTGACATTTAGAGATTTATAAGACATGGAAACTATTTCCAAAATTCATGCAAATTAATTTGAGTATAATAGAGCATGTTAATAATGGAGATCTCGGAGCGATCCAGAAATTGTCATGTCATACTTTATCATTCAAACAATATTACTGGCAGACAGTGACTGGGATATTCCAATCGCTGTCACATTCCACTCCTCTCTGACCTTTTGGTTTTGGACTGAGTTCTACATTTAAAGCCGGAGCTCCTGTAGAAATGTGAAATGTACTTGAACACTAACTGTTCTCCTGTAGTGGAGGATAAAAGGCAAGGCAAACACTGTGCTCCTTTAGTCATGGTAGTCAGTTGTGCTGTTCTGAGATTAAACTGTCCAGCAGCTGGTCCCTATGGAAACTACTGTGAATGGTTAAGGATGTAACATAAGTGTGTGGTTGTGATGGCAGTCATAAAATCATAGAACCCCTACAGTGTGGAAGTAGGCCATTCAGACCATCAACTCCATACAGACCCACTGAAGAGCATCCCACATAGGCCTAGCCACCTACCCAAACCTTGTAACCCTACGTTTCTCTGGCTAATCCATCTAGTCTGCACATCCCTGGACATTATGGATAATTTAAACATAGCCAATCTACCTAGCCTGCAAATCTTTGGACTGTGGGAGGAAATCAGTGCACCCAGAGGAAACCCAGGCAGACACAAACTCTAACCAGACAGTCGCCTGAGGGTGGAATCGAACTTGGGTCCCTGGCACTGTGAGGCAGCAATGCTAACCACTGAGCCATCATGCCACTTGACAGTTAAGATGTTAGGGTGCCAAGTAGATGGGGTGCCAAGGGGGTATGGTGCCAGGGTATCAATTAAATGATGGAGTGCTGTGGGTAGGTTGGATTTGGGCAGGTCTGATGGAAAAGGAAACTGGATGTTGGGTGCAGTGGAAAGGAGCTACCAGAACCAGAAAAAGAAATTGGGGATTCGGTGCCAATGGGAAGTTGGCGTCAGGTCTGGTGGGGAGATGGGAGGATTGGGTGCCTGGTCCAGCAGGGTTTTAAACTTCAGATTCAGCAAGTGGAGTTCTCTTAGGATGAGTGTGGAGCTGGAAAAGCACAGCAGGTCAGGCAGCATCCAAGGAGCAGGAGAGTTGATGTTTCGGGCATAAGCCCTCCATCAGGAATTTTAGGATGGTGGAGTTGAAGGAGCATGGAGATACCAGCGGTTGCTGGATCCCTGGATAGTGGTGTGTATGGGATCCTGTTTGACTGATGGTGTGTGTACATGGTGGGGCTTGGTTGTCAGGGATCCAGAGTGTGTAAGGAATCATAGGAAGTGTTGTTGGGGGTAAGGAGTGACGAGTTGGAAGGTTTGTTTAATAGGGGGATAGGAATTATACTAGATTTTAATCCCCTCACTTATCCTGGGTAACAATTAGCTAAACTGAAGGGAAGCCCTCCGAATTATCCAACTTCAGGCTCTTTTGGAGGTTTGAGATGCAGGGGAGTTGCCCATTAGAATCTTCAATTTCCCACAGAGTCTGCCATGCCTGAGATTCAACAGGATCCCGATGGGAAACTCCAGTCTACACTGTTCCAATGACTCAATGACACAGTAGGCAGGGTGGTTAAGAAGGCATTGAGCACGCTTGCCTTCATTTCTCATACCTTTGAGTATAGGAGTTGGGACATCATGTTGTGGTTGTACTGAACATTGGTGAGGCCTCTTCTGGAAAACTGTGTCCCATTCTGGTCGCCTTGCTATAGGAAGGATATTATTAAACTGGAGCGGGTTCAGAAAAGATTTACCAGGATGTTGCCCAGATTGGAGAATTTGAGCTATAAGGAGAGTGTGGATAGGCTGAAACATTTTTCACTGGAGCGTGGGAGGTTGAGGAGTGACCTCATAGAGGATTATAAAATCATAGGGAGTATAGATAAAGTGAATTATTAGGGTCTTTTCCCTAGAGGGAGTTCAAAACTAGGGGGTATATTTTTAAAGTGAGAGGAGAAAGTTTTAAAAATGATATGAGGGTTTTTACACAAAGAGTGGTTTGTGAGTGGAATGAACTGCCAGAAGAAGTGATGGATGCAGGTTTACGTACAGCACTTAAAAAGGATTTGGATAAGGACATGAATCGAAAAGGTTTGGAGGCATATGGGCCAAACACAGGCAAGTGGGGCCAGCTGAGAATATGGTCGGTCTGGACTAGATGTACCGAAGGGTCTGTTTCCATGCTGTATGACTCCATGATTCTCTGACCATCAGAATATCTGCACCATGATGTGGCTCCTTACCTCCTTGCCGTGTGTGGAACCTTGCTGTCCACATAGCACCTTTATATTACAATAGAAATTAGACACTGAAATCTAAAATCTCGCAACATGCTAATTGATGTTGAACCTACAACATTGGTGGCGTAGAACCACAGAATAGCTGCTTTCAAGAGAAAAATGAATAAGTACAAAAGGAGAGAACAAAAAGACAAAAATGCACTAGCATTTGAAGTACTGTAGATGTAGCTCTGTATGGAGCTTCGAACACTGGCATAGACTAGTTTAGCTGAGTGCTGCAAATTCTAACTAAATTTTTAACTTTCTTATAGAGCAGAGACATATTTACAGCTATGGTATCAGATTTCAATAAAAGTAGGAGCCAAGCTCAAGTTGTTTTCAATCACTGCGCATAGCATAGCAGTAAAAGAGTCTGTAGGATACTTATGCATGATTAAGTAATTCTAATTACTTGGATAAAGTCAACACCACGTGTAGCAAGTATTTATTTTGTAGGCAAGGTTTAACTTGAGTTACAAACTATTTGTATTAGCTTTGACTGAAACAACACCAGACAGTGCCTGCAAGAAAAACATCTCTGCTTGATAAGCAATTAGAATGTACTGATGAGGTGTGACAACTGAAATATTACTCTACATTTCTGTTTTCAGATTCAGATCTTGTTTACAAGGAAGCGATGGGTTGGATTTCAGAAGCAGGGCTCTCTTAGGATTCGAGGCAAGTGACTCCACAATTTCATGCTGTCACTCATACAACACAGAAACAGACCCTTCGGTCTAACGTGTCCACGCTGACCGAGCTTCCCAAAATAAACTACTCCCGATTTGAAGGTGCCGGTGTTGGGGTGGACAAAGTTAAAAATCACACAACTCCAGGTTATAGTCCAACAGATTTATTTAAAAGCACTAGCTTTCGGCGTGCAGCTTCTAAACCTTTCCTACTCACGTACCTGTCCAAACGTCTTTTAAATATTGTAACTGTACGTGCACGTACCACTTCCTCTGGCAGTTCATTCCACAGTGTGGAAAAATTGCTCCTCAGGTCCCTTTTAAATCTTTCTCCTCTCACCTTAAAAAAATTGCCCCCTAGTTTTGAACCTCCACCCAGAGGAAAAAAAAAGGTCTTTGCTATTCACTGTGTACTTAGTGCCCACCCCAAATGGCGAAGGTTAGGGTCATAGATCATGGAATCCCCATAGTGTAGAAGCAGGCTATTCAGCCCATCGAGTACACACATACCCTCCCAAGACCATTACAACCTCCTACTCCATCCCTGTAACCCTGCATTTCCCATGGCTAACCCACCCAGCCTACATATCCCTGGACACTAAGGGCGATTTCCTATGGCCAATCCACCTAACTTGTGCACCTTTGGACTGTGGGAGGAAACCCACACAGACACGGGGAGAATGTGCAAACTCCGCATAGACAGTTGCCTGAGGGTAGAGTCGAACCCACTGTGAAGCAGCAGTGCTAACCGCTGAGCTACCATGCCACCGATTAGGTTGGATTAGCTGTCCAACAGCAAAGCTGGCATGGCGTGGGGGTGGGGGTAGTTGTGGGGCCTATTAATCCATGTTCCTGAGCCAACTGGGATTTCCATTGGCAAGACAGGCCGGAAGCATTCTCCTGGAGTCCAGCTAAGCAAACATGCAGTGATCTCTTTCCAGACAATGGGAATTCAGCAGCTCTGTCTGATGGGCAATCTCTTCACACAGAGTGCGGTTCATGTATGGATTGAACTCCCAAAGGAAGTCCTGGATGTGGGTATGGTTACAATTTTTAAAGGACGTTTAGTTAAGTACATGAATAAGAAATGTTTGGAGGGATACGGGCCAAGCACAAGCAGGTGGGACTCGTTTGGTTTGCTATCATGTTCGGCAAGGACTGGTTGGACTGAAGGATCTGTTTCCATGTTGTGTGACTCTGTTGCTGTGTCAGGACTGAAAGGATTCCCACTGGACCACTGAGAGGATTTTTTAAAAACACTAGTTCACAGGATGTGGCCAACATTGGTTTGACCACCCTTTATTGCCATTCCTGAACTGCACTCGAGAATGGAGATGAACTGGATGATGGAAAATGAATGCAATTTATGCTAATAGTGACCTTTAAGTCTGCAGTATACTGGAAGGACTTGGGATACACAATTTGTCCTGACTTCAAGTTCATTACCCTAGACTGAATAACCAGCCCCAAATGGTCTTAGTCCTGCTCAAAGTAATCAGAGCCTATTGTGGGAAGTGTTTCACTCAAGATCAACAACACACACGTATGGAATCCCTACATTGGGGAAAGAGGCTACTTAGCACAATGTGTCTGCACCGATCCTCCGAAAGACAGTCTGCCCTGATCCAGACCACCCTACCCTGTCCCCTACATTTCCCATCGCCAATCCACCTAACCTGCACTTCTTTGGACTATGGGAGGAAACTGGAGCACCCACAGGGAGAACATGCAAACTCCACACAAGCAGTCACCTGAGGCTGGAATTGAACCCAGTACCCTAGTGCCACAAAGCAGCAGTGCTAACCACTGAGCCACCATGCACCCTGTGCTACATAGTAGCAATCTCATTAATTTCTTTAATCTCCTTGAGTAACTGTGACTTCTCAGATGCTAATTTATACTAATATCAATGTTGTTGAATATATAATATCTTCCATCAGTTTAATCTCAATTATCCAGTTAGCTGCTTGGTTTGAAAGCGAACTAACACCACTACCATGTGTAGTGAATCTGGAATAAAGGATATGTTTCCATGCAAGGAGTTATGCTAAATTTGGATATAGAAAGGTTCATTTTTATAAAGAAAGAATTGATTTTGCGCTCTGTTATTCAGGATTCCAGACATCCTGAATCACGTCATGGCTATTAGAAGTATTTTTAAACTTAGTCAGTTTTGCTGTATAGGGAAGGTTATTTATGGAAAGCTCCCCCCACAAGGTGTAAATACATAATGTTCAGATAGTCTTTTACGATCGTGAGAAATAGGAACAGGAGTCCGACTCATTCAACCTGTTCTGCCAATCAATACAATTATGGCTGGTCAGACTGTGGCCTTAACTCTCCTTTTCAACCATCCCCATAATAATAAGACTATAGATAAGAGAAATAAGCGTAGGCCATTCAGCCCCTTAAGCCTGTTCCACCATTCAGTAGGATCATAGCTGATCCAACATTCCTCATCTCCATTTTCTTGCCCTTTTCCCCATAATCCTTTATTTCTCCACTAATCAAGAATCTATCTTAGCCTTAAATATGTACGAGGACTCTACTCCCAAAGCTCTCTGTGAAAAGGAGTTCCAAAGACTCACAACCTTCTAAGAGAAGAAATTCCTCCTCATCCCTTTACATTGAGACAATGCTCTCTGGTTCTCGACTTCCCTCTAAGAATTTAAAGTGCTTAAGCAGCATTTCAAATTACGGTTACTAGGTTCAGCAGCATCCTATGCAGAAAAAGCTAGCCATTATAATTTTCTTAGCAACTGGGAAAAAAGTCCCATGCTAGCAGGAATATCAAAACAAACACTTCCTTGTATGACGTTACTGTGGCTTTAAAGGTATATTTTGTCCAGAGATGAGACAGAGGTGCTGATTGGTCTACTCAGAGCCAATAAAGTTTGAGAGGGTTTGGAGCTTTTTTTGAAGTTGGAACAGTAGAAGCAGCCTGAATGGGTGGGGTCAAGTGCCCTTGAAACCAGGATGTTTAGGTTTAGTTTTTCAGTAGCAGTTGCTGGAGTTTTGAAGCTGAGTTTGCAAGCTGCAGTACATCTCTCCCTGCTGCGCTCTCACTCAGAGTTTTCTCGATGTTGTTTCCTCTTGGACTGGAGAATTGAATATGAGACAATCTAATTTACTGAATTTGCCTATGCCAAGGGTGCATTTGTGGGATGTTACTATATTGGAACACTTGCTGTTTAGTTTTGTTTTATTCTGTTAAGTTTTCCAATTGAATTAAGTGATTCCAATTTCTTCTTTCTTTTGTTGTATTTTAACTATAGTGTATGAATAAAGTGTTTGAATGAAGAATGGATGAAGAATTTTGATCAACAGAATTGCATCCAGAATGCAATGCCTGACAGTTGCATTTAAAATAAGAAGACTTTAGGGTCTATGCTATCTCCTTAAATATTTAAGGGGATTTGGTGTGTTATCACACCCCGTAACCACCTTCTGCTCTAAGTGTAACAGAGCCTGTGGAAGCTGCATCGGTCTATACAGCCACCACCTACAGACTCATCCTGAGAGTGGAAAAGAGTCATCATAGTCTGTGTGGGACTACCGATGATGGCCCAGTCCATAACACGTGCAGTACCGAGGGAGTGTTGATATATTGAAGATGGTACATTTCCGATGAGAAATTAAGTCAAAACCAATAAGCTTCTAATGAGGTCTTGCAGATGTGGACATAAAGCAAATCACTTTCATTTGGTTAAGGGTTAAATTTTCAGTCATGTTGTAAAAGTAAACCAAAGATAGGCTAAATATAGAAGCTGCAATATCAGCAAGCTAGAGTTGGCCTTGGGCAAAAGAATAGACAATTCCTGTAAAACCAGAAAGAAACAAAGATACTTTGGGACAGCGGATAGTGAAGAATGGCAACTCTACTGTGCAAGTTCTATTCTGTACAAAACTTGAAGGTGTTAAGTGAGCTTTATACTTCACAGTGTTACGTTTAGCTCTCCCAATGTATGTATGAAATCATAGCCTGAATTCCAGAGTCCTTTCATCAATTTATCAAGTTTTCTGGTATAAATCCCATGGAATTATATCAAAGAAGAGTAATAGATTTCTCTCTGTTGTTTTAGTCAATATCTATCATCAATGAAAACCTCAAGAAATATAGAAAGATAGAAAATAGGAGCAGGAGTAGACCATTCAGCCATTTGAGCCTGTTCCTCCACTCATGGCGGATCATCCAACTCAATACTTTATTCCCAATTTCTCCTCATTTCCTTTGCTCCCTTTAGCCCTAAGAACTATGGAGAAGAACTATAAGAAAACAGTCTATCTACTCATTATCACAATCCCTTTTTTAGGAATTCCTGTGGGCCAATTGGCTGCCACATTTTCTACTTTACAGCAATGACTATGCTTTCAGACTGCTTCATTACTCTTAAAATACGTTGAAAAATAAGGTAGTTGTGAAAAGCAATATATAAATGCAAGTCTTTCTTTTCACCAAATTCTCAGGGGCAACTAGTGAAGGACCATAAACTTTCATTGCCATTAACACTAATACTTCTAAGATTCCTTGTAAAAGCAGCACTAAACGTTCTTAATTCTTGTTAGAGTGTGTTATATTTTCTCAGATTAGTCTGGACGTTTTCTTTATCTGGAAAGAATGATGCTTATTAAAAACAAAATTATTTCCCCTCTAATTTAAAGGTCCTAATAACCTTTCAGAGTTACAGAAACCATTTGGTTTCATATGCACAATATTGTTCCACTCAAGTTTTTATTGTAATAAACACTGTATTTCATTGCACCGTTCAGCAAACTGTATTTCATTTCTGTGATTAGTTTGGACACTTGCTGTGCTTGAAAGTGTGTCGACTTACAGAAATGGAAATTGTTTCCTTCATTTCGTGATATTCACTTTTGAGAGTGTGAGCATTTCCAGGGTATATATCCCCTCCTATTTCAGCTCTACTTATTTCTGGGTGGTGATTCTAACATTTCACAAAATTGCTACAGGGAGAAAGGAAGCTATTCAGTCCATCTTGTACACACCAACACTCCAAATCAGCATTTCACTGAGTGCCAATTCCTTACCCTTTCCCATACATATTTTCTTTTCAGATAACATTCTAATTCTCTTTTGAATATTTCACTTGAACATGCCTCCACCACACTTTCCATCAGTGCATCTCAGACCTAACCATTCGCTGTGTGAGAACCTCTTTCTTCATTCTCTTTTGCTTCTTTTACTGATCCTTTTTGTAAAGTTTTGACCCTCTTATTCTTGATCCTTTCATGAGTGCCAACAATTTCACTCTATTTTCCCCATTCAGACCTTTCATTGTGTTGAGTAACCATGGATCTCCTCCCAGCCTTGTCTTCTCTGAGGAAGACTATCCTAACTTCTCTGATCTATCTTCATCCCTAATGTTTCCCATCCCAGGAATCCCCCATGCACAGGATCACTGAAGGGTTACTGTGCAGATGGAGGCCATTTGACCCATCTGATCAGCACTAGCTCTTTAAATGAATGACCTAGTATCAATCTCCTGCCCTTTGCACATTATTTCTATTCAAATAATCATCCAGTGCCCCTCTTAATTGAATCTACCTTCACCACATTTCCAGGCAATGCATTCCATGCCCTAATTACTTGCTGTGTACATTTTTTTTCACACATCACATTTGCCCCATCTGCGAATCACTTTAAATCAATGCCCCCTCATTCTTGTTCCTTTTACAAATGGCAACAGCTTCTTCCGATTCCTCAGATTCTACCCACTCCTCAGATCTCTCAGCTTTCTTCTCTTCGAGGATAACTGTCCCAACCTCTTCAATCTATCCTCAAAACCAAAGTTTCTCATTCCTGGAAAAGTTCTTGTAAAATCGCCTCTGCACTCTCTCCAATGCATTCACATCTTTCTTATAATATGGTGCCTACTACTGTACACAATACTCCAAAAGTGAGGTCGAGCAAGTATTTTCTTTGAGTTCCACGTCACCTCTTTGCTCTTTTTCTCTGAACTCCTCTTCTTTTATGTTTCATTTGTTTCTTTTCCGGCAGTTTATTTGGGAATTTAGAATAGTGGAAATGGAGGTTAGGGCAATTGAATGTTCCTCCTGCAGTGGGGAGTGGGGAGTTAAGGGTCACCTCTAGTATCCCTGCTGACTTCATTTGTGGGAAGTGCACCCAACTCCAGGTCCTCGAGAACTGTGTTAGAAACTGGAGCTGGATGAATTTCGGATCATTCAGGAGGTGGATGGAGTTATTGCGGGAGGTAGTTATTCCACAGCCACATGAAGAAGGTAGATGAGTTACTGTCAGGGGTAGGAAAGGGAACCAGCAGGCTTTGCAGGGATTTCCTGTGGTGGTTTCCCTCAACAACAAGTATATTGTTTTCGATTCTGTTGGTGGGGGGGACTTACTAGGGGTAAGCAATGAGGCACAGGTCTCTGGCACAGAGTCTGTCCGTGCTGCTCAGAGGGGAAGGGGGAAGAGGAGCAGAGCTTTAGTCTTTGGGGACTCCATAGATGGGGGACAGATAAGAGGTTATTTGGGAATGAGAGAGACTCACGATTGATGTGTTGCCTCCCAGGTGCCACAGTTCCCAATGTCTTTGATCATGTTTTTGGGATCCTTGAAGGGGAGAGGGAGTAGCCCTAAGTCGTGGTCCACATAGGCACCAACAACACAGGTCGGAAGAAGGCGGGGATTTAAGGCAGAAATTCAGGGAGCTAGGGTGGAAGCTTAGAGCTAGAACAAACAGAATTGTTATCTCTGGCTTGTTGCCCATGCCATGTGCTAGTGAAATGAGGAACAGGGAGACAGCAGAGCTGAACACATGGCTGCAGGGATGGTGCAGGAGGGAGGGTTTTGGATTCTTGGATAATTGGAGCTCTTTCTGGGGAAGGTTGGTCTACAAACAGGATGGACTACACTTGGATCAGAGGGGTACCAATATCCTGGGGGAGAAATTTACTAATGCTCTTCAGAGGGGTTTAAACTGATGCAGCAGGGGGATGGGAACCTGAATTGTAGTTCCAGTATACAGGAGGTTGAGGGTAGTGAGGTCAGGGAGAGGTTTACAAGGTTGCAAGAGGACACCGGCAATCAGGATGTTGGTGTGAAGTGTGTGTACTTCAATGCCAGGAGGATCCGGAATAAAGTGGGTGAACTTGCAGTATGGGTTGGTACCTGGGATTTCGATGTTGTGGCAATTTCAGAGACATGGCTAGAGTAGGGGCAGGAATGGTTGTTGCAGATTCCAGGATTTAGATGTTTCAGCAAGAACAGAGAACATGGTCAAAGAGGCGGGGATGGGGAATTGTTAATCAGAGGAAGTATTACAGCAGCTGAAATAACATTTGAGGACTCATCCACTGAGGTATTTGGGATGTGGTTAGAAACAGGAAGTAGGCATATACCACAGGGAAAGAGGTATAAAAGGGGGAAATAATTATGATGCAATTAGGCAAGACTTAGGATGCATAGGATGAGAAGGAAACTGCAAGAGATGGACACTCTTGAAATGTGAAGCTTATTCAAGGAACAGCTACTGTGGGTCCTTGATAAGTATATACCTATCAGGCAGGAAGTTGTCAAGAGAGGGAACCATGGTTTGCTAAAGACGTTGAAGCTCTTTTCAAAAGGAAAAGGAAGGCTTATAAGAGGATGAGGTGTGAAGGCTCAGATACGGGGCTTGAGAGTTATAAGTTAGCCAGAAAAGATCTAAAGAGAGGGCTAGGAAGAGCCAGGAGGCAACATGAGAATTTGTTGGCGGATAGGATCAAGGAAAGCCCTAAGGCCTTCTATAGGTATATCAGGAATAAAAGAATAACGAGAGCAAGATTAAGGCCAATCAAAACAGTAGTGGAAACTTGTGTGTGGAAACTGAGGACATGGGGAAGTGCTGAATGAATACTTTTCATCAGTATTCACATTGGAAAAGTTAGTGAGAATACGGAGATACAGGCTACAAGATTAGATGGGATTGCGATTGACAAAGAGGAGGTTTTAGCAATTTTGAAAGATCTGAAAATAGATAAGACCCCAGATGAGATTTATCCTCCGATTCTCTGGGAAGCCATGGAGGAGATTGCAGAGCCTTTATGTCATCGTTGTCTGCAGGAATAGTGTCAGAAGACTGGAGGATAGCAAATGTTGTTCCCTTGTTGAAGGAGGGGACAACCCTGGTAATTATAGGCCAGTGAGCCTTACCTCAGTTGTGGGTAAGGTTTTGGGAAAGGTTATAAGAATATAAGAATAGGATTTATAATCATCTGGAAAAGAATAATTTGATTTGGGATAGTCGACACGGTTTTGTGAAGGGTAGGTCGTGCCTCACTAACCTTACTGAGTTCTTCGAGGAGGTGACAAAACAGGTTGATGAAGGTAAAGTGGTTGATGTGGTGTGTATGGAATTCAGTAAGATGTTTCATAAGGTTCCACACGGTAGACTATTGTACAAAATAAAAGAGTTTCTGGATTGAAGGTGATTAAGCGGTTTGGATCAGAAATTGGCTCGCTGAAAGGAGACAGAAAATGGTGGATGATGGGAAATGTTCATCTTGGATCTCAGTTACCAGTATTGTGCTGCAAGTATCTGTTTTGGGGCCACTGCTGCTTGTCAGGTTTATGAATGATCTGGATGTGGGCGTAGAAGGATGGGTTAGTAAATTTGCAGATGACACTAAGGTAAGCAGAGCTGTGGATAGTGCCAAAGGATGTTGTGGGTTACAGAGGGATATAGATAAGATGCAGAGCTGGGCTGAGAAGTGCAAATGGAGTTTAATGTGGAAAAGTGTGAGGTAGTTCACTTCAGAAGAAGTAATAGGAATGCGGAGTACTGGGCTAATGGTAAAATTCTTGGCAGTGTAGATGAACAGAGAGATCGCAGTGTCCAGGTGCATAAATCCCTGAAAGGTGCCACCCAGGTTGATACGGTTGTTACGAAGGCATATGTTGTGTTGGTGTTTATTGGTAGGGGATTGAGTTTCAGAGCCACGAGGTCATGCTTCAGCTGTACAAGACACTGGTAAGGCCCCACCTGGAGTATTGTGTGCAGTTCGAAGGACCTGTCTTGTCCTGTAACGTTCTATGTTCTAAACTCCAGTGAATGTAGTCAACTGATCCAGCCTCTCTTCATACATCAGTCCTGCCATCCTAAGAACCTGTGAAGGCAGGACAATCTGACTGCAATGAATTGCTACCGAAAATCTCCAGTCTCCTCAGTTAAGGGATGGTGTGTTTTTTTGGCAAAGTGTTCATGTAGATTCCAAGTCATATTGTAAACATACTGCATCAGGTTCTTCCTCGGGTTACCTCGACCTGCTGCTGTTCATGAGACTTGAAGGAACAATGCAAAACGCATCTTACACAGCAAGCTGATGTGGTGTAATCTTCAGCAGTCTACCTCACAACAATTTCTCCACTCGAAATGTAAGTAAATGATCCTCCTTTAGTATGAATAATTCAACCTTGTAAAATAGGTGGCCTTGAATAGTTTGTCAAGGATTAAGTAAAGTTTTACAGGCACGGTGGCTGATTCTGAACATATGTGACTTATTACAAATGTATAATTAGCCCTTCAAAATACCCTCAGGGATATACGTGAGTGCAGGGAGTGCATCTTTAAGTAACAGCCATGATTGTAGTCGGACCATATTTTCCATTCAGAATTCCCTATCCCATTGAGTGCCAAATTGGATAGTCAAAAGAAATTTCTAAGAAGAACCATATAGAGTCATACAACATACAGCATGGAAAAAGACCCTTCATCCAACTCATCCATGCAGACCAAAAATCAGATCGAGGTCCCTCATGGTGACCCAAGCTGACTTGTGTGATCATTCATTCAGCACTCGGATATGAAGCCCTGCCCCCAATGATTTAGACTCTAATTATAATTGCTGTAACATAAGCTTATTCTGCTGTCTACTCCTACAAAAGCGTCCAGCAGATTAGATGTGCTGCATACCACCAGCACAGAGGAGAGAGAGGAGCCTGGACTTTCAATTTGGCAAATTGATGTTTGAGTGATATTATCGCTAGTCTATTAATCCAGAGACCCGGGTAATGTTTTGGGGATATCGTAGATAGTGGAATCAGAATTTAATAAAAATCTGGAATTTAGAGTCTAATGATGACCATTGTTCATTGTCAGAAGAACACAGCTGGATGACGGATATCCTTTAGGGAAGAAAACTGTCTTCCTTAGGCAGCCTAATCTGCATATGACTGCAGAGCCACAGCAATTCATAATGAGCAATAAATGCTGGCCTAGTGATGTTTCACACTTCCCTCAGAAGGCATTTTCTTTAGACTTAGAAGAATGCGAGGTCTCTTGCTTGAGTTGTTAACCCTGATTCTTATCTGCACATCATTTCTACACTGGAGGAGTCTTGTCTCTTGGAAATTCTTTATGGAGGAATTTTTCTTGATAGACCTTTTTGAGGATTCATTAGCTTATCTGGAGGATTCTTAATCTTCCTGAAAGACAGCTGCTGTGTTCAGATCAGCACTTTCTTCTTTGTGGGGTCCTGGATTTCTGGATCGGGTCATCACTTTCTAATTAGGAGAGGTTGTCTTTTTGTGTTTGCGGTATTCTGGATGCCTGTACCAGGTAATTCTTTTCCTAACCATATAGAGTCATACAACATACAGCATGGAAAAAGACCCTTCATCCAACTCATCCATGCAGACCAAATATCCTAACCTAATCTAGTCCCATTTGCTAGCATTTGGTGCATATCCCTCGAAACCCTTCCCATTCATATACCCATCCAGATGCCTTTTAAATGTAATCGTACCAACACTTCCTCTGGCAGCTCATTCCATACATGCACCACCCCCTGCATAAAAATGATGCCCCTTATGTCCCTTTTAAATCTGTCCCCTCTCGCCTTAAACCTATGCTCTTTAGTTGTGGACTCCCCTACCCTGAGGAAAAGGCCTTGTCTATTTACCCCAACCATGCCCGTCATGATTTTTATCAACCTCAACCTGGATTTGTGCACATCTGTCTGACTCTGCTGGAGTTATATACAACTTATGCTCTTAGATCATAACACCATAAGAAATAGGAACAGGGGTCAGCCATTCAGCCCCTTGAGCCTGCTTTGCCATTCATTAAGAACATAGCTGATCCACTATTCCTTATGTCCACTTTAGACAATAGACAATAGGTGCAGGAGTAGGCCATTCTGCCCTTCGAGCCTGCACCACCAGTCATTATGATCATGGCTGATCATCCTCAATTAGTATCCTGTTTCTGCCTTATCTCCATAACCCTTGATTCCACTATCCTTGAGAGCTCTATCCAACTCTTTCTTAAATGAATCCAGAGACTGGGCCTCCACTGCCTTCTGGGGCAGAGCATTCCACACAGCCACCACTCTCTGGGTGAAGAAGTTTCTCCTCGTCTCTGCCCTAAATGGCCTACCCCTTATTTTTAAGCTGTGTCCTCTGGTTCGGGACTCACCCATCAGCGGAAACATGTTTCCTGCCTCCAGAGTGTCCAATCCTTTAATAATCTTATACGTCTCAATCAGATCCCCTCTCAGTCTTCTAAACTCAAGGGTATACAAGCCCAGTCGCTCCAACCTTTCAACATAAGATAGTCCCGCTATTCCAGGAATTGACCTCATGAACCTACGCTGCACTCCCTCAATAGCCAGAATGTCTTTCCTCAAATTTGGAGACCAGAACTGCACACAGTACTCCAGGTGTGGTCTCACCAGGGCCCTGTACAGCTGCAGAAGAACCTCTTTGCTTCTATACTCAATCCCTCTTGTTATGATGCTACTAGCTTTCTTCACTACCTGCCGTACCTGCATGCTTACCTTCATTGACTAGTGTACAAGAACACCAGGATCTCTTTGTACTGCCCCTTTACCTAAATTGATTCCATTTAGGTAGTAATCTGCCTTCCTGTTCTTGCCACCAAAGTGGATAACCATACATTTGTCCACATTAAACTGCATCTGCCATGCATCTGTCCACTCACCTAACCTGTCCAGGTCACTCTGTAATCTCCTAATATCCTCCTCACATTTCACCCTGCCATCCAGCTTTGTATCATCAGCAAATTTGCTAATGTTACTATTAATACCATCTTCTATATCATTAATATATAGTGTAAAAAGCTGCGGTCCCAGCACTGATCCCTGCGGTACCCCACTAGTCACCGCCTGCCATTCCGAAAGGGAGCCGTTTATCACTATTCTTTGTTTCCTGTCAGCCAACCAATTTTCAATCCAAGTCAGTACTTTGCCCCCAATACCATGTGCCCTAATTTTGCTCACTAGCCTCCTATGTGGGACTTTATCAAAGGCTTTCTGAAAGTCCAGGTACACTACATCCACTGGATCTCCCTTGTCCATCTTCAGAGTTACATCCTCAAAAAATTCCAGAAGATTAGTCAAGCATGATTTTCCCTTCATAAATCCATGCCGACTCTGACCTATCCTGTTACTGCTATTCGGATGTGTCGTAATTTCATCTTTTATAATTGACTCCAGCATCTTTCCCACCACTGGGATCAGACTAACTGGTCTATAATTTCCTGCTTTCTCTCTTGCTCCTTTCTTAAAAAGTGGTACAACATTAGCCACCCTCCAATCCGCAGGAACAGATTCTGAATCTATCGAACTCTGGAAAATAATCACCAACGCATCCACGATTTCTAGAGCCACCTCCTTCAGTACCCTGGGATGTAGACCATCAGGCCCCGGGGACATATCAACCTTCAGACCTAACAGTCTCTCCAACACCAAATCCTGGCAAATATAAATTCCCTTCAGTTCAGGTCCTTCAGCCACTGTTACCTCAGGGAGATTGCTTGTGTCTTCCCCAGTGAACACAGATCTGAAGTACCAATTCAACTCTTCTGCAATTTCTTTGTTCCCCGTAATATATTCCCCTGTTTCTGTCTTCAAGGGCCCAATTTTAGTCTTAACCATTTTTTTGCCTTTCACATACCTAAAAAAGCTTTTACTATCCTCCTTTATATTTTTGGCCAGTTTACCTTCGTACCTCATTTTTTCTCTGCGTATTTCCTTCTTAGTAATCCTCTTTTATTCTTTAAAAGCTTCCCAGTCCTCCGTTTTCCCACTCATCTTTGCTATGTTATACTTCTTCTCTTTTAACTTTATATGTTTCTTAACTTCCCTCATCAGCCACGGCCACCCATGCCTCCTCCTAGGATCTTTCTTCCTTTTTGGAATGAACTGATCCTGCAACTTCTGCATTATACCCAGAAATATCTGCCATTGTTCCTCCACTGTCATCCCTGCTAAGGTATAGCACCATTGAACTTTGGCCAGCTCCTCCCTCATAGCTCCATAGTTCCCTTTATTCAACTGAAATATCGTCACTACCAATTGTACCCTCTCCCTTTCAAATTGCAGATTGTAGCTTATTGTATTATGGTCACTACCTCCTAATGGCTCCTTCACTTCGAGGTCCCTGATCAATTATGGTTCGTTGCACAATACCAGATCCAGAATTGCCTTCTCCCTGGTCGGCTCCAGCACCAGCTGTTCTAAGAATCCATCTCGGAGGCACTCCACAAAGTCTCTTTCTTGAGGTCCAATACCATCCTGATTCTCACAGTCTACCTGCATGTTGAAATCCCCCATAACAACTGCAGTAACATCTTTGCGACAGACAATTTCAGCTCCTTATTCAACTTACACCTTACATCCGTACTACTGTTTGGGGGCCTGTAGATAACTCCTAAGAGGGTCTTTTTACCCTTAGAATTTCTCAGCTCTATCCACACTGACTCAACATCCCCTGATTCTAGGTCCCCCATGCAAGGGACTGAATATCATCCCTTACCAACAGGGCCACCCCACCCCCTCTGCCCGTCAGTCTGTCCTTATGATAGCACGTTTCGCCTTGAATATTCATTTCCCAGGCCCTGTCCACTTGAAGCCACGTCTCAGTTATCCCCACAATATCGTAGCTGCCAATTTCCAAAAGAGCCTCAAGCTCATCCATCTTATTTCTAATATTTTGTGCATTCATATATAGTAATTTTAATTTTTTACTGCCCTCACCCTTCCTATCAATCCCTATTTCACTCAACCTTACGGCATTATCCTTTTTTGAGTTTTCTGCTTCATTGATACTGTTGTCTTTCTTGACTTCCCTTGTTCTAAATTTCCCTTCAACTTCCTTTTTAAACTTCCAGTTTGTCCCCTCTTCCCTGCTATTCAGTTTAAACACAGCTGTGTTGCAGTAACAAACCTGCCTGCATTTTCCCCATAACCTTGATTCCCCTTGTGATTATCTATCTATGTCTATAGCAGGCTCTGATCAGTCACTATCTGTACACAAGTGTATTACTTCTATGGGGAGAAAGTGAGGTCTGCAGATGCTGGAGATCAGAGCTGAAAATGTGTTGCTGGAAAAGCGCAGCAGGTCAGGCAGCATCCAGGGAACAGGAGAATCGACGTTTCGGGCATAAGCCCTATTACTTCTATGCCACACTTAGATTAGGTTAGATTCCCCACAGCGTGGAAACAGGCCCTTCGGCTCAACAAGTCCACACCGACCCTCCGAAGAGCAACCCACCCAGACCCATTCCCCTACATTTACCCCTTTCACCTAACACTACGGGAAATTTAGCATGGCCAATTCACCTAACCTGCACCTTTTGGACTGTGGGAGGAAACCCACGCAGAAACGGGGAGAATGTGCAAACTCCACAAGACAGTTGCCTGAGGCAGGAATTGAACCCGGGTCTCTGGCACTGTGAGGCAGCAGTGCTAACCACTGTGCCAACGTGCCACCCAAGCAAGGAGTAATCTGACAGATCTGTTTTACCACAGATTGAAAGATTTATTTCCTCGATTTATCCCAGTGCCTTTCCTTTAAAGGGTTGTTTACAAACCACAACACTGCGATAGCCAGGAACTGAACCCAGGTCAACTGCTTGGAAGGCAGCTATGCTCACCACTATACCACCATCACCCTGCTTAGATAAAATGCTTTCAAGTCAAGCTTAAATGTATTAAGTTGAAATTTTATACTCAGCACGCCCTGTCATTTCCTATGGCATACATGGCAATGCTCCACCTCATTCATTCTTAGAAAATTCAGGTGAAGCAAAAACATGAATGTGATTAACCCTTCCTCATACAAGCAGCTGACCAAGTAAAATCCCAACCTTGTTTTTCTTTTCTTCCTACAATCAATGGTGAAATTGATCCATATGGAGTTGTTGGACAGGCGACATGTCTTCAGTTACCCAGTGTGACTGTTTAACTGGAGACATAAACTTACTGAGACTCTCAGATCTGTTACTGGAAGGTTACTGCTCTCTGATTACTAGCTCTGCCTCTGAAAGTGACTGCTCTCTTTTGGAAGGTGTAGAATATTGAACATTTTCACCAGTTCTGACCTACTCTATATTGACAACATTAAACAGCCCCTGTATGCCAACATAAGGGATCTTTCTGGATTGCTTTGTCGGTTTGGGTTTGGACATGAGTCTGGGAAGATTAGAGTGGTGCTGGAAAAGCACAGCAGGTCAGGCAGCATCCGAGGAGCAGGAAAATCGATGTTTCGGGCAAAAGTCCTTCATCAAGAATGACATGAGTTTGGGGAAGCCCAGTGAATTCATCTACTCTTTACTTCTTGACTAATTGGCCAATATGGCTTGTTCATGGACCAGTATTTGAACCAATGCTGGACCAGTTAGTCTGTGGAAGGATGTTGACATATGTGTAGCTTAAAAGGAAAATTGGTTGATTGCAAACAACAAAAACACTTAATTCTCTTCGATGTGTGTTGGGTTTTGATATTATGTTAGTATCACTTTGTTTCAAAGAGTTATTTTACCTGCACTGTTTAGTTCGATGGAGTGGGAGAAAGCAATGAGTGCAGATGCTGGAGAGTCAGAGTTTGAAAGTGTGTAGCTGGAAAAGCACAGCAGATCATGCAGCATCTGAGGAGCCAGAGAGTTGACATTTCAGACATAAGCCCTTCATCAGGAATGGTGGCGGGGACATCTCTGGGACACATCCACCTTGTGGCTGACTACTTCATCTCCCCCTCCCACTCCAGCAAGGACATGCAGGTTCTGGGCCTCATCCACCGCCAAATCCAAGCCACCTGATGCCTGGATGAAGAAAGCCTCAATTTCCGCCTTGGGACTCTTCAAACATATAGCATCAATGTCGACTCCACCAGTTTCCTCATCTCCCTCCCCCCCACCTCATCCCAGATCCAACCCTCCAGTTCAGCACCGCCCTCTCGACCTGTCCCACCTGTCCATTTTCCTTCCCACCTATCCAGGCCATCTTCCCCACCAACCTATCACAATCAACCCCCCCCCCCCCCCACCTGCATCTACCTATCACCTTCCCAGCTACCTCACCCCCAAAGCCAGCCGCACCCCAACCTCCTATTTATCTCCCAGCAACCCCTCTCACATTTCTGATGAAGGGAATATGCCCAAAATGTCAACTTTCCTGTTTCTCGGATGCTGCCTGACCTGCTGTGCTTTTCCAGCCCCCCACTTTCTGACCATGTAGTTCTATGTCTTATCTCCATAGACTGTAATTTGTGCTCCTTCAGCCATTGTCACTAGTCTGGTCATACAGTAGTGCTTGTTCCTTTTTCAAGCACAAAATCAACTGGAAGACCATTGATGGAGAGAAGTTTTATCCCTTTTGGCTCATCTGGATTAGTTAGTTTCCCTTAGGAATGTCTTAGCTACACTCTCTAATGGATGTGTCTTGACAAGTGCAGATAAGATTTCTAATGGTGGTGACTGGTCTGCTACGTAGATCTCTTTATATATGGGAACACTGATACTTCCACTGCTCTGAAACTGTGTCTTTCTCCTACACATCTTCCGAAGTGACCTACAATTCTGCAAATGGAGCAATTCTTAGTGATAGCTTGATATTATAGAGTCATAGAGATGTACAGCATGGAAAAGACCCTTCGGTCCAACTTGTCCATGCCAACCAGATATCCCAACCCAATCTAGTCCCACCTGCCAGGCCCCGGCCCATGTCCCTCCAAACCCTTCCTATTCATATACCCATTCAAATGCCTCTTAAATGTTGCAATTTTACCAGCCTCCACCACTTCCTCTGGCAGCTCATTCCATACACGTACCACCCTCTGCATGAAAAAGTTGTCCCTTAGGTCTCTTTTATATCTTTCCCCTCTCACCCTAAACCTATGCCCTTTAGTTCTGGACTCCCTGACCTCAGGGAAAAGACTTTGCCTATTTATCCTATCCATGCCCCTCATAATTTTGTAAACGTCAGTAAGGTCACCCCTCAGCCTCTGATGCTCCAGTGAAAACAGCCCCAGCCTGTTCAGCCTCTCCCTATAGCTCAAATCCTCTAACCCTGGCAACATCCTTGTAAATCTTTTCTGAACCCTTTCAAGTTTCACAACATCTTTCCAATAGGAAGGAGACCAGAATTGCACACAATATTCCAACAGCGGCCTAATCAATGTCTTGTACAGCCTCAACATGACCTTCCAACTCCTGTACTCAGTACTCTGAGCAATAAAGGAAAGCATACCAAACGCCTTCTTCACTATCCTGTCTACCTGCGACTCCACTTTCAAGGAGCTATGAACCTGCACTCCAAGGTCTCTTTGTTCAGCAACACTCCCTAGGACCTTACCACTAAGTGTATAAGTCCTGCTAAGATTTGCTTTCCCAAAATGCAGCACCTCGCATTTATCTGAATTAAACTCCATCTGCCACTTCTCAGCTGATTGGAACGCCTATGAGGTCTTGCTGTCTCACAACATTGACACTTCTAATTTGTCTCAAGTATTGGTTGTTCTTTGTGTGGGCTTGTTACATACTTCTTTCGGGAGTCTTATAAAGTGAATAGAATCTGTTTCCCTCTTGAGGTAGAGCCAATCTTCTCCTCTCAGGATCTGTCGATGAGTATTTCTGGTTTCTGCTTCCAACACAACGAAATAATTATCTCCAAAGTTAAATTTTTCTTGAGCTATATGCAATCTGATAAAGTTTTATTTAAATTCGCAAACATAATTCTATTTTGCAAAGAATTCTGATTCCAAAGCACTGGATTACAGTTTTCCCATTAACTGTAAACTCATTAAAGATTGTTAATCAAATTTTCCATAGATTTTCCTTATTGTGCTTTCAATAATTGAATTTGGTCTTAAAGTAATTATCAAAAGCTTTTAGGACACTTTCAAAAGTATCTGTACTTACTAAGATTTAAATTATTTTTAATCAGTCCCATATTATAATAATTAATTCACTTGTTCAGCTTCAGTCTTGGTGTTTAATTATGAGACAATGCTGTATCTGAGCTGAGCTGTTGCTGTGGCTTTAAGAGGTGTATTTTATCCTGGTTTTAAGACAGGGCGGCACAGTGGTTAGCACTGCTGCCTCACAGCGCCAGGGTCCCGGGTTTGATTCCAGCCTCAGGCGACTGTCTGTGTGGAGTTTGCACATTCTCCCTGTGTCTGCGTGGGTTTCCTCCAGGTGCTCCACTTTCCTCCCACAATCCAAAGATGTGCAGATTATGTGAATTGGCCATGCAAAATTGCCCATAGTGTTCAGGGATATGTAGGTTTGGTGCATTAGTCAGGGGTAAATATAAGGTAGGGAGAATGGGTCTGGGTGGGTTACTCTTTGAAGGGTAAATGTGCACTTGTTGGGCTGAAGGGCCTGTTTCCACACTGTAGGGATTCTAAGAAAAAATGTTCTAAAAAAAGGTTCTAATCTTTGTCTACTTGGAAAACCAGTACAACAAATAGCTTGTGAGGCCTTAGGGTTTCTTTAAAAGTTGGGACAACAGAAGCAGCCTGGATGGGTGTGGCCAACTCTCACAGACCATAATTGCTAGTTTTTTTTTAGTTTTACGGTTAGCTTTAAGCAATTGTTGTTGGAGTTTCAACAGGGCAGAAGCTGCAGGAGTTTTGAAAAGTAGAAGCTATCTTTTCTGTCTCGCGGATTCAGCAATACGCTAGGGTTTCTGTCTGCTGTTGGGTTACCTGTGAGACAAATCTATTTTCTGAATTTTGCCAAGGGGTGTGTTTATGTGATGTTACTATATTTGAATAATTGATTAGTAAATCCTCCAACTTCTCAATGCTGACCAGATATCCTAAATTAATCTAGTCCATTTGCCTGCATTTGCCATTCCTCTAAACCCTTCCTATTCATATACCTATCCAGATGCCTTTTAAATGTTGTAATTGTGCCAGCCTCCAGCATTTCTTCTCACAGCTCATTCATACATGCACCACCCTCTGCATGAAAAGGTTGCCCCTTAGATCCCTTTTAAATATTTCCTCTCTCACCTTAACCTATGCCGTCTAGTTTTGGACTGCCCCACCCCAGGGAAAAGACCTTGGCTATTTATCCTATCCATGTCCCTCATGATTTTATAAATCTCTATTAGGTCACCCCCTCAGCCTCTGACCTCCTGGGCAAATAGCCCCAGTCTATTCAGCCTTTCCCTATAGCTCAAATCCTCCAACACTGGCAACATCCTTGTAAACCTTCACTGTATCCTTTCAGGTTTCACAATGTCCTTCCTATTGCAGGGAGACCAGAATTGCACACAGTATTTCAAAAGTAGCCTAACCAATGTCCTGTTCAGCTGCAACATGACCTCCCAACTCCTATATTCAATGCACTGACCAATAAAGGAAAGCATACCCAACACCTTCTTCACTATTCTATTTACCTGCAACTCCACTTTCAAGGAATTATGAACCTGCACTCCAAGGTCTCTTTGTTCAGCAATACTACCCAGGACCTTAACATTAAGTGTATAAGTACTATCCTGATTTGCCTTTCCAAAATGCAGCATCTTCCTTGACCCATCTGATCAAGATCCCGTTGTAATCTGAGGTAACTTTCTTCACTGTCCACTATACCTCCAATTTTGGTGCCGTTTGCAAACTTACTAACCATACCTCTTTTGTTCACATCCAAATCATTTATATAAATGACAAAAAGCAATGGGCCCAGTGCTGATCCTTGTGGCACACCACTGGTCACAGACCTCCAGTCTGAAAAACAACTCTCCTATACCACCCTCTGTTTTCTACCGTCCAGTCAGTTCTGTATCGAAATGGCTCGTTCTCCCTGTATTCCATGTTATCCAACCTTGCTAACTGGTGTCCCATGGGAAACCTTGTCAAATGCCTTACTGAAGTCCATGTAGATCACGTCAACCACTCTGCCCTCATCAATCTTCTTCGTTACTTCTTCGAAAAACTCAATTGAATTAGTGAAAGACAATTTCCCAGACATAAAGCCATGTTGACTGTCCTTAATCCATCTTTGCTTTTCCAAATACATGTAAATCCTGGCCATCAGGATTCCCTCCAACAACTTGCCCACCTCTGATGACAGGCTCACTGGTGTATAGTTCCCTGGCTTATCCTTACCACCCTTCTTAAATAGTGGCACCACTTTAGCCAACCTCCAGTCTTCCAGCACCTTACCTGTGACTATCGATGATACAAATATCTCAGCAAGGGCCCAGTAATCACTTCCCTAGCTTCCCACAGAGTTCTAGGGTACACTTGATCAGTTCATGGGGACTCATCCACCCTTATGCATTTTAAGATGTGCAGCACATCGTCCTCTGAAATACGGACATATCTTCAAACAAATTATGTTTTGCATAACGTCAAGTAGTTTGACCAGTTGAATTGCATCTGGAAAACAGCAATTTACATTTGTCTTTCAAATCCAAAAAGCTTTGGGTCTAGGCTACCTTCTTAAAACATGATAAGGGAATCTAGTCTGGCCCATAACACACCTCTGTGAATCCCAGCCTTGTCTTCTGTCTGTTCCTTCTCTGGTTATTTCGTCTCAACCTGCTGATTAATCTTATTGCTGTTTCAAATCTGTACGATTTCAATATTGCTTTAAATCTACTGTTTTTTAAGCTTGTATTAGTCACTGTTGTTTTGAATAGGTTTACTGAAGACCTTGTAAACCTAAACTCTACACCACAGTCATGCTGTAGTACTTCCTTTATTTATAACTGTCTAAACCTGTATATTTTTGTCATAAAAACAGAAATTGCTGGAAAAGCTCGGCAGGTCTGGCAGCATCAGTGGAGAGAAATCAGAGTTAATGTTTTAGGTCGAGTGTCCCTTCCTCAGAACTGGTACTGAGGAAGAGGCAATTGACCCGAAACATTAACCCTGATTTCTCTCCACAGATGCTGCCAGACCTGTTGAGCTTTTCCAGCAATTTCTGTTTTTGTTTCTGATTCACAGCATCTGCAGTTTTTTTTGGTTTTAATTTCTGTAGTCCTCTGTTGACTTCTACAATAAAGCTTTAATTTGGATTTTACTGGCTGTTCACTACTTTCAAAATTTTAAAAAACTGTTTCTTTGCGGTATTGTACCTAAAGATCTGACTGGGTTTTCCACATTTGGCAGTGATTTCCTGTCTTTTTTAACAATCAAAATAATGACACCCTACTTCTTCCAGCATTTTCCAATCTTCTGTGGATAAAATGGAGATTTCCCTCTTCTTCCGAGACCAAAATCAATATTTTCTTGCCTTTCATGTTCAAAAACACCAAACAGTTTCTTATGCATAAATTTTTAAATGAGGTTTTCTGGCTGCAGCCATTATTTTACAGCCAAAAATTGAGTCCCAGTTCTTTAATTTTCTTTTTCCTGGCTTTTCTTCTTCTTGTTTGATTCTTTGACTAGATTTCTTTAAATTCTGGGCCTCTCCCCATTCTGTCATCTCAGTCTAACCTTATTTTCTGGCTTTTTCACTTTTCCTGATAAATAATGTCATGATGGCAAATGTCAGTAGTGTCAGTAATCATTATGAGAGCTGACCACTCTTTTTCACACTACCTTGCATTTTCTTTCACATCTTGGGACCATTTCTCATCATGTTATTCTGTTTTTGCTTTGGGATCCCAAACTCTACATCTTAAAGCCTTCAATAGCTTTATATAGACTCTCTATCACTAAAACCATTGTATTCTCTTAGTAAGGCTGGCTTTACTCTCTTTTCCCATTCTACATTCTTACCTGGCTTCCTAGGCCTCCGCAAGGCAGGCAGGTAAAAAGATACAAAAGGGATAGAATCCATCACTTGAAATGGTGCCTCTGTGTTCCAGGAACATCAGAACATAGGAACAAGAGGAGGCCATTCAGCCCCCTGAGCCTGTTCCACCATTCATTAAGATCATGGCTGATCTGTGGCCTAACTCCACATACCTTCCTTTGGCCCGAATCCCTCAGCAAATATGTATCTATTTCACATTTGAAATTAACAGCTGATCCAGCAATCACTACCATTTGTGGAAGAGAATTCCTAACATCTACCACCTTCTGGGTGTCAAACTGCTTCCTAAAAGCTCTCCTGAATAGTCTGGCCCTAATTCTCAGACTATACCCCCTAGCTATAGAATCCCCAAACAGTGGAAATAGTTTAACATTATCTACCTTGTCTTTTCCTGTTACTATCTTGATGAGTTTGCTTAGATGACCTCTTCACCTTCTAATTCCAAAGAAAACAGCCCTAATTTGTGAAGTCTTTCCTCATAGCTTAACCCCTATATTCTCTATAGCACTGACTGTAGGCTAGGAGGTGCCCCCAGGTCCCAGAGGGTATCCTGTAAACTCAGTCATGTTTGCATGGGGAGATGGTGGTGTCGTGGTCATATCACTAAACTAATAACCCAGAGGGGTAATGCACTGGGGAAGCAGCTTCAAATCCTACCATGAGTTGATTTATTATTGTCACGTGTACCAAGATAGAGTGAAAATTGTTGTTTTTGTGAGCTATCCAGACAAATCATACATCAAGCACATCAGGGTAATAGAACAGAATGCAGTGTATAGAGTTACAGCGACAGAGAAGGTGCAGAGAAAGATCAACTCGAATATTTGAGAGGCCCGTTCATATGTCTGATAACAGCATGAAAGAAGCTGTTCTTGAATCTGTTGGTACTTGTTTTCAAACTTTTGTATCTTCTGCCTGACGGAAGAGGTTGGAAAAGAGTATAGCCGGGGTGGGAGGGCTCTTTGATAATGCTGGCTGCTTTCCCGAGGCAGCAGGGAGTGTAGACAGAGTCAATGGAAGGAAGGCTGTTCGCGATGGACAGGGCTGTGTTCACAACGCTCTGTAATTTCTTGTGATTTTGGGCAGATACAGTTGCCATACCAAGCTGTGTTGCATTGGATAGGATATAGATGTCGCAGCTTGAATTCTATACCATTTAGTGATGGAAATCCACTGCCCTTATTTGCATTGGCCTACATGAGACTCCAGGTACACAACAACGTGGTCCCCTCTTAAATGCTCTCTCGGTTACATCAAACCTCCTGATGTGATGACCCTCCAGTACAACAGTGGACACCTTGTTTGCCAACTCTCTCTGTTTCACCTTTTAATCCTTACCCTCCAAAATCTTTTCTCCAGGGTAGGGGAATCCAAGCTAGTGGGTAAAGGTTTAAGGTGAGAGGGGAAAGATTTAAAAGGGATCTAAGGGGAAATGTTTTCATACAGAAGATAGTGTCTATATGGAATGAGCTGCCAGAGGAAGTGCTAGAGGCTGGCACAGTTACAGCATTTAAAAGGCATCTGGATGAGTTCATGAATAGAAAAGGTTTCTAGGGACATGGGCTAAATGCTGGCAAATGGGACTATGTTAATTTGGGATATCTGGTCAGGATGGATGAGTTAGACCAAAGGCTCTGTTTCTGTGCTGTGCATCTCTGTGACTGTTCCAATGGTACACTGCTGTTACTTCTTTAATAGGAGTCATCGCAAGTGAAGTCAGCATTTATTGCCCTTGAACTGAGTGGCCATTTCCAAGGGCAATTAGGACTCGATCACATTGCTGTGAGTCTGGAGTCACACATGGGCCAGCACAAGTAAGGACAGCACACTTCCTTCCCTAAAAGACGTGAACAAACCGGATGGGTTTTTCTGACAATCAATAATCTACATCTTGCTTGTCATTACAAAGATGAGTTTTTTTTAACAGTCCAGCTACAGAGGTGGGATTCGAACTTGTGTGCCCAGAGCAGTAGCCCAGACTTTTACATTAGTGGCTGGGTGAAGAGCCTGTTAAGATTAGAAGGTATGCTGTGGAGTTTGGAGACAGGCAGACTTTCAGGTACTGATAATAACTGCTCCACATCCAGCTTGAAAACTCACCGCAGTAAAATAACTGAACACCACTGTCATCTTACGCTTGGCTCGAGCTGCAGAAGGGAAACTTTGTTACTGAAATGCAGAAGGCAATTTGCAAAGATATTTGGAAGCAGGATCCTATTTTAAAAACAAGAACGCCCTGTATGGAGGGCTTTGACAAAAAAAAGTGAGTGGAAAGATTATTCATGACAGAATTCCAGTCCGCAAGCTAAAGATTTTAGCCATTCCATCCTTGAAATTCAAGAATGAGAATTTAAACAAACACACAAGGAACACATTAGACTTTGGAAAGGGTGGAAAAAGTTTCACTTATTGGGCCAACTCTTTCCAAGACACCATGTGCAATTTCGTACTGGCAACAATTTTTATTTCCCTTATTTAGTCTATTTAGTGAGATGAACAACTGTTCAAAAACTCCCAACAAGAGAAAATTTCCCTGCACTTTCTGGTATTGATGAGAAAGGCCATCACTCCAGTATGAAGAAAAGATCACTGAAGCGTGGAGAAGCCAATTGTGTCATCAAGGAGTGATCATCCGGCAAATATGCAACGATGTTAAATCCTGACTGGAAAAGAAAACCAAGAATGCAAGCTGTAGAGATCTGTCCAGGAAAGGAAGGGAGGCTGAACCACCAAAGAGCAATGGAGGAAGGCAACAACAATGCATTGGTGAGCAGTTAGGAGGCACAGTAGGTTGTGTGATGGGATATT
This sequence comes from Chiloscyllium plagiosum, assembly GCF_037043375.1. NCBI lineage: Eukaryota > Metazoa > Chordata > Chondrichthyes > Orectolobiformes > Hemiscylliidae > Chiloscyllium > Chiloscyllium plagiosum. Next base: position 118,729,944 of record NW_028270144.1, on the reverse strand, counting down.
GCAAAGGGATGTAAAGAGTCAGTGTTGATTCGGAACTTTTTAAGAGCAAAGGGAATCTCATTTCCCCACACACATAAATCACAAAACGCTAGTGCACAGGCATAAAATGGAAATCAAAATCACCAGTGTAATATATTTTACTTCAAGGTGATTCAATTCACAAGTCCTCAGGTGACACCTGGATTATGGTGAGCAGGCTATGAGGAAGGGCAGTGTAAATTTACCAGGACTTTCCCCGGGTCTGTATTGTCATTGCCCACCGAAGTGCTCAGAAGAAATCTCTCGGATCACTGCCCAGTCTTGATGAAAGTATGCCAAATACCAAATGCCTTAGGCCCACCAGGACCACCCCACCACCAGATACCCTTGCCAAGTGCTGCAAGGGGCTGATGAAAAGGGCTGCATCCCAGATGTCCTTTGAGCCTCACCTCTCACACCCTACCCCATCTACTCCCCAAGCTCCTACAACTATCTGATGCCAAATTATACCTTTCTAATTTTCCCCCAAAGCTCTTATAGTCCCTACAACAACTTAGTGTCCTCACACAACTCCTGACCACCCACCTATCTATCCCCTTGACTCCTTCTAGCCTCAGGATGTCCGTACTCATCTAATTCTGACCCTCTTGCGTATCCACAATTTCAATCATCCCCAACATTGGTGGCCATGCATTCAGCTACCTGGTCCCTAAGCTCTGGAATTTACCCCCGTTCCCCACCCCCACCTCTAAAACTCCCTATTCTTCTTCTTCTATATCCTCTCCTTTAAGAAATTCCTTGAAGTCAACCTGTTTGTCCAACCTTTTGGTTTTCTGCCCTAATACTGCCTTATGTACCTCATGTATGTTGTAGTGGCTGTAACACTAGAGTTATGATCCAAAGTCTAAGGGCATGAATTCAAATCCCACCAAGGCAGCTGATCAAATTCAATAAAATCTGGAATTGATTACTGGTAACTCAGCAATGATTGATTATTGTCAAAATCCATCTGTTTTACTCATGTCCTTTAAGGAAGGGAATCTACCTACTTTACCTGGTCTTGCCTACACATGACTTCAGATGCACAGCAATGCAACTGACTCATAATTAGACTTTGAAATTGCCTAACCAGCCACTCAATTCAAAAGTAAATGAGGCTGGAAAATAATTGCCAACCGTGTCTACATCCCATTTAAAAATGAAGAAGAAATAGTATCTTGCTCCTGTGAAGCATTTTTTGGTAAATTTCTTGCATTAAACATCCTATATAAATGTAAACTGGTGTTGTATAACCTGACCTGTGAAGCTCCAGGGTCAAATATTAAAGCAGACAGCTATGTTACGCAAGCACTTAGCAACCTGGAGATTCCTGCAAAGTTGTACAATAAATGTCATCACATCATTACTCAAGACCGATCACTGCAAATTGAAAACCTGATTAAAATGAACATCTGAGTATCAGGAACAAAAAGATGTGGCAATTAGTGAGATAAAATCATTATTGTTTATTTTGAAAACTATTTTGGCTATTTCGTTGGATCCATGATACTGAATGTAAAAATAAAACAAAGTATTGAAACAAACAATAACAGAAATTGCTGAAGAAACTCAGCAGGTTTGGCATCATCAGTGAAGAGAAAACAGTGGTAATGTTTTGAGTCCAGTAACTCTTCTTCAGTGACCCTTCTTCAGCTTAATACTCCAGATAAACAACTATCTCTCTAAGTAGAGATTTTCATCTCGAATGTACACAATTTATCGGAACATATCTGAGAAACAAGAGCAAAAACAGTATTTTATTGCACATGAATTAGTGATTTTCTGCCTTAATGTCCCAGTAGCTTCACGTATCAGTATACATTTTGTTCACTTATTTCACCAAACTCCAGTGGAATATGGAAGGCTTTCAGTCTGACAGCTCCCGTTGTGAGTATCATTTGCAGTGGTGCACAGCTTGTAAGAAGAACATTGCAAATAATTCCACCACCAGATACAGTTTTGGTCTGGATTTGCCTGCGCTGCAAAGATTATTGTGCCATGATTGCCTTCCAAGATGACCACAGCTCAATTTATTTGTGGAATTCATTCTGACATTAAAAACAAAGCTAACAGGGACAGAAACTCTGGAATGATACTGCAGATCCTTTCATATCTGAGGTAAAGGAGAGGTTTGGTGCAACAACATGGCAATTTTATAATAATATGATGACCCAAGATGCTTCATTAGGACATCATTAGGCAAAGCCTGATACAAAGCCATAGAGGAAGGCATCAGGGCAGATCACCAAACATTCAGCTGCAAAGTTTCATGTAGCATCTTAAAGGAGGAGAGAGAAACATGATGGTATGGGGTGGGGGTGGCGGTGAGGTGGGTGGGGGTGGTGCGTGAGGAAGTGGTATGTGGTCCAGGAGAGAATGAGTGAGAGCTGGAAAACTTTGTGAAGACATTGCCTGTGTTTAAGGGTTCAGTGTCTAATGCAAGACTCCAGATTGGCTCATGATGTGAACCAAGATGCCAAAGAGTCTTGAGTTGGAATAATACAAAGGCCTGAAAAGTTTGTGAGACTGAAGGATGCAACAGAGATAGGGAGCAGAAAGGTCCTGTAGATAAATAAGAACAAAAGAATTATGAGCAGGAGTAGGCCATTAGACCAATCAATAAAATCACAGCTGATCTGATGGCAGCCTCAACATCACAGTTCTGTCCGCCTTCCTACCACCCATGAGTCTTGACTCCCTTGTTGTTCAAAACTCCATCTCAATCTTGAAGTTATTCAATATTTCAGTCTCCACTACTCTTTGAGGGAAAGAGTTTCGCAAAACCCAACAAAGGAAAAATATTCACCTCACATTCATCTTAATGGAAAATGGATATTTTTAAAAGGTGCCCCCTGGTTCTAGACTCTGCTGGAAACATTCTGTCAACATCAACGCTGTTCTGAGCTTTCTCATATTTTGATATTTTTCGATAAGGCCACCGAAACTCCAATAGGCTTTGGCCCAACCTTCAAATCTGGCGACTCTGAGCCAACGTGGATTATTTGAAAATTTCTTGTATCTCATTTGGCTGAGCACCCTTTTGTTGACAGGTGAATCTGTCTGCCTTTGCAGCCTCTCTCCTCAGCTACACTGTTCTTACAACTTCTCCATCCATCCCACCATCTTGCAGCTTCTTTCTCACCTCTTCCTGCCCACTCGCATCTCTTGCAGCCTCCTGTCCATCCATGCTATGAAGCCTTCTTCCCTCTTCCCAAACCATCTTGTAACCATCTCCTGTCTCCAAGCTCTTCCCTCCGCTGGCAGTTACCATCACAATGAGCACCTCTGGTAGTATTCCTGAATTCAGATAAAAGGCCTTCTGGCTCCGATGAGGGGCTGTCCTGGCAGGAGGATCCCAGATTTTGGCCAACGGAAGCACTCAGAGACCCCCCCTGTTTCTGGAACGGACCTCACCCTGCCAGCTCTCACTTTTTCCCCTCAGCTGCCCCTCCCCAGCATCATCTCTCACCTCCAGGCCTAACTCCTGGCTAATGGCACTCCCCTGGGATTCTCAATGTCAGCACTGACTTTCCAAACTGCTTACTGCTCCTCCAATCACAGGTTGTTTCTCTCATGGGTTTGCTGCTGATAGGTTCATTGCAGGCCCATCAGTAGCAATGAATGGTTGTCTTCTACCATTTCTTTCCAATCTATTTACTGGGGTCAGTTTTCCCTGATTGTCCTCGCCTGGGTGAGCTAATGTTCCAGGTGATTTTGCAACTTCCAGGGTAAGAAAGAACAAAAGAATGGTCAACTAACTGGGATTCAAGAAACCTTCAAATAACCCACTTTGGTTCAGAGTCTCCAAATCAAAACATAAGAACTAGGAGCAGGAGTAGGCCATCCACCATGGAGCCTGCTCCACCGTTCAATAAGATCATGGCTGATCTTTTCGTGGACTCAGCTCCACTTACCTGCATTTTCACCATATCCCTTAATTCCTTTATTTTTCAAAAAATTATCCACATTAGCTTTAAAAGCGATTACTGAAGTAGTGTCAACTACTTCCCTGGGCAAGGAATTCCATAGATCAACAACCCTCTGGGTGAAGAAGTTCCTTCTCAGTTCAGTTCTAAATCTGCTTCCTCTAATCATGAGGCCATGCCCTCTTGTCCTAGTCTCACCCGCCAGTGGAAACATCCTCTCTATTTCTATTTCATTGATTCCCTTCATAATTCATAATTCCACGCCCCCCCCCCCACCCCCCCCCACCCCCGCCTCCCAATTCTTCTGAATTCCAATGAATGTAATCCCAATCTACTCAGCCTGTCATAAGCCAATCCCCTCAACTCCGGAATCAACCTAGTGAACCTCCTCTGTACCCTCTCCAGTACCAATACATCCTTTCTTAAGTAAGGGGACCAAATCTGCTCACAGTACTCCAGGCGTAGCCTCACCAGCACCTTGTACAGCTGTAACATAACCCCTCTGCTTTTAAATTCAACCCCTTCAGCAATGATGGACAAAATTGCATTAGTCTTCCTAATTACTTATTGTACCTGCAGACCAACCTTTTGTGATTCATGCACAGGGACACCAAGGTCCCTCTGTACAGCAGCATGCTGCAACTTTTTACCATTCAAGTAATAATCTATTTTGCTGTTACTCCAACCAAAATGTATGACTTCACGTTTACTAACATTGTATTCTATCTGCCAGACCTTTGCTCTGTATCTGTGTTCCTCTAAAGTTTCACAGTCCTCTGCACGCTTTGCTCTGCCATTCAGCTTAATGTCATTGGCAAATTTTGACACCATACACATGGTGTCCAACTCCAAATCACCTATATTAATTGTAAATAATTGTGGTCCCAGCAGCGATCCCTGAGGCACATCACCAGTCACTGATTGCCGGCCAGAATAGCACTCATTTATCCCCACTCTTTGCTTCCTGTCAGTCAACCAATCCTCTATCCGTGCTAATACTCTACCCCTGACACCATGCATCTTTATCTTATGCAGCAGCCTCATGTGTAGCACCTTGTCAAAGGCCTTTTGGAAATCTAGGTACACCACATCCACTGGGTCCCCCATTGTCCACCTTGCTTGAAATGTCTTTAGAGAATTCCAAAAGATTTGTGAAGCATGACCTACCTTTCATGAACCTATGCTGGGTCTGTACAACGGGACAATTTATTTCGAGATGCACTGCTATTTCTTCCTTGATAATAGACTCAAGCATCTTCCCCACTGTAGAAGTTAAGCTCACTGGTCTATAATTCTCCATCTTTTGTCTACTTCATTTTTTAAACAGTGGCGTCACATTTGCTATTTTCCAATCTGCTTCGACTGCCCCAGAATCCAGTGAATTTTGGAAAATTACCACCAGTCCACCTGCTATTTCTCCCGCCATCTCTTTTAGTACCCTGGGATACATTCCATCAGGGCCAGGAGACCTATGTATCCTTAGCTCCATTAGCTTACCCAACACTAACTCTTCCATAACCTTGATTTTAAAGTTCACCCCATGTGCTTGAAGCTGGCGCCAACACCCAATAGAGTTTAGGTGACTCCCTTCTTGGGGAGGTGATGGTCTTGTGGTATTATTGCTGGACTGTTAATCCAGAGACAGAGATAATGTTCAGGGGACTGGGGTTTGAATCCTGCCATGGCAGATGGTGGAATTTAAATTCAAAAAATACTTGAAGTTAAGAATCTAATGATAACCATGAATCCATTGTTGATTGTCTGAAAAACCCATCTGGTTCACTAATGTCCTTTGGGGAAGGAAACTGCCATCCTTACCCAGTCTGACCTACATGTAACTCCAGACCCACAGTAATGTGGTTGACTCTGCACTGCCCTCTGACCAATTAGAGATGGGCAATAAACGCTGCTTAGCCAGTGATGCTCTCATCCTGTGAATGTATGAAGAAATAAAGCTTTGCCCATAGCAACCATGTATTTTGAGCATTGGTCTGGACTCTATGTGACTCCAAACCTGCATCACTATGGTTAACATATAACTCCCCTCACTTCAAGGGATGGACAACAAGTTTTGAGGCGTGTGGGAGGCAGGCCAGAGGAACAATTCTATATTTAGAAACTTATTCTGACGAAAGTTTTACACCCAACATATCTTTTATTTCTCTATAAATGTTGTTAAGCTTGCCTTTATTTGGAGAGTTTTCCATTCTTACTTCTGAATTAAAAGTATTCCCTTTACTAACAATAAAATTTTACAGTGTGGGCATCACATTTTCTGTCATATAAATAGAAAACCACTTTCAACAAAGCTGACTTGGAGTTCAGCCAACAGTTTATTGAGTGGCAAGGCGGTCTCAATGCACCATTTGGCTAACTCCTGTTCCTATTTCTCACGTCATATGACAATCCATCGGTAACCCTATACTCCCTGTGAGAAATGAAGATCACCTTGAGTTGGGAAATGTTCTCATTTGTGCCAAATTCATTGATCTTCACTTACTTGAAACATAAGTCCATTGAGCATGTACAGTAACGGATTAACATCCAAAGTATGTATAATAATGATGGATAATGCTATCTTTATAACAGCAGAGACACTAGATTAAATGCAGGGAGCTGGAATAAAGCAAAAATTCTGAGCATGTGCCGAGAGAATGCATGGGTAGATTAAATTGTAAGTAAAGTCTCCAGCAGCATTACTTTGGGAGACTAAACACAGTTAGATGCCAAACATATGATGAAACAGAAGAGCACTGGATTTATCTTATAAAGCTCAGTTCCTCCACAGACAATATTCATTCCCTCTACCAAGGACTTCCTTCAATCTTGTAAAGTTTCTACAAAGTCTTTCACAACCTTGCTTCCCTGTCACCTCAGCATCAATCCCACAGCCACCTGAACCTCATCAAGGTTTATGAAATGCAACTTCAAAAGGCTCATCAGGTCTAACATTTACCATCCGATCTTGCATATTTAAGGTTGAGATAGATAGATTCTCAGCACTCATAAACTATTGGCTGAATTTCAAGCCACCTTTGTTGAAATCAATTTTACTCATGCATTATAGAAAGTGTGATGCATACACTATAAAATGTTATTGTTGGTAAATGGAATAGTTTCAGGGATATGAATAGAAAACTCTCTAAATATAAGCAAGCTTGACAACATTTGTGGAGATATAAAAGATGTCCATCTGTTGGGTGTAGTGGTTTTATCAAAACAAGTTTCTAAAAATGTAATTGCTCCTCTGGCCTGCCTCCCAAAGGTTTTCCTTTGTTCTTTTGTGGAACATTGCATCACTGGCTAGGTCTTGTCGTCCATCCTTTGAACTGAGGGTAATTAAGTGTGGGTGAATTTGAATGTTTACGAGGAAAGGGCAAGAAAGGTGGATATCAGGAATGCCCGATCAGCCATGATTCCACTGAATGGTGGAATAAGCTAGAGGGGACAAATGCTCTACTCCAGTTCCTATTTCTCATTTTATTACTTTACATTGTGTATTCTGAATGGGTGAGACCAGACAAGACTCAGATTTCTTTGTTTAAATATTTATTCATGCATACATAGGAGTTATACACTTTAAGAAAATGATCTACTGCTCAAATTGTATTGCAAGAACAAAGGGTAATAGTTTTCCAATTGAATATTCTTACAAATAACAGGTCCCAGTCAAAAAAGTATACTTTACCCACCCCTATCACTACCCAATCATGTTCACATAGTTTACATTCACATTCATATTAAGGCTGAGATAAATAGATTTGTGATTAGTAAGGGAGTCAAAGGTTATGAGGAAAGTGGTTTGGAGGAATATTGGATCAGTCCTATTGAATGGCAGAGCAGACTTGAGGGGCCAAATGGCCTAGTCCTGTTCCTACGTTATATGGTCTTATTCCAACTTAGGGTACATGGCTTTACTATCCAATCATATTCAAACCAATTGACATGACTATAATTTGGAGAAAATGAGGACTGCAGCTGCTGGACTATAAGTACCCAATCATGTTTGAATTAATATATGTGATTATATTAATCAATCACATTACTACCTGTTTGCATCTCCAACTGTTAATACAAACTTTGTGATTACCAGTAAACTGACACTATCTATATTCCCTTTCACATTGTAAAGGAGATCTCCTGACTTGGGGGTTGAGAAAGTTGAGGAAACATCATGAGTGTTTCACTAACTTTACCTGTTTTAGAACCTGAGCTCTTTCGATACCATTTCTAATAAGCTATTGGAACTCTAATCGCTCTGAGCATGAATGAAATGTTCAACTTCTGATTGCAATTTTGCTCTGGATGTTACAGATGTAACGGTCTCATAAATGTGGTTGTGGCTTTTTCCAACTCCCCATATATGAATCCCAGTGTTTTGCACAGCTGCACATTCCATTTCTCTCAGTTTCAACAAGAAGCAGTGCCCACATACAACTGTGGTTGGGTTAGATTACAACTCTTGTGGCCTTCTACACATGTCTCAATTTTTACATGGTCAGGATTTCAGGTCAATTCAGACTTTTTTTCATTCAGTCACAGGGTATGGCCGTTAGTGGCTTGGTTCACATACGTTGCCCACCTCCAACTGGCTTTTGAGGAGGTGGTGGAGAGCTGCCTTCTTGAACTGGTGTAGTTCATATGCGTTGGCAGACTACAATGTCACTGGGGAGGGACTTTCAGGATTTAGAGCTAGTGACAATGATGGAACAGCAATATAATTCATGGTTGGAATGGTGAGTAGTTTGGAGAGGACATTGCCACTCTTAACCTTCTAATTCCCCTAGGCCCCACCACCTTCCCCTGCCTCACCAATGGCCTTGCTATAATTATAAGCTCAGAAGTAGAGATGTTTGCTGATGGATGCACAATGTTCAGCAACATTTGTGACTATTCAGATGGAGGCAGAGAGTCATACAGCTTGGAAGCAGACCCTTTGGTCCGACTAGCCCATGCCAACCATGTTCCCAGACTAAACTAATCCCACTTGCCTGTGTTTGGCCCATATCCCTCCAAACCTTGCCTATTCATGTACTTATCCAAGTGTCTTTTAAACGTAACTGTATCTGCATCCACTACTTCCTCTGACAGTTCATTCCAAACAAGAACCACTCTCTGTGTAAAAAGATTGCCCCTCATGTCCTCTCACTTTTAAAATAGGCCCCCCCCTAGGTTTGAATTCCTCCACGTTAGGGAAAAGACCCTCACTATTCACCTTGTCTGTCCCCCTCATGATTTTATAAACTTCTATGATGTTACCCCTCAACCTCCTATGCTCCAGTGAAAAAAGTCCCAGCTCTCCCTATAACTAAAACCCTCCATTCCCAGCAATATCCTGGTAGATCTTCTCAAGTTTAATAATATCCTTTCTATAACAGGGCGACTGGAAGTGTACACAGTACTGCTGAAGAAGCCTCATTAACGTCAGACAACTTCAACATGATGCCCCAAATCATATACTCAAAAGTCAAGAGTGCGGTGCTGGAAAAACACAGCAGGTCCGTGGCTGAAAAGCTTAAGGGCAGAGGAGATGACCTGGGGGGTGCAGTGAGTGAGGGACTCACTAAGATCCTTGTAGAGAGAGGAGAAGAACTTCTTCAAGGTAGGCATCCTTGGAAGAGGCTTCGCAGTAAGGTTATAATCAACTAGGAGAAACTAGATCCTCAATTTCTCCTCCTATGCTCAAAGGTCTGAGCAATGAAGCCAAGCATGCTAAACACTTTCTTTACCTGTCTACCTGTAATGCAAATTTCAAATTATGTACCTGAACCCCTAGGTCTCTCTGTTTTACAACATTTCCAAGCGCCTCACCATTAATGGTATAAGTCCTGTCTTTGTTTGTTTTACCAAAATGCAATACCTTGCATTTATCCAAATTAAATTCTATCTGCTACTCCTCAGCCCATTGATCCAATTGATCAAGATCTCTTTGTAATCTTAGATAAGCTTCTTTGCTATCCACAATACCACCAATCTTAATGACATCTGCAACATTGCTAACCGTGCCTCCTAAATTCTCATCCAATTTGTTTCTATAATGATAAACAAAAGTTGGCCTAATAAAAAACCCTGTAGAACACTGCTGGTCATAGGCTTCCAGTGTGAAGAACAACCCTCCACTAACACCACCCTCTGACTCCTATTGTCAAGCCAAGTTTCCTATTGGAAAGCTCACCCTGAATCCCATGTGATCTAACTTTACAAATTAGTCTACCATGCAGAACCTTGTCAAAGGCTTTACTAAAGTACAAGTAAACAATGTCTACTGCTGTGCCATCGTCAATTTTCTTAGTGACTTCCTCAAAAAGCTCAAACAAGTTTATGAGAGATGATTTCCCTCACAAGGTGCATGCTGACTATCCCTAATCAGTCCTTGCCTGTCCAAATGCATGTAAATCCTATCTTTCAGTCACCACCAACACCTTACCCACAATAAACGTTAGCCTCACCAGTCTATAGTTCCCAGGTTTCTCTTTACACTATTCTTAAGTAAAGGCACAACATTAGCCACCATCCACTCTTGAATTAATGTGCCAAATGCACCAAAAATTCATTAATATCCAGGCTTGGGCTGAAGTGTTACAAGTAACATTTATGCCACACAAATGCCAGGCAATGGACAACTCCATCAAAATTGAGTCTGACCTTGTCCTTTGACATTCAATGGAATTACCATCTCTGAATCCTCCACTGTCAATGCCCTGGGGGTTACCATTGATCAGAAAATACTGAACTAGATTAAGTGTATAAATACAGTGACTACAAGAACAGGTCAGAGGCTCGGAATACTGCTGCCAGAAACTCATCTCCTGACTCACCAAAGCAGTGCCCACCACCTACAAGGCACAGTCGGGGGTGTGATGGAATACTCCCCACTTGACTTGATGGATGCAGCCCCAAGCTACATATAAAAAGGACACCATGCACGACGGCGCACTAGATTGGCAGCACATCCAAAAACATTTGGTTCCTCCACCACTGGTGCACTGCAGCAGCAGAATGTACCATCTATAAATGCACTGCAGAAATTCACCAAAAATCCAAACCCATGACCATTACCATCTAGAAGGACAAGGGCAGCAGATAAATAGGATTTCCAGGTGCAAGTTCCTCTTCAAGCTACTCACCATGCTGATTTGGAAATATATCATTGTTCCTTCACTGTCGCTGGATCAAAACTCTGGAAATGTCTCCCTAATGACACTGTGGACTAACCACATGGACTGCAGCTATTTAAGATGGCAGCTCACCACCACTATCTTGAGGGCAACTGAGGAGGGGCAATGAATGCTGGGTCCGCCAGTGTGAATGAAATAATAAAGAAATGATAGAAGTCCTGGGTTTGGAAGGTTCCACTTGACTTTAGTCATGTTATTCAAATCTGCAAATGGGATAGCTTTATTCTTCACAATTGTTCCATGTTCTCTTCATCCTTCCCTTCACCCCCTCCCATCTTTGCTACAGATCCACAAATTCCAACTGTACCTCACCTAAAGACTATGGCTTGCAATGCACATTGACAGTTACATCACAAGTGTGTACATCCTCCCAAATGTACCAATATACTTCTTAATTTAAAAAAAAACAATTAATGGAATGGCAACCCTGCATATTTGGAATCAGATAATGTACTGGAGCCTCATGATTGGAGGAGTCTTGAAGCTTGTATGGGCTTAACTTTATTTTTACAATAGTTCTTTCCTTCTTCTTATTCTTGTCCATTATTTCTGATCACACAAGGATTAAAATATATAAAGTAGGTGAATTAGGTTTAACTTTTGCTCAGTTGTCAACTTCTTTACTTCAGAGCAGGTCATCCTTGGGTTCAAGCCCAATTCCAGGACTTTGAAGACCCAATCCAGGTTGACACTCTAGTGCAGCACTGGGGGTTCACTGTATTGTGCAGTGCTATGGCTGAAATGTTAAACTCAGTCTGTCCCTGCCCACTCAGGTCAGTGTGAAAGGTCCCATGGGAATGTTTTTAAAGAAGAGCTAGATAGTTCTATCTGCTCCTAAGAATAGAATTTCAGGAGTAGTAGGAGGAAATTCAGCCTCTTGAACCAGCTCCAGCATTTAATGGTTAACCTCATCTCACCCTCAACTTTACTTTCCCGACCACACCCCGTAGCCTTTTAACCTATGACTAGTTTAAAATTTCACTAAATTTATACAGTGCCCTGCACTCAGTCCGAGCCAATAAAAAGTAATTTATAGTAATCTTAGACATTTTTTAGATAGTTGGCTAGATGGATGGTTTGTAATACAAAGTGGTGCCAACAGTATGCGTTCAATTCCCACACCGGCTCAGGTCACCATAAAAGACTCTCTTCGACCTCTCCACTTGCTCGAGGTGTGTCCACCGTCAGGTTCAGCCACCACCATTTCCCTCTCTATCTTTCTAATGAGAGAGTATCCTTATGGTTAGGTAGGACAATGACAGCTTTATCTAGCCTTTCAACTAACATCAATAAATCAGAATATCTAGTCACTTCTGCTTGTGGGGACTTGTACACATTCCTGACTACAAATGTACTTGGTGACATCTGAGTATATGAAAGGTGCTCCATTCTCCAAATTCTTTCCCTTGTGGTAATAGCTTGCTGATGATGGAGACTTCACTCCATTGGAACTTTGTACAAGTGGAAACGGCTGAAGCACTCAATTCTAATGACACCACTACAGAGACGTTTATGATAAATCAAAACACCCACATGTCTCTATTTAGTGGTTTCATTTTGCCTAAGGAAATCATTGCTATTTTATTAAATTAACCTGATGATATTGATCTATACACAGAGCAAATGCTATAATTCTGATTGCTTCTTGGATCAAGTTCAAGGACAACAATGGTGAATATACATTGCTTGTATTCATTGAGATCATCAAACAATCCAGAGACCATGGAATGACTCCGATGCATTTGGAAGACTGTTCCCTGTGGCATTTCCACTGTGCATAGTGTCTCTCTGACTGGTCAGAATGCTGAAGTCAGTCTACATGAAATATGATGTGGAGGTGCTGGTGTTGGACTGGGGTGGGCAAAATTAAAAATCACACAAAGGCAGGTTATAGTCCTTCAGGTTTATTTGGAAGTACTAGCTTTCAGAAAACTGCTCCTTCATCAGGTAACTAGTGTGGCGGGATCATAAGACATAGAATTTATAGCAAAAGATCACAATGTCATGCAATTAAAGTGTTATATTGAACAAACCTAGATTCTGTTAAGTTTTTCATCTTTTAGAATGGGTTGCAGGTTTGGGTTCATTAATATGTAAATCCCAGAACTTGTTTTAAGTCACATTCTCAAGATAACTTAAGGTTTTATTACAAAAAGGTAACATCTCAGCTCAGACAATGCATTAAAGGTGTGAGGTTAGAGTCTGTCTGTATCCCAATCATGAGTCAGACCGGTTCTATTCCCAAAGTGGGAACTTATAAATATTGTATGGATTGACTGCCTGCAGGTCGTGTGCATTTTGAACAAAAATATAATGTATCTGCAAATTCAAATTCACCCTTAGATTTGTGTGTGTGTGTATATTGTAGTGGGGTGACCTGTAGTGTGACATGAATCCAAGGTCCCGGTTGAGGCCATTCCCATGGGTACCGAACTTGGCCATTAGCCTCTGTTCGGCCACTCTGCGTTGTTGCATAACCTGATGTCTCCTTGGAGGATGGTCACCCAAAGGTCCGAGGCCAAATGTCTCAGACCACTGAAGTGTTCCTCGACTGGGAGGAAACACTCCTGTCTGGTGATTGTTGCATGGTTTCCATTCATCCATTGTCATAGTATCTGTTTGGTCTCGCTAATATACCAGGCCTGGACAACAATCTAGGTTTGTGGAATGGAATCATGCAGGATGGAGCTGTAGGAGCAATGAGTAATGTTCAGAGGCGAGGACAGGTGGATGATCTTCAGTGGCCATTCCCCACCTGTCTGATGAAAGGTTCCTGAATTGCAAAGAACCCCAGTCCTGCCACGCAGGCTCCTTTTTACAAAAAGGTTTCATTGGCAGCTTCCCAAAGCCACTGGAAAGCTTTGTGATTCCTATTTAATCCAGGAGCCAGCAATGCATTGCCTTAAGCTCAGGAAAAATGGGCATCAGTTAGCTCATTAATGAGTCCAATTAACATCTCCTTTCCAGCAACCGTGAATTTCATGTCCATTTCGTCCTTCTTCCTTCTGAATCAAGCGAGACTTTCTGATGCAATCATTCCACCGCAGAGTGTCAAGGACTGTCAGTGGAGAAATATAGTAATTAAATCACTTGCATTTCAACTAACTCTTGTGTGCATTTAGTCCATATTGGTTTTGTGGATGGTGTTTGATCAGGACACTGGAAGCTAACATTGAACTACTGAAGACAGAACTCATTTTATAAAATGATCTCTATCCAGATTGTGGACTTGAGTCATTTCAAAAATTTGATTAAATCAGCAGACTAGCCCAATCATGATAAAGGGGAGGGAGAGCGCGTGTTTCATTGGCCACACTGCTGAATGGAATACATATTATTTTATCCCTTTAGAGCTCATTGCAAAGAATTTTAAATATATCTCTGGCAGTATGTAATTTAAATCAGATTGTTAGCCATTGTTAATGCTGCCTACTGTAAATCCTGATGTAGAACAAAAGATTCCCTTATATGCATGTAAGCATTGTAAAGCCCCTGGGAAGAATAAGACTCCCACCAATTGGTAAATAGCAACCACTAATTTGTGGTCAGTCTCTGCTGTTCACATTCATTGCAGATGAAAGTGTGTGCAGGCACCATAAGAAAGCCAACCAGATGTAGAACAGTTCAGCTCACACGGTTTCTGTTTGTCAGCGTGGTTTCAGTGACCCCTATCTGTTCTGGTTAGGCACAGTACAAGCACCATCACTGTTTGAAAGCAGTCACATTTATGTGAGGGGCAACTTCATTGCACCAAGCTCCGACATTAGAGATACAACTGTAGCCCCAGTTCCTCTACCACCAAACTCTAACCACCTGATTGGAGGAAGACTGCTTCACCTTTTGCCTTGGCGCCCTCTAACCACACTGTATCAATGTGGATTTCACCAGTTTCCCCATTTCCTCTCAACCCACCTTATCCCAGTCCCAACCTTTCAGCTTGGCACCACCCTCTGGAACGGTCCTACCTGTCCATTTGCTCCACCCTCCTCTCCGACCTATCACTTTCATCCTCACCTACCTTCCCCTCAGCTCCACTCCCTTCCCATATGTCTCTCAGCCCCCTTGGCCCACTAGCCTCATTCCTGATGAAGGGCTTATGCTTGAAACGTCGATTCTCCTGCTCCTCGGATGCTGCCTGACCTGCTGTGCTTTTCCAGCATCACATTCTCGACTCTGATCTCCGGCAGCTGCAGTCCTCACTTTCTCCCAGTTCCTAAAGCCACAGCTTCTACAATCATGGTCCCTGCTGTGATTCTGAGATTGCAGAATTCTACACTTGTTTGAAGTCTTGCCCACTAATGCTATGACAAAACAAAGAACTCTGGACTCTGGAGATCTGAATCATAAGCAGGAATTACTGGGGAAATTCAGCAGGCCTGGCAGCATCTGTAGGAAGAAAGCAGAGCTAATGTTTTAAGTCTGGTCATGAGGGGCATGGATAGGATAAAATTTGGGGTGGTGGAGTCCAGAAGTAGAGGGCATAGGTTTAGGGCAAGAGGGGAAAGATTTAAAAGGGTCCTAAGGGGCAACCTTTTCACGCAGAGGGTGATGCGTGTATGGAATGAGCTGCCAGAGGAAGTGGTTGAGGCTGGTACAATTACAGCATTTGAAAGGGATCTGGATGGGTATATGAATAGGAAGGGTTTAGAAGGATATGGGCCAAGTGCTTTAAATAGGACGAAATTAGGTGAGGATATCTGGTCGACATGGACAAGTTGGACCGAAGGGTCTGTTCCTGTGCTGTACATCTCTATGACTCTTCACCAGATCTGCTCAGTTTCTCGCACAATTTCTGTTTTTGTTCCAATAATGCTAACGTTAACGTTAACGTTGACGGACACCTCAGCACCACACTCTACCGCAAACCCACAGACAACCTCACAATGCTACACTTCTCCAGCTTCCACCCAAAACATATTAAAACAGCCATTCCCTATGGACAAGCCCTACGCATACACTGGATCTGCTCAGATGAGGAGGAACGTGACGGACACCTGGAAGTACTCAAGGATGCCCTCACAAGAACGGGGTACAATGTTCAACTCATTGACCGCCAGTTCCGACGTGCCACAGCAAGGAACCGTAATGACCTCCTCAGGAGATACACACGTGCTGAAACTGACAGGGTAGCCTTCGTTGTTCAGTCCTTCCTCGGGGCTGAAAAATTACGCCATGTTCTTCGTGACCTGCAACACATTATCAATGAGGATGAGCACCTCACCAAGACCTTCCCCACACCTCCACTACTTGCCTTTAAACAACCGCCAAACCTCAAACAGATCATTGTTCGTAGCAAACTGCCTGGCTCTCTGGACAACTCCATACAACCCTGTCACGGTAGGCGCTGCAAGACGTGTCAGATTGTGGACATAGATACCGCTATTACGCGTGGGAACACCTCCCACCCTGAACATGGCAGGTACTCATGTGACTCAGACAACATTGTCTATCTTATACATTGCAGGCAAGGATGCCCGGAGGCATGGTACATTGGGGAAACCGAGCAAAGGATGAATGGGCACCGCACAACAATCAACAGACAGGAGGGTTCCCTCCCAGTTGGGGAACACTTCAGTGGTCCAGGACATTCGACCTCGGACTTTCGGGTGACCATCCTCCAAGGTGGACTTCGGGACAGGCAGCAGAGGAAAGTGGCCGAGCAGAGGCTGATAGCTAAGTTCGGTACCCATAGGGACGGCCTCAACCGGGACCTTGGGTTCATGTCACATTACAGGTGATCACCATTGCACTACACACACACACAGATATTCCTACACACACACACACTCTCACATACACACGGACACAGGTACACACAGACGCGCACACAGACACCCACACACACCCTTATAGACACACACACTACTGCACATGCACATGCACCCCCTCACAGACTTAAGACACTCTGCACTCACTCCACTCACACACACATACACACACACACTTTCTCACACTCACAACCCTCACCCCAGACAGACATACACACACAGACAAAGACCCACATGCACACATATATTTTGTGGGGTGAATTTGTACTTGCAGAGTTACATTGCACTTTGCTCAAAAACTGCATACATTCATATAGAACTCTGAGCTCAAAAACTATATGAATTTATGTAAAACTCTGTTATCTCACTTTTTAGATCGGAATCAATCTAAACATCAGGTCATAGACAGAGAACACAGGGGGCCAACTCCTTCAACATATTGTCTAGCTATCACCATTGTTAACAGCTAACCCGAGAATGCAACTTAAAAAAAAAGGGTTTTGTGATTTACACATGAAAGAAGTGAAACTATCACTGTATTCTAACAGATGAAAGGCTTAACAGGCAATCAATTTTTCAATGTATAATTTCAGTTACATCACACTGCAAATTTTTGCTATAAATTCTGTGTTACGATCGAGCCCTCCACAATCACCTGATGAAGGAGCGTCGCTCCGAAAGCTAGTGTGCTTCCAATTAAACCTGTTGGACTATAACCTGGTGTTGTGTGATTTTTAACGTTAACTGAGTGCTCCTCCATGATAAATAGAATAATTCTTATCAGTAGTGAAAGATTCATATCGATGTGATTAGTAAGTTTACAGATCACACCAAAACAGTTAAGAAGATTATCTCAGAGCTTGATCAGATGGGCCGAGAAGTGACAGATGAAGTTTAATTTAGATAAATGTGAGTTGTTGCATTTCGGTAAGGAAAACCTGTTAATGATAGAGCCCTGGGAAGTAGTTGCCGAACAAAGAGACCTAAGGGTGCAGGTAAGTAGTTTATTGAAAGTGGAAATGCGGGTGGTGAAGCAGGCATTTGGTAGCCTTGCCTTCATTGGCCAGAACATTCAGTTTCAGAGTTGGAATGTCATGTTGTGGTTATACAAGGCATTGGAGAGGCCTCTTTTACAGTACTGAGTTCAATTCTGGTCACCCTTCTATAGGAAGGATATTATTAAACTTGAAAGGGTGCAGAAAAGATTTACAAAGAAGTTGCCAGAGTTAGAAGGTTTGAGCCATAGGGAAAGACTGAATAGGCTGGGACAATTTTTCTTGGATCATTATTTTATAAACCTTACAGAGGTTTATAAAATAATGAGGGGCATAGATAGGGGGAATAGTCAAGGTCTTTTCCCTGGGCTGTGGGAGTCCAGAACAAGAGGGCATAGATTTAAGGTGAGAGGGGAAAGATTTAAATAGGAGCTGAAGGGTGACATTTTCACGCGGATGGTGGTGTGTGTTTGGAATGAGCTGTCAGAGGAAGTGATGGAGACTGGTACAGTTACAACATTTAAAAGATATCTGCATCAGTATATGAATAGGAAGGGTTTAGAGGGATATGCTGGGAAATGGGACTAGGTTAGATTGGGGTGTCTGGTCAGCATGTACAAATTGGACTGAAGGTTCTGTTTCTGTGCAGTATGACTAGTGAAGAAGGTTACCTCAGATTACAATGGGATCTTGATCAGATGGGTGAATGGGCTGAGAAGTGGCAGACGGAGTTTAATTTAGATGCTGCACTTTGGGAAAGCAAATCTTAGCAGGACTTATACACTTAGTGGTAAGGTCCTAGGGAGTGTTGCTGAACAAAGAGACCTTGGAGTGCAGGTTCACAACTCCTTGAAAATGGAGTCACAGGTAGATGGGATAGTGAAGAAGGCCGTTTGGTATGCTTTCCTTTATTTGACAGAGTATTGAGTACAGGTGTTGGGAGGTCATGTTGCAGCTGTACAGGACATTGGTTATGTCACTGTTGGAATATTGCATGCAATTCCGGTCTCCTTCCTATCAGAAGGATGTTGTGAAACTTGAAAGGGTTCAGAAAAGATTTACAGGGTTGGAGGATTTGAGCTATAGGGAGAGGTTGAATGGGATAGGGTTGTTTTCCCTGGAGCGTCGGAGGCTGAGGGGTTACCTTATCAAGGTTTATGAAATCATGTGGGGCATGGATGGGATAAATAGACAAGGTCTTTTCCCTGGAGTTGGGGAATCCAGAACTGGAGGACATAGTTTAGGGTGAGAGGGGAAAGATATAAAACAGACCTAAGGGGCAACATTTTCATGCAGAGGGTGATACATGTATGGAATTAGCTGGTAGAGGAAGTAGGTGGAGGCTGGTTCAATTGCAGCATTTAAAAGGCATCTGGATGGGTATATGAATAGGAAGGGTTTGGACGGATGTGGGCCAGGTGCTGGCAGGTGAGACTAGATTGGGTTGGGGTGTCTGGTCGGCATGGAAAAGTTGGACTGAAGGGTCTGTTTCCATGCTGTACATCTCTATGACTGTATTAGTTGTGAGCAAGTTATCACTGCATTTTATCTCCCTTTTGCAGGTTCATAAAAAACTTATAAGAAAACTTTGGTGGCATGGTGGCTCAGTGTTTAGCAGCACCAGGGACCCAAGTTCGATTCCAGCCTCAGGCGACTGTCTGTGCGGAATCTGCACATTCTCCCTGTGTCTGCGTGGGTTTCCTTTGGGTGCTCCGGTTTCCTCCCACAGTCCAAAGATGTGCAGGTCAGGTGGATTGGCCATGGGAAATTGCCCATAGTGTTAGGTGCATCATTCTGAGGGAAATGGGTCTGGATGGGTTACTTTTCGGAGGGTCGATGTGGACTTGTTGGGCCGAAGAGCCAGTTTCCACAATTTCGGGAATCTATTCTAAAAGACTTAACTTTGAATCATTGAAGCATTTTTATCAGAAACAAGCAATTCCTGATCAGCCACTAATGCAAAAGGATACCCAGTGTGATTATTACAAAGAATCCTTTGTAGTGCTGGCTGCTTAAATCTACCTCTGATGCTGATGCTAATATATACACAGATGTTGTAGTCCCACCATAGCGCTGAATGCTCAGTAGGTTTAAGACTGATGTGACTTGCATCATAAAAAGTGGAATGTAATCATGAAACACATGGGCAGAAAAAAAGGTAGTTTTCATGGGCCATTGGTGCTCGAACGGGAGCAGCGACCAAACCCAGAACAAAATCAACAACCTCTAGATGAGCAGGTGATAAATTGTCGCTGCCTGTGAGATGGATTGGCCTTGCGAACTATAAATCATAACACAGCTAGAAATCACACTGAACATCATCAGTATTTCTATTCATTTACTTCCTAACACTTGAGAAAAGATAGAAAGAAGAAATCCTCATCTCGCTATCGAAGACGATAGGAATAGGATTAAACCATTTGGCTCCTTGAACCTACCTCACCATTCAATTTGGTTATGATGTGTCTTTTCATGGGCTTGCCTGCAGTGAGATGGCAGGCATATCTGTGAAGTTATCCTCTGATGGAGAAGGAAAAATACCAATAAAACTCTCAATTGACACATACTGGTCCGACTTCATTTTGTTTTTATTTATTCACAGGATGTGGGTGTCACTGGCCAGGCCCGCATTTATTACCCATCCCTAATTGTCCAGAGGGCAGTTAA
Organism: Chiloscyllium plagiosum; assembly: GCF_037043375.1. NCBI lineage: Eukaryota > Metazoa > Chordata > Chondrichthyes > Orectolobiformes > Hemiscylliidae > Chiloscyllium > Chiloscyllium plagiosum. The sequence continues at coordinate 118,709,392 of NW_028270144.1, read as the reverse complement.
GAGTCAATTACATTGCTGTGGGTCTGGAGTCACATGGAGGCCAGATTGGATAAGTTTGGCAGATTCCTTCCCGAAAGGCTATTGGTAAACCAGATGGGTTTTCTCCCAGCAATCGATTCATGGTCATCATTTGACTCTTACTTCCAGAGTTTACAGAGCTCAGATTAGACTATCTGCCATGGCAGGATTCAAACCTGGATCCCCAGAATATTCCTTGGGTCTGTAGATGAACAGTCTAGTGACAATACCTCTAGGCCATTGCCTCCCCATGCAACCCCTATAATCACAGAATCCCTACAATGTGGAAGCAGGCCATTCAGCCAATCAAGTCCACACTAACCCTCTGAAGAGTATCCCACCCAGACCCACCCCATCCCTGTAACCCTGCATTTCCCATGGCTAATCCACATAGCTTGCACATCTCTGGACACAATGGGCACTTTTGCCAAGCCACCTAAACTGCATATCATTGGACCGTGGGAAGAAACCCACGCAGATATGGGGAGCATGTGCAACCCCCACACAGACAGTAGCCCGAGGATGGAATCAAACCAAGGTCCTTGACACTTTGAGGCAGCAGTGCTAACCAATGAACCACCAACACTGTGTCCCTTAACGTGGAGCTCCAAAATGACCAATCCATTCATTTCCAAGTATCGCTGTGTTTTTGTTTGACTGGACTATCCCTCTCGATATCTCTACCAACTTGGAGTGGGCACTTTTTCTTCTAGGGAAAACAAATGGAAGAGTTTGTAATCTCTGTAAAGATTGAAATTGGAGAAAACTCCCTGTCACAGGGCAGTTGAGAAAGAAAGATATTTTATTACACCTTTCCTGATATTGGGGCGTCGGAAAATACATTGTAACCAACTAACATGAAATGCATTTGTACAAATGGTTCTAGTAATTTCTAAAGTGATATGTACAAACGTTTAAATTTGATTGCCAGGAAAAGACCAACTGGTCTGTCATGCCAACTGACTAGAGGACTATTAGCAAACACCTCCTTGCTTGTTCCTTTATGTCTGCTGTAGTCCTAACTATGCAATCTCCCCAGTCAGTTACTGATGCTCGTTTGGAGAGCCAATACAAGCATGATGGGTCAAATGGCCTTTGTAACAATTCTCTGATTCTGTGACCCCAGCCTGGTATTTGTCCCCTTGCTCAAATGGAACTTTCAGAAGTGTCCCAGGACAGTGATTAATTTTTTTTAACCCCCGTTAGTTCCTACAAAAGAAAATCATTTCTCCGTTCCTCAACTTTATCCTCTCATCCCAGTTCTTGTCCACTTATCTCCCCAGGCGGAATGTTACAGGGGCCTGAGTAACATGGAATGTGCCAAGATATATAGCAGAATCAGACATGAAGACCCCAACTCACTGTTGAGAGCAACCCTTTCCATCTTTTCTGCTCTTGATGAATGGAGCGATGAGGCAGCAGCAAGTTGCCAGTTAAGAAGAATTATTGCTTGTTAAGTGTCTTGCTAATGGCCCAACTTGTGCCATTAACAAACATCTTTCTGTCACAATGCAGAATGGAAATGAGAGCAGGTACCTGACACCTTCATTTCTTCTGAAAGACCTCCATGTTGCTTGCAATTGAACTGCATCTCAGGGCATGTCCTATGGGCACCAGTTACATGCACCTTTCATTAACCTATAATGGAATCTGGCATTTACCAACTCCTCATAATCATCATGCCATCTCTCCAATCTCTTACAGGCTACTCAGGAAGCACAGATTTCAATTGCAGTGTACAGCAGCAGCTGGCATTGAAAAGGGCAGGTAGGCAGGTCAAGGATTGGACCAGGCCCTAACCTGCAATCCTCGAACTCAGCACCGCCTCCCTAACCTGCAATCATCTTCCTGACCTCTCCGCCCCCACCCCACTCCGGCCTATCACCCTCACCTTGACCTCCCTCCACCTATCGCATTTCCAAAGCCCCTCCCCCAAGTCCCTCCTCCCTAACTTTTATCTTAGCCTGCTGGACACACTTTCCTCATTCCTGAAGAAGGGCTTATGCCCGAAACGTCGATTCTCCTGTTCCTTGGATGCTGCCTGACCTGCTGCGCTTTTCCAGCAACACATTTTCAGCTCTAACCTCCAGCATCTGCAGCCCTCACTTTCTCTATAAACCAGGGCTGCATGTTTGCTTTTGAGATGCCAATCTAAAACCCACAGTATGTGCCAACCACCTGCATGCCATCCTCTGCGCCAAATGGCCATGTCAAAAACTGATAGGGACAAATACTCAGTTCAGTCGGGAGGTCGCAGTATCGTAGGTCACGGGCACAGTCCACTCACAGTCCAGTCTCTTGGCCATGGTCAGTCATCTGCTTGAAGTGCACATGGCTAGGGGATTAGTCCAATGACAGTCTGGCAGAGTAGGCAGCAGACAGTTTAGGAGGGGCATCACATACAGTAGGCAGCATACCGCACTGTCAGTCAGGAAACTGCAAACACAGCAGTCGGGGTCTGGCCAGTCATGTTCAGAAGCAACTCATTGAACTTAGTCAGAGCTCTGAGTTGAATACAATCCTGGGGCTGGGATAGTCCAGGGGATTTCCAACATACCATTTGTGATTGCAAGTTGAACCAGGACATCTCACTAATATTGAAGTGAGCAGCAATTTACAAAAGGCCAAGCCTGGTCAAAAGCAAACCATAATTTGTGCAAGTTCCAAGGGTCCTGTGTGAGCTGTACATCTTTGCTTCATTGTATTAATTTTTAAAAATTGTTTGTACTGAACTCAGTGAGGAGTGGAGTGTTTAGTGTGGGTCTGGGATAGGAAGGGTCTCAGGCCTCTACAGGAACATATCATAGACCCCTCCCACCCCGGTTCTACTCTCTTCCACCCTCTTCCATTGGGCCGAAGATACAAAAGTTTGAAAATATATACCAACAGATTCAAGAACAGCTTCTTCTCTGCTGTTATCAGACTTATGAACGGACCTCTCATATATTAGAGTTGATCTTTTTCTGCACTTTCTTTGTAGCTGTCACATTATATTCTGCATTCTGTTCTATTACCCTGATGTACTTATGTAAGGTAGGATTTATTTGATTGGCATGCAAAACAATTCTTTTCACTGTATATCAATACATATCACAATAATAAATCGAAACAAATCAAATCAAAATATAGGAGCAGACGTAGGCCATTCAGCCCATCAAGTCTGCTCCATCATTCAATCATGGCTGAAATGTTTCTCAACCCCATTCTCCTGCCTTCTCCCTCAATCTCTTTACTAATGAATAATCTATCTATCTCTGTCTTAAATACACTCAAAGACTTGGCGTCCACCATCTTCTGTGGCAATGAGTTCCACAGATTCACCACCCTCTGGCTGAAGAAATAAAGTTGGGAATCCTGCACTATGCCTTTGGTGGGATGCTGATTGTTGTGGCTAATTAGCTAAGAAGGTAAAGGCAGAAGTGAAGCAATAATATCACTGGAGTAGTAACTCAGATCCCTAGGTGAACGTTCTGAGGGTATGGGTTCGAATCCTGTTTGGCAGATGGTGAATTTTGAATTCAATAAAAGGTTAGCTGATGGTGACACTGCTGATTGTTGTAATAGCCCATCTGGTTCACTCCTTTCCTTTCAGAGAAGGAAATCTGCCATCCTTATCTGGTCTAGCCTACATGTGACTCCAGACTCAGCCTAAGCCTCAACCTTCAGGTTCAGTACCATGTTTTCCCTGATGCCCTCTGTTTCTATAGTCGCAGAATTGCAATATTGGAAACTTCTTGGTGGTTCAGTGATGACGATTCGTCAAACTCATTGACAAAGTCATTGAATTGTTACATAACAGAATGTTCTGTTGGGCCCATGCAACAGTAATGAACTGAGAGCCTCTCCTGCTGTTCCCTGTAGCCTTATACGTACTTCCCTTTGTAAGAAATGATTCATGCAGGGTTTGGGGTGAAACCTACCTATTGTCTTTACTCGGGTAATCAGAGTTTCAAATGCCATGTTGTCGTTGAATGATTCTCACTTTGTTGTCTGTTGATGCAGGAAACAATATTCTTCACCTTAGAAGGACCCAGTGCGTTTGCCCAGGATTAAGTGCATTCTAAAAGTCACCCTTCTGTGATTTGAGACTGAGATAGCACAGTTCAGTAAACTATGAAATAGTCCAAAGTAACAGACTTTACCTGCTGTGATCTTGACAACACTTTGGGGGTTTTACTTAATTTCTATTGCATATATTTGTAAAGCAGTAATGTCCCTTTAGCATGTTTTGTTTTCTTAAGACCCTACAATATGAGGTAGAATGGTCATAATATCATGGTTTGAATTAACTGGAGATTCCAATGCTAAGATGCCAATGAGTTCTACATGCAATTGCCTGTTTGCCTTCAAGCCAAGCAGAGAGTCATTTCTTTTTTTGTCCAAAGAGTTTGCTTGTAGCTTTCTTTTATAAATAGAAAATAGCAGTACTTGGCTTCATTTATAATCTGATAAATTGTTTGCAGTATTCAAATACAAATGTCGCTCAAGTCAAGCACTTTCATGTAAGGAAACTGCTTGAGCTTCAAAAGGATGTGAGATAAGATAGTTCAGGAAATGAGTGCTGTGTTAAACAGCTCTGATTACAATTTTCAGGGTAAATACAGAACGCAAATGCGGGCCACAAAGGTTTCCCATTGTGGGACAGGTGACAGGTGACAGGTCAACACCACAAAGGGTTTTTATATTTCTGTTAGATATCAAATTATTTCCTAAAGAAATTTAATTGAAGAAAACATCTCACACCAGCCTTTCCCAGATGTTCGATCATGATCAACAAAATATGCATCATTTTTGGTCTTAGTTAATAAAGTGAGTTTCTATGTAAAAATTACCAACTTAGTTTGACTGTAGCATTTATGAATTGAATATCTCTTTGTAGAGACAGGGGTGCATTTAGAGACATATACAGCATCAAAACAGAATTATACAGCATCAAAACAGACCCTTCGGTCCAACTCATCCATGCCGAAGATATCCTAAATTAATCTAGTCCCATTTCCCCAGCATTTGGCCCATATCCCTCCAAACCCTTCCTATTCATATACCCATCCAGATGCCTTTTAAATGTTATAATTGTACTGGATTCCACCAGTTCCTCTGGCAGCTCATTCCATACATGCACCACCCTCTGTATGAAAAAGGTCCCCCTTAGCTCCCTTTTAAATCCTTCCCTCTTACCTTAAACTTATGCCTTCTAATTTTGGACTCTACTACTCTGGGGAAAAGACTTTGTCTATACACCCTGTCCATGTCCCTCATGATTTTATAAACTTCTATAAGGTCACCCCTCAGCCCCTGACCCTCCAGGGAAATAGCCCCAGTCCATTCAGCCTCGCCCGATAGCTCAAATCCTCCAACGCTGACAACATCCTTGTAAACCTTTTCTGAACTGGCTCAATATCTTTCCGATAACACGGAGACCAGAAATGAATGCAGTGGCCTAACCAATATCCTACACAGCCGCAGCATGACCTCCCAACTCCTACGCACTGAGCAATAAAGGAAAACATACCAAATGCCTTCTTCACTATCCTATCTACCTGCGACTCCACTTTCAAGGAACTATGAATCTGTATTCCAAGGTCTCTTTGTTCAGCAACACTCCCTAGGACATTACTAATAAGCGTATAAGCCCTACCCTGATTTGCCTTTCCAAAACGCAGCACCTCACATTTATTCAAATTAAACTCCATCTACCACTCCTCGACCCATTGGTTCATCTGATCAAGATTCCGTTGTACTTTGAGATAACCTTCTTCACTGTCTATTACACCACCAATTTTGGTATCATCTGCAAACCTACTAATCAACCCTTCTATGTTCACATCCAAATCATTGATATAAATGACAAAAAGCAGTGGACCCAGTACCGATCCTTGTGGCACACCGCTGGTCACAGGGCTCCAGTCTGAAAAGTCACCCTCTACCACCACTCTCCAGCTTCTACTTTCAAGCAGTTCTGTATCCAAATGACTTGTTTCCATGTATTCCATGTGATCTAGGAGAAAGTGAGGACCGCAGATGCTGGAGTTCAGAGTCGAAGAGTGTGGTGGTGGAAAAGTGCAGCAGGTCAGGCAGCATCCCAGGAGCAGGAGGGTCGATGTTTCAAGCATAAGCTCTTCACCTTCGTCCATGAGATCTAACCTTGCTAACCAGTCTCCCATGGGGAAGCTTGTTGAACGCCTTACTGAAGTCCATATAGATCACATCCACTGCTCTGGCCTCATCAATCCTCTTTGTTACTTCTTCAAAAAACTCAATTAAGTTTGTGAGACATGATTTTCCACTCACAAAGCCATGTTGACTATCCCTAATCAGTCCTTGCCCTATCATATACAGTTACATCCTGTGCCTTAGGATTCCCTCCAATAACATGCCCACCACCAATGTCAGACTTACTAGTCTATAGTTCTCTGGCTTGTCTTTACCACCTTTCTTAAATAGTGGCAACACGTTAGCCAACCTCCAGTCTTCTAGCACCTTACCTGTGACTATTGATGTTACAAGTATCTCAGCAAGGGGCCCAGCAATCACTTCCCTAGCTTCCCACAGAGTTCTAGAGTAAACTTGATCAGGTCCCAGGGATTTATCCACCTTTATGTGTTTTACGAGACTCCGCACTTCCTCCTTTGTAATATGGACATTTTTCTAAATGTCGCTATTTATTTCCCCACATTCTCTATCTTTCATATCCACAGTAAACACTGATGCAAAGTACTAATTTAGTATCTCCTCCATCTCCTGTGATTCCACACATAGGTGGCCTTACTGATCTTTGAGGGGGCCCTACTCATCCCCTCATTACCCTTTTGTCCTCAATGTATTTATAAAATCCTTTTGGATTCTCCTTAACTCTATTTGCCAAAGCTACCTCATGTCCCCTTTTGGCCCTCCTGATTTCCCTCTTAAGTATATTCCTACTGCCTTTATACTCTTCTAGGGATTCACTCCATCTTTCCTGTCTATGCCTGACATATGCTTCTTTCTTTTTCTTGACTAAAACCTCAATTTCTCTAGTCATCGAGCATTCCCTATACCTACCAGCCTTGCCTTTCACAAGAACATACTGTCTCTGGATTCTCGTTTTCTCATATTTGAAGGCTTCTCATTTTCCAGCCATCCCTTTACCTGTGAATATCTGTCCCCCAATCAGGTTTTGAAAGTTCTTGACTAATACCATCAAAAGTGGCCATCCTCCAATTTAGAGCTTTAATTTTTAGATCCGATCTATCCTTTTCCATTACTATTTTGAAACTAATAGAATTATGATCATTGGCTCCAAAATGCTCCCGCACTGACACCTCAGCCACCTGCCCTGCCTTATTTCCCAAGAGTAGGTCAAGTTTTGCACCTTCTCATATTAGATACATCCACATAATGAGTCAGAAAACTTTCTTATACACACTTTACAAATTCCTCTCCATCTAAATCCTTAACACTATAGCAGTCCATGTCTATGTTTGGGAAGTTAAAATCCCCTACCATAACCACCCTATTATTCTGAGATAACTGAGACCTCCTTACAAATTTGCTTCTCAATTTCCTGCTGACTAGAGGATCTATAGTGCAATCCCAATAAGGTGATCATGCCTTTCTTATTTCTCACTTCCACCCAAATAACTTCTCTGGACATAGTCCCAGGAATACCCTCCCTAAGTACCATCTGAATGAGTACATCTCAGCAACATTGTGGTTTGGGAGTTAGAGATACTGTCTTTGACCTAGAAGCTCCTGTTTCACATCTGACTCCAGGATTTGTTGCTCACGGAGGAAGTGCTTATGAAGTGGTCATTAGGTTGATAATCAGCTGATTAATCTATTAGCACATCACCACTGTTCCTAAATGGTTGGTAAAAGGTGTGTGAAAATAATAAAGAAGTACAATTTCCATGTGGAACTACCACTGTGTTAAATAGAACAGCCTTCAAAATAAAACTATCACCTCCGAACTGGGTATCCATGAAGCACTGTGCACCATGAGCAAACAGCAAATTTGCATTCAACCTGCCTGATGCTCATTTAAGGTTCCATCAAGGCCATTCCGTTCTCAACATCATCACGGTCTTTGTCAAAACATGCACACAAGAGGTGAACTGAGAATAATTGCTCTTGATGGGATTATAGTCAGCATAGTCTGGCTGGACCAAAGGGTCTGTTTCTGTGCTGCATGTCGCTATGACTGTATGACTCTAAGACATCAAGCTGCATTTGTCTGAGTTTGACGTCAGGACCCCTAGTAACACTCAAGTCAGTGCAGATCAGGGGAAGGATTCTCCGCTCATCATAGTCCTACCTAGTACAAAGGAAGATGGTTGGAGTTGTTGGAGGTCAGCCATATCATAGAACAAAAAACATTACAGCACAGTACAGGCCCTTTGGCCCTCAATGTTGCGTCAACCTGTGAAACCAGTCTGAAGCCCATCTAACCTACACTATTCCATTTTTGTCCATATACCTGTCCAATGACCATTTAAATGCCCTTAAAGTTGGTGAGTTTCCTACTATTGTAGGCAGTGCGCTCCACACCCCTACTACTCTCTGAGAAGTACCTCTGACATCTGTCCTATACCTATCACCCCTCAACTTAAAGCATTATTCCCTTGTGCTAGCCATCACCATCTGAGGAAAAAGGATCTCACTATCCATCCTATCTAACCCTCTGATCAGCTCCAGAACACCTCAGAAGGGATTCTACAGGGTAGTATCCTAGACCAAACCAGCTTCAGCTGCTTCTTCAATGGCCTTCCATCCATCGTAAGGTGAGAAGTGAGGTTGTTCACCAATGATTGCAGAATCTTCAGCACCATTCATGACTCCTGAGATATTGAAGCAGTCCAGGTTCAAATGCAGCAAGTCCTGACAATATCCAGGTTTGCGCTGATAAGTGGCAGATAAATATCTGCACCATGTAAGTGCCAGACAATGACAATCTCAAACAAGAGAGAATCTAAACATTTCTCCTTGATGTCCAAAGACATTTGAGTTGCTGCATCCCCCTTTAGCAATATCGTGGTGGGTCACCAGTGACCAAAACTGAACTAAATAGTGTGGCTACAAGAGAAGGTCAGCAGCTAGGAATTCTGCAACAAGTAACTCACCTCCTGACTGCCCGAAGCCTATCCATCACCGATAAGGCACAGGTCAGGAGTATGATGGAATACTCCCCACTTTTCTGTATGGGTGCAGCTGAAACATTACCCAAGAAGTTTGACGTCATCTAAAACAAAGCAGTCTGCTTGACCGACACCACATCTACAAACCCTCACTCCCTTTGTCACAATGGCAGAGGTGTGTATCATTTATACGATCCACTGTAGTAACTCACCAAATCTCCTTCAACGGCATCCTTCTAAACTCATATTGTCTACCATCTAGAAGGACAATAGCAAAAAGACATTTGGAAATGTCACCATCTGCAATTTCCCTTCCTAGAAACATACTATGCGGGCTTGGAATTTTATCACTGTTCCTTCCAATGTCAAAAATCCTGGAACTCCCTTTCTAACCACACCATACATATCTCTCAACCACCCTAAGGACCACAATGGTTCAAGAAGGGAGCTCACCATTGGCAATCAAGTAGGGCTGGAAATTAAATGTTGGTAGATGCGCTATCCCATGAACACATTTGGTTTAAGTAATGTGAACATTTGCATCAGGAGCAGAAGTAGACCATTTGGCTCCTTCACGGGCAGCACGGTGGCACAGTGGTTAGCACTGCTGCCTCACAGCGCCAGAGACCCGGGTTCAATTCCCGCCTCAGGCGACTGACTGTGTGGAGTTTGCACGTTCTCCCCGTGTCTGCGTGGGTTTCCTCCGGGTGCTCCGGTTTCCTCCCACAGTCCAAAGATGTGCAGGGTCAGGTGAATTGGCCATACTAAATTGCCCGTAGTGTTAGGTAAGGGGTAAATGTAGGGGTATGGGTGGGTTTCGCTTCGGCGGGTCGGTGTGGACTTGTTGGGCCGAAGGGCCTGTTTCCACACTGTAATGTAATCTAATCTAAAAAAAAACCTGCTCTGCTATTCAATAAAATCATGGCTGACTTGTTTCTATTTTGAATGTCATATTCCTATCTGAGTTTCACAGATTCACAACTCTCTAAGAGAAGTAGTTTATCCTCACCTCAGCTTTGAACCTCCCTCCTCTCACTCTATATCTATGACTTCTTGTTCGACACTATCCCACAAGGGGATGCATCTGTTCACTATCCACCTTGTTAATCCCCTTTAGTATTTCCTACACCTCAATCAGATCCCTCCCCGATTGTTCTGAACTCCAGTGAGTACGAGCCCAAGGTATTCAACCCCTCCTTATACGACAGCCCTTTCATCCCTGGAATCAACCTGGTGAACCTCCTCTGAACTATTTCCAGTACCACCACATCCTTCCTCAAGTAAGGAGACCAAACCTGGACAAACACTCCAGATGTGGTCTCATCAACACTTTAATATAGTTGGAACAATCCTTTTATACTTTTATAATCCAGTCCTTTTGCAATAAATGCCAGGATTTCTTTTACTTTTCTTATTATATGCTGAATCCTCATACCCACTTTCTGTGATTCATGTACAAAGATGTCAGATCCCTCTGTATTGATACACTATGAATCTGCTTCCTATTTAAATAATAATTTGCCCTTTTAAATTCAAAATGGACAACCTTGCACTTATCCACATTAAACTCTGGCTACCAGATTCTGTCCCATTTTCCCAGCCTATCAATATCGATTTGTAAGCTCTTTATCTTTTCATCATTGAGGAGAAAGTGAGGTCTGCAGATGCTGGAGATCAGAGATGGAAATGTGTTGCTGGCAAAGCGCAGCAGGTCAGGCAGCATCTAGGGAACAGGAGAATCGACGTTTCGGGCATTCCTGAAGAAGGGCTAATGCCCGAAATGTCGATTCTCCTGTTCCCTAGATGCTGCCTGACCTGCTGCGCTTTTCCAGCAACACATTTCCATCTTTTCATCATTGCCTACTTTCCCACCGATTTTAGCATCATCTGCGAATTTTGCTCCGTTACACTCCGTCCCTGCTTGTAGATCATGAATATAAATTGTAAACAGTTGAGGTCCGAGAACTGAATTCTGTGACACCCTGCTAGTTCCAGTTCGCTATGCAGAGAACACATGAATGAAATTCCTCTACCTGCTATTTTAAGATGTAGTCCATTTATCTTAGAAGGTTGAAACTCATAGCAAGCAAGGAGAATAGGAAAATATAACTAACTTGTTAACATATGAGTGTAATTTCTGTGATAAAGAACTGCTGACAGCTTTCAGTTACAGAAGCACTGTTTGTGTTCAATGTGACAGTCTGTAATGTTGGTTTGGAACAATCAGAGTTAAACTGGTCTGAGCTTTTTTCAGACAATTCTTAACTGTTAACACTCATAAGTTACGCCCAATGATGGCTCAGGATCTTATTTCATTGCACGGTATCTGCAGCCTCAGTGAAAATGCGATGTTGTTTCAGCTGAGCTCAGGACATGGAAATGCACTGGCTGATTAACGTGTGTGTGTGTGTGTGTCTGGTAATGTATGACTAACAATTCTGGTCTTGTGAGTGGCAAGAAGCTGCTGAGCTATAGTCACCACGTCCATGAGGTGATTGGTTCCATGTCAAACATGTTTTTACAAATTGCTAATTCTGTTCCCTAGCATTTCCTCTACCAGGCAGCAAGTCTGGGATTAAGTCAGTTTGTAAAACCTCCATGTCGCATTTCTGACATCATATTTGCACTAGCACTAAGATTACCATATTCCACCTTTGGAACATCAGTCAACTTCATTCCCTGTCTCAGCTCATCTGTTGCTGCAATGTTCACTTATACATTCATTACAACTGCTCTCGACTATTCCAATGAACTCCTGGTCTCCAGGGAAAATGATGCTAGACTGGTCATAGCACTAGGCTAGACATGCAAACTAAGGCTCATAAGAATATGAGAACTAGGAGCAGGAGGAGGCAATTCAGCCTCTTTAGCCTGTTCCGTCATTTAATATGATCATGGCTGATCTCATCTCAGCCTGAAATTCACTTTATGCCTACTTTGAATCACTCTTCAACCTGCCACTAATTAAATCTCTGTCTTTATCCTCCTTCAATTCATTCAATGTCCCGACATCCACCGCACGCTAGGTAGGTAAATTCACTTTCTTTGGGAGAAGTAATATCTCCTCATTTCTAGTTTACTAAGGTCATTTAGTGAAGGAATCCTGCCTATCCCTGACCCACAGCAATGTGATTGACCCTGCAGTAGCCCTTGGAAACCACTCTGTACAAAGTGGGCAGCAAAAGGCTGACCATTCTAGTGATGCCCACATTCCCTGAAAGAATAATGGAGAAGAAAAAGTCTCTACCCTTCTTGACTAGAACCAGAGGGGTCTACAGCACAGAAAGGCCCTTTGGCTCAATGGATCTGTGTCAGTCAAAAATAACTACTGAGGCCCAAAATTGCTCACAATAGTCTAAATGTTGTCTGACCAGAGCTTTATAAAACCTCAGTAGTACATCCCTGCTTTTATATTGTAGTCCTCTCAAGATGAATGACAACATTGTGTTTGCCTTCTGACATAACCTGCAAGTATACCTTAAGAGAATCCTGGACTCGGGCTCCCAAGTCTCTTTGCACTTCAGATTTCTGAATTTCCTCCCCATTTAGAAATTAGTCTCTGACTCTGTGCCTCCTACCAGAGTGCATGCCCTCACATTTTCCCACATTGTATTCCATCTGCCAATTCTTTGCCCACTCTCCTAACCTGCCCAAATCCTTCTGCAGCCTCCCCACCTCCTCGATGCTACCTGACCCTCCAACTATCTTTGTATCATCTGCAAACATAGCCAGAATGTCCTCAGTTCCTTCATCTAGATCATTAATGTATAAAGCGAAAAGTTGTAGTCCCAGCAGTTCTGCCCTTACCTTAAAATCTATGTATTCCCGGTCTGAGTTTTTTGAGCAAGTAACAAAGATGCTTGATGAGAGCAGAGTGGTAGATGTGATCTATATGGACTTCAGTAAGGCGTTCAACAAGGTTCCCCATAGGAGACTGATTAGCAAGGTTAGATCTCACAGAATATAGGGAGAACTAGCCATTTGGATGTAGGACTGGCTCAAAGGTGATGGTGGAGGGTTGTTTTTCAGACTGGAGGCCTGTGACCAGTGGAGTGCCACAAGGATCGGTGCTTGTCCTCTACATTTTGTCATTTACGTAAATGATTTGGATGCGAGCATAAGAGGTACCGTTAGTAAGTTTGCAGATGACACCAAAATTGGAGGTGTAGTGGACAGCGAAGAGGGTTACCTCAGATTACACCAGGATCTTGACCAGATGGGCCAATGGACTGAGAAGTGGCAGATGGAGTTTAATTTAGATAAATGTGAACTGCTGCATTTTGGGAAAGCAAATCTTAGCAGGACTTATACACGTAATGGTAAGGTCCTGAGAATGTTGCTGAACAAAGAGACCTTGGAGTGCAGGTTCATAGTCCTTGAAAGTGGTGTCGCAGGTAGATAGGATAGTGAAGAAGGCATTTGGTATGCTTTCCTTTATTGGTCAGAGTATTGAGTGCAGGAGTTGGGAGGTTATGTTGCGGCTGTACAGGACATTGGTTAGGCCACTGTTGGAATATTGCATGCAATTCTGGTTTCTTTCCTATCGGAAAGATGTTGTGAAGCTTGAAATGTTTCAGAAAAGATTTCCAAGGATGTGGCCAGGGTTGGAGGATTTGAGCTATGGGGAGAGGCTGAACAGGTTGGGGCTGTTTTCCCTGGAGTGTCGGAGGCTGAGGGGTGACCTTATAGAGGTTTATAAAATCATGAGGGGCATGGATAGGATAAATAGACAAAGTATTTTTCCTGGGGTGGGGGAATCCAGAACGAGAGGGCATAGGTTTAAGGTGAGAGTGGAAAGATATAAAAGAGACCTAAGGGGCAATGTTTTCACTCAGAGGGTGGTACGTGTATGGAATGAGCTGCCAGAGGATGTGGTGAAGGCTGGTACAATTGCAACACTTAAGAGGCATTTGGATGGGTATATGATTAGGAAGGGTTTGGAGGGATACGTCGATTTTACTGCTCCTTGGATGCTGCCTGAACTGCTGTGCTTTTCCAGCACCACTCTAATCTAAACTCTGGTTTCCAGAATCTGCAGTCATTGTTTTTACCAAAGCTCTCTGTGGCAAGGACTTGGAAAGACGCACAGCCCTCTGAGACTAGCTATTCCTCCTCATTCTCCTTTATCAATTACAAGGTTTTCCACCATTTAAATTGCATCTCAGTCTGAAATTGGCAGCCCTTTATCCCGAGACCACGTCTTCTGGTGCTAAAATCTCCCACGAGGGGAAATATCCTCCCAGCGTTTACTCTGTCGAGCCCCTTAAGATTTCTTTTTCTATTCATGCATGGGAGACTGGTTAGCAAGGTTAGATCTCATGGAATACAGGGAGAACTAGCCATTTGAATACAAAACTGGCTCGAAGGTAGAAGACAGAGAGTGGTGGTGGATGGTTGCTTTTCAGACTGGAGGCCTGTGGCCAGTGAGTGCCACAAGGATCAGTGCTGGGTCTAACTGATTTTCTTCATTTATATAAATGATTTGAATGTAAACATAAGAGCTATGGTTAGTACGCTTGTAGATGACACCAAAATTGGAGGTGTAGTGGACAGTGAAGGTTACCTCAGAGTACAACAGGATCTTGATCAGATGGGCCAATGGGTTGAGGAGTGATGATAGATAAATGCGCGGTGCTGCATTTGGAAAGACAAATCAGGGCAGGACTTATACACTTAATGGTAAGGTCCTACGGAATGTTGCTGAGCAAAGAGACCTTGAAGTTCAGGTTCATAGTTCCTTGAAAGTAGAGTCTCAGGTAGATAGGATAATGAAGAAGGTGTTTGGTAGCATTGAGTATAGGAGTTGGGAGGTATGTTGCAGCTGTACAGGACATTGGTTAGGCCACTATTCGAATATTGTATGCAATTCTGATCTCCTTCCTATCAGAAGGATGTTGTGAAACTTGAAAGAGTTTAGAAAAGATTTACAAGGATGTTGCCAGGGTTGGAGGGTTTGAGCTATAGCGAGAGGCTGAATAGGCTGGGGCTGTTTTCCCTGAAGCGTCGGAGGCTGGGGGGTGAACTTATAGAGGTTTATAAAATCATGAGGGGCATGGATAGGATAAATAGATAAGATCTTTTCCTTGGGGTGGGGGAGTCCTGAACTAGAGGGCATAGGTTTAAGGTGAGAGGGAAAAATATAAAAGGGACCTAAAGGGCAACTTTTTCACACAGACGGTAGTGCAGGTATGGAATGAGCTACCAGAGGAAGTGGTGGAGGCTGGTATAATTACAACATTTAAAAGGCATCTGGATGGGTATATGAATAGGAAGGGTTTGGAGGGATATGGGGCAGGTGTTTGCAAATGGGACTAGTTTGGTTAGGATATCTGGTCAGCTTGGATGAGTTGGACCGAAGCGTCTGTTTCCGTGCTGTATATCTCTATGATTCTATGATGAAGATATGGGTGAGCATTTAATGTCCATCCTTAATTGCCCAGAGGGCAGTTAAGATTCAACCACATTGCTGTGGGCCTGGAGTCTCATGTAGGCCAGACCAAGTAAGGATGACAGATTTCTTCTCTAAACATGATTAGTGAATCAGATAGGTTTTCCCTGACAATGGTAAATAGTCTTAATTCCAAAATATCATTGAATTCAAATTCCACCATCTGCAGGATTCAAATCTGGGTTCCCAGAACATGATCTGTGTCTCTTGAATAACAGTGACAAAGCCACTAGCTCCCCATGAATCCTATATGTTTCAATGAGATCATGTCTTATTCTTCTGAATTTCAATAAGTAAAGTCCCAACTTGTTTAGACTTTTGTGCATTATTCAACTGCTGCAAACCAGGGATCATCCTTGTCCTCTGAACTGCCTCCAATGGAATGATACCTTTCCTTAAATAAGGGGACCAAAACTGCTCCCAGTGCTCCAGAGATGGTCTCACCAGCACCTTGTACAGTTGCAGTAAGACTTCCTGACTTTTACTCCAACACCTCGAATTAAGAGCCATCATTCCATTAGCCTTCCTAAGATGGTACAATTGCAACAGTTAAAAGGTATCGGGATGGATACATGAATCAGAAGGGTTTAGAGGGATACGGAATAAGTGCTGGCAAATGGAACTAAGTTAACTTAGGCAAGTGGTCAGAATGCACTATTTGGACCGAAGAGTCTGTTTCCATGTTATCCATCTCTATGACTCCTACTATACCTGCTACACCTTTGTGCTAATTTTCTGTATTTTGTGCACAAGTATAGAAAGCCTTACGTCAACTTGTTGGAGATGTTGATTTGGAAGACCGGGTCAAGATTCAGGTTTCCTATTGGTTGAGGGAGACATTCCTCCTCCTCTGTGTACATAAAGCACTTTTATGTGGGTAGGATCAATGAATTAAGGGTGGGACCATCTGAGTGTTCTTTCTGAACAGGAAAAGATGCAAATTTACCAAAGAGTTACAAATAATATACAGTCCGTCACAAACAATTGTGTAGCAATGCACAAGAAGACGTCAATTATTTTGCCAAGTGGTTACAAAGGAAGAGGCATATGCAGGGCACATTATGTCCTCAATGAGAGAAGGAGTGGGGTAACCAGAAGGCTTTGCTTGTGGAGAAAGCATGACTGGGCCTGATATTGGCTACAAAAATAATGGTGTGACTGGCAGTGCTAACCGATATGCACTTGGAACTCAGAGAGCAACTAGGAGGGACTGCATACACAAAGTACGACATTGAAATTCAGAGATTTCTTATCAAGATGTCCCACACCTCTAAAACTTTCCTGCAAATGGCATCTTGCTATCAGGCTCACTATTGGAATAAATGGAACATGGTGATGTTATTGGCTGAACTTCATGGCTGCAGAGTAACCTCACCTACAAAGATTTCAGTTTGCTCATAACAGTGCAATTACATATCCAGTGGCATAATCTAGAGTTAATCATGCCAACCAATACATCTTGCAATCAATTTAATTTTATCAGTGCACACCTTTTTATCTTGCACCTGAATCTGCAGTTTACCAAGAGCATAAACTGATGATTATGTTTTAGTTTGATATTTGGTATTCTTGCATTGTCCTGATATGTGCAAGACAAAATATATCTGGAACATGACTCACTTTTCATCGATATTCATGTTGTGTTCAACCAAATGACTGATTCGTCCAGCTTTTAATTATTGTCAGAGAAATCAAAATTTAGATAACATTTTTAATCTTTCCTTTCATTCTCTTTTATTATTATTTCAATCTTTCTTTTGAGCTCTTTATTTCGAGTAATATTTGCACTACACAAACATCAGGCAATGATCATCCCCAGAAAGAGACAATCTAACCACTGATCTTGACATTCAGTGGCATTACCATCACTAAATCCCCCACTCTCAACATTCTGGGGTTACCATTGACCAGAAACTTAACCGGACTTGCCGTATAAATACAATGGCTGCAAGAGGAGGCCTCAGGTTAGGATCAAACTGAAGCAACTCACCTCCTGACTCTCTACAGCCTGTCCAGTATCTACAAGATATAAGTTGAAACTTTATTGCTGGAACAGCACAGCAGGTCAGGCAGCATCCAGGGAACAGGAGATTCGACGTTTCGGGCACAGGCCCTTCTTCAGGAATGAGCAGAGAGTGTTCAGCAGGAGAAGATAAAAGGTAGGGAGGAGGGACTTGGAGGAGGGGAGTTGGAAATGTGATAGGTGGAAAGAGGTCAAGGTGAGGGTGATAGGTCGGAGTAGGATGGAGGCGGAGAGGTCAAGAAGAAGACAGCAGGTCAGGAAGGCGGTGCCGGGCTGGAGGGATCCGGCTGAGACAAGGTGGGGGGAGGGGGGATGAAGAAACTGGTGAAGTCCAAGTTCATCCCCTGCGGTTGGAGGGTTCCCAGTCGGAAGATAAGACGCTCCTCCTCCGACCGTCGGGTTGTTGTGGTTTGGCGGTGGATGAGTCCAATGACCTGCATATCCTCGGTGGAGTGGGAGGGGGAGTTGAAATGCTGTGCCACAGGTTGGTTGGGTTGGTTCGTCCGGGTGGCCCAGAGGTGCTCTCTGAATCGCTCCGCAAGTAGGCGGCCTGTCTCCCCAATATAGAGGAGGCCACACCGGCTGCAGCGGATGCAGTAGATGATGTGGGTGGAGGTGCAGGTGAATCTGTGGCGGATATGGAAGTTTCCCTTGGGGCCTTGGAGAGAAGTGAGGGGGGAGGTGTGGGCGCAAGTGTTGCACCTCCTGCGGTTGCAAGGGAAGGTGCCGGGAGTGGTGGTTGGGTCGGTGGGGGGTGTGGATCTGACAAGGGAGTCGCGGAGGGAGTGGTCTCTACGGAAAGCTGATAGGGGAGGGGAGGGAAATATAACCTTGGTGCTGGGGTCTGTTTGGAGGTGGCGGAAGTGACGGCGGATGATGCGCTGTACATGGAGATTGGTGGGGTGGTAGGTGAGGACCAGTGGGGTATCTACTGCATCCGCTGCAGCCGGTGTGGCCTCCTCTATATTGGGGAGACAGGCCGCCTACTTGCGGAGCGATTCAGAGAGCACCTCTGGGCCACCCGGACGAACCAACCCAACCAACCTGTGGCACAGCATTTCAACTCCCCCTCCCACTCCACCGAGGATATGCAGGTCATTGGACTCATCCACCGCCAAACCACAACAACCCGACGGTCGGAGGAGGAGCGTCTTATCTTCCGACTGGGAACCCTCCAACCGCAGGGGATGAACTTGGACTTCACCAGTTTCTTCATCCCCCCTCCCCCCACCTTGTCTCAGCCGGATCCCTCCAGCCCGGCACCGCCTTCCTGACCTGCAGTCTTCTTCTTGACCTCTCCGCCTCCATCCTACTCCGACCTATCACCCTCACCTTGACCTCTTTCCACCTATCACATTTCCAACTCCCCTCCTCCAAGTCCCTCCTCCCTACCTTTTATCTTCTCCTGCTGAACACTCTCTGCTCATTCCTGAAGAAGGGCCTGTGCCCGAAACGTCGAATCTCCTGTTCCCTGGATGCTGCCTGACCTGCTGTGCTGTTCCAGCAATAAAGTTTCAACTTTGATCTCCAGCATCTGCAGACCTCACTTTCTCCTCTACAAGATATAAGTCAGGAATGTGATGGAATGGTCCCCATTTGCCTGGATAGGGGCAGCTCTATCAACATTCAAGAATCTTGGCAGCATCCAGGACAAAACACCCCACTGATAAGCACTAAATCCACAAGCACCTATTTCCTCCATTACCGACACTCGGTAGCAGCAGTGTGTACTATCTACAAGAGGCACTGCAGAAATTCTACCAAAGCTCTTCAGACAGCACCTTCCAAACCCACAGGCACTTCCATCTAGGAAAAGGACAACAGATACATGGGAGCACCAACATCTGCAAGTTCCCCACCAAGCCACTCATCATCCTGACATAGAAAGAGGTCTCCATTCCTTCACTGTCGCTGGGACAAAATCCCTGGAATTACCTCCTTAATAGCATTGTGGGTCAACTCACAGTACATGGACTGCAGCGGTTCAACAAGGCAGCTCAGGATGGGCATAAATGCTGTTATTTGTGCCGTGTGTTAATTTTTAAAAATCACTTTCTGAGCCTTATTTGGCATTGAAACTGATTTTCCAATTTACTTATCCTGATTTGGGCGCAACACTGCTCATTAGCAACTCTTCCAATTGATTGGACAGGAGGCACAGAGTTGACAGCCCTGTTCACAAGTCTACAGTACAATGTAAAGAGTGCTGCACTATTTGGACAGTTGACTGACTGGTACTTGCCATGCAAAATGCCACGCACATTCTTCCCTTATCTGGGTGGGATTTCTCTAGTTGCTTCAGTTTCCTCCCACAGTCCAAAGATATGCAGGTTAGAGTAGATTGGCCATGCTAAATTGCCCGTAGTGTCCAGGGATGTGAAGGCTGGGTGGATTAGGCATGGGAAATACTACAGGGATGGGGTATGGAGTTGAGTCCGGGTGCGATGCTCCTCAGAGGATCAGTGTGGACTCATGGGTCAAATGGACTGCTTCCACACTGTAGGGATTCTATGAAAATCCAAGAGGAAGTCTATGGGCAAGTATTGGGTTAATATATGTTGTTTGTTCACACATAGAGCAATCTAAGTCACAATATTTACTCTATACCATGGAATAGAATAGAATCAAAAATCCTTTGTTGTCATGTGTACAGAAGTACAGGAGTACAGTGAAAAGTCTTTACAATGGCTGCCTCTAATGGAGCCATCTGAGGTACAAGTACCAAGGACAAATCTTGGATACCAAAGAGGAATAAAAGGAAACGTAGTAGCATTACTTACAATGTCTTAAAAAAATTAAAAATGAGATCATTATAGTTAAAAGATTGACATTGCAGTCCAGTAAAGAATTTCAAAACAATATCAATGTTAAGGGCGGCACGGTGGCTCAGTGGTTAGCACTGCTGCCTCACAGTGCCAGGGACCGGGTTCGATTCCTGCTTCGGGCAACTGTCTGTGTGGAGTTTGCACATTCTCCCCGTGTCTGCGTGGGTATCCTCCGGGTGCTCCGGTTTCCTCCCACAGTCCAAAGATGTGCAGTTTAAGGGAATTGGCCATGCTAAATTGCCTGTAGTGTTAGGTGCACTAGTTGGGATAAATATAGGGGAATGGGTCTGGGTGGGTTACTCTTCAGAGAGTCGGTGTGGACTTGTTGAACTGAAAGGACTGTTTCCACACTGTAGGGAATCTAATCTAATATTACATTGCAGGGGCATTGCAGTAGCTCAGTGAACAGATAGTCTGATCACCCATGCCAGACTCCAGTCCAACAATAGTCCGTTCTGCTCCAGGCCTCCAATCCACTCCCCACCAGCCCTCAGCTGCACCAAGGTAAGTCGCACTGCTCCTGAACTCACTCCTCCTCTCGTATGTCTCCAGGATTCGGTTCCCCTCACTCTGCTCTGGGTTGCACTTCCGCTCGCGCTGCGCTGGGGATTACTTCCCCAATCGCTGCTCTACGACTGCTAACATGAGAGAAAACAAAAGGAAGGTAAAGAACAGGTGGAGCAGAGAGGCACTGGATGGAGCGTGTTACTCTGCCGCCATCTTGCCAGAAGTCTTACCATAAAGTCAAGTGGAGATAGCAAAGCTGTCTGGTGAAATGAATCCTGGTAGCTGCAGAGCCCATCAAGAACATAGGATGGAAAGGCAGGTATATGGAGTTCGTTTGCACGTCAGCCATGACCTCATTGAATTGTGGAGATTAATTGTCTAAGCTTGTTTTGATGTTCCTGACTCAGAATTTTGTATTTGGAAGATAAATAAATAAGGCTAAGGAGGTCTCCAAGGCGAAAGATCTCTCCGAGTCCAATGCAAGTGCCGGAAAGCCTAACTTAGCTGATGATAACTAATGTTTGTGGGTTACCATTGTGCACAAGCCTTCAAACTGCCAGGCTACAACAGATCTGGGTGGAATTCTTGAGTGAGAAATGTTGTTTGAAACTTTATTACTGGTGGAGGGTGGCACAATGGCTCAGTGGTTAGCACTGCTGCCACACAGTGCCAGGGACCTGGGTTTGACTCCAGCTTCGGGCGACTGTCTGTGTGGAGTTTGCACATTCTGCGTCTGTGTGGGTTTCCTTCGGGTGCTCCAGTTTCCTCCCACAGGTGTGCAGGTTAGGTGCATAGACCATGCTAAATTGCCCCATAGTGTGCCAGGCATGCGTAGTTAGGTGCATTAGTCAGTGGTCAATGGAGAGTAATAGGGGCATGGGTTGAGTGGGATACTCTTCGGAGGGTCGGTGTGGACTTGCTGGGTCGAAGGGCCTGTTTCCACACTGTAGGGATTCTATGAGTGTTTCCTCTGTGTGTTGTTAGATCGATGCAGAATGTCGATGTACAGCAACAAAACATCCTGCGATCTTGTCCGGAGTGCCTCATGATTAATCAAGCTAATAAGCCTCAGAATGACTTGGCCACTAGTAAAATAAAAACGCCTGTTATTACATGCTCCAAACTCAAGCTCCTGCTCACAGGCATCCCGAGTTTAATATCCTGACTGTTTCTCGAGCAATTCACTTTGCAAATGGTTATGTTGGTGACAGGCGCTTTGAGCCTGTTAACATTCTTTAAACAATACCAAAGATTCATTAGATTAGATTACATTACAGTGTGGAAACAGGCCCTTCGGCCCAACAAGTCCACACCGACCCGCCGAAGCGAAACCCACCCATACCCCTACATTTACCCCTTACCTAACACTACGGGCAATTTAGCATGGCCAATTCACCTGACCCTGCACATCTTTTGGACTGTGGGAGGAAACCGGAGCACCCGGAGGAAACCCACGCAGACACGGGGAGAACGTGCAAACTCCACACAGTCAGTCGCCTGAGGCGGGAAATTGAACCCGGGTCTCAGGCGCTGTGAGGCAGCAGTGCTAACCACTGTGCCACCGTGCCGCCCACGAAGCCATTCAAAGCCATTGTACATTTTTCTTCAGCCAAGTACCTGCTTGCAAGTTGAAAAATTTCTGCAAATGTTTTCAATTTGTAGCCCCTACAGGGTTAAAACTGAAAATACATGAGGTTAGTGAAGAGATTTGACTCAACAAAAATTTGTTGGAAAATTGCCAACAGTTGTCAGTTCTATCCCATTCTCAGACAATTCATCCATCCATTGCCATTGGAATTTAATTCACACCATTGTTAAAATGGCAGTTTACTGGGCATGATGGTAAACTTTTTCAGGTGGACATAAAGAATGAACAACAATATTTAAAGAAAATGGCAGTAGTTTTCTTAGGTGTCAATAATCAATGTCGTTATTCAACCAAACAATAACTCATCCATCATCCCATTTTCTATGTAGCCATGATGCAAAGGTTTACCTGAGTTCTCATTTCTGGCAGTGATGCAATATTCCTCTTCTTTGCTGCCCTCTTAGCTCAGTCTTAAGCTCAGTCTTAAGCTGGGCATGCACAGTTTGGCGCCAGCTGTGGCTCAGTTGGTAGCTCGTTCATTTCTCCAATGCATTGCATGAATGCATTACTCTACAGAGTTGATCACTCTACAGTCTGTCACTCACAGTACAGTACAGGGGGAGTCTTGCACTAACTGTTGGTAACATGGCTTCCAAATCAGAAGTTCAAACCAGACCTCATCTTCCCTCACAAGTGAATATAAAGAATCCCAAAGCACAATTTTGATGAAGAACAGGAAAGTTAAGGCTATTTTTAATCAATGAAATAGACAGACTACCTGGGCATTATCATATTGCTGTTCACTGGATCTTGCTATGCGTGAATTGGTTACCTCATTTTCTACAATAATGCTGCTACTAAGAAGTTATGGTGTTATGGGACACCCTGATAACACAGTACACATTCTATAGATGTAAGTTTTTCTCTTTTCACCTGAGCTTATTTTGAGCCTCCTCTGTGCATAGACTAAAAAGAAAGACCTATTTCTACGTATTGTGTTTCCCAACCAAGGGGTGTTCCAAAACACTTTACCAAACCAGTGAAGAACTTTGTGAGATGTAACTTTATTGAGTGAAATGCAACTGTCAATCTATTCGCAGCAAGCTCCGATGAGCAATGTGATCACAACCAGATCACTGCTTTTTGTGATGTTGCTTGAGGGATCAACCAGTTCACTGGGGTTACAATAGAAACATGGAAAATAGGTGGAGGAGTAGACCATTCAGCCCTTCGAGCCTGCACCACCATTCAATATGATCATGACTGATCATGCAATGTCAGTATCCCATACCCACTCTCTCTCCATACCGCTTGATCCCTTTAGTCAGCCTGTCCCTATAGCTCCCTGTTGAATATACCTAATGAACTGGCCCCAACAGCTTCCTTTGGGAGAGAATTCCACAGGTTCACGACTCGCCGAGTGAAGAAACTATTCCTCACCTCGGACCTGAATGGCACACCCCTTATTCTTAGACGTGACCCCTAGTTCTGGATTTCCCCAACATCAGGAACATTCTTCCCTCATCTTGCCTGTCCAGTCCCATCAGGATTTTATATGAGATCATCCCTCTTTCCTATAGGATGATTCCCCTTTTCCTTGTTTTGGAAATGTATGACGGGATTTTTCACATGTACCTGAGAGATCAAGTAGAACTTCGGAGTAGCATCTCATTGGAAAGACAGAGATACCAGCAGTGTGGTACTCCATCAGTACTGCACATGAATGTCAGCCTGGATTACTGTACACAAGCCCTGTAGTGGAGCAACTATCAGGAGACATTACACTACATAAAAGATTTTGAATGTAGGTTTGCTCGCTGAGCTGAAAGGTTCATTTCCAGATGTTTCATGACCTTATGAGGTAATATCTTCAGTGGACTGCATGCAAAGCCATGCTGAAAAATCCTGCTTTCTATTTATATGTTTGGGTTGGTGATGTCATTTCCTGTGGTGAAATCACTTCTGGTACCTTTTTTCAAGAGGTGGTAGATGGGATCTAACTCGATCTACCACCCCTGAAAAAAAGAACAGGAAGTGACTTCACCACAGGAAATGACATCACCACCCCAAACATATAAATAGAAAGCAAGAATTTTCAGCATTGCTTTGCATGAGGTTCACTGAAGATGCTACCTAGTAAGGTATTGAAACATCTGGAAATGAACCTTTCAGCTCAGTGAGCAAACCTATATCCAAAACCTCAACCTGAGCTACAAATCTTCTCAAAACTCACTAATAAAAGATTTGTTGAGGAATGTACTGTCACAATAAATCACCTGATCTTAGAAATGCACGATTTGGAGGTGCTGGAGTTGGACGGGGGTGGACAAAGTTAAAAATCCCACAACACCAGATTATAGTACAACAGGTTTATTTGGAAGCACTAGCTTTCGGTGCACTGCTCCTTCACCAAGTGGCTGTGGAGTGTAAGATCATGAGACACAGAATTTATAGCCAAAGTTTACAGTGTAATGTAACTGAAACAAAAATTGAAAAAGTCCTGGATTGTTTGTTAAGTCTCTCATCTTTTAGAATGACCATGTTTGTATCAGTTGTTTCATATATAAATCCCAGAACTATTTTAAACTTACATTCTCAAGTGAACTTTAACAATGGGTGTCCTGTCAGCCCAGATAATGCACTGAAGGTGTGAGGTGCCCTGTGAGGCTGTTTGTGCCCCAATGTTCAGATTGATTCTATTTCTAAGCAAGGTATTTACAGAATCTTACACAGATTCATGCAGTTTTTGAGCAAAATAAAATGTAATTCTGCAAGAACAAATTCACCCAACAAACTTAAATGAGTGTCTGTGAGAGAGTGTGTGCATGCGTGTGGGTGTGAGTGTAAAGGGATACATGTCTGTGAGAGGATGTGTGTGTGCGGGCGTGAGTGTGGGAGTGTATGTGTGAGCGCATGAGAGAGAGCTTGTGTGTGAGAGAGGGTCTGTGTGAGTGTATGGATCTGTAGTGTGTGTGTGTCTGTGTCTGTGTCTGTGTCTGCAGTGGGGTCAGTTGTCCTGTGACATTAACCCCAAGGTTCTGTTTGAGGCCATCCCCATGGGTACCTAACTTGGCTATCAGCCTCTGCTCGGCCACTTTACATTGTTCCTTGTCCCGAAGTCCGCCTTGGAGGATGGTCACCTGACGGTCCGAGGTCGAATGTCCCGGCCTGCTAAAGTGTTCCCCGACTGGGAGGGAACACTTCTGTCTGTTGATTGTTGTGCGGTGTCCATTCATCTGTTGCCAGAGCCTCTGCTCGGTCTTACCAACGTACCATGCCTCAGGGCATCCTTGCCTGCAGCGTATGAGATAGACAACATTGGCCAAGTAACATGAGTACCTGCCACATACACGGTGGGAGGTGTCCGCACACGTAATGGTGGCATCCATGTCGACTCTCTGACATGTCTTGCAGTGTCTACCATGACAAGGTTACTTGGTGTTATCCTGAAAGCCGGGCAGTTTGCTGCAAAACATTATCTGTTTGAGGTTTGGTGGTTGTTTAAAGGCAAGATGTGGTGTTGTGGGGAAGGTCTTGCGAGGTGCTCATCTTCATTGATAATGTGTTGCAGGCTGTGAAGAACATGACATTGTTTCTCAGCTCCTGGGAGGTACTGGACAACGAAGGGTACCTGTCGGTTGCAGCACGTGTCTGCCTCCTGAGGAGGTCATTACGGTTCCTTGCTGTGGCGCGTCAGAGCTGGTGGTCGATGAGTTGAGCATCATACCCCATTCTTATGAGAGCATCTTTGAGTACTTCCAGATGCCCGTCACGTTCCTGTTCATCTGAAAAGATCCTGTGAATGCATAGGGCCTTTCCAGAGCGAATGGCTGTTTTACTAGGTTTTGGGTGGAGGCTGGTGAAGTGTAGCATCGTGAGGTTATCCGTGGGTTTGTGGTAGAGTGAGGTGCTGATGGAGATGCATTTGTCAGAATGAGACAAATACTACATAGTAGACAATGGTGAGTTTGATGGTGGGATGAAACTCATTGATATCACTGTGTAGTTGTTTCAGTGACTCCTCGCCATGGGTCCAGAGGAAGGAAATGTCTTCAATATACCTGATGCATAGTTTTGGTTGTAGGTCCTGCATAGAGAAGAAGCCTTGTTTGAACCTGTGCATGAAAATGTTGGCACACTGGAGTACAAATTTGGTCTCCATGGCTGTTCCGTGTGTCTGGATGAAGAACTGGTTGTCAAAGGTGAATGTGTTGTGGTTGAGGGTAAAGCGGATGAGGTGTAGGACGGTGCTCAGAGATTGGCAGTTATTGTTGTTGAGTACTGAGGCTGTTGCCGCGATGCCATCATTGTGGGGGATGCTGGTGTAGTGTGCTGAAACATCCATTGTGATGAGGAATGTTCCCGGTTCAACTCATCCGTTGGTGCTGAATTTCTGTAAGAAATCTGTAGTATCGCGACAGAAGCTGGGGGTCCCCTGTACAATGGGTTTCAAGATGCCTTTGACATAGCCAGAGAGGTTCTGACACAGGATCCCAATGCCTGATATGATGGGACGTCCTGGTGTGTTGGCTTTGTGTATCTTTGGAAGGCAGTAGAAGTCATCTACACAAGAAGTACGTGGGATGAGGGCACGTAGGGAACTCAGAGGGACTGGATCCAAAGTCCTTATCAATGTGTTTAGTTTGTGGGTCTGCTCTTTGGTCAAATCAGCCAGTAGTTGCCTGTAGTGTTCCAGGTTGTTCAGTTGCTCAACTCATCGACGGCCAGTTCCGACATGCCACAGCGAGGAACCGTAATGACCTCCTCAGGTGGCAGACACATGTTGCAACCGATAGGGTACCATTCATTGTCCAGTACCTCCCAGGAGCTGAGAAACTACGCCATGTTCTTCGCGGCCTGCAACACATTATCAATGAGGATGAGCACTTCACCAAGTCCTTCCCCAACCTCCACTGCTCGTCTTTAAACAACCGCCAAACCTCAAACAGATCATTGTTCGTAGCAAACTGCCCAGCTTTCAGGTCAACACCATAAAACCCTTGTCACGGTAGATGCTGCAAGACATGTCAGTGTCAACACGGATGCTACCACTACATGTGGGCACACCTCCCATCGTGTATGTGACAGGTACTCATGTGATTCAGCCAACACTGTCTATCTCATGCGCTGCAGGCAAGGATGCCCTGAGGCATGGTACATTGGCGAGACCAAGCAGAGGCTATGGCAATGGATGAATGGACACCGCATAACAATTACCAGGCAGGAGTGTTCCCTCCCAGTCAGAGATCACTTTAGCGGTCCAGGACATTCGACCTCGGACATTGAAGTGACCATCCTCCAAGGCAGACTTCGGGACAGGCAGCAGCGAAAAGTGGCCGAGCAGAGGCTGATAACCAAGTTCGGCAACCATGGGAATGGCCTCAACCGGGACTTTGGGTTCATGTCACACTACAGGTGACCCCACTGCACTACATACACACACACAGACACAGACACACGCAGACACTCACAGAGAGACAGACAGGCACACACACACCTACAGATCCATAACTCACGCAGACCCTCGCTCATACACAAGCTCTCTATCATGCACTCATACATACACTCCCACACTCACATCCACACATGCACCCTCTCACAGACTTATACCCCTTTACACTCGCACCCACACGCATGCACACACTCTCTCACAGACACTCATACCCCGCTGCACACACACTCACATATAAGTTTGTGGAAGGAATTTGTACTTGCAGAATTTCATCTTACTTTGCTCAAAAACTGCATGAATCTATATAAGAGCTTCTACTTCACAACCACCTGACAAAGGAGCAGCACTCCGAAAGCTAGTGCTTCCAAATAAACCTGTCTGGTGTTGTATGATTTTTAACTTCAGGTATGTATGAAAGAGATAACACTTCAAATATCCTACCCTGTGATAGCCCAAAATCAAATCCGAGTGGTCCTGATGAGAGTGAATGCTCTCAATTCTGACTCTTGGAATGAAGGGTACAAAATTGAAGAATGAAAGTAATAGTTTGCAACTAATCCATGACAATCGGCATAAATCAGCCCGTGGATAACACATGGTAAAGCTATATATTATCCAGTTTAGGAGCTACCAATGCCTCTGAGTTTGGTTTCACTGTATCCTTACAGCAATCGTTCCTTTTGCTTTATGAAGCTTTGAGTTCACATGAGGTCCTCACAAAAAAATCTGAGAAATTTTATTCCTGTCAGCTTTCCAAGGGTTCTGTTTTCCCCTGGCCCTTGCCTTTTCCGAGTACTGCTCTCAATTGCAGATTGTGCATTTCATCAAGTCAATCACTAGCCTGTGGAAACTAGATTGGATAGCATGGTGCTAACATTCACCTTCTCCCCTTGCTCTGGAATCCCCATGTCTCCCAATCTGCTCCGTTAAGCTGCCAGAATGCATCGTCTTCCATCAAGAGAAAAATTGTGAACTGAAATGATCTGATTTGGACGATTCCAAAGAAAGCGTAGCAGCTAAGCAAAATACCTGCTAATATGGTTTTATCGGTGTGTTTCCTTTTAGGGTGACCTATGTGCTTTTGGGGTTCAACAAAAATGACATTTTATTCAAGGTGGAGCTACCTTGAGGAAGCTGAGTCTGATTTCTGGTTAAACAAAAAGTGTTCAAATAAATTAGCAAATGACAAAGTTGCCTGGAGATAAACCATAGAAACGAAATGATGTACACCACAGAAACAGACCCTTCGGTCAACTCGTCTATGCTAACCAGCTATCCTAACCTAATCTAGCCCCACCTACCAGCACTTGGCCCATATCCCTCTAAACCCTTCCTATTCATATACCCATCTAGATGACTTTTAAATGTTGTAATTGTACCAGCCTCCACCACTACCTCTGGCAGCTTATTCTACATACACACCACCCTCTGTGTGAAAAAGTTGCCCCTGAGGTCCCTTTTAAATCTTTTCCTCTCACCTTAAACCTATGCCCTTTAGTTCTGGACCAACCCATTAGTGGCCTTTATGGAGAGAGAAACAGAGTTAACATTTCAAATCCCCCAAATCTTTGCCTTAAAACACACGAGTGAGGCAGCTGAGTTTTAGGACAAACTGGAAGCTTCATTGGCATTGTTACTGATGTCAGATTTACTCAATGTGAATTGCCAGAGTGGGATTTGAACTGGCTCTCTGGATAAGGGCTGAAAATGTGTTGCTGGAAAAGCGCAGCAGGTCAGGCAGCATCCAGGGAACAGGAGAATCGAAGTTTCGGGCATAAGCCCTTCTTCAGGAATGAGGAAAGTTTGTCCAGCAGGCTAAGATAAAAGGTAGGGAGGAGGGACCTGGGGGAGGGGCGTCGGAAATGCGATAGGTGGAAAGAGGTCAAGGTGAGGGTGATAGGTCAGACTGGGGTGGGGGCAGAGAGGGCAGGAAGAAGATTGCAGGTTAGGAAGGCGGTGCTGAGTTTGATGGATTTGACTGAGACAAGGTGGGGAGAGGGGAAATGGAGGGGTGGGGCTCAAGGGCGGAGGAGCGGGAAGTGGAAGAGATGCGGTGGAGAGCATCGTCGACCACGTCGGGGGGGAAATTGCGGTCCTTGAAGAAGGAGGCCATCTGGGTTGTACGTTTTTGGAACTGGTCCTCCTGGGAGCAGATGCGGCGGAGACGAAGGAATCGGGAGAATGGGATCGAATCAACACGGACATCTACTACAAACCCACTGACTCCCACAGCTACCTGGACTACACCTCCTCCCACCCTGTCCCCTGTAAAAACGCCATCCCATTCTCCCAATTCCTTCGTCTCATCTTCCGCCTAGGAACCCTCCAACCACAAGGGATGAACTCGGATTTCACCAGTTTCCTCATTTCCCCTCTCCCCACCTTGTCTCAGTCAAATCCATCAAACTCAGCACCGCCTTCCTAACCTGCAATCTTCTTCCTGACCTCTCCGCCCCCACCCCAGTCTGACCTATCACCCTCACCTTGACCTCTTTCCACCTATCGCATTTCCGACGCCCCTCCCCCAGGTCCCTCCTCCCTACCTTTTATCTTAGCCTGCTGGACAAACTTTCCTCATTCCTGAAGAAGGGCTTATGCCCGAAACGTCGATTCTCCTGTTCCCTGGATGCTGCCTGACCTGCTGCGCTTTTCCAGCAACACATTTTCCGCTCTGATCTCCAGCATCTGCAGACCTCACTTTCTCCTCTCTGGATAAGGTCCAGTAATAGAATCACTACACTATACTGTCAGATAATTGCTTACTGCATTCCAATCACATTCCTCTCTCTTCTATGTAAACGGTGGTGAGCTGTTCACGTTCTCTGTTAAAATGCTTACCAGAAGGAAAAGATGCATAATTATGTACACACAATATACCACTAGGAGTTATTGTAAAAACTCCTCTGATTTGTTACTTATCTGAATAATTTTGATTTGGACAATAGACTGAAAAGCAAACAATACTAGACCAACTGTTTATTATAGTTCACCATCTACCTTCGCTCACCCATCACCATCCCACCTACCTTTCCCCTAACCCCACCCCCTCCCCCATTTACTTCTCAGCCCCCTTCCCTTTCCCCAGTCCTGAAGAGGTGTTATGCCCAAAATGTCAACTTCCTTGCTCCTCAGATGCTGCCTGACCTGCTGTGCCTTTTCCTGCATCACATTTTATCAACCTTGACTCTCCAGCATTTGCAGTCCTCACTTTCTCCTTAGGGACATAAGAGTAGGCCATTCAGCCTCTCGAGCTTTCTCTGCCATTCATTGAGGTCATGGTTGATTTGTGGTCTAACTCCATATACCTGTGTTTGGCCCATATCCGTTAATATTTTTGTTTAACAAAGGTATATCTATATCAGATTTAAAATTAACAACTGATCAAGCATCCACTGCTATCTGTGGAAGAAATTTCCAAACGTTTACCACCCTATGTGCATAGAAGTGCTTCCTAACATCGCTCCTGAATGGTCTGTTCTCAGACTGTGCTGTGTAGCTCTAGAAACCTCAAACAGTGGAAATAATTTACTTACCCTGTCTTTTCTTGTTACGATCTTGAAGACTTTAATCAGATCACTCTTAACCTACTAAATGCTAGAGAAAACAGGCTCCTCATAACTTTAACCCCTGAAATCCAGGTATCATCCTTGTAAACCTACATTGTGCTCCCTCCAACACCAATAGATACTTTCTGAAGTGTGATATCCAGATCTGCACCAAGTGGGGTCTAGCCAGGGCTTGTAGAACTGCAGCGTAACTTCTGAGTCCTTGCACTCCAGTTCTTTAGATGTAACTCCCCCAATTTCCTCTTACATTGTCTGCAATGTTAAATGTGTTCTGGATAAAGGGTGGTGGTCAGGAAATTGAATGTTGTCGTAAGATTTAATAGTCTGCAGCTGACCTTATTGAGGTTTATAAAATCCTGAGGAGCATGGATAGGATAAATAGGCAAGGTCTTTTCCCTGGGGTGGGGGAGTCCAGAACAAAAGGGTGTAGGTTTAGGGTGAGAGGGGAAAGATATAAAAGACACCTAAGAGACAACTTTTTCACTCAGAGGGTGGTACGTGTATGGAATGAGCTACCAGAGGAAGTGGTGGAAGCTGGTACAATTGCAACATTTAAGAGACAACTGAGTGGGCATATGAATGGAAAGGTTTGGAAGGATATGGGGCGGGTGCTGGCAGGTGGGACTAGATTGGGTTGGGATATCTGGTCAGCATGGACGCGTTGGACCGAATGGTCTGTTTCCGTGCTTTACATCTCTATGACTCTATAACTCTAACTGTGCAGGGCAAAATTAAATCTATTGAACAATCATACCTAAAATAGTTCTTTGGTTGAACCTCTTTCCATTCTTTCTCTAAAACCCATTAAATGTCTCCTTTTCTAGAATCAGTTGAATTCTGTTTTGCACGTCACTATTGTGACTGTCTCTATTACTCTTCCAGACATTCCAGATGTTGCACACATATTTCTCATCTCATATCGTCTTTGATTTTTTTTGGCACTTTCCATAAATTTGTGACCTCTACTTAATGATTTGTTCTCTGGAGTATCGGAGGCTAAGGAGTAATGTAACAGAGGTTTATAAAATCATGAGGGACATGGATAGGGTGAAAAGCCAAGGTCTTTTCTCCAGGATAAGGGAGTCCAAAACTAGAGAATATAGACTTATAGGGTGAGAGAGGGAAGATATAAAAGAGAACTGAGGGGCAACTTTTTCACACAGGCAGTACTGCATGGATGGAATGAGCTGCCAGAGGAAGCGGTGGAGGCTGGTACAGTTACAACATTTAAAAGGCATTTGGATGGGTATATGAAGAGGAAGGTTTTAAAGGGATATGGACCAAATAAGACCAGATTTGAGTAGGATTTCTGACCTGCATGGATGAGTTGGACCGAAGGGCCTATTTTTGTGCTGTATAACTCTATGACTCTATGACTGCCATCTAGAAAAAGCTCCTTGTTCGTGCTGTGATGATCCATCAAGGCTTTGGACAATAGCTGTGTCAATAATGGTGGAGTGAGAGGTGTAAGGGGAAGTAAGGGTAGTATTACAGCAGCTGAGATAATGTTTGAGAACTCATCCACTGAGGTAGTTTGGGCTGAGGTTTGAAACAGGAAAGGAGAGGTCATCCTGTTGGGAGTTGTCTATAGGCTCTGAATTGTTCCAGGGTTGTAATGGAAAAGATTGCAAAGATAATTCTCGATAGGAGCGAGAGTAGCAGCGTAGTTGTTATGGGGTCTTTACTTCCCCAATATTGACTGGGAATATTAGAGTTCAAGTAGTTTAATTGGGACAGGTTTTGTTCAATGTGTGCAGGAGGGTTTTCTGACACAGTATGTAGACAGGCCACAAGGGGCGATGCCATATTGGATTTGGTATTGGGGAATGAACCCGGCCAGGTGTTAGATTTGGAGATAGGTGAGCACTTTGGCAATAGTGACCACAATTCGGTTACGTTTACAATAGCAATGGACAGGGATAGGTATATACTGCAGGGAAAGAGGTATAATGGGGGAGGGGTGGAGGCAATTATGATGCAATTAGGTAAGATTTGGGTGCATAAGATGGGGAAGGAAACTGCAGGGGATGGACACTCTTGAACTGTGGAGCTTTTTCAAGGAACAACTACTGTGGATCCTTGATAAGTATATATCCATCAGACAGGCAGGTAGTTGTTGAGAGAGGGAGCCATGGTTTACTAAAGAAGTTGAAGCTCTTGTCAAGAGAAAGAAGAAGGCTTATGTGAGGGTGAGGCATGAAGGCTCAGTTAGAGGGCTTGAGATTTATAAGTTAGCCAGAAAAGATCTAAAGTGGGAGCTAAAAAGAGCCAGGAAGGGACATGAGAAGTTATTGGTGGATAGGATCAAGGAAAACCCTAAGGCCTTCTATAGATATATCAGGAATAAGAGAATGACTAGAGTAAGGTTAGGGCCAATCAAAGATCGTAAGTTGTGTTTAGAATCTGAGGACATGGGGAAGTGCTTAATGAATACTTTTCGTCAGTATTCATGTTGGAAAAGGGCAACGTTAGTGAGAATATGGGGATATAGGCTACAAGATTAGATGGGATTATGGTTGACAAAGAGGAATTTTGGAAGATCTGAAAATAGATAAGATCTCGGGGCTAGATGGGCTTTATCCTCGGATTTTCTGGGAAGCCAGGGAGGAAATTGCGGAGGCTTCGGCTTTGATCTTTATGTCATCATTGTCAAAAGGAGTAGTGCCAGAAGACTGGAGGATAGCAAATGTTCCGTTGTTTAAGAAAGAGAGTCGGGACAATCATGGTAATTATAGGCCAGTGAGCCTTACTTCAGTTGTGGGTAAGATGTTGGAAAAGGTTATAAGAGATAGGATTTATGATCAACTAGAAAGGAATAAGTTGATTTGGGATAGTCAACACGGTTTTGTGAAGGGTAGGTCATGCCTCACTAACCTTATTGAGTTCTTTGAGAAGGTGACAAAACAGGTAGATGAAAGTAAAGCAGTTGATGTGGGTATATGGACTTCAGTAAGGCATTTGATAATGTCCCACATGGTAGGCTATTGCACAAAATACGGAGTTTCGGGATTGAAGGTGATTTAGTGGTTTGGATCAGAAATTGGCTGGCTGAAAGAAGACAGAGGGTGGTGGTTGATGGGAAATGTTCATCTTGGTGTGCCGCAAGGATCTGTTTGGGGCCACTGCTGCTTGTCATGTTTATAAATGATCTGGATGTGGGTGTAGGATGGGTTAGTAAATTTGCAGGTGACACGAAGGTAGGCAGAGTTGTAGACAGTGACAAAGGATGTTGTGGGTTACAGAGGGCCATAGATAAGATGCAGAGCTAGGCTGAGAAGTGGCAAATGGAGTTTAATGTGGAAAAGTGTGAGGTAGTTCACTTCAGAAGAAGTAACTGGACTAATGGTAAAATTCGTGGCAGTGTAGTTGAACAGAAATATCTCAGTGTCTAGGTGCATAAATCCTTGAATGTTGCCACCCAGATTAATAGGATTGTGAAGAAGGGATATGGTGTGTTGACACTTATTGGAAGGAGGATTGAGTTTCAGAGCCATAAGGTCATGCTGCAGCTGTACAAAACACTGGTAAGGCCACACCTGGAGTATTGTGTACAGTTCTGGTCATTGCTTTATAGGAAGGATGTGGAAGCTTTGGAAAGGGCTCAGAGGATATTTGCTCGAGATGTTGCCTGGCATGGAAGGAAGGTCCATAAGGAGGGAACTGAGGCTGTTTTCATTGGAAAGAAGAAGGTTGAGAGGTGACTTAATCAAAACGTATAAGATAATCAGAGGGTTAAATAGGGTAGACAGTGAGAGCCTTTTTCCTCAGATAGTTGAAGGTTAACACGAGGGGACGTAGCTTTAAATTGAGGGGTGATAGATTTAGGACATATATTTGAGGTAGTTACTTCACTCAGAGAGTAGTAGGAGCATGGAACGGCCTGCCTGCAACAGTAGTAGACTTGCCGATGTTAAGGGCATTTAAATGGGCATTGGACATACATATGGATAATAATGGAACAGTGTAGGATAGATGGGCATCAGATTGTTTTCACAGGTTGGTGCAACACCGAGGGCTGAAGGACCTGTACTGCGCTGTAACGTTCTATGTTCTATGTGTGGAAACGGACCCTTCAACCCAAAAAGTCCACACCAACCCTTCGAAGAGTAACCCACCCAAACCCATTTCCACATTACTCTACACTTCCCCTGAATAATGCACCGAACCTTCACATCCCTGAACACTATAGCCAATTCACTTGACCTGCAGATATTTGGATTGTGGGAGGAAACCGGAGCACCCGGAGGAAACCCACGTAGACACTGGGAGAATGTGTAAACTCCACACATTCACTCTTTGTCACATTTACATTTGTCCTCAGCTCATGCCTTGGGCTCCATTAGCCCTGGGATAAAGTGAATTAGCTGGAACATCTCTATGAGGCTGAATCAAAGAACTGTGTCACAGCTTCAAAGTGAAGACAAGTAATAGATTCCAGCAATCTGAGAGGTACTTTCATTGAATCATGGAAAGATAAAACAGAGAAACAGACCAAATGGACCATTTTGTGTTCTCCTACCTTTAAAAAAAAACAATTCGGTTAGTCCCACTCACCTGCTCTTTCCCCACCATACTGCACACTTAAATCAGGCAATCAGCTGGTTACAAATAAGCCGTGCAACTAGAATGCAGAATCGTCCCTTTCTGAGTTAGATCATGAGAATAGGAGCAAATGCTTTCATGAATTTTCGAGAATCCCATGCTCGCAAAAATTGCAGCATTCTGTTGGGCCTGTTGCCATGCTGTATGACTCTATGGTGAGAAGACGATCAAATGGCCTGCAGTAGCAAATCATCCCTCACTAATCTGAATAACCTCGGCATCCATCTGATTGTCTAACCTTAATGATATCTCAGTAGTGACATCTCGAGTGGGATGGGATGGAACAATCATGACCTTGCTAACCACTTGCAGTGTCGAGAGTGTGGTGCTGGAAAGGCACAGGTCAGGTGGCATCCAAGGAGCAGGAAAATCAGCATTTTGGGCAGAAGCCCTTCATCAGGAATGAGGCTTGTGGACCACGGGAGCTGAGAGATAAATGGGAGGGGTGGTGGGGCTGTGGGAGAGGTAGCTGAGAATGTGATGGGTCGATGAAGGTGGGGGTGAACATGATAGGTCGGAGAGGAGGGTGGGACAGGTCAAGAAGGTGATGCCAAGTTGGAGGCTTGGGACTGGGATAAGGTAGGCAGTGAAATACCTGGACTAGTGATGACTTACAGCTATGTGGCACAATAAGAATAGATTGAGCACCCAGTGCTCAATTCTGAAAATCTATTGTGCTATTGCCCTGCAGAATGTTTTGAAAAAAAAATGCATGAATTCAAATAACCATGTTTCACAATTGTCATAGAGTCATACAGATGTACAGCACAGAAACAGACCCTTCGGTCCAACCCGTCCATGCCGACCAGATTTCCCAACCCACTCTAATCCCACCTGCCAGCACCTGGCCCATATCCCTCCAAACCCTTCCTATTCATATACCTATCAATGGGCAAATGGTTCATTTGAGAGAGAGGTGACTGGTGATGAGTTTAACCTGAGGGTCACCATGCCTAAGGTGAGGGGAGAGATTGAGAGGGAGAGTCCAAAGTAACCTCTGTTGGTGCAGGAATTAAACCCATGCCATTGGCCTCACAAACTAACTATCCAGTTAACTGCTCCCTCATGTCAATTGTATTCACTTTTGCAATGTGGAAAATGAGAAAACCTGATCCCACAATCAGAAAAAAACAACAATGACCACAAAATCTGTTTTCGGGTGTTGATTGAGGGAAAAATATTGGACAGAACATGAAGACAAATGCCTCGTCACAGCAGTGCCATGTTTGAGTAAAGGTAAGACCTTGTAGAACGGAGATAAGGAGAAACTTCTTCAGCCAGAGAGTGGGGAATCTATGGAATTCACTGCTACAGAAGGCTGTGGAAGTCAGATCATTGAGTATGTTGAGATAGGTTCTTGATTGTCAATGGGATCAAGAGTTATGGAGAGAAACTGAGAGAATGGGAAACTTATCAGCCATGATTGAATGGCGGAGCAGACTCGATGGGCTGAATGGCCCAACTTCTGCTCCTATGTCTTATGGTCTTATGGGTCCCCATCCACTTGATGAACTTGTATACTACTTCTGGCTTTACAATGAATTAATAATCATAACCATTAAAATGTGTTCAAATAATCAGAGGTCAAAACAGACCCTCTGCAGCTAGGGTCAGTCTGGAGGATACAAGGCTAATTTTAGATGGAGAAAATGCGAGGACTTGAATATGTGCTGAAATGTACCTTGTCAAACTTTGGAGATTAGGTAACATTGATGAATAACGTTTCTTCAGGAATTTAACTGATAAGGCAGAATTAGTGACAAGTATGTGGTCCATTGGGAGGAATGGATTATCGATTTAACAGCCTTTTCCCATTCTGCACTTCTAAGTTCTTGGGGCAAAATACAATGTGATCTAGAGAACCCGAGAATGGTGAAAGAGGAATTTGCCATGAAAGGGTTAATTGACTTTTGAGTCAGTTGTCTATATGGAGTGTAAATTCGCTGCCATGTTTCCTACATGACAACAGTGACCTCATCTCAAAGATTTATATAAATGATTTGGATGCAAATATTGAAGGCATGGTTGGTACGTTTGCAGATGACACCGAAATTGATGGTGTAGTGGACAGCGAAGAAGGTTAGCCCAGAGTACAACAGTATCCTGATCTGATGGGCCAATGGGCTGAGGATTGGCAGATGGAGTTTACTGTCAAAATGAAGTGAAGTGGTAAGGCAAACCAAGGTAGGACTTATACAGTTAACGTTCGGGCCCTGGGGCGTGTTGCCGAACAGGGGTGCAGGTTCATTGCTCCCGAACCTGAAGCTAGAGGCAGACAGAGTGGTGAAGAAGATGTTTGGCACGCTTGCCTTCATTGGTCAAAACATTGAGTACAGGAGTTGGGAGGTCATGTTGCAGCTGTACAGGACATTGGTTAGGCCACTTTTCCAATACTGCATTCAATTCTAGTCACCCTTCTATCGGAAGGATGCTGTTAAACATGAAAGGCTCCAGAAAAGATTTACAAGGATTTGCCAGGATTGCAGGGTTTGAGTTACAGTGAGAGGCTGAATATGCTGGGGCTATTTTCCCTGGAGTATTTGAAGTTGAGGGGTGACCTCATAAAGGTTTATAAAATCATGAGGGGCATGGATAGGGTGAATAGCCAAGATCTTTTACCAGGGCTGGGGGAGCCCAAAACTAGGGGGCATAGTTTAAGGTGAGAGGGGAAAGATTTAAAAAGGACCTGAGGGGCAACTTTTTCACCATGAAATAAATGGTGCATGTATGGAATGAGCTGCCACAGGAAGTGTTGGAGGTTGATACAATTACAACATTTAAAAGGCACCTGGATGGATATATGAATAGGAAGGGTTTAGCGGAATATGGGCCAAATGCTGGCAAATGGGATTAGGTCACATTGGGATGTCTAGTCAGCATGGACGAGTTGGATCGAAGGATCTGTTTCTGTGATGTACATCTCTATTACTCTAGAAGTATCTCATTGGCTGTAAGGCAACTTGAGATGTCCAGCAGTTGTGGAAAAGACTCTTTTCATTATGCCTTTTTAAATGACTGGGACAAAAGTATATAAGAGCAAATGTGCAACAGTTTCTATTATTCATTCATGGAATGAGGTCCTCGCTGGCTAGGCTAGCATTTATCGACAATCTCTGATTGCCCAGTGGATAACTAAGAGTCAACCACATTGCTGTGGATCTGGAGTCACATGTAGGTCAACCCTGGATAAGGGTGGCAAATTTCCTTCCGTAAAGGAGATTAATGAACCAGATAGGTCTATGTGACAATCGGTAGTGGCTACATAGTTACCATTAGGTCTGCATTTTATTTCAGAGTTTTATCACATTCACTTTACTGGCTGCTGCAGTGGTACTCAAATCTATGTCACCAGAATATCAGCCCATAGTCTCGCTTACTAGCCCAATAACTGTACCATTGCAGGGGGCTCAGTATTATAAAGGGAGCTCACTTTGATGGAGCTTTGATCGAAATGTAATTGATCTGTGGTACTTGACGAGCAGCATTGCTTAGTTTCTCACTTTGTGCACTTCATAACTCAGTCCATCTTATTTAGCTCCTTTCTAATTTCCCTGGAGCACTAGTTCTCTTTACAATGAAAAATGATTTATTCAATGTTCTGGGGTACAATGTGAGGAATGTCCCAGGAGATCCAAAGTTGAAATACTATATGAAGAACTGAGGGCTTTGTGACTCCGGGTCATTAAGGCCAGAAATTGGGTTTATTACTCTGTGTTTGGACATTAAGTGCAATTCTTCAAGAACTCCCAGGTGGACAAATGTCTGTAAGGCTTGAAAGTTAAGATTAGTTGGATTAGGACCTAATTTTTTACCCATTAAAAAGGTACAAATCACAAATATTTGAGAGTGGTATTTCCAAACAGCTTTTGATAAAGGATACAAGAATACACCAATTGCTGTTTAAAGGTTTCATTTTAACATGCCTATGTACTTTCCACAAACTGTTTATTATGTCTCAGGGTCTGATGGCTTTCTCAGTGTGGAACAAATCAACATAAAAAAGGACTTGTTTGCTTCATCCTCCCTCTTTGAAAAGGTCATCCACTTTCTTCAAATCCTTGTACTTTCTTCAAACGTCTGCAAAGTTTTTTTTTTCAGATGTATTCTTTCTAAACATGTATTGAATTCAGTTTCCACCATTCTTCCAGGCAACATGTTCCAGAGTATAATGATTCACCAAGTTAAAAATAAAAATCCTTACTTTCTCTTCAACAATTTTGCCAACTCTTCTATGCTGGTGTTCTCTGGTTACCAAAACTTCTGCCAGTGGAAACAATTTCTCCTTCCTTACTCAATAAAACGTTTCATAATTTTAAATGCTTCTACCAAATCTCTTCCATGACCTTCACTGTTCAAGAACAGTTTGCCTTTATATAGCACCTTAAAGAGGTTAACATGTCCCAAGGGGATTTATCAAACAGAATTTGATGCCTAACAACTAAGGAGATATTAGGATAGAGGGCCAAATGCATCATCAAAATGGTAGGTCTGAAGAAGCATCCTAAAATAGGAGTAAAAAGTAGGAAATTGGATACGGTTATGAAGAGAAATCCAGAGTTTGGGGGCAAAGAAAGTTGAGGTTACATCTGACAAAGGTGGAGCAATGCAAGAGGTTAGAATTACAGTCAGAAATATCTTGGAGGGTTGTGGGGGTACAAGAAGTTGCAGAAATCAAAAGCTGCAAAGATATGGAAAGATATATAAAAAAAATTAAAATTTTAAAATTGAAACTTTGCCTGTCTGAAAACTAATGTGGGCCAGTGAACAGAAAGGTTGTTAAAGAACAGAGGCAAAAGGCAGGAAATTATAAAGTGGTTAACCTGACGTTGGTTGATGGTAGGATTTAAGGGTCCATTATTAAACATGAGACTGTGAAATACTTTGAAGTATATGGTAAAATAGGGCTGAGTCAGCATGGGTTCAACAAGGAGAGGTCGTGCTTGATATATATGCTAGAATTCTTTGAGGAGACAATGATTAAATTAGACAAAGTTAAAAATTACACAACACCAGGTTATGGTCCAACAGGTTTATTTGGAAGCACTAGTTCCCAAAGCTAGTAAACCTTTTGGACTATAACCTGGTGTTGTGTGAGTTTGTCCATCCCAGTACAACCCCAGGCACCTCAACATCATAAATTAGACAAAGGAGAGTCAGTGACCATGATCTCTTTGGATTTCCAGATGGTCTTTGACAAGATGCTACACAGGAGGCTATTAAATAAGAGTCGAAGTTGTTAGAAGCAAGGTAGTGGCATGGATAGAGGATTGGCTGACGGGCAAAAGGCAGAGAGTAGGGATAAAGGGTCTTTTTCAGAATGGTAACCAGTGACTAGTGGAGTTCCACAGGGGTTAGTGTTGGGGCCACAACTATTTATGTTATACATGAACAATCTGGACAAAGGAACTGAGGGCATTATTACTAATTTTGCAGATGACATAAAGATAGGTGGAGGGACAGTACTGTTGAGGAAGCAAGGAGGCAATAGAAGGATTTGGACAGACTAGGACAGTGAGCAAAGAAGTGGCAAATGGAATACCATGTGGGAAATTGTGAGGTTATGCACTTTAATAGGAGGAACAGTGGCGTAAACTATTTTGGAAATGGGGAAAGGCTTTGGAAACCTGAGCCATCAAGGGACTTGGGAGTCCTAATTCAGGATTCTCTTAAGGTTAAAATGCAGGTTCAGTTGGCAGGAAGGATGGCAAATGCAATGTTAGCATTCATTTCAAGAGGTCTAGTATACAAGTGCAGAGATGTGCTGCTGAGGCTGTATAAGACTCTTATCAGACTACATTTGGAATATTGTGAGCAGTTCTCCGTATCTGAGAAAAGATGTTCTGGTATTGGAGGGGGTCCAGAGGAGGTTTACAAGAATGATCTTGGGGATGAAAAGTTTGTCATGAGGAGTGGTTGAGATCTCTGGGCCTGTACTCAGTGGAGTTCAGAATGATGAGGGGGGATCTGATTGAAACTTCTAGAATATTCAGATCCCTGGATAGAGTAGGCGTAGAGAAGATGCTTCCACTAGCCGGAGAGACTTGGACCCAAGGGCACAGCTTCGGAGTGAACAGATGACACTTTAGAACCGAGATGAGGTGGAATTTCTTCAACGATTAATCTGTGGAACTCAGTGCAACATTTTTAAAAATTCTGTAACAGGATGAGGGCGTCACTGGCTAGACAGCATTTAGTTGAGAGTCAACCACATTGCTGTGGGCCTGGCGTCACATGTAGGCCAGACCAGGTAAGGATGACAGTTTCCTTTCCTCAAAGATATTAGTGAACCAGATGGGGTTTTCCAACAAGTGGCAAGTCATTTAGAGTAGTCATTAAATTCTTAATTCCAGGTATTTATTGAATTCAAATTCTACCATTTGTTGTGGTGGGATTCAAACCTGAGTCCCGGGAACATTATCTGGATCTCTGAATTAACAGTCCATTGATAATACCACTAGGCCATTACCTAGTGGTAAGGTGGTGGAGGCCAAGTCATTAATTGTATCAGAGAGAGATAGGTTCTCAATTAGCAAGTAGATCAAGGGTTAAGGGAGAAGGCAGAAGAAAGGTTGAGAAACATATCAACCATGAATGAATTATGGTGAAGATTCAATGGACCACATTCTGCTTCTATATAGTCTTATTACAGTCTTCTTATAGTCTTATAGTCTGCCTGCATTTGAACCTAGCCACTGCTGAGTCTAAATATGTAACTATTATTTAGACATAGCAACGTCATGTAGGAAAAGCAGAACAGGCTGAGATTTATGTAATAGCAATTGTAAATGCTTGAAAGCCAGAACTAATATAAAAGTTTCTTGTTTATTTTTCTTCATTATGCCAACGGCCCTTTTAAAAGACATACCTCAGTGTTCTCGGAGCTATGGGGCAGACCCGTATGGAGCAAAGCCAGAAATATACAGGCAAATGGGATATTTATCCAGCCGGGAGCTTCTGTGCAAAACTTTTTTCCATGCATTTTCAAAATATCCTCACATCTTCTTGAAGACACTAAATTGATCTCATCCTGCTCATTAGAAGATACAGATGTCTAGACAACTAAAACTAATTTAGATTTGGCAAGCAGCGCTGTCTGGAATCCTAGCCATTTACTCTCAAGAAAGGAACTATCAGAGGGTTAGATCCTGAAGTTTTGAATCTTAGATAATAGGTTGGTGTGAAGCAGACAGCATTCACATTCTGGAAAGGAGAGAATGTCTGTTTATTCAGGGGTCAAATAAAAAAAGTCATAGAGTCATCGAGTTGCACCACACAGAAACAGACCCTTCGGTCCAA
This sequence comes from Chiloscyllium plagiosum, assembly GCF_037043375.1. Lineage (NCBI taxonomy): Eukaryota > Metazoa > Chordata > Chondrichthyes > Orectolobiformes > Hemiscylliidae > Chiloscyllium > Chiloscyllium plagiosum. The sequence continues at coordinate 118,665,954 of NW_028270144.1, read as the reverse complement.
CTTATCCATGCCAACCAGAAATCCCAAATTGATTGAGTCACTTTTCCCAGCATTTGGCCCATATCCCTCTAAACCCTTCCCATTCATTGAGTCATACAGCACAAAAACAGACCCTTCGATCGTCCAACTAACCCATGTCAAACATAATACCAAACTAAACTAGACTCATCTGCCTGCTCCTGGCCCATAACCCTCCAAACCTTTCTTATTCATATCCATAACCAAATGACTTTTAAACATTGCATTTGTGCCCACATCTATTACTTCCTCAGGAAGTTCATTCCATACATGAACCATGCTCTGTGTAAAAAATACTCGCCCCCATGTCTTTTTTAAATCTCTCTCCTCGTACCTTAAAACTATGATGCACACATCCAGGTGCCTTTTAAATGTTGCAATTGTACCCATCTCCACCATTTCCTTGTTCCATACAAGTACCACTGAAAACGTTGCCCCTCAGAACCCTTTTAGATCTTTCCCTTCTCATCTTAAACCCATGCCTCTAGTTCTGGACTCCCCTACACTGGGCAAAATACCTTGTCTATTTACCATGCCCCTCATGATTTTATAAACCTCTACAAGGTCACCCCTCAGCCTCCGACGCTCCAGGGAAAACAGCCCAGGCCTATTCAGCCTCTCCTTTTAAGTCAAACTCTCCAACCCTGGCAACATCCTTGTAAATTTTTCTGGGCCCTTTTGAGAGCAGTGTGGTGGCTCAGTGGTTAGCACTGCTGCCTCCCAGCACCAGGGACCTGGGTTTGATTCCAGCCTTGGGCGACTGTGTGGAGTTTGCACATTCTCGCTATGTCTGTGTGAGTTTCCTCTGGGTGTTCTGGTTTCATCCCACAATCCAAAGATGTGGAGGTTGGCTGAATTGGCCATGCTAAAATTGCCCATAGTGTCCAGGAATGTATAGGTTACTCTTGGTAAATATAGAATAATAGAGCAGGAGAATGGGTCTGAGTGGGATACTCTTCGGAGAGTTGGTGTGGACTCGTAGGACAGAAGGACCTGTTTTCACACAGTAAGGATTCTATGAAGGTTTGCAACATCTTTCCTATAGCAAGGACACCAGAACTGAACACAGTATTCCAAAAGTGGCCTGATGGACAAAGCTTCAAAAGTGCAGATGGTGAGAGAGATCCCTTCTCTGTCCAAACCTAACTTGCAATTGGTTGAGAAAAGGACAAGCACTAAACCCAAGAATTTAATCTCTTATTCAAACATCCCTCTGCCTCTTGGCCCACTCTCAGGAGAGGACATTAAATTCCATCCCTTTTCTTTGGAGTAACTTGCAGCAACACCACCACCTGCAATTTCCCCCCCAAGGCACTCACCATCCTCACTTTGAAATACATCGTCGTTCCTTCAGTATTGATGGGTCAAAATCCTGAAACTCCCCTCCTAAAGGCATTGTGGGTCTACCTACAGCATGTGAACCTACAGTGGTTCAAGAAGGCAGCTCACCAACACCTTTTTGAGAGGCAGCAATGGATGGGCAATAGATGCTGACCCAGTCAATGATGCTAAGTCCCACAGGTGAATAAGCCTGTTTACTTATATGACCTTGTTCCTGCATTTCCCCCCTCTGTTCCTGAAACACAGGACTTCATTCCTTAGTGGTCTGCAACAGAGGATGAGGTGGCTGGAGAATGGAGGGCACGGGGGAAAGGAAAAACAAGGCTCACTGATATGGGTTGGGGCCATGGGCTAAGAGTAGCACTGGGATTTCTGATCCTCTTATCAGAATTGCCCCACATCAGTCTACCAAGACCAGTGAAATAAGAAAACACAAACCTGCAAATCTACCTCAGCCTCTGAGACATTCATTGATTGGCTCTCTGCTGGTAATGGTAATAAGGATTGTTGATAGAAAGTAGACCACATTGTGGTCAGAGAATAAGACCAACCATTTTATTAAGTAGTCAGAAGGTGATGGTGTAGTGGAAATGCCACTGTGCTAGTGACCCAACCCCAGGTTAATATTCTGGGGATGTGGATTCGAATCCCACTATGGCTGTTGGTGGAATTTGAATGCAATTAAAAAGTTAGCATGGATCACCACTACTGATTGTCAGGAAAACCCAATCTGGTTCACTGCTGTCCTTTAGGGAAGGAAACTGCCATCCTTACCTGGTCTGGTCTGCATGAGACTCCAGACCCACAGCAATGTGGTTGCCTCTTAACTGCCCTCTGGGCAATCTAGAACGGGCAGCAAATGCTGGCCTAGCCCAGTGACACCACATTGCTTAAATAAATCAAACAATGTATAAACTATTAAGAGAAGGTTGGAAGAGAGGACATCTCTGGCATACCTCCCATTCAGGTTCCAGTGCTATGTATACTATCATCAACGTGGTAAGGCTCTTTACAGTCGCTATTATTAGAGTAAAGATATAGTTCACCCTTCAATCAATGGCACTGTTAAAGACACAGGCACTTTGTTTTGTATTTTGATATGACTGTACTACAGTGATATCCTGGATAACATCAGATCTACTTGCAATCTTAAAAAAGTACATAAAAGTGTAATTTGAAACATAGGATGTAAGCCCCTGACAACTGGAAATCTTCATTCATTTCTCATTCATTACCCTGAGGTCAGGGAAATTATTTCCTGTTTAAACTCCCTGCTCCTCCCATCAAGTAATGACAAAAGGAAAATTTTGCTGCCTTCTCCACAAATGCGCAACTTATCAATGCAGCAGAGGTTGGAATTTATCAAAGGTTATCTCAGAAACAATGCAGCTCGCATTAGTTAGTCGGCAGAATGACAGAAGAATCAAAAATAAAGAGGACATTAGTTTTAAATCAGAGCTGAGACACTTAATCAGGAAGCACACTCTCACAGAAAATATTAGCACAATTACAACTTGGAAAGACTGAAGTCATCATTTTTGGTTTCCACTTCAAATTCCATTGCCTAGCTCCCAAGTCGATCCCTCTTCCTGAGATGAAAGCAGTCTGTTCACAGCTTATTTGAGTCCCTAACCTTGCCTGAGTTTACCTTAGCTCATATGCTGCTCCTACCCTCTGCCATACTTCATTACCCCTAGACGTGGTACGTGGCATTGCCGGTCTCCCACATTCTCTCCTCTGCAAAGTCAAGATCACTCAAAACTCTGCTGACCTTGATGCAACTCTCACCGAGCCCTGTTCACCTATCAACCCTGTAATTGCTGGCTGGCATTGTCAAGATTGGGTTAATTTTAAAATTGTCATCCTTGGTTTCTAAGGTCTCCATGGCCTCAGCCCTCTGTAATTTCTGCAACCAGTCCATACAACTCTTTGAGGTATGTATACTAAACTAATTCCTGCCTCTTGAGCATCCCCGATTATATATATTCCATCGTTGCTGGCCACTTCCTCAGTTGCCTAGGTTCCAAGCTCTAGAATGCACTTCCTAGGCCACTGCTTCACTCTCTACCTCATTTAAGATATTCCTAAAAACCAACCTCTTTGGTCATGTTTTTGAGGAGTAGAGGGGTATTTCCTGTATATTCTGATCAAGATATAATGCTGTTGTGGTTCTGTTCGCCGAGCTGGAAGTTTTTGTTGCAAACGTTTCGTCCCTTGGCTAGGCGACATCATCAGTGCTTGGGAGCCTCCTGCGAAGCGCTTCTTTGATGTTTCCTCCGGTGTTTATAGTGGTCTGTCCCTGCCACTTCCGGTTGTCAGTTTCAGCTGTCCGCTGTAGTGGTTGGTATATTGGGTCCAGGTCAATGTGTTTGTTGATGGAGTTTGTGGATGAATGCCATGCCTCTAGGAATTCCCTGGCTGTTCTCTGTCTGGCTTACCCTATGATAGTAGTGTTGTCCCAGTCGAATTCATGTTGCTTGTTGTCTACGTGTGTGGCTACTAAGGATAGCTGGTCGTGTCATTTCGTGAAAGAATCGAATCCTTCCACAATGTGTCAGATACAGACCGCCAGTCAACAACCCACAAGCCAGGGAAACAGCCAAGCAGAACGGATTCAGGATGATCCAGGTAATGATCACAGACGCGCACAACCGACTTCACAGATACAGACATGAAATTGCGCGCCAAAAGTCGTTAATTTCAAAAACCACGAATCATGAATGGACCCGGACCATAGAACAGGCTGTCACCATAGGACAGAACAAGACAACACACCGCAAAAAAAGGGCACTAAAAGAAAAAATGGCCAAACTAACACACAACAAAGAGGACACCACAACACACACCTGGGTTAAAAACCTCTCCCACAGACAGCTCACAGACACGGAAAGAACAATACTGGCCAAGGGACTCAACTACAACCACAGGGACGCCAAGACAGCAGACTTCCTAGCAGCACTAGAATGCACATTCAGGAACAATGGACTGACAGAAGAGACACAACAAACAGTGAGATAAACTGTCGTACCTATGATAATAAGGAAAAGCCAAACACATAACCTCAACACCAAGGAGAGGGAAATCACTAAGAAACGATAAGAACATAATTATACTACCAGCAGATAAAGGCAGAATGACAGTCATCCTAGATAAATCTGATTACATCCAAAAAGCACAACAACTACTTGCAGATATCAACACCTACCAAAGGAAGGAATTTGACCCCACACCACAACTCACCAATAGGATAAATAACACACTAAGGAATCTACAAAAAAACGGACAGATAACCAGAGCTGACCTACAAAGAATGAAACCTGAAAGCAACAACACCCCCAGATTCTATGGATTACTTAAAGTACACAAACCAGACATCTCACTCAGACCCATAGCATCACTGCCAGGGACACCATCATACAAACTGGCCAAAGAACTACAACAGAAACTGAAACACCTGGTCAGCGGATCCAAACACTCTATACAATCAACACAGGAATTCTTGGACATCATCAGAAATATACACATAGACAAAGAAGAAACCATGATATCATTCGACGTGACGGCACTGTTCACTTCGATTGACAAAACCCTAGCCAGAGAAACAATAGCCAACCTACTGGACATACAGAACAGAAAACAGGACGCTGAACCTATCAACAAAGACGGCATACTTAAACTACTGGACTTGTGCCTCACAACACACTTCACATTCAACAACCAGATATACGAACAAATCAACGGAACACCCATGGGATCACCAATCTCGGGACTCATAGCAGAGGCAGTTATGCAAAGGTTAGAACAAACAGTCCTACCACAAATTGAACCCAAACTCTGGGTCAGATATGTCGATGACACGTTTGTAATCATTATAAACACGGAAATAGAAAAAACACACCGGATCATCAATGCCACACTCACAGGAATCCGATTCACGAGAGAAGAAGAAAAGGATAGCCAACTCCCATTCCTAGACGTGATGGTACAGAGAACACCTAACGGTGAATTCACTACAAGGGTATACAGGAAAGCCACACACACAGACCAAGTCCTAAACTATGAAAGTAACCACCCCAACACACACAAACGAAGCTGCATCAGGACACTATTCAAAAGGGCCACAACACACTGCAGTACACCAGAACTGCAAAAAGAAGAAGAGGAACACCTATACAAGGTATTCGCCAAAAACGGATACCCGCGCAACTTCATCAACAGATGCCTAAGAGAAAGACCACGGAACGAGGACATACCACAACCAAAAGGACTAGCCACACTACCATACATCAGGAGCATCTCGGAACTGACAGCGAGACTACTGCGACCCCTAGGACTCATAACGGCACACAAACCAACAGCCACGCTCAGACAACAACTCACCAGAACGAAGGACCCGATACCCAACATGAGCAAAACTAATGTAGTGTACAAAATACCATGCAAGGACTGCACAAAATACTATATAGGACAAACAGGAAGACAGCTAACAATCCGCATACATGAACATCAATTAGCCACGAAACGACACGACCAGCTATCCTTAGTAGCCACACACACAGACAACAAGCAACATGAATTCGACTGGGACAACACTACTATCATAGGGCAAGCCAGACAGAGAACAGCCAGGGAATTCCTAGAGGCGTGGCATTCATCCACAAACTCCATCAACAAACACATCGACCTGGACCCAATATACCAACCACTACAGCGGACAGCTGAAACTGACAACCGGAAGCGGCAGGGACAGACCACTATAAACACCGGAGGAAACATCAAAGAAGCGCTTCGCAGGAGGCTCCCAAGCACTGATGATGTCGCCTAGCCAGGGGACGAAACGTTTGCAACAAAAACTTCCAGCTCGGCGAACAGAACCACAACAACGAGCACCCCAGCTACAAATCTTCGCACAAACTTTGAAGATATAATGCTGTTTACAACAGCGACCACACTTCCAAAGCACCTAATTTGCCATTACTGTTAAGAACTTTGAGACAGCCTGTGGTGGTAAGAGGCACTACATAAATGCAAGTCCTTTTTCTTCTCTTTAAACCCTGCACTCAAAACCCATGTGAAAGTTTGCAGCTTTGTAACAATAAGCTGCTATCCTGTATTGGATGAATTGGAGTGTTTTCCTGATTGCAGCTCACCCAGGAACTATTGACTCCTCGTGCAAAGGTGGGAAAAAATATTTCAGTTCCCAAACACTGTAGTTCACAAAGATCCAACAGGCACAATTCTGCACAAGAAAAGACAGAACGGGCCTCTGGATAATTCAGGTTTTACCTCCAGCCGAGAAGGAAGGTGAGGAATAGATTCTTTTGAGAGCACTTTGAAGAGTTTGCAGTTCCTTAAGCCAAAGTAAATAAACTCTGCTCTTGTTTGGAACATTTTCAGTTTTTAGAATGTCCCGTAATACCCAAGATCAATAAATCACACCCCGAAATAACCGTTCAAGTTGTCAAGACCTTGTGCCTTTCTGTTATATTTATCTTCTTGGATGGGCACATCAGACCCTCGAGCAATCTTGTGGTGGTATTGTCAATTACTCATAATTACTGAGGCAGGGTCATTCAGGGGGCACGTCAAAAGTTCAGGACATGACAGATAGGACTTTCTTTTATTCATTCATGGGATGTGAGTGTCTCTGGCTAGTCTTTATTGCCCGTACCTAATTGGCCCAGTACGCAGCGAAGGAACAACCACACCACTGAGGGTCTAGAGTCACATGTAAGACAAACCAGGTCAGGAGTTTTTTAACTCACTCATGGGTCTCACGGCTGGGCCAGCATTTATTGCCCATCACTAGTTGCCCTTGAGACGGTGGTGGTGAGCTACCTTCTTAGATTGCTGCAGTCCATGTGCCATATGTACACCCGCAGTGCTGTTAGGGAGGGAATTTCAGGGTTTTAACCCAGCGACTGTGAAGAAAAGGCATTATATTTCCAAGTCAGGATTGTTAGTGGCTTGGAGGGGAACTTGCAGGTGGTGGTGTTCCCATCTATTCGTTGCCCTTGCCCTTCTAGTTGCAAGTGGTCGTGGGTTTGGAAGGTGCTGCCTGAGGATCTTTGGTGAATTTCTGCAGTGCATCTTGTGGACGATACACACTGCTGCTACTGAGTGTCGATGGTGGAAGGAGTGGATGCTTGTGGATGTGGCACCAATGAAGTGGGCTGCTTTGTCTTGGATGGTGTCAAGCTTCTTGAGTGTTGTTGGAGCTGCATCCTTCCAGGCAAGTGGGTACTATTCCATCACACTTTTGACTTATGCCTTGTAGATTGAGGACAAACTTTGGGGGAGGTCAATTAATACTGCATTATTCCTATCCTCTGATCTGCTCTTGTAACCATTGTATGTATTTGGTGACTCCAGTTCTGTTTCTGGTCAATGTTAAGCCCAGGATGTTGATAGTGGAGGATTCAGTGATGGTAACTCCACTGAATGTCAAGGGGTGGTTGTTGATTGTCTCTTATTGAAGATAGTCATAGCCTGACATTTAAGTGGCACAAATGTCACTTACCACTTGTCAGCTCAAACCTGGATATTGTCCCAGTCTCACTGCATTTGAATATGGACTGCTTCAGTACCTGAAGAATAATGAATGGTGCTGAACATTATGAAATTATCAGCAAACATCCCCACTTCTGTCATTATGATGGAAGGAAGATTATTGATGAAGTAGCTGAAGGTGATTCAGCCGAGGATACTACCCTGAGGAACTCCTGCGGAGAGATGTCCTGGAGCTGAGATCACTGACCTCCAGTAACCACAGCCATCTTGGTAGATTTTGTTTCCTAGATGACATCGGTGAAAGAATTGGGTTCTTGCCAAAAATCTATAGTCTTCTTGGGATAGCTTTTAATTCCAGGTATTTGTTAATTCAAATGTCATTATCTGCCACTGTGGGATCCAAACCCATGCCAACAGCAACTTAGCCTGGTTTTCTGATTACAGGAGTCCCTGATTTACAAATGCTTGACTTACAATCGCTTGTACCTACAAACACGATCCCACACACACATGTACTTTTAAGGACCTGATATATGAGCATTTCCCGAACTTGCAAACAGCTGCTTTCCATTGTCCTGCATTGTGTACCGAAAAGTTGGGATTTCAGAATGGACCCCATTTGCAACCCGGCGACTGGCAAAGAAATCTTAATATCATTTATTGTATCCGATGCGGTCTCCTCTACATCGGGGAGACTGGGCGCCTCCTGGCAGAGCGCTTTAGGGAACATCTCCGAGACACCCGCACCAATCAACCAAACCGCCCCGTGGCCCAACATTTCAACTCCCCCTCCCACTCTGCCGAGGACATGGAGGTCCTGGGCCTCCTTCACCGCCGCTCCCTCACCACCAGACGCCTGGAGGAAGAACGCCTCATCTTCCGCCTCGGAACACTTCAACCCCAGGGCATCAATGTGGACTTCAACAGCTTCCTCATTTCCCCTTCCCCCACCTAATCCTAGTTTCAAACTTCCAGCCCGCACTGTCCCGGACTTGTCCGACCTGCCTAGCTCCTTTTCCACCTATCCACTCCACCCTCTCCTCCCTGACCTATCACCTTCATCTCCTCCCCCACTCACCTACTGTACTCTATGCTACTTTCTCCCCACCCCCACCCTCCTCTAGCTTATCTCTCCATGCTTCAGGCTCTCTGCCTTTATTCCTGATGAAGGGCTTTTGCCAGAAACGTCGATTTTGCTGCTCGTCGGATGCTGCCTGAATTGCTGTGCTCTTCCAGCACCACTGATCAAGAAATCTTACTAAATAGTTTCCTGGTGTGAAGGTTAAGCTTTAAAAAGGTGTAAAGGCTTACTTTGCAATGCTGGCACAAACATACTCCACAGCTATCAGGGGTGGTGCAGCATGTGTCAATTTGGTCTACAGCAGGGATGAAATCCATACACAGGCACAGACATGAACATCAAAATGACCAAAAGAAGGAAATTACTTCATCTAGATGGTTTATGTTTTCTTTCAATTTGTCTGATTTTACCAGACCTGCCAGACTGGGCTTGATGAATCTAGTAAGCTTCTTTTCTTGTGCAACTAGGTTGAACTATTTTCACTCCCAACAGGCAGCCTTTATTTCTGTCAGTTGTAGCTGAGTTGGTAACACTCTAACGCAGAAGGCTGTGCGGTGAAATCTCACGACGGTGACTTCAACACCAAACCCAGGTTGGTGCTCTGCAGTGTGAGTGCTACACTGTCAGAGAAATCATCCCATCTCTCATGTGGACGCGAAACATCCCCAACACCTTCAGAATAAGAGCAAGCAAACAATTGTCATGTGTTCTGGTCAATTTTATGCTTCGGAATCAATTTGACCAGCAACGTGTTATTTGGTCAGTGTCACATTGCTGTTTGTGGGATCCTGCTGTGCTTTAACAGGTTATGTAGTCTGTGACACATTGCTGCATGTGAAACCCTACTGTGCTCCAACAGGTATGTAGTCTATGTCACATTGCTGATTGTGGGATCCTGCTGTGCTCTGACAGGTTATGTAGTCTGTGTCACATTGCTGCTTGTGGGATCCTGCTGTGCTCTGACAGGTTATGTCATCCGTGTCAGATTGCTACTTGTGGGATCCTGCTGTGCTCTGACAGGTTATGTAGTCTGTGTCACATTGCTACTTGTGGGATCCTGCTGTGCTCTGACAGGTTATGTAGTCTGTGTCACATTGCTACTTGTGGGATTCTGCTGTGCTCTAACAGGTTATGTAGTCTGTGTCACATTGCTGCTTGTGGGATCCTGCTGTGCTCTGACAGGTTATGTCATCCGTGTCAGATTGCTGCTTGTGGGATCCTGCTGTGCTCTGACAGGTTATGTAGTCTGTGTCACATTGCTACTTGTGGGATCCTGCTGTGCTCTGACAGGTTATGTAGTCTGTGTCACATTGCTACTTGTGGGATTCTGCTGTGCTCTAACAGGTTATGTAGTCTGTGTCACATTGCTGCTTGTGGGATCTTGCTGTGCTCTAACAGGTTATGTAGTCTGTGTCACATTGCTGCTTGTGGGATCCTGCTGTGCTCTGACAGGTTATGTAGTCCGTGTCAGATTGCTGCTTGTGGGATCCTGCTGTGCTCTGACAGGTTATGTAGTCTGTGTCACATTGCTGCTTGTGGGATCTTGCTGTGCTCTGACAGATTATGTAGTCTGTGTCACATTGCTGCTTTTGGGATCCTGCTGTGCTCTGACAGGTTATGTAGCCTGTGTCACATTGCTACTTGTGGGATTCTGCTGTGCTCTAACAGGTTATGTAGTCTGTGTCACATTGCTGCTTGTGGGATCCTGCTGTGCTCTGACAGCTTATGTCATCCGTGTCAGATTGCTACTTGTGGGATCTTGCTGTGCTCTGACAGGTTATGTAGTCTGTGTCATATTGCTGCTTGTGGGATCCTGCTGTGCTCTGACAGGTTATGAAGTCTGTGTCACATTGCTACTTGTGCGATCCTGCTGTGCTCTGACAGATTATGTAGTCTGTGTCATATTGCTGCTTGTGGGATCCTGCTGTGCTCTGACAAGTTATGTAGTCTGTGTCACATTGCTGCTTGTGGGATCTTGCTGTGCTCTGACAGATTATGTAGTCTGTGTCACATTGCTGCAAGTGGGATCCTGCTGTGCTCTGACAGATTATGTAGTCTGTGTCACATTGCTGCTTGTGTGATCCTGCTGTGCTTTAACAGGTTATGTAGTTTGTGTCACATTACTGCTTGTGGGATCCTACTGTGCTCTGTCAGATTATGTAGTCTATGTCACATTGCTGCTTTTGGGATCCTGCTGTTCTCTAACAGGTTATGTAGCCTGTGTCACATTGCTGCATGTGGGATCTTGCTGTGCTCTGCCTGGTTATGTAGTCTGTGTAGCATTGCTGCTTGTGGGATCCTGCTGTTCTCTAACAGGTTATGTAGCCTGTGTCACATTGCTGCATGTGGGATCCTGCTGTGCTCAAACAGGTTATGTAGTCTGTGTCACAGTGCTGCATGTGGGATCTTGCTGTGCTCTGACAGGTTATGTAGTCTGTGTAGCATTGCTGCTTGTGGGATCCTGCTGTGCTCTGACAGGTTATGTAGTCTGTGTCACATTGCTGCTTGTGGGATCCTGCTGTACTCTGACAGGTTATGCAGTCTGTGTCACATTGCTGCATTGGGATCCTGCTGTGCTCTGACACGTTACGAAGTGTGTGTCACATTGCTACTTGTGGGATCCTGCTGTGCTCTAACAGGTTATGCATGCTGTGTCACATTGCTGCTTGTGGGATCCTGCTGTGCTCTGACAGGTTACGAAGTCTGTGTCACATTGCTGCTTGTGGGATCCTGCTGTGCTCTGACAGGTTATGTAGTCTGTGTCACATTGCTGCATGTGGGACCCTACTGTGCTCTGACAGGTTACGAAGTGTGTGTCTCATTGCTGCACCTGGGATCCTGCTGTGCTCTAACAGGTTATGTAGTCTGTGTCATATTACTGCTTTTGGGATACTGCTGTGCTCTGACAGGTTATGTAGCCTGTGTCACTTTGCTGCCTGTGGATTCTTGCTGTGCTCTAACAGGTTATGAAGTCTGTGTCACATTGCTACTTGTGGGATCCTGCTGTGCTCTGACAGGTTATGTAGCCTGTGTCACATTGCTGCATGTGGGATCTTGCTGTGCTCTAACAGGTTATGTAGTCTGTGTCACACTGCTGCTTTTGGGATCCTGCTGTGCTCTGACAGGTTATGTAGTCTGTGTCACATTGCTGCATGTGGGATCCTGCTGTGCTCTAACAGGTTATGCAGTCTGTGTCACATTGCTGCTTGTGGGACCCTGCTGCGCTCTGACAAGTTATGTAGTCTGTGTCATATTGCTGTTTGTGGGATCTTGCTCTACTCAACAGGTTGTGTAGTCTGTGTAACATTGCTGCATGTGGGATCCTGCTGTGCTCTCACAGGTTACGTAGTCTGTGTCATATTGCTGTTTGTGGTATCTTGCTGTGCTCTAACCGGTTATGCAGTCTGTGTCACATTGCTGCTTGTGGGATCTTCCGAAGCACTGTATTGGCTGCAAAGTTTTTTAGAATGTCTGAGAGCCTGGATGGTTCCATATAAATGCAATCTCATTTTATATCTGAGACCGGTAAGTTTTTGTTAAACAAAGGTATCAAGGGATATGGGCCATTGGCAGGTATAATGAGTAACATGATCCCATTGAGTAATGGAACAGGCTTGAGGGGCTGAATGACCTACAGGTATTTCCATGTTCCTATGCAGTAACTTTGATGCGGCAATCTTGAAGTGATTTGGTGCTGAAAAAACACACTTTGGGTTAATCATTGCATTCAAGGAGCCATGGATACCGATGCCAAAGATAGCTCTCAATTCCATCATGTGGCCAATTGTAAGTCGATTCCCCTCGAGATTTGGTGTACATATGGATTTATAGCAATCTTTCAGATTTTCAGCTTCATCTAAAGCACTGATATAAATGCTCTGAATCTCAAATGATCAATGGATTTTCTTAACCAGTTGACCCTTCCTCTCCTAAAGGCAATGATTGTGGTACAGAGGGAGTTACTGTTACCTTGGTAGAAATGTGAATTTTATCAATTTTCAAACTGTTATCCTGCTTTTCTTATCCCAAGATGAATTAACAAACAGCCAAACACTTGAAGCTCTATTAAACAGCACATGTTGTATATACTCATTGCCCGTGTATTAAGTTCACCAAAAATGCTTTGTTGCAGAGATAGTCACATTACAGCATAAGCCTCGCGATATCTCCCTTCCTCAACCTCCAACCTATATCTATGAGGTTATCCCAGGTATCCGGTTTGTAATTGTACCATGCCATTAGTTTTCTTTCCTTATTTACTCTCAAAAACCATTCCATTATATTGTGGTTTTGAATGGTATGAATTTTTTTTAAAAATTAGGTTTTAGGTTGAGCAACACATAAAAAGAGCTACTTACAGCTCAATGATTTTGAGTCGCCAGTTCAGAATTTAAAAAGTAACTCTAAATGTAAATATATACCAGCTGGCTTTTTAAGAATGCTGCCGTGACTTCTTGCGGGGTTAGTTATTTTTGTTCCAGGATTTAACTGCAGAGGTTAATATAAAATGGAGCTAACATAACTTATTTCTTTCAGTTCTAATAGATTTCTTTGCTACTTTTTCAATCTTAACAAATTGTCACCTCAAAAGGTGTGATGCTATAGTGGGTGCTTGCTATAATGTTGCAAGAATGCATCACACGCAAATTAAATTCTTATTCACTTCCAATTTTCCTCACACAACAGATTAAAGGCATAAATTATGGCAGTTCCACAGATGCCATAGCTCAGCATAGATTGGAGACCAAAATATGAACCTCTCCTGGTTTATAACCGTCAGCAACATAGGCACATGTTGAAGTAAAGGAAGGTGATGGCTTTAAGGAGTTATCAGTAGATTTTTAGTCGAGAGACTTAGGCAACGTGCTGGGGGCCTGGGTTTGAATCCTGCTATAGCAGATGGTGGAATGTGCATTCGATAAAAATCTGGAGTCAAGAGTTTAATAGTGACCATTGCTGACTTTTTCAGGGAAAAACCCATCTGATTCACTAATGCCCCTTAGGTTGAATGAATATTGGTTACTATATTGCCGTAGTGGTCTGTCACTGGACTAATCAATCCCATACTCCAGGTTAATGTCCTGTGGACATTGGTACAAATCCAACCATTCAGTCAAAACCTGGAAAGGAGGAAAGCTAGGCCAATGTTGACCATGTCAATAAAAATCCACCTAGTACACTCATGCTCTTTAGGGGAGGAAACTGCCATCCTTCTCTGACTCTAGACCCACAGCAATGTAGTTGACACCTAACTGCTCTCTCGACAATTAGGAATTAGCCACAAATGCTGGCCTAGCCAATGATGCCCTCATCCCATTAATTAATTTTAAAAAGCTGGAAGGATTTGATGATCCTGGTGAGCATTCCCACCTAAATTCTGCCCTTCTTGAGTTGTTCCCTTTCCCTCTCTCAAGTTTCTCCACATGCATTTGGCAAATGAAAATCTGACGTGGACCATTGCAATCAGGTTGAATTGTGAATCGTTTTAAAAAAAAACTGCTGCTCAAAAAAATATTTCTTGACATATCAAAGAATGATAACTGAGTGCAATTTGATGAGTGCAGCTGGAAGCAGGGCTATCACCAAAAAAAAAGCATTATTTCAAGAGCATACATAGACCATCTGTGTGCAATCTAATTTTAAGAAACTGAAAACGAATTTTAAAGAAAAACATTTGCTCGTCAAAATGGATTACAGTCATCAATTTCTTAGTAAAATAGAAAAAAATGATTAATTCAAAACCCATTAAAAGTGTTCCTATCAGTGGCCAAAAGAAACAGTTTACGTTTTGGAGCTTTCTCAAAGGCTGACAACTGAACATAATCAGCAGAAACCTATCAATTGTGCGTGTGTGTGTGAGAGAGAGAAAGAGAGTGTGAGAATCTGTGTTTGCATTTGTGTGTGTGCGTGTTTGTGTATGTATGTGTGTCTGTGTGAGTGTTTGTGTCTTTGTGAGTGTGTGTGAGCATGTATGTGTGAATGCATTTGGGAGAAAGGGGAGTGCAACCATTTTTTTGGACGTGAATGGTTTTTTTAGATAAATTGTTTTTAGTCTAGCACAAATGATTATAGAAAAAGTGATTTGCACAATTTCAATTTGCTACTTAGGTTTAGGGCAAATCAAGGCAAAGAGTAAATGCATAATGAGCTTGACTTCCACTGATACCTTAAAGGACAGCAGTTTCTGAATGGTTAAATCACTTCAATTATCCTTTCCAGTCTTTCGCTGTCCAATCTTGTATCTTGACCAATAGCATCTAGAAAGCTGTCAGCAAAAGAATAGGCAAAATCCCCGAAATGCTGACAGCTCAGGAATAATGTTGATCCCAATTTGCACATCAAGGTAAATGATTTGTAATTTAAACAGTGGGAATACTCGACATGACTTGACTCATATAGGAAGTGAAAAGAAGGCATTCAAATGGCTAAAAGACAATTCTAAATATTGATTTTCCTTTAGAGAGTAATCTAACGCCATGGTCTCCCCAAAATTTTGAATTTTACAATAAAACAGAGACATTTGCTATCTTAAGGACTTCATTACATACACAAAATTGTGAAATAGGAGTAGGCGCAGCCCCTTGAATATTCTCTATCATTTGACAATATTGTGGCTCATGTATTTATGCCTTAACTCCATGTTCCTGCTACTGCAACCATTTGAGTCACAAGTTCCAGAGTCGGCAAGGTACTTAGCTGCGTCCAATGGGATTCTGGGCACTAGTCTCGTTCACAAGCGCTCCTGGGGGTCTTGCAGTTGGTTTGGTCAGGCCTACTCAAGGTCAGGTCACCATAAGGTCAGTTCTTGTTCCCGCTCTGCTCGGGCCTCAGCTCTGGGTTTCTATGAGGCGGTCAGGCTTGTAGGAAGCTGATAGGCCCTTAGTTCCCCTGAGCTTGCAATTCCCAGCGTCGTAGTCGAGCCTTGTTGGTTGTAGAATCTTTAGACCTGAAAGTAGATTTAAGAGAATTTCAGATTTAAAGATTCTACAACTGACTTAAGAGAATTTGTCAGTAATTTTGATAGATGTAAAGTTGAGATTTAGTAGAGCAGAGCTATTAGAAGGTATGTAAGAATAAGATCTGCTGTAGGCAGTTCGCAAAGTATTGCCATGCTCCAGCGCCATCTTGAAATCTTCCATTACACAGAGAGGCATGTCCACAAGGACTCTTACCAATTTTAAGAGATGCCTCATCGAAAACATCCTATCAGGATGCATCATAAAGTGATATGGCTCTTCCCAAGGCCACCAGAGAATCATGCACGCAGCCCAGTCCATCACATAAACCAGTCTTCCATCCATTGACTCCCTCCATATATCTTGTTGCCTCAGGAAAGAAACCGACATGATCAAAGACCCCTCCCAGCCTGGTGGTACTCTATTCCAGATTCAAGAATAAGGTCTTCCCCGCATTTAGCAGACTTTTGAACAGACCTGTCAAATGTTAATTCTGACCTCTCTCTCTCTCTCTGTCTCTCTGCACCTCCTCTGCAGCTGTAACACTTTATTCTGCTCTCTATTCTGCTGACCTCTATTTGCCTGGATAGTATGCAGAGCACTTTATACTGTATCTCGGTAAATGTGACAACAAGAAATCAATCAATCAGTTAGTCAAGTTTCTGTTTACCACCAAATCAATGACCCTATCTCCAATAGGCTTGTGAGAGAAGGTTCCATAGTCTCACCACCCTCAGAGAAACAAAATGACCCCCATCTTCATCTGAAATAGGAGATGTCTTTTTAAATTGTCTCCCCTAGTTCCAATCTCTTCCACAAGGGAAAACATCCTCCTAGCATCCACCTTGTCAGTTTTTCTCAGAATCTTACATGTCTCAAGAAGATAAGTTGTCAATTGCCTTAACTCCAATGAATACAGGCCTAACCTGTCTAATATCCCTTCATAAATTAACCACTCATCCAGGGAGTCAGTCAAGCAAAGCTGTTTTGAACTGTTTCTGATGCAAGTATGTCCGTTTTTAAATAAGGAGATCATAACAGTAAACAGCACTCCAGATGTGATCTCACTAATGTCTTGTACAACTTCAGACAAACATTTCTCTGCTTTATATTTCATTCCCATTGCAATAAATAGCAACATTCTATTTGCCTTCCTATTCACTTGCTGTACCTGGACACCAATTTTGTTTTTGTGATTCCTGGACCAGGATGCCCAAATCTCAGAGTTCTTAACCTTCTCCATTTAAATTGCTTACTGTCTTTCCATTCTTCCAGCCAAAGTTAAACAATTAAACTTAACGTTTAGTAATTAACATTTTGATATACAAAGGTGCAAAAACTTATAAGCCCAAGTTTCTATTTTCAAAAGGTCACAGGACCAGGACTGGGGATACATGATGGCTTAGTGTTATTATCACTAGACCATTAGATCCAGAGACTGAGAAACCATGAGGACTGCAGATGCTGGAGAGTCAGAGTGAAAAGTGTGGCATTAGAAAAGCACAGCAAGTCAGGCAGCATCCAGGGAGCAGGACAGTCATGTTTATTATATTCCTGATGAAGGGCTTATGCCTGAAACATTGACTCTCCTGCTCCTCGGATGCTGCATGACCTGCTGTGCTTTTTCAGCGCCACACTTTTCAACGCTATTAGATCCAGAGATCCAGGTAATGTTCTGGGGACCTGAGTTTGAATCCTGCCATGGTGGATGTTGGAATTTGAATTCAATGCTAATCTGGAATTAAGAGTCTAATGCTGACCATGAAGCTATGATGATTTTCAGTGAACCATCTGGTTCACTAATGTGCTTCAGGGAAGGAAGTCTGCTCTCCTTACCTGGTCTGGCCTACATGTGACTTCAGATCTCACAGAATCTTAACTACCCTCAGAGCAACTAAGGATAAGCAATAAATGCTGGCCTAGCCAGCGACACCCTCATTCTATGAATAAATATATTTTTTAAAAAGGCTGACAATGCTGCTTTGTCGGCTCAAAATCATAGCCATTATCCAATTATTCTACTCCACCTCAGACCAGGCACCATTTTCACAAATCTCTTCCAGGAACAGGAGTAGGCCATTCCACTTTCCGGGTGAAAGTGGGTACTGTAGATGTTGGAGATTAGAGTTTAGATTAGAGTGGTGCTTGAAAAGCACAGCAGGTCAGACAGCATCCGAGGAGCAGGAAAATCAATGTTTTGGGCCAAAGCTCTCCATCAGGAATGAGGCTGGGAATCTCGGGAGTGGAGAGATAAATGAGGGGTAGTAAGGCTGGGGAGAAGGTAGCTGAGAGTGCAATAGGTGGATGGAGGTGGGGGCGAAGGTGATAGGTCAAAGAGGAAGGTGGAGCAGATAGGTAGGAAGGAAGATTGACAGGTGGGACTGAGCTGGCAGGTTGGAACTGGGGTAAGGTGGGGGGGGCGAAATGAAGAAACTGGTGAAGTCCACATTGATGCCATGGTATTGGAGGGTCTCAAGGAGGAAGATGAGGCATTCTTCCTCCAGGTGTCGGGTGGTAAGGGAGTGGCAATAGAGGAGGCCCAGGACCAGTAAGGAAGTGGCGATGGAGGAGGCCCAGGACCAGTAAGGGAGTGGCGATGGAGGAGGCCCAGGACCAGTAAGGGAGTGGTGATGGAGGAGGCCCAGGACCAGTAAGGGAGTGGCGATGGAGGAGGCCCAGGACCAGTAAGGAAGTGGCGATGGAGGTGGCCCAGGACAATTAAGGGAGTGGCAATGGAGGAGGCCCAGGACCGGTAAGGGAGTGGCGATCGAAGAGGTCCAAGACTTTCCACTTTCCAACCTTCTGTAACCTTTCCCAGGCCTTGACATCCTTCTTAACAAGTGTTAACTGGAGATGGACATAGTTTTCCAGCTGAAGTGAAGCCAGTCTTTAACAATGCTTGACCACTGCCATTGGTGTTTAACACCATTTCTTACACTCTCTCTTTCTTATCTCAGCTGTGTTCTGAACTTATTCCTGCTGCTTGAACTGATCTCAGCTGTTACATTCTCTAGGCGGCAACATTAGTTACACAGATTCCCATCTTGCGATTTTCAGGAACCACATTCATTAGTGGCAAGAGAAGGCCCTGAGGGGAGGAACCCATTCTGAACTGATTCTTTTAAGTAGATGAAAGCTGGGGCCCAGAAACGCTGACTCCTTTACCGGGGTGAGTGAAATGGTAACTCGCAACCCTTGGCCTAAAACTAATACTTGTGCCCGAGTAAAAATGGAAAACTAATTCATGAAAAATTTGGCAGAGCCACAGAAATTTATTAATTCAGGTTTGTGCAATTAATTAACCTGACAGTGCATTCAGAGATGGAACCAGTGCAATAACTCATATTTTTCGAGTATCTTCAGTGCAATTCAACATGCTTTACTGTGGAATTATTTAGGAAAATTTCATACCAAGCCTTTTTAAAAAATCATCCATTCTTGGTGGGTGCATCAGACACAGTTTTTTTACTGGAAAAACACAGCAGGCCAGGCAGCATCCAAGGAGCAGGAGAATCGACGTTTTGGACATAAGCCCTTATGCCCGAAACGTCGATTCTCCTGCTCCTCAGATGCTGCCTGGCCTGCTGTGTGTTTCCAGCATCACATTTTTCAACTCTGGTCTCCAGCATCTGCAGTCCTCACTTTCTCACAGTTTTTTTACTGCCATTCTTAATTGCTTAGAAGTCAATTGAGGGCTGACTATATTTCTGTGGAGCTGGAGTTACATGTAGGTCAGACCAGGTAAGTACAGCAGATTTCCTTCCCTAAAGTATGTCACATATATTAGGACATATAGTAATGCAATATAATGGGAGATGACCAAATGTTTGGTCAAGGATGTAGGTTTTAAGGAGCAATTTAATGGAAAACAGTGAGGTGGAGAGTCAGATGGTTTTAAGGAGTGGATTCTAGAGGATTAGTGTCCAGGCAGTTGAAGAAACAGGAACCATTATCACAAGCATCATAATCTGGGATGCTCAGATACTAGAGTAAACTGAATGCAGATATTTCAGATGGCTGCAAGCGTGGTGAAGATTACAGAGACAGAAGTGGCTTGCAAGCAACGATGAACATTTTAAAACTGAGGTGTCACTTGACCTGGTGGTAGTGTAGGTTAGCAGGACCGGGTTTGTTAGGTAACTCATCCTGGAACCAAAAGAGATAATGCTGGACAATCTCAGCAGGTCTGGCAACATCTGTAAGGAGAGAAAAGAGCTGACATTTTGAGTCAAACTGACCCTTTGTCAAAGCTAAAAAAGGGGGAATACGGAGGTATTTATACGAGGCTGAGAGAAGGTGAGTCATGGCTCCAGAAGCAAAGGTAGCAATAAAGAGGTGATAATGACAGTCCATAGAGAGATTATAGGGAGATTAGGAGCTGTGAATGACCAAGGCTGAAGTCAGCGCTATGTGACAAAATATGTGGGGGATGGGGGGGATGGGTGAAGCAGAGGCAAAATGGAAAACAGGGCAGAAGGGTAGCAAAGGGGGAAGAGGAGAGGAAAAAGGTGATGAGAGAGTGGGGAGCGAGAGAAAGAGAGACAATCAAGAAATAAGAGGTACAGAACAGTGAAAAAAATATATAAAAAAGGGAAATAAAATAAATAAAATAAAATTGCGGAGCAGAATGAAAACAGAGGGGTTGAGATGGGATAATCATCTGAAGCTGTTGAATTCAATATTGAGACTGGCAGGCTGTAACGTGCCTAGTCGGAAGATGAGATGCTGTTCCTCAAGTTTGCGTTGAGCTTCACTGGAACATTGCAGCAGGCCAAGAATCTGCATTCTGCAGGGATTGTTCCCTCCAGGACAACCTAATCCACTCCTCCATCACACCTAACACCTCTCCCATCATACACGGCACCTTCCCATCACATCTAACAACTCTCCACACACACGGCACTTTCCCATCACACCTACACCTTCCCATCACACACGGCACCTTCCCATCACACCTACACCTTCCCATCACACACGGCACCTTCCCATCACACCTACACCTTCCCATCATACACGGCACCTTCCCATCACACCTAACACCTCTCCCATCACACACAGCACCTTCCCATCACACCTAACACCTCTCCCATCACACACGGCACCTTCCCATCACACCTAACACCTCTCCCATCACACACGGCACCTTCCCATCACACCTAACATCTCTCCCATCACACACGGCACCTTCCCATCACACCTAACACCTCTCCCATCACACCTAACACCTCTCCCATCACACACAGCACCTTCCCATCACACCTAACATCTCTCCCATCACGCACGGCACTTTCCCATCACACCTAACACCTCGCCCATCACACACGGCACCTTCCCATCACACCTAACACCTCGCCCATCACACCGGCACCTGCCCATCACACACGGCACCTTCCCATCACACACGGCACTTTCCCATCACACCTAACACCTCGCCCATCACACACGGCACCTTCCCATTACACCTAACACCTCTCCCATCACACACGGCACCTTCCCATCACACCTAACACCTCTCCCATCACACCTAACACCTCTCCCATCACACACAGCACCTTCCCATCACACCTAACACCTCTCCCATCACACCTAACACCTCTCCCATCACACCTAACACCTCTCCCATCACACACAGCACCTTCCCATCACACCTAACACCTCGCCCATCACACACGGCACCTTCCCATCACACCTAACACCTCTCCCATCACACACGGCACCTTCCCATCATACCTAACACCTCTCCCATCACACCTAACACCTCGCCCATCACACACGGCACCTTCCCATCACACATGGCACCTTCCCATCACACACGGCACCTTACCATCACACCTAACACCTCTCCCATCACACCTAACACCTCTCCCATCACAGCTAACACCTCTCCCATCACACACGGCACCTTCCCATCACACCTAACACCTCTCCCATCACACCTAACACCTCTCCCATCACACCTAACACCTCTCCCATCACACACGGCACCTTCCCATCACACACGGCACCTTCCCATCACACACGGCACCTCTCCCATGCAATCACAGAAGGTGCAACATCTGCCCCTTTACCTCTTCCATGCTCACCATCCAAGGCCCCAGACACTCATTTCAGATTAAGCAGCGTTTCACTTGTACCTCTTTCAATTTGGTCTATTGCATTTGTTGCTCCCAATGTGGTCTCCTCTATATCAGAGAGACAAAATGCAGACTGGATGATCGCTTTGCTGAGCACCTTCGGTCTGCACGCAATCATGTCCCGGGCCTTCCCGTTCCTTGCCACTTTGACACACAATCCTGCTCCTATGTCCACATGTCTGTCCTGGGCCTGCTGCAATGTTCCAGTGAAGCTCAACGCAAACTGGAGGAACAGCATCTCATCTTCCAACTGGGCATGTTACAGCCTGCCGGTCTCAACATTGAATTCAACAACTTCAGATGATTATCCCATCTCGACCCCTCTGTTTTCATTCTGCTCCGCAATTTTATTTCATTTATTTTATTTACCGTTTTTAAAAAAAAAAATAATTTTTTTTTCAATGTTGTGTACCTCATATTTCTTGATTGTCTGTCTTTCTCTCGCTCCCCACTCTCTCATCACCTTTTTTCTCTCCTCTTCCCCCTTTGCTACCCTTCTCCCCTGTTTTCCATTTTGCCTCTGCTTCACCCATCCCCCCCATATTTTGTCATATAGCACTGGCTTCAGCCTTGGTCATTCACAGCTCCTAATCTCCCTATAATCTCTCTATGCACTGTCATCATCACCTCTTTATTGCTACCTTTGTTTCTGGAGCCATGACTCACCTTCTCTCAGCCACGTATAAATACCTCCCTATTCCCCCCTTTTTTAGCTTTGACAAAGGGTCAGTTAGACCCGAAATGTCAGCTCTTTTCTCTCCTTACAGATGCTGCCAGTCCTGCTGAGATTTTCCAGCATTTTCTCTTTTGGTTTCAGATTCCAGCATCCGCAGTAATTTGCTTTTAACTCATCCTGGAGTTCAGTTACTAGTGGGGTACCCCACAGATCTGTTTTGGGTCGACTGTTGTTTGTCATTCTTATAAATGAGCTGGATGAGGGCAGAGAAGGATGGGTTAGTAAATTTGTGAATGACACTAAGGTCGGTAGAGTTGTGGATAGCGATGAAGGATATTGCAGGTTATAGAGGGACATAGATATGCTACAGAGCTGGGCTGAGAGGTGCAAAATGGAGTTCAATGTGGAAAAGTGTGAAGTGATTCACTTTGGAAGGAGTAACAGAAATGCTGAGTGCTGGGTTAATGGTAAGATTCTTGGTAAGTGCAGAGAGATCTCGGCGTCCACATACATAGATCCCTGAAAGTTACCACTCTGATTGATAGGATTGTTAAGAAAGTATACAGTGTGTTAGCTTTTATTAGTACAGGGATTCAGTTTCCGAGCCATGAGGTCATGCTGCAGCTGTACAAAATTCTGGTGCGGCCGCACTTGGAGTATTGTATAGAGTTCTGGCAACACATTATAGAAAGGATGTGGAAGCTTTGGAAAGGGTTCAGAGGAGATGGCTTGGTATGGAGGGAAGGTCTTATGAGGAAAGTCTGAGGGAACTAAGGCTGTTTTCATTACAGAGAAGAAGGTTGAGAAGTGACTTAATTGAGATACATAAGATAATCAGAGAGTTAGATAGGTTGGACAGTGAAAGCCTTTTTCCTCCGATGGTGATGGCTAGTACAAGGGGGACATCGCTTTAAATTGAGGGGTGATAGATATAGGACAGATGTCAGAGTTAGTTTCTTTACTCAAAGAGTAGTAGGGGTGTGGAATTCATTGCCTGCTACAGTAGTAGACTCACCAACTTTAAGGGCATTTAAAAGGCCATTGGATAGACATACGAACAAGAATGGAATGGTGTAGGTTAGATGGGCTTCAGATTGGTTGCACAAGTCAGTGCAATATCCGGGGCTGAATGGCCTGTACTGCGCTGCAATTAGATTAGAATACAGTGTGGAAACAGGCCCTTCGGCCCAACAAGTCCACACCAACCCACCAAAGCGCAACCCACCCATACCCCTACATTTACCCCTTACCTAACACTACGGGCAATTTAGCATGGCCAATTCACCGACCTGCACATCTTTGGACTGTGGGAGGAAACCGGAGCACCCGGAGAAAACCCATGCAGACACGGGGAGAACGTGCAAACTCCAGACAGTCAGTCGCCTGAGGCGGGATTTGAACCTGGGTCTCTGGCGCTGTGAGGCAGCAGTGCTAACCACTGTGCCACCGTGCCGCCCACAATGTTCTAAGTTCTATGTTCTACATGGGTATGGGTTAGGTCACCGCCCAAAGAGTTTTAGTGACTTATGTTTCTTGAGGGTAGAATGTAGGAAGCTGACCAGGAACGCAATGGAATGATCAAGTAGTAAAGTGTTTACAAATGTCCCCTGGGTTGGGAAGGAGAAGTACCAGCTCTCTCCCTCCTTATAGCTGCTATGTGTTATATTACTTATGCTCTCTGGATGACACTGCCAAATGCTGTTGAAGCTTTCATTGGATTTGAGTGTGATTGGCCAAGGCAGTATTTGCAGATCCATTGGAATTTGGAACAATCCCGTCAGCTATGGCCTTATTGTTGGGGCAACAGCCATGTGGAGCCAAGCGATGTCCCCCTTGTACTAGCCTACTCTTGCTCTGATCTGCTATGTTTTTTATACAAATGCTACCAATCCCCAATTGCCATTATGTATGCATGCAGTGCTGCTCGGGCATGAACATAAGACAAGTTCTAGGAACAGTTTTAAGCCATTCAGCCCATTGAGTCTGCTCTGCCATTCAATTATTATTGATATGTTTCTTAATCCCATTCTCCTGCCTCTCACTGTAACTCTTGAACCCCTTACAAATTAAGAAGCTCTCTTTCTCGGTCTTAGGTACATTCAATGACCTGGCCTCCACTGCCTTATGTGGCGATGAGTTCCACAGATTAACTAGTCTCTGGCTGAAGAAATTCTTCTTCACGTCAGTTGTAAAAGGTCATCCCTTCATCCTGAGGGTGTGTCCTCAGGTCCTAGTCTGTTCTACCAGTGGAAATATCTTCATCGCATCCACTCTGTACAGGGCTCTCAGTTTTTTGAAAGTTTCAATCAACTCACCTCTCATCCTTCTAAACTCCATTGAGTACAGACCAAGTGTCCTCAACCGCTCCCCATATGACAAGCCTTTCATCCTCAGGATCTTTCTGGTAAATATCTGCTGGATCCCCTCCAATGTTAGCTCATGCTTTCTTAGGCATGGGGCCCAAAACTGCTCACGACGTAGTCTGACCAGAGTCTTAGACAGCCTCAGTAGTACACCTCTGCTCTTGTTTTCTCACCCTCTTGAAATGAATGCCCTTCCTTCCTGCAAATTGAGCCTACATTTTAATCTTAAGAGAATATTGAACTAGGATTCCAAAGATCCTTTTTGCTTCTGATTTTCAAAGCTTTTCCCCATTTAGAAAATAGTCTACGCCTTCATATTTCCTATGAAAATGTATAACTTCACGTTTTGCCACTTCTTTCCTCATGCGTGTCAAGTTTTTTGACACATCAACAATGAAACAATGGTAATGTAGGTTCAAGTCAGGATGACGGGTGGCTTGGAGAGCAACTTGCAAAAGGAGGTTTTCCAAAGCGTCTGCTGGACTTGTCCTTGTAGTGGTGGGGCTCATGCACTTGGAAAGTGCTGATGAGGGAATCATAGCAAGTTACTGCACTGCACCTTGTCCTTCAGACACACTATTGCCACAATGTGACAGTGGAATGAATGAATGAGTGAACGAAGATGGTGGTTGGGAATTCCAGTGTTTGTGAGGATGGACCACAACCTGGGAAGATCTATGGAAGTACCAAACTTTATTGACAATGTGTAGTTCTTTTTGATAAAAATGGTCTTTTAGCCAACGATTGACTGCAGATTTGAATTCAGTGTCTGCCTGAGGAGAGACAGTTTGGAATATTACATCTGATGAAGTATTCATGAGGCTTCAAAGGAAGAAAACACACCGCAAACTAAAGTTATTATTTCCAGTGAGTAATTCAGATCATGAACCTGATTTTAAAAAGAAGATATTAGTGTGACCAAAAGGCATACTTGCATTTTCCCTCTTTCAAGAATACACAGGGGCAGGGTATAAAGTGAACTGCAACCCTAGTCTGTCTGTGTCAGTGCCTGATGTCCTGGTGGATGAACAAGTATGCTGTGTGGTTCCGAACTCTGAGAAGAGCCATTTAAACACCTCTGCACTGCACTGATTCTGAGTGCTGTCTCAGAATCACTGTCAAAAGAAATTAGGACAAAAGAATTTTCAACCAATCTACAAAGCCAAAAATCTTGAAATCAACTATTTAATTACTAACTTCAGTGCTACGAGGATCATCCACAGCATTTGCCATGATGTTCAACAATCCACTCTCATAAACAGCTCAGAGATTGATTAGTATATGTTTTTGCAACATTTATCTTTTTAGGCTTACCTCTTAGTTATAAGCTGTATCATGTGTTATGGAGTCATAGAGTAATACAGCTTGGAAACAAACCCATCGGTACAACTCTTCCATTTTGACTAGACATCCCAATCTGACCTAGTCCCATTTGCCAGCATTTAGCCCATATCACTCTGAACCCTTCCATCCAGAAGCCTTTTAAATGTTGTAATTGTACTACTTTCTCTGCAGCTCATTCCATGCACATACCACCTACTGTATAAAAACGTTGTCCCTTAGGTCCCTGTTAAATCTTTCCCCTCTCATCTCATGTAGTTTGGACTCCCCTACCCTAGAGAAAAGACTTTGACTATTAAGCCTATCCATACACCTCATGATTTTGTAAACCTTTATAAGGTCACCCCTCAGCCTCCAACACTCCAGGGAAAAGAACTCTAACCTATTCAGCTGCTCCCTATAACTCAAACCCTCCAACCCCGGCAGCATCATTTTCTGCACCCTCTCAAGTTTAATAATATTTTTCCATAGAAAGGTGACCAGAATTGTACACAATATTCTAAAAGTGGCCTCACTAATGTCATAGTCTTGGAGGTCTACAGCTTGGAAACAGGCCTTTCAGCACAAATTGCCTATCCTGTCCGGTTTTCACAATTAAACTAGTCCCATGTGTCTGTGTTTGGTCTATATCCTTCCATACCTATCCCATCCATGTGCCTATCTAAATGTTTCTTAATATGCTGAGCTGCAACATGACATCTCCATTCCTTATTCTGAGCTGCAACATGACATCTCCATTCCTTGTTCTGAGCAATGAAGGCAAGTGTGCCAAATACCTTCTTCACCACCCTGTCTGCCTGCAATTCCATTTCCAAGGGACAACATACCTTTGTGTTATTAATTCTTCTCACTTTTAGCAATTAATAAACTCATCTTTTTTGTTAACTTGAAATCCTGTTTGAATTGGCTCCTTTAAATCATAAGCGCAGCAGGTCAGGCAGCATCCAAGGAGCAGGAGAATCGACGTTTCGGGCATGAGCCCTTCTTCAGGAATCCTGAAGAAGGGCTCATGCCCGAAACGTCGATTCTCCTGCTCCTTGGATGCTGCCTGACCTACTGCGCTTTTCCAGCAACACATTTTTCGCTCTGATCTCCAGCATCTGCTGTCCTCACTTTCTCCTTTAAATCACACACTCACTCGGGTCCAGGAGAACCACATTCACAAGGGAAGCGATCCATTAAAAATTATCATTGTGGTGAACAATCGACATGGTGGATGAATAACCAACAAGAGATCATTCATTCCTCCTCCTCCAGAAACTGAACAGTTTAATTTTCTCACCTGACGTGGGGGACCTCTCCCAGGGACGAGTCTGACCCCAGTCAAGTTTCTTTTCCTGGATGACCTCAATCTTCTTGAAGAAAACAAGTTGATGTTCCTTAGGAATAACATTCCTTGTGCAACCGGATACTAACATGAGCTAGGGGAATAAAGAGCCATATAAAAGATAAATTTGGGGTTTCAACTGCATTATTTTGCACAGATGAAGCTTTTCTTTCACCTTTCGAACAGTTCATTGAGAAGGCCATAAGATGTAGGAGCAGAATTTGGCCACTCAGCCCATTAATGAGATCATGGCTGATCTGACAGCCCTCAATTCCACTTTTTTGCTTTCTCCCCATGGCCACCGACTCCCTCACTGATTAAAAATATACTTAACAATATACTTCAATATACTTAACAACCCTCCATGGTAAAGAATTTTACAGATGTGATATTTTATGAGAGAAGAAAATCCTTATTTCTGTATTAAATGTGTGACCCCTCATTTTGAGATTACACCCTCTTGCCCTAGACTCTCCTACAAGGGGAAACAACCTTATTGCATCTGTCCTGTCAAGTCCTGAAGAATCTTACATGTTCCAATAAGGTCACCTCTCATTCTTCCAAACTCCAACGAGTACAGGCCCAACTCACTCAACCTCCCCTCATAAGATAGTTCTTATATATCCAGTAGCAGCCTAGTGAACTTAAATATAGTTTGCATAAGACAGGAAATGCAATCGGAGAGCAGGAAGGCAAGAGGAAGGAATTTTTTGAATTTACCATTCAAATGGTTCTCTCAGACTATTCTCCATTATGCTTCCAGCACAATGACTGAATCATGAGTCCTTTAAAAATTGAACAGACTCCATGGAAATCGATGAGGACTAGGACAAACTAATCCCTACAATGGAGTCAATGAGCATTAGGAATGCCAGGAGCGGGCTTGAAACCTGAATCAGATTGTTTCTTTAAAAGACACTCTTGAAAAACAGAACATCAGAAAATCACATCAGACTCAAAGTTCCTCTCCTTGGAGTAGGCGATGAAAGATGGGTGAGTTGACCCTGGAGAGGTACTTGCCTCTTCTCACCTACAAGACGGTCCATGGATAATTTTCTCAACTCACCGCCAATTGATATTCGAATAAACTCCTACATGCACAAACTAACGAACTGATGAGGGGTGGAAGGGATGATAGATTCCTGCTTGCAAACCTTTCAATCTATCTGTAAAAGTATTCTCCCGGTGACATAATTCAGAGTAAGATGAAACGGGAGCTCTCAGATAGCCAGCTATGGTTTTCTATATTAAAACCAGTCCAGCTTCACTGGCAATGAAACAAGAGATCTATTCTGTACTAGGAGGTTTGTCAGAGCATTCACATTTGGTTTTATTACTGCACATTTTGAGAAATGAGTACATTTCTTCTCCACGATTCCCACTTGCATTCAGCTGCAGTTGGGAAGATTAGACAGATAACCGATTCATACAGCAAAAAAGTTATTTGCCAGCTTGCAATATTTTATGGCATCCCTTCCCTCCAATCCCCTGTCCTCCACGCCAAAACCTTAGGAAGTGCCTCTGATGTATTATGCAAAGCAAGCGCTTAAATCACTTTAAAACAGCATTTAAAAATGTGGCAGGCAAACAAATCATGTCAGCTGAAAGCTCAGTGAGGGTAATATTGAAGAATGCTAGGAAATAGAGGGCTGGCTGTGCAGCTTGCAACTCAGTTGATGACCTTTCCATTGACTTCATGGAAAGTCTCCTCGTACAGTATCAGGAGTTTAGCCCACGCCTGTACCCATTGTTGTCACAACTGCTGGCCATATTTCTGTGTCTACATTTAACATTGAGAGCTGCAGCCTCAGCATTTCTGATTCAATGTTGATACCAGCTTCTTCTCCCGAAGGCACAGACCACTGGGGCGCAGAAACCAGAATCTATTGAAAGAACCTGATTGACGATACGGCAAGGCTGAGAAATGAAGGGAGATTTTTCAGCTTGCTGCCTCCAACTAACATAGAAACAATTGAGTTATGAGCAAGCTGTGACATTCAATAAGATCATGGGGAGTGTCATAGAGTTATAGAGTCATACAGCAGGGAAACATACTCTTCCATCCATTCAATGCATGCCGACCATAATCCCAAACTAAGCTAGTTCCACCTGCTGCACTTGGTCCATATCCCTCCAAATATTTCTTATTCATGTACTTATACAAACATCTTTTAAATGTTTTAACTTTACCTGCATCCACCACTTCTTCTGCAAGTTCATTCCACATATGAACGACTTTCTGTGTAAAAGAATTGCCCTTGGTGATTTTTAAAAATCTTTCTCCTCTCACCTTAAAATAGGCTCCTTTATCTTAAAAAAAACCCTATCCTGGGGAAAAGATACTTACCATTCACCTTATCTATGGCACTTATGATTTTATAAATCTCTATAAGGTCACTCCTCAACTTCCTACGCTCAAGAGAAAAAGGTTCTAGCTATCCAGCCTCACCTGATAACTCAAACCCCCCATACCCAGCAACACCCTGATAAATCTGTTCTTAACCCTCTCCAGCTTAATAATACCCTTCCCATAACAGAGAGACCAGAACTGGATACAATGATTTGATTTGACCTCAACTTCACTTTCCTGCCTGTCTCCCACAGCCTTTGGCTCCTTGGTCAGTCAAGATTCTATTGCAATTGTAAAAATGTTCATGAGAAACACGCTTTCAGCATTTACACTGCAAGATTGCCTCAGGATATGTTTCAGTAAGATCATTTTTCAGTTTTCTTTGAACCAGGGCCCTTTAGCCCAAGGGTAGGACCAATACCATTGTGCCACAAGAGGGCCCTACCCTCTTTTTTTATTAACTTAGTTTTTCCTAATCAACCTGATAAGAGATGTTATTACACACTTCTGGAGCAGGTGGGACTTGAACCAGGGCCTCCCTGTCTAGAGGTGGGGACATTACCAGTGCACCAGAAGAGGGCCCACCTCTCACTCTTTTAAACTCCAATGGATACACATGTCACCTGTTTAGCCTGATTGAACATCTCGGATAGACGTTGCCTGATACAAACTGAATACAAAATGTTTTATTACAAGTGTGATCATTCCCAAACTAGCTTTGTACCATAGCGCTAATGACCTGCAGTGAAGGAAGTATGAAATAAACACAAAAAAATGCTAGAGAAACTCAGCAGGTCTGGCAGAATCTGTGGCAAGAGAAACAGCGTTAATGTTTTGAGTCTGATATAAGTTCAGAACACCAGGTAAGGATGGCAGAAGGAAATTTGTCATCCTTAATTGTCTGGCCCACGTGTGACTCCAGGCCTACAGAAATATGATAAACATTTCACTGATCTCTGGGCAATTACCGATGGACAATAAATGTCATCTTAGCAAAGACACCAAGGTAGGTAAAAAGGTCTCAACTTATTCCATCATTGGTGCACTCGGTTTTTCCACTTCCAAAGCATAGTAGCAGCAATACTAAAAATTCACCAAAAGCTCATTACAAGACAACTTCTGAATCCACAGCCACTTCCATCTAGAAGGACAAGGGCAGCAGAAATATGGGAACACCACCTGCAAGTTCCCCTCCAAGCCACACACCATCCCGACTTGGGAATACATTGCAGTTCCTTCAGTGTCTCTGTGTCCCTGGAATTCCCTCCTTCAAGGCATTGTAGTTTAAGAATTGCGGTGGCTTATGAGTGCAACTCACCACCATCTTCTCAAGACAACTCGAGTTTGGAAATAAATGCTGGGAGCCCACATCCCCTGGATTAAATTTCCTTTTACTCACTCATGAGGTGTGGACTTCGTTGGCTGGGTTGGTATTTATTGCCCGTCCCTCGCTGCCCTTTTGAAGGTGGTGGTGGTGAGCTGCCTTCTTGAACCACTGCAGTCCACCTGCTGTGGATAGACTCACAATGTAATTGCTGCAGTCCTTCTTTTCTGTGTACTCACTTCTGACATTGCGTATTGGGCCAGACAGCGTGACTCTTTAATGTGGCGATTGATTTCTGGCAGCTATTCAAATGAAGCAATTTGAACACTTGTTGGTCCAGATGATCTCATTATGAATGCTTGGCTGAGCTCCAAAAATTACAAATGACTCAAGGAGCTCAGCTGGAATTTTTTTTTATTCATTCATGGAATACTGGCAACAGCAGTGAGGTAAGCATTTGTCAATAATCTCTAATTTCCCTTCAGAAGGAAACTTGTGAGCAATCTACATCAACTACTAATTGGTTATGGAAGGGATTTCGTGGGTGGAGGGTTTACAAATGAAATGAAGAGGACAGAAGGAGAGTGGGCAACAAACAACGAGAAAACATTGACACCTGAGGAATGAAAAGGGGATGGGGATTGAGGGACTAATGAATGAGGTCTAGATGGTCTAATAGCCATAAAGAGCACTAAGTCAATGGCCCAGAGAACTGAGGTGGAACTTGGCACTCACCCTGACACATGCTGTCTTCGATCGTTGCTTCAGGCTGACCTGGAGAGAAGCCAGAACTAAATCTCGCCAGTCCATGTCTCATGGAGACTGAAAGTATTTAGGAATGGGAAGAGATGACAAGTTTGAAATTGTCAAGTCAGAAAATGTGTTTCTGACACAAAGGGAAGATCAAGCTCTACGCCACTATTTAAAACATAGGAACAGGAGTAGGCCATTCAGCCCCTTGAGCCTGGTCCGAAAGGCTAACTTGAAAAAATGGAACTGCTAGGATTACAAACTCAGGAATTCCTATGCACTTGGCAAGTCCTGTAACCCACTACGCCACCCCAGAGCCCTATGTCTGTGCTATTGCCAGAGATCCAGTTAGCTGAAATTACTGCTATGCAGAAGAACCTCAATTACTCAGCATTCGATTATCTGAATTTCAGATCATCCGGACAAGATCGCAAGGTCCCAATGCTTGGCTAATCTGTGTTATCCAGCATTCGATTATCCGAACAAAATACTCTCCGCCCATGTCCTTCGGATAATCGAGGATCCTCTGTAGATGGAGGCTGTGAATTAAGACTGAGTGAAGAGGTAAGTCCATTGTTAGGAGAGACTAGGACCTGAGGGCATAGCCTTAGAGTAAAGAGAAAACCTTTCAGAACGGGGATAAGGAGAAACTTCTTCAGCCAGAGAGTGGTGAATCTATGCTACTGAAGACTGTGAATGTATTTAAGATGGAGATTGATAGGTTCTTGATTGTCAAGGGATCAAGAGTTCCTGGGAGAAGATGGAAAAATGGAGATGGGAAACTTATCAGCCATGATTAAATAGTGAAGTAGACACGATGGGCTGAATGACCTAACTTCTGCTCCTGTGTCTTATGATCTTATGTCCAGTGCTGTGTTAAGAGATAAAGCTATCAAATGGCATTTGCTTAGCAAAAAACCTGTATATTCCACTGACTCCTGGGATGAGGGAGTTACCCTGTGATAAAAGATTGGACAGGCCTGGGTTGTGGGCATTGCTGGCTGACCCAGCATGTATTGCCCATCCCTAGGTGCCCTGTAGACGGTGGTGAAGGGCTGCCTTTTGAATCACTGCAGTCCATTTTGCATAGGTGGACCCACGGTGCTTAAGTACATTGAATGCAATAGTTTAGGAAGGCAGCTCGCCACCATCTTCACAGAATTGGATTCCCTACAGTATGGAAACAGGCCCTTCAGCCCAACAAGTCCAAACTGACCCTCTAAAGAGTAATCCTCCAGACCCATTCCCCTACTCCATATTTACCCTGATTAATGCATCTAATACTATGGGCAATTTAGCATGGCCAATTCACCTGACCTGCACATCTTTGGACTCTGGGAGAAAACCGGAGCACCCGGAGGAAACCCACACAGACACGGGGAGAATGTGCAAACTCCACACAGATAGTCACCCAAGGTGGGAATCGAACCAGGTCCCTGGTGCTGTGAGGTAGCAATGCTAACCACTGAGCCACCATGCCACCCCATTTAGGAGCAATTAGGAATCAGCAATGAATGAAGGCTCAGCCATTGGTGCCTGTATTACATGAAAGAATTAAAGTTGTCTAGTGAGAAAATACATTTTAAAGTTTTGATTTACTGGCTTGCTGTTGATTTTCTTAAGCCATCTTACTGTTCTGAAAATGTATGAATGGGCTCATCGAGATGAGAAATTATTGCATTCAAGAGTATAGTACCCTGGGATTCCTGGAGTTTTGTATAATGAATGGTGTCTTTTACAGAATTCTGACAATGCATCCTAAATCTGAGCTTTTGGGAATAGTTCACTCTATATCTACATGACATTTTTGATTAATATTCTTAAGTCTTGCCAATTTGTTTTATGTTCAGAACCAGTTTTATATTGAATAGACTCAAGTCCATTTGGGATAAAGCCTTTCAGAAATTGTCATAAGGATCAACAATTTATTAAATCATTAGAGAGAAGGCACACTCAATACCTCTGGGATTTGGAGTTGGATTGAATACCAGATGCGTGAAGGTGAACAGATATGCATGAGTGCTATAGTTCCCAAAACAATTTAACAGCTTTCAAAATAAAACTATGGAACATGTTTTTATGGGCGGCACGGTGGCACAGTGGTTAGCACTGCTGCCTCGCAGCGCCAGAGACCCGGGTTCGATTCCCGCCTCAGGCGACCGACTGTGTGGAGTTTGCACATTCTCCCCGTGTCTGCGTGGGTTTCCTCCGGGTGCTCCGGTTTCCTCCCACACTCCAAAGATGTGCAAGTCAGGTGAATTGGCCATACTAAATTGCCCGTAGTGTTAGGTAAAGGGGTAAATGTAGGGGTATGGGTGGGTTACGCTTCGGCGGGTCGGTGTGGACTTGTTGGGCCGAAGGGCCTGTTTCCACACTGTAAGTAATCTAATGTAGGCTTGGACTTCACAGAAGCTTGGAATTGTTAAGGCGCAGAAGGTGGCTGTTCAGTCCATTATTTAAGCACTGATTGTATTGCCTCGAGCCAACCTTTTTCCCATATCCCTGAACACTGTTTCTATCCAAATAGCCATCCAATGCCCTCTTGAATGCCTCAGTTGAACCTGTCTCCACCACATTTCCAGGCTGTCATATCACCCCTGCTTAGGGCAGCTTGGTGGCTCAGTGGTTAGCATTGCTACTGCACAGCACCAAGGGCCAGGTTCAATTCCAGCCTCAGGCGACTGTCTATGTGGAGTTTGCACATTTTCCCTATGTCTCCATGGGTTTACTCTGGTTTCCTCCAACAGTCACAAAGATGTGTAGGTTAGGAGGGTGACATGGTGGCTCGGTGGTTAGCACTGTTGCCTCACTGTGTTAGGGACCTGGATTCAATTTCAGCCTTGGGTGACTGTCTATCATCACCTGAGTTTACACATTCTCCCTGTGTCTGTGTGGGTTTGCTTCGGTTTCTTCCCAAAGGTGTGCAGGTTAGGTGAATTGGCCAAGCTAAATTGCCCGTAGTGGTCCGGAATGCGTAAGTTGGGTGCATTAGTCAGGGGAAATGTAGGGTAATGGGTCTGGGTGGGATACTCTTCAGAGGGTTGGTGTGGACTTGTTGGGCTGAAAGGCCTGTTTCCACACTGGAGGAATTCTGATTCATTTGCACATCTCTTCACAGATGCTGCCAGATATGCTGAGCTTTTTCAGCAACTTCTGTTTTTGTTTCTGATTTACAGCATCTGCAGTTCTTTCGGTTTTTATTTCATATTTCTGGAACTATTTTTGTAAATCATTTCTGCACACTCTCTAATGCATTCACGTCTTTCCTATCATGTGTCACCCACAAACACAGTAGGCCCCCCCATACCCGCGGGAGATATGTTCCAGGACCTACTGCAGAAGACTAAACCCCCATGAATAGGAGCGAATCCATTTATTTAAATGGGAAACATATCTTCCCGGCAGCCTCCTGGTCCTTCATTCTGGAACGTTCCCTTTTATATGTTCGTGCCGCGGGTAACTGAAACCACGGAAAGTGATTCGGTGGATACCGGGGGGGGGGGGTCGCCCTGTTTACATAAAGTGTAGCTGAGGTCTTCTACAACTTCAACATCACCTGCCTGCTCTTGTACACGATGCCCCTTTTAACAAAGCTGAGGACACTGTATGATTTATTTATTGTTGTTTCTACCTGTCCTGCCATCTTTGATGAATTGTGCAGATGCATATATCCTGGGCCCTCTGCTTCTGAGGCCCATTAGAATTGTAAACTCCATTCAATGTTGTCTTTTAAGTGTTCTCCCAATTGACAACTTTTTTAAGATTTCAGACTTGTTTCTCATTGGATTAAAATCCCACCATCAGCTGCAGTGGGATTCAAGCCTGGGTCCAAGGGACATTGCCTGGGTATCTGGATTACGAGCTCAGCAACAATGCCACATTGCACGCCCAGTCTCTGGAACGTGTTGTGGTGTGACAACAAATGTCACAGAATCACAGTCTTGTTATAGCAGAGCAGCAGGCTATTCAGCCTACCATGTCAATACTAGCTCTCTCTGAATGAACAAATCACTGAGTGTATCTCCCCATCACCTCCTTTTACACCTGCAAATTCTTCTTTTCAAATAATAGTCCAATTCCCTCTGGAATGCCTTAATTGAACCTACCTTCATCACACTCGTAGACGATACATTTCAGTTCCTAAATACTCACTGGGAGAAAATATTTTTCATGTGTTGTCATTGCTGCTTTTGCCAACTACTCTAAATCTGTGCCCTCTTGTTTATGATCTTTTCAGCAATGGATAAAGTATCTCCTTATTTACTCTGTCTTGGCCTCTCATGATTTTGAATACCTCCGTCAAAATGCCCCTCAAACTTCTCTTTGCCAAAGACAAAAGTCCCATTTCCTCTAATCTATTCACTCAACTGATGTTCCTCATCCAGGGTACCATTCCAATAAACCTTTTCTCTGGAATGCCTTCACATCCTTCCTAAATGTGGTTGCCAGAACTGGATTCAAATCCCAGTTAAGGCCATACCTGAGTTATATACAAATTCAACAAAACCTCCTTGCTTTCCGACTGTTTTGCAATTAGAGTCATACAGTCCATCCAGTACAGAAGCAGGCCATTCAGCCCACACCGACCCTCGGAAGAGCATCTCACCCTGACCCACTCCCCACCCTAAACTTCCCATTACTAATGGACCTAACCTACGCATTCCTGGACACTATGGGCAGTTTAACATGGCCAATCCACCTCACCGTCACATCTTTGGACAGTGGGAGGAAACCTGAGCAAAACCATACAGACACGGGGAGAATGTGTAAACTCCATGCAGACAGTCACCCAAGGATGGAATCGAACCCAGGTCCCTGGTGCTGTGAGACAGCAGTGCTAACCACTGAACCATCGTACCACCCTGAGATGTAATACCATCGAACATAGAATGTTACAGCCCAGTACAGGCCCTTTGGCCCTCGATGTTGCACCAACCTGTGAAATTAATCTGATGCCGAACTAACCTCACCGTTCCATTATTATCCATATATATATCCAATTCCCATTTAAATGCTCTTAACGTCGGCAAGTCTACTACTATAGCAGCAGACCGTTCCACATCCCTACTACTCTCTGACTGAGGAAACTACCCCTGATATCTGTCCTAAATCTATTTAAAGCTATGTCCCCTCATGTTAGCCTTCACCATCTGAGGAAAAAGGGCTCTCACTGTCCACCCAAATCTAACTCTCTGATTATCTTATATGTCTCGATTAAGTCACCTCTCAACCTTCATCTCTCCAATGAAAACAGCCTCAGTTCCCTCAGACTTTCCTCGTAAGAGTTTCCTTCCATACAAGGCAACATTCTGGTAAATCTCCTTTGATCCCTTTCCAAAGCTTCTACATCCTTCCTATAATGTGGTGACCGCAACTGTACGCAATACTGCAGGTGTGACCTTATGAGTGTCTTGTACAGCTGAAGCATGACCTTGTGGTTCCTACACTCAATCCTCCTTTTAATAAATGCCAACATGCCATATGCTTTCTTAACAATCCTATCGACCTGGGTGGCACCTTTTAGAGAGTTATGCACCTGAACACCGAGATCTCTCTGTTCATTTACACTGCCAAGAATTTTACCATTAGCCCAGTACTCTGCATTCCTGTTACTTCTTCCGAAATGAATCACCTCACATTTTTCCGCATTAAACTCCATTTGCCACTTGTCAGATCAGCTCTGCATCTTATCTATGTCCCTCGATAACCCACAACATCCTTCAGCACTATCTACAACTCTGCCTACCTTAGTGTCATTTGCAAATTTACTAACCCATTCTTCTAAGCCCACATCCAGGTCATTTATAAAAATGACAAACAGCAGTGGCCCCAAAACAGATCCTTGCACCACTGGTAACTGAGCTCCAGGATGAACATTTCCCATCAACTACCACCCTCTGTCTTCTTTCAGTTAGCCAATTTTTGATATAAACCACTAAACCATCTTCAATCCCGAAATTCTGTATTTTGTGCAATAGCCTACCATGTGGAACAATATCAAGTACCTTACTGAAGTCCATATACACCACATCAACCACTTTACCATCATCCACCTGTTTTGTCACCTTCTCAAAGAACTCAAT
Organism: Chiloscyllium plagiosum; assembly: GCF_037043375.1. Lineage (NCBI taxonomy): Eukaryota > Metazoa > Chordata > Chondrichthyes > Orectolobiformes > Hemiscylliidae > Chiloscyllium > Chiloscyllium plagiosum. The sequence goes on along the minus strand of NW_028270144.1, from coordinate 118,627,700 downwards.
AAGGTTAGATAGGCATGACCTACACTTCACAAAGCTGCGTTGACTATCCCAAATCAAATTACGTAGAACAGTCCATCTTCCGTAGTTACACCGGCACCACTCCCCATCTCTTCCTCCGCTACATTGATGACTGCATTGGCACCACCTTGTACTCCTGCGAGGAGGTTGAGCAATTCATCAACTTCACCAACACATTCCACCGCAACCTTAAATTCACCTGGACCATCTCTGACACCTCCTTCCCTTTCCTGGACCTCTCCATCTCCATTAAATCACGATTGACTTGACACCGACATTTTTTACAAACCGCACCTCCACCCTCTGGCCCCACCCCTCCAACCGTAGCAAGGACAGAACCCCTCTGGTGCTCACCTTCCACCCTACCAACCTTTGCACAAACCAAATAATCCGACGACATTTCCGCCACCTCCAAACGGACCCCACCACCAGGGATATATTTCCCTCCCCATCCCTTTCCGCCTTTTCAAAGACCATTCCCTCCATGACTACCTGGTCAGGTCCACGCCCCCCAACAACCCACCCTCCCTTCCTGGCACCCTCCCCTGCCACCACAGGAATTGCAAAACCTGCGCCCGCACCTCCTCCCTCACCTCCATCCAAGGCCCTAAAGGAGCCTTCTACATCCATCAAAGTTTTACCTGCACATCCCCATTATCATTTATTGTATCCGTTGCTCCCGATGCGGTCTCCTCTACATTGGGGAGACAGGATGCCTCCTAGCAGAGCGCTTTAGGGAATATCTCCAGGACACCTGCACCAATCTACCACACCGCCCTGTGGCCCAACATTTCAACTCCCCCTCCCACTCAGCCAAGGACATGGAGGTCCTGGGCCTCCTTCATCACCGCTCCCTCACCACCCGACGCCTGGAGGAAGAACGCCTCATCTTTCACCTCGGAACACTTCAACCCCAGGGCATCAATGTGGACTTCAACAGTTTCCTCATTTCCCCTCCTCCCCACCTCACCCCAGTTCCAAACTTCCAGCTCAGCACTGTCCCCATAACTTGTCCTACCAGCCTATCTTCTTTTCCACCTATCCACTCCACCCTCCTCCCTGACCTATCACCTTCATCCCCACCCCCATTCATCTATTGTACTCTATGCTACTTTCTCACCATCCCCACCCTCCTCTCATTTATCTCTCCACCCTGCAGGCACTCTGCCTGAATTCCTGATGAAGGGCTTTTGCTGAAAACGTCGATTTTCCTGCTCCTTGGATGCTGCCTGAACTGCTGTGCTTTTCCAGCACCAATCTAATCTAGAATAATGATAACATACAGATCAAAGCCAAAGGCTCTGCAATCTCCTCCATGGCTTCTCAGTGAACCTGAGGATAAATCCTATCCAACCCAGAGATCTTATCTATTTTCAGATCTTCCAAAATTGCAGAAACCTCCTCCTTGTTAACCTCCATCCCATCTAATCTTGTAGCCTGTATCTCCGTATTCTCATTAACATTTCCAATGTGAATACTGATGAAAAATATTCAATAAGCGCTTCCCCTATGTCCTCAGATTCCACACACAACTTCCCACTACTATCTTTGATTGGCCCTAATCTTACTCTCATCATTCTTTTATTCCTGATATACCTATAGAAGGCCTAAGGGCTTTCCTTGATTCTATCCGCCAACAACTTTGCATGTCCCTTCCTGGCTCTTCTTAGCTCTCTTTTTACATCTTTTCTGGCTAACTTATAACTCTCATGCCCCCTAACTGAGCTTTCATGCCTCATCCTCACAGAAGCCTTCTTCTTTCTCTTGACAAACCTTCAACTTCTTTAGTAAACCATGGCTCCCTCTCTCAACAACTACCTCCCTGCCTGATAGATATATACTTATCAAGGACCCGCAATAGCTGTTTCTTGAATAAGCTCTACATTTCAAGATTGTCCATCCCCTGCAGTTTCCTTCCCCATCCTATGCATCCTATAACTTGCCTAATCACATCATAATTGCCTTAACCCCAGTTGTACCTCTTTCCCTGCAGTAAATACCTATCCCTGCCCATTGCTATTGCAAAAATAACTTAATTATGGTCACTATCGCCAAAGTGCTCACCTACCTCCAAGTCTAATACTTAGCCGGGTTCATTCCCCAGTACCAAATCCAATATGGTATTGCCCCTTGTCGGCCTGTCTACATACTGTGTCAGGAAACCCTCCTGCACACATTGAACTAAAACTGACCCATCTAAACTACTTGAATTATAGTATTCCCAGTCAATATTGGGGAAGTTAAAGTCCCCCATAACAACTACCCTGTTACTCTCGCTCCTATCGAGAATCGTCTTTGCTATCCTTTCCTCTACATCCTGGAACAACTTTGAGGCCTATAGAAAACTCCTAACAGGGTGACCTCTCCTTTCCTGTTTCTAACATAGCCCAGCCTACCTCAGTGGGTGAGTCCTCAAATGTTCTGTCAGCTGCTGTAATATATCCCTGATTAACAATGCCACATCCCCTCCTCTTTTACCGTCATCTCTGTTCTTGCTGAAACATCTAAATCCCAGAATCTGCAACAATAATTTCTGTCCCTCCTCTAGCCATGTCTCTGAAATGGCTACAACCTCGAAATCCCAGGTACCAACCCATGATGCAAGTTCACCCACCTTATTCCAGATGCTCCTGGCATTGAAGTACACACATTTCAAATCATTGCTGGTGCCCTCTTGCGACCTTGTAAACCTCTCCCTGACCTCACTACCCTCAACCTCCTGTACACTGGAACTACAATTTCGGTTCCCATCCCCCCCTGCTACGTTAGTTTAACCCCCTCCTCTCCTGCCCCGAAGAGCATTAGCACATTCCCCAAAACGAACTCCAATTATCCAAGAATCCAAAACCCTCCCTCCTGCACCATCCCTGCAGCCACATGTTCAGCTCCGTGCTCTTCCTGTTCCTTGCTTCACTACCATGTGGCATGGGCAACAAACTAGAGATAACAACTCTGTTTGTTCTAGCTCTAAGCTTCCACCCCAGCTCCCTGAATTTCTGCCTTAGATTCCCACCTTTCTTCCTACCTATGTCGCTAGTGCGAGACTTGGTGCTGACTTGGTGCTGCTCCCCCTCCCCCTCAAGGATCCCGTAAATACAATCAGAGACATCACGAACCCTGGCACCTGGGAGGCAACACACCAACCGTGAGTCTCTCATTCCCACAAAACCTCCCATCTGTCCCCTAACTATGGAGTCCCCATTGACTAAAGCTCTGCTCCTCTTCCCCTCTGAGCAAAGGGACAGACTCTGTGCCAGAGACTTGTGTCTCATTGCTTACCCTTGGTAAGTCATCCGCATCCCCCCCGCCATCCCCCAATAGTATCCAAAACAGTATACTTGTTGTTGAGGGGAACCACTACCGGAGATCCCTGCACTGCCTGCCGGTTCCCTTTCCTACTCCTGGCGGTAATCTGTCTACCTTCTTCACGTGGCTGTGGAGTAACTAGTTCCCTGTTACTCCTCTCAATATCCCCCTCTGCCTCCCGAATGATCCAGAATTCATCCAGCTCCAGCTCCAGTTCCCTAACACGATTCTCGAGGAGCTGGAGTTGGATGCACTTCCCACAAGTGAAGTCAGCATGTTAACCACATGCTTTATTAACTCCTCTGCCTTTCAATAAGTTCTGCATGTATAAATAGAGTTTCTTTGACTCCCGCATCATACAATTACAGACGCATTATGACCTGGAGGTGGCCATCCGGCCCATTGTGTCTGCACAGCTCTCCAAATGAATATCGGGCCTTAGTGTAATTTTCTTGCCTTTTCCCCCCATATATTATTTGCATTTAAACAATCCACTAACGCCCTCTTGAATTCCTCAGTTGAACCTGTCCCCACCACATAGTGCTTTCCAGAACCGAACAATCTTTTGTGTGAGTGTTAAAAGATTTTTCTCACAGCTCATCAGCATCTTTTGCAAATCATTTGAAATCTGTGCGGTCTCGTACGTGATCATTTAACGAGCAAGGACAGTTTCTCCCTATCTACTTTGTAAATCTTTTCGAGTTGTTATAGCATTTTGTCCATGTTCGTCCTTACAAAATGAGTCAATTCACATTTCACTGCATTGAATTTCAATTGCCACCTGCCTGCCCACTCCACTAACCTGTCTATGTTCTGTCGAAGCTCTGCATTGGTCTCCTCATGGTTCACAATGCTTTCTCGTTGTATATCATCTGCAACTTTTCAAATTTAGGTGATATATGTGCTCATATATGTTGAGGAAAACAACAAACATTCTTTCTGAGCATGTTTACAATTTCCTGAGTTATTTCGAGTTGAGAAAAGTTTCATGAAAATGTCAAAATTATAATATGCTGCAACTCTCCTTCCTCAGGTAATTAACTTACCTTAATGAAAGGACACTTGGAATGATACATTGTGTTCAGTGAACTGAAAGTACACATTTGAATTGTTCCTAACTGAGTATCTGCAGCTGCCAGGTTCTGTCAGTGCTTTGCTCAATACCTTTCGAGTTCAACAACTTCAAATCTCGCATTTGTTTTCGAGAAGGATTGCAGACTGACACCTGTAAAGCAAGCAATTATAAATGTCACCTGAAGTTTCATCAAAGCTCCAACCTGTATGAACAAAAGATTGTTACCACATCAGAAGATTTTACTTTCCTTTACCAAGTTACCATGATCTCCTAAATGAAACACTGCCAAACGATAAGCTGTATTTACTATTGTAAATGTAGATAACAGTGGTGTTTAATTGAGATTATCGCTTCGATGTTTAAATGGAAAGTTCACAGAATTATTGCAGTGCAGAAGGAGGTCAGTTGCCTATTAATGCCTTCACTGGTTCAGTTACCGAGTGAATTTAGAGCATCATTTAGTGTACCGTAGATGACAACATATAAGTAAATGTTTGATGCCTCACATAATTGCTCTGAAATGATCTCCACTAAGAATAAAAGTGACCACTGTTGAGGGTGGGGTAGTTTCAAATGTTATCCCACACAAAGAATGGATATGTGTGTCTTTGTGACACAGTGTGTGTCATCTGCTTGATCAGTTGTTCAGTTGCAAGGCATCAATGTGAGTAACATGCATTTGTGAGGTGAAGAATGGAGGTTGGCTGCTAACCCAGGAATGGCATATGGTGGTTGTGAAGGAATGTTGACTTAGGAGTATGCAAAATGATGATTTTTCAGGCCAGAACAATCAAGTCAGTTTATATACTGGGTCAATTTACGCACTGCATTTACAGATTCACAGTTTATTTATAATGCAGAAGGAGATCATTTGGCCCAGCATGTCTAAGCTGGCTCTCCAATGAGCATTGTGACAATCCCACTCATCTGCCTTATCCCTGTATCTCTTGCACATCATTTCTGATCAAATAATCATCCCTCTTGAATGCCTCAATTGACTGTCTCCATCACATTTCCAGGCATTCTCGACCAAACCATTTGATGTCTGGAAAGATTGCTCCCAAATCACATTTGCTACATTTGCAAATCATTTTAAATCTGTGCCCTTTCATTCTCACCACTTTTATGGATGGGAACAATCTCTCCTTACCTACTCTATTCACATCTTTTATGATTTTGATAACTTCTATCAGATTTTGTCAGCCTTCTTGTCTCCAAGAAAATCAATCCCAGCCTCTCCTCTCTAACTTTATCACTTTTTTGTAAATGTTTTCTGCACTCTCATCAATACATTCTCATCCTTCTTAAAATGCAGTGCCCAGTACTGTACAGAATACGACAGGGGTACCTTCACCAAGTTTAACATCTTCTTGAGTCTAATGACGCTTCATCAGAATTGAACAGATCTCCAGCATCTGCACTTTGTCTTAGTTTAACATCACCTCCTTGCTCTTGTACTCTGCCTCTGTTAATAAAGGATAATGTATGCTTTATTAACTGCTCTCTCCACCCGACCTACCATCTTCAGTAATCTGAGCACAAGAACACTTAGATCCCTCTGCTCTTGCCTCCTTAAGTATTGTACCCATTTTAGATTATTGTAACCTATTTTAGATTATTTATCCATGATTTTCACAAGGTAATTCATTACATGGTGCCATGGTGGCTCAGTGGTTGGCACTGATGCCTCACAGCACCAGGGTTCCACGTTCGATTCCAGCCTCGGGCGACTGTCTGTGTGGAGTTTGCACATTCTCCCTGTGTCTGCATGGGTTTCCTCTGGGTGCTCTGGTTTCCTCCCACAGTCCAAAGATGTGCAGGTCAGGTGAATTGGCCATGCTAAATTGCTCCATAGTGTTAGGAACGTTAGTCAGAGGAAAATGGGTCTAGGTGGATTACTCTTCGGAGGGTCGGTGTGGACTGGTTGGGCCGAAGGGCCTGTTTCCATACTGTAGGTCATCTAATCTAACCTCAAGTATCTCTGCATTGAACTTAATCTGCCACCTATCCACTTCACCAATTAGTCAATGTCCTTTTGGAGTTCCACACTCTCTTTCTCATAGGTCACAATGCTTCCATGTTTTGTATCATCCATAAATGCTGAAATTGTTCCCTGCACACCAAGATCTAGATTATTAATATGCATCAGGAAAAGCAACACCTCAACTGCAAACCTTCATTCAGCCCAAAAATATCCATGAACCATTACCCTGTTTCCTGTTATTCAGCCAATTCTGCATCCACCTTGCTACTGTCCCTTGTATTCCTTTTCTGTAGTCTGTGTGCAGCAACGTATTGAAGTCTATCGACATCACATCAACAGCATTACTCTCATCGACTCTCTTCAAAAACGCCCCAGCAAGTTGGTCGAACACAATTTCCCTTTTAGAAATCCATGTTGACTCTTCCGGAACAACCAACCTTTTACCATGTGACTACTAGTTCTACACTGAATAAATTTGTCAGGAAGCTTCTCCATGTAAGTGGCCATGATACAAACTGAACTATCTGTCAACTGGTTGAAGGAGGAGTTAGGGGTGGGATTGCAGCCAAAATGCCAACATGTTAAGTGGCAAGGAGTTAAAGGTGACAGAAAGTGCTGATGAAACGCGATGTGTAGGAGAAGTGGAAGTGTTGGAGTCTCAAAGGTCTATAAGTTCAAGCTTCAAACATTGCTAAAAAGGTTACTAACAATGTTGTTGGTGAACTAATTACGGTTGGTGCTTGGTTTTGGGATTTGGGGGAAGATGGGGATGCATGTGGTGAGATAATATCTATTTGCTTTTTCAAAAATTGGAACATCCAGAGAACTAATGGAGTTCAAGGGTGGGTGGGAATCTGGGTCTGCTTTTTATTTAACCTATTTTTCTAATCGGTTTATTCAGAGATATGATTACACACCTTTGGAACAGGTGAGTCTTGAACTCTGCTGCTTGGTCAAGGCGGAGGGATAATGCTACTGTGTCACAACAGGGCCCAACAAGGTCTGCTTTTCTTTTTAATTTAGCCTATTTTTCTAGTAACCCTATCACTCACCTCTGGAGCAGATGGGACTTGAACCTGTGTCTCACAGCCCAGAGGTAGGGTCTCTACCTTTGCACCACAAGGGGGGACTCTGGGTCTGCTTTGTAAAGGGTGTAGGTGATGAGTACCTGCTAGGCAGGCTATAGTCAGCTACCAAGGGAACCACATTCAAGAAGCTCCCAGAGAAGAATAATTAGTGATCCCTCATTGGCCATGTCGGGGTTGTCACACACGCCCATATCTTTCAGAGAAGGAAATCTGCCATCCTTATCTGGTCCAGCCTCCATATGACTCCAGCTCCAAAGCAGTGGCTGATATTTAACTTCCCCCTGGAACAATTAGGACGTCATGGCCGAGCCAATGATGCCCATGTTCCATGATCAAATAAGGAAAGACACACACATTCCTAAATGCACACATACACATATATTTCTCAATAATTATCAATGGTTGACAACTGAGAACAAATGTTCAGCTCAAGAGCACTAATGCCTATTTTCCATTTGAGAACAGTTAACTCAATACAGACTGACAATTGAACTTGATGATATCCAAGTTGTATAATTTTAACGTTAAAAAAAACCATTGGATATATAGTGCTCGGGCTGGCATTAGCATCACAGCTGATTTTGCAGAATAGTTTCCTTATGTTATGCAAATAGCTACTTTATTCTGTTTTGGAAAATTAATCTTTCCCAAATGCTTCAAAGATCTACACTGTCTTCTTGTGACTCGCTTCAGAGACATGGAAAAAGTAATAATTACATGTTGGCAAGGCAGCACCTTCGCTTGTACAAATCTTGACTAAATCATTTAATTTGTTTTCCGTGGCTAGTCAGAATGCAGCTGAACTCCCCTTACAGCAAATATGACTTTATTATTCATTTGCTCAGATGAGGTAATATGGTTGTGTAGCACTTGGGCCAAGTTAAATTTGTCCTTCTAATTACAAGCAATATTACCTGTGGGAAGGTAACCAAAGTCATCAGACTGAGGTCTAACTAACATTTGGCCTCTTTGTAGTGATTTGAGAGCTTAGAGCAATCATATTATATGTGAAATGTCACTCGGAATGTATATAATGCAAACAGGCCCTACAGTCCAATTGGTTTTTGATGAAGATGCTCCATATAAGCATCCTTAATCTAACTTCATCTCACCTTGTTTCATGTCTTCCACATATATGTATGGTTTGGATTTGAAAATAGGAAGAATGGTTAGTAAGTTTGCAGATGACACCAAAATTGGTGATGTAGTGGATGGTGAAGAAGGCTATTGCAGAATACAATGACGCCTTGATCAGGTGGGCCAATGGGCTAAGGAGTGACAGGTGGAGTTTAATTTAGATAAATGTGAGGTGCTGCATTTTGAAAAGGCAATTCAGGGCAGGACTTAAAACCTAATGTTAGGGTCCTCCGGAGTGTTGTCAAACAAACAGACCTTAGGGTGCAGGTTCATAATTCCTCGAAGCTTGTGTCACAGATAGACAGGACAATGAAGAAGGCATTTTGGTACACTTGCCTTTATTGGTCAGTGCATTGAGTATAGTTATAATTTAATTGGAGCTTGTTCAGAGAAGGTGAACTGGGATTATCCCCATTCATTGAGATTGTCTGACGAGCAAAGGTTAAACAGATTGAGACTACGCTGTATGTGCAGTTTCAGTTATTTGCGCTTTGCCGTGGCCTGAAAATATTACATGGAACATTCCAGAACCAGGAACCAGGGGCTGCCGGAGAGGTAAATATTACATTTAACTGAATGGGTTCACTACTATCCCTGGTTTCAGGCATCTGTGGCAGGTCTTGGAACATATCCCCCATGGATAGGAGGGGACTACTGTATACTCTTTGGAGTTTAAAAGAATTAGAGGTGAACCCATTGAAACATACTGGATTTTTAAGGGGCTTGGCAGGGTAAATGTTAAGAGGATGTTTCCCCACATATGAGAGTCTTGGACCAGGGGATGTAGTCTCAGAATTAAGGGGCACCAACTGAGGAGGAAATTCTTCTGTCAGAGGGTTATGAGTCTTTGGAACTCTTTACCTCAGAGAACAATGGGGAGTAGAGTCCTTGGGTATACTTAAGGCTGAGAGAGATAGACTCTTGCTCAGTCGGGAAATCAAGGGTTAAGAGGAAAGGGCAGGATTTACTGGATTTAAAAGTGACTACCTTATCTTATAGAACCCAGCTTTGTTCGCAGTCCTTGTATTTTTAGAGGAGGGATCCCTAATGCCATCTGCTTTAGTTTTCTTCTCAAAAAAGCCCCACGATCTGTATTTGATGTGAGTAACCCAACAGCCACCCAGCTGAGAAAATTGGCCTTAATATCTACTTTTGAAAACTGATCTCAATCTCATTTAAAAAAATGCTGCAAAATTTATTGAAGAGACCATGATATTTCCTGCACTCCAATAAGGACAATATTTCAGGAGTTCTTGATTAGCATAGTGAGGCCACGTTTCACATGAAATGCACATCACTCCTTTTAAAGGATCTCTGTGGAGATAAAGTTGTACAAGGACTTTGGGATATATGTGAGTTGTTCATTTGCTTTATTTTGAATAAACACTTGAACTTGTTTGCTCCTTAGTGAAGCCACCTTACTTGGCTATACGATTCACCACTAGATCACACCCTCTACCTGACCCTTCACTCGCTTTACCACTTTCTCCTCCTCTGGTCCACTTTGACTCACCACCCCCCAACTCCCTCCCATATCTCTCATTCATTCTGTGCCAGCCTCCCAGGTACAGTAAGAATTTGATTACCCTATTTCTTTGATCTTTTCCCTCCCTCATCTTATTGGTTTCAACCTCCATTTTGACTCTTACCTATGAGTTCACTCTGCCCTCTGATCCTTCCTAAATCTCTCCCTCCAGGTAAACACCCCAATTCATGGTCACTCATTTAACCTTCACATTTTGATGGGGTGATGCTGGCATAATGATAATGTCACTGACTAGTAATTCAGAGCTCCTGCTAGTATTCTGTGCACATGGGTTCAAATCTCACTGTTATGGAAGATGATGTCTTGAATTAAAATAAATGAGAATCTGAAGTTGAAAAGTAGTTTCCATAATAGTGACTGTGAATCTATCATCAATTGTGAGACTGGACCATAGAAGGTTGACAAGTGGCCTTATAAATGTTTATAAAATCATAGGGTTAATGGGAAGTGGCTTTCCCCTTGGGTAGGGGATTTCAAAACAAGGGGGCATATTTTTAAGGTGAGAGGAGAGAGATTTTAAAAAAGACATGAGGAACAATTTGTTTTTGCACAGAGGGTGATTCGTACGTGGAATGAACTTCCTGAGAAAGCAGTAGATGTGATACAATGTTTAAAAGACACTTAGCAAAATACATCTGTTTACTATAGGCCCCCCAATAGCAGCAGAGATGTGGAGAAACAGATTGGGAAACAGATTTTGGAAAGGTGCAGAAGCCACAGGGTCGTAGTCATGGGCGACTTCAACTTCCCAAATATTGATTGGAAGCTCTTTAGATCAAGTAGATTGGATGGGGCGGTGTTTGTGCAGTGTGTCCAGGAAGCTTTTCTAACGCAGTATGTAGATTGTCCAACCAGAGGGGAGGCCATATTGGATTTGGTACTCGGTAATGAACCGGGACAAGTGGTGGGCTTGTTAGTGGGTGAACATTTTGGAGATGGTGACCACAATTCTGTGACTTTCACCTTGGTTATGGAGAGAGATAGGTGCGCACAACAAGGTAGATTTTATAATTGGGGGAAGGGAAATTACGATGCTGTAAGGCAGGATTTGAGGAGCATACGTTGGGAGCATAGGCTGTCAGGGAAGGATGTGGTGGAAATGTGGAACTTTTTCAAAGAGCAGATACGACGTGTCCATGATATGTATGTACCTATCAGGCAGGAAAGAAATGGTTGTGTGAAGGAGCCTTGGTTGACGAGAGAGGTTGAATGTCTGGTAAAGAGGAAGAAGGAGGCTTACATAAGGTTGAGGAAACAGGATTCAGACAGAGCAGTGGAGGGATACAGGATAGCCAGAAGGGACCTGAAGAAAGGGATTAGGAGAGCTAAGAGAGGGCATGAAAAATCGTTGGCGGATAGGATCAAGGATAACCCCAAGGCATTTTATGCGTATGTGAGAAACCAGAGAATGACGAGAGCGAGGGTAGGTCCGATCAAGGACAGTAGTGGGAGACTGTGTATTGAGTCGGAAGAGATAGGAGAGGTCTTGAACAAGTACTTCTCTTCAGTATTTACGAACGAGAGGGACCGTATTGTAGAAGGGGAGAGTGTGAAATGGACTGGTAAGCTAGAAGAGATACCTGTTAGAAAGGAAGATGTGTTGGACATTTTGAACAACTTGAGGATAGACAAGTCCCCCGGGCCTGACGGGATATATCCTAGGATTATGTGGGAAGCTAGAGAGGAAATTGCAGTACCGTTGGCAATGATCTTCTCGTCTTCACTGGCAAAGGGGGTGGTACCAGGGGACTGGAGAGTAGCGAATGTTGTGCCCCTGTTCAAAAAAGGGAATAGGGATAACCCCGGGAATTACAGGCCTGTTAGTCTTACTTCTGTGGTAGGCAAAGTAATGGAAAGGGTACTGAGGGATAGGATTTATGAGTATCTGGAAAGACACTGCTTGATTAGGGACAGCCAGCACGGATTTGTGAAGGGTAGGTCTTGCCTTACAAGTCTTATTGAATTCTTCGAGGAGGTGACCAAGCATGTGGATGAGGGAAGAGCAGTGGATGTAGTGTACATGGATTTTAGTAAGGCATTTGATAAGGTTCCCCATGGTAGGCTTATGCGGAAAGTCAGGAGGCATGGGATAGAGGGAAATTTGGCCAATTGGATAGAAAACTGGCTAACCGGTCGAAGGCAGAGAGTGGTGGTAGATGGTAAATACTCAGCCTGGAGCCCAGTTACAAGTGGAGTTCCGCAGGGATCAGTTCTGGGTCCTCTGCTGTTTGTAATTTTTATTAATGACTTAGATGAGGGAGTCGAAGGGTGGGTCAGTAAATTTGCAGATGATACGAAGATAGGTGGAGTTGTGGACAGTGAGGAGGGCTGTTGTCGGCTGCAGAGGGACTTAGATATGATGCAGAGCTGGGCTGAGGAGTGGCAGATGGAGTTCAACCCTGCCAAGTGTGAGGTTGTCCATTTTGGAAGAACAAATAAGAATGCGGAATACAGGGTTAATGGTAGGGTTCTTAGTCAGGTGGAGGAACAGAGGGATCTTGGGGTCTATGTACATAGATCTTTGAAGGTTGCCACTCAGGTGGATAGAGTTTGTAAGAAGGCCTATGGAGTATTATCGTTCATTAGCAGAGGGATTGAATTCAAGAGTCGTGAAGTGATGTTGCAGCTGTACAGGACTTTGGTTAGGCCACAGTTGGAGTACTGTGTGCAGTTCTGGTCGCCTCACTATAGGAAAGATGTGGAAGCTTTGGAGAGGGTGCAGAGAAGATTTACCAGGATGTTGCCTGGAATGGAGAGGAAGTCGTACGAGGATAGGTTGAGAGTTCTCGGCCTTTTCTCGTTGGAACGGCGAAGGATGAGGGGTGACTTGATAGAGGTTTATAAGATGATCAGAGGAATAGATAGAGTAGACAGTCAGAAACTTTTTCCCCAGGTACAACAGAGTGTTACAAGGGGACATAAATTTAAGGTGAAGGGTGGAAGGTATAGGGGAGATGTCAGGGGTGGGTTCTTTACCCAGAGAGTGGTGGGGGCATGGAATGCGCTGCCCGTGGGAGTGGTGGAGTCGGAATCATTGGCGACCTTTAAGCGGCATTTGGATAGGTACATGGATGGGTACTTAATCTAGGTTAGAAGTTCGGCACAACATCGTGGGCCGAAGGGCCTGTTCTGTGCTGTATTGTTCTATGTTCTATGTTCTATGAAGAGGAAAGGTTTGGAAGGATTTGGGCCAGGAGCAGGCAGATGGGACTAATTTAATTGGGATTATTTTTGGCATGGACTGGTTGGACGGAAGGATCTGTTTCTGTGCTGTATGACTCTACATAAACTACTGTAGCCAGAGAACCATTTGCAACGACCTCTCTACCCACAGCCATACTGTTCCTTGGGTGCTCCGCAACTATCCTTGGCTCTCTTCTGTTTCTTCTATGAGAAAGTGAGGACTGCAGATGCTGGAGATCAGAGCTGAAAATGTGTTGTTGGAAAAGCGCAGGAGGTCAGGCAGCATTCAAGGAGCAGGAGAAAGGCTCCTGAAGAAGGGCTCATGTCTGAAACGTCAATTCTCCTGCTCCTTGGATGCTGCCTGACCTGCTGCGCTTTTCCAGCAACACAATTTCAGCTCTCTTCTATTTCTCACTTACGTGCTGCTGCTTAGCAACATCATCGAAAGGCGTATCATTAGTTTTCACATGTACATGTACAACAACCAACTCGACCTCACCCCCACCTTTCTAACTACTTCATTACTGCTAAATTATTGGAATACATGTCTGACATTCACTTTTGGTGCCACATTTTGTTCCTAAAGTGATATTCTAACCTCAGAATTGTGACATCACTAAAATAATTTATTTCTGCCACTGTAATATTGCCATGTCTCAGCTCGTTTGCTGTAGAAACCTTCATCTATGAACTTTGTTATCTGTGGGCTCAATGATTCCACTGCACTCCAGGTTTGTGTTTCACTGTCTACCTTCCATAATCAGGAACTGTCCAAATCTTTGATGTTCTTGTTTGAACTTGCAGTATGTTCGATCTCCCTGCCAACTCTGTACTCGCTGATTTACGTTGCTTTCCGATCATGAAAGATCTTTATTTTAAAATCTCATTCTTGTTTTCAATTCCCTCCATGTCCTCATCACTTCCCCAATCTCCCTGTAACTCCTCCTGCCCCTCAACACCCCGAGATACTTGCACTCTTATAATTCTTGTGTAACCCTGATTTCAATTTGCTTCACCCTCATTGGCCATGCTATCAACTGACTAGATTTCAACCTCTCCTTGCTACTTTAACAACCTTGTTAAAATTTACCTCTATGACCATGTTTTTGGTCACCTGTCTCGTTATTTCACTATGTCATTGAGTGTCAAATTTTACATTATATTGGTTCTGCCAAGGACCTTGGGATGTTTCACTACCTGTAAGGCACTAGATGAAGATAAGTTGTTGCTATCAACATGTTTCTGGGCAATGTTTGCAGTGTAGTAAATGTGGGATGGTTTGCTTTTTACCACCCTGACCATCCTATCAGTCCTGTGTATTAAACTAGAAAAAGGCCTGTACTCATTGGAAGATAGAAGAATGAGAGGTGACCTGATTGAAATATATACAGGATACTTAGTGAACTTGACAGGATAGAGGCAGAAAGATTGTCTCCTTTTGTAGGAGTGTCGAGGACGAGGGGGTGTAACCTCCAAATAAAGGGTCACACGTTTAAAGCAAAGATGAGGAGGAATGACTTCTCTCAGAGAGTGGTGAATCTGTGGAATGTTTTACTACAGAGGGCTGTCAAGGCTGAGGCAGATTTTTAATCAGAAATGGAATCAAGGGCTGTAGGGAAAAGGCACGACAGTAAATTGAGGATGATTAGATCAGCCATGATCTCACTGATCAACGGCACATCCTTGATGGGCTGAACGGCCACTTCTGCTCTAATTCCTTATGGTCTAATTGCCTTTTAACTGCCCCATGGGCAATTTGGAATGGGCAACACATTCTGGCTTAGCCAGTGGATACCCCAATCCTTTGAGTGAACATTAAAAAAGAAATAGCAGTGGCTTTTTTGTGCGAGGTATCATTGAAAACAAACTTCAATCACCTGAACTATTTTGATGACAGTCATGTTCAAATCCAAAAGCTTGTAAAGTGAGAGGTGTGGATTTGAGGCTGGCATGTCAAAAATACGCTAACTCGTTTCATGTTGCCATTTACTGTACATATTGATGATTTAGTAACCGGCGGGTTTGATGCTATTTACAAGCTGACTTCACCAGCTTTTATTACTTCAGCTAGACGGGCTATGAAACTTGAGATTTACCTTTTGTTCTTTTATATCCTTTGACCATTTATTTCTTAACAAATCTTTTCAGTAAATGTGTCTTGTGCCCCACAGAAAATTCGCAAAATGTGTGAGGCAAAGAGTTTCTTTGAAGTGTGGTTAAGTGAGTACAGCCATTATTTTGCAATGTGTCTGATCACAAAGAGCATTGAGCAAGAAGCTTGACACCATCCAGGACAAAGAAACCCACTTGATTGGCACCACATCCACAAACATTCACTCCCTCCAACACTGACACTCAGTCGCAGCAGTGTTTACTATCTACAAGATGCGCTGCAGAAATTCACCAAATATCCTCAGACAGCACCTTCCAAACTCACAACTACTTCCATCTAGAAGGACAAGGGCAGCAGATACGTGGGAACACCACCACCTTCAAGTTCCCCTCCATGCCACTCGCCATCCTGACTTGAAAATATATCACCGTTCCTTCACTGTCACTGGGTCAAGATCCAGGAAATCCCTCCCTAAGGACATTGTGGATCAACCTTCAATGTGTAACTGCAATGGTTCAAGAAGGCAGCTCACCTCCACCTTCTCAAGGGCAACTAGAGATGGTCAATAAATGTTGGCCCAGCCAGAGACAGCCACATCCCACAAAATGAATACATTTTAAAAATATTTTAAAAATATGTCACCATTTTCTGGTAAATGTTGATTTTTAAAAGTTTGCAAATGGGATCTAGATGTTGCTGATAAGGCCAATGTTTAAGCCCATCTGAAACTGCTCGTGGGAACAAGATTGTGACCTTCCTTAGAAACACTTCAGTGGCTTTCTAGGCCATTTCAGAGGGCATTAAGAGTCAACTATGTTATTATGGAAGTTTGATCAGGACATTATAGATAGGATTTTATGACAATAATGGTCATCATCACTGACATTAGCTTTGTATTCCAGAGTTATTTAATTAATTCATTAATTGAATTTCCCCCTAAATACCAGAGTGGGATTTGAACTCTCATCATCAAAACAGCAGTAACAAAATTATTGTGGGCTGAATTTCTTTTGCCAGAAATCAGCAAAATTACAAGTTTTATGGAGGGCTTCCACCTGTGAGCAATATCTCACAGTACAAACACATCTCCTTACCTATGCACAATGGCCAATGGTGCCCTCTGATTGTGCCCTCCCTCTTGACAATGGAAGCACTGCTGGGAACTCCCAGGGTTCCTGCCTACCACATCATCGTTGAAGCACAGCCACACTCACAGTTAAATGCAAGCAGTCTGGAGTTGCTCTTCACGGTTCCTATCCACAGCCCAAGAAATGTTGGACAGAGGGAATTTGGCATAATGGGGCCTGAATGTCCAGTGGTAGAGGGAGGCAGAGGTGAGAGTGTGAACTGGTTATGGTTGTAGACCATGAAATGTCCCCTGAAATATTGGTGCTGTCCAGGTTGCAAAGTCAGAGAAGTACATCGACGATGGGACTGATCGGCATGTGGGTTTCCATCTAACATACTAGAAGCTGTCTATTAATGAGCTGAGACTATCATTATCATGAGGTACTAACAGATGCATGCTGCTCCCAAGTGAGAATCTCATCTCACTGTGCAACACTTTGATGGGACTTTCTACTCTTAATATTAAGTAGCTCTTCATTACCCATTTCATGCAACTTTTCCAACTTTCTCATCAATGCCCATGTCACTCAGTGGCTTGTATAATCCAGCCCAGTGTAAGCAATCTCTCATCAGATTGAGGGCAGACTGCTGGATGTTGCATTCCCACCAGAACAAGGGCTGCTCACTCTTAAATGGATTTGCAGCTCTACATTCTTTAGCATTGGTCCAAAATCAATTCCTCTCCAAACAATATCCCTTTGGTATTGTCCTGAAGCGTCAGATTCACATTAAAGTCCTGGAGTGGGATTTGAACCCCGCCCCATGCAAATCTCTGATTCAAAGTTAACGTTGGCACTAATGAAATCACTGTTACAGCTACATTCCTCCATGGAAGTAGTAATGAGGACCAATAATGTTAATAGCTAGAGAAGACTTAATAAAATGAATCAACGTCATGTAAGACCTACAAATTGGCGGCACGGTGGCTCAGTGATTAGCACTGCTGCCTCATAGCTCCAGTCACCCAGATTTGATTCCAGCCTTGGACAACTATCTGTGTGGCATTTGTACATTCTCCCTGTGTCTGTGTGGGTTTCCTCCAGGTGCTCTGGCCTGCTCCCACAGTCCAACAATGTGCAGTTTAGGTACATTGGCCATGCTAAATTGTCCGTAGTGTTCAGGGATGTATAGGTTAGTTGCATTGGTCAGAGGAAATATTGATTGATAGGATAGGGCAATGGGTCTGGGTGGGATACTCTTCGGAGGGTCGGTATAGACTTTTTGTGCCAAAATGGCCTGTTTCCACATTGTCGGGGATTCTATGAAAATAAGCAGAATGGTAAAATCAGTTTGTGCTTATCAGCAACATTGTATTTGATTTATTTGTTGTCATGTGTGTTTTGTCATAAAATACAATGAAAATTATTGTATAGTGTCACCAGTTTCAGGCATCATCTTAAAACACAGAGAAATAAACCAAATCATAAAATATAAAGGCAGAAACATGAAGAAACAAAGGAAATGTCCAACTTTACAGTTCAATGGGGGTGAAGTTTTGAAGTTTTTGAACTTTGGAAGTTCAGCACATAAAATAGTGGAAGATTTTTAACTAATGCAAGCAAAGTTGTGTGGAAAGTTCTTTTCCTGAATTTAACACTGATCTCCTGGAGTAATGGAGCCTTCCTTCCATTTTGACTACTACTTGCTGCTATGGGCAACATTTTTTTGTCAGAATGCGTCCTTTGTGCTCACAAGTTGTGTTTTAACTGTGAGGTCTGGTGCTGCACCTGCCAGTCTTCACGCTCCACACCCCACCACATCCACTCCACGATTGGCACTGGAGCTTTTCATGTCCCATTCTCTGCATCACTCTCCCATCTTTGCTTTACAACCTCTCCCTCCCTCTCCAAGAGACATCTCAATTTCTAACTCATCTTCCATTGCTTGCCTTCCAATTCTTCTCTTATGGAAAATGTTCACTATTTCGATTGTAGTTTGATGTTGTTATGTTAGCAGTTTTCCTCTTGAGTCAAGCCCCCAAAATAATATAACCATTTCTCCTGTATGTAACTCTTGTGGATTGTAACATCTCAGAAATCCAAATTTGAATTAGATGTGCCTGGTGCATATGGGCTGAACACACGCTTAGAAGTACTTCTGCTTAAAAGTTCCCTCTGCTTTTTGTAGTAGAAATGAATTATGAATGACTGTTTATTTCTTATTGAATAAGAGAATGGATGTTTATCGTGTAACCTGATATTAATTCTGGTCTTGGCTATGACTCAATGACAAAATGAGATCCTGATGTGTTAATCTAGAATAACGATACAAGTTAAACTCTTCAGGGTTTTTTCATGGACAACCCTGGAGTAAAATCAATATTTAGTTCAGATAATTATTTAAGTTTTTCAATGCTTATATCAACCAAATTATTTGAGTTTGGTTTAGAATCTATTCAGTATGGGAGCAGGCCATTCAGCTCGTTGAATCCACATTGACCCTCCGAAGATCAAGACCCACCCCATAACCCTGCATTTCTCATGGCTAATCCACCTAGCCTGCACATCCCTGGATGCTATGGAAAATTTATCATGGCTAATCCACCTACCCTGCACATCTTTGGACTGTGGGAGGAAACTGCAGCACCGGGAGGAAGCCCACGCAGACACGTAGAGAACGTGCAAACTCCACACAGACAGTCGTCCGAGGGTGGAATTGAACATAAATCCCTGGCGCTGTGAGGCAGCAGTGCTAGCCACTGTGCCACCTCATTTGTAGCTCATTCAAGCAACTTCCTAAATTCTGCAGTTGGACTCAATTTTACCCACTCCAAATCCACCCACTCAAATGAGTTAAAATCCGGCCAAAATGTCAGTGTCTGTTTGTTGTCAGCTCTCTCCAATACAGTGACTCCCAGCAGGAAGTGGACAATGATAAAACTCTACAGTGCATTAAGACTGGTTTAGTGGCACCTCAAGTAGCTAGTCATATCTGTTGCATGATCTCATTCCTTAATTCGAATGACAGTGCATTGAAGTAGGAAGTGGGAGGTTAGTAGTGAGCGTTTGCAGGATGCTCATCTGAACTATGAAGAGTTTGGAGAAAGGGGGATGAGCTTGTAGGGAAGTATCGACCTATGTGATGTCAGGTGCCGAAACTGAAGAGAGTGAAGTGGGGAAAGAGGAAATTTCCATTTCCATAAAATGTAATACTTTCAGTTTTAAAGTAACTCAAAAGCTATGACAGCAAGAGATGCTTGTACATTTATGTATAATATTTGCAGTTTTCCTCAAACAATTGAAGTTAAGTGTAGCTACAAACACAAATGGGAAACATTTGTAAATTATGGGGTCAGCTTACCAATATAACACTGCTTTGGAGCTGAGGGAATTAGATAACTCAGTTAACTAGATTACTAGTTTATGATACAGTGTGACACCAATATCATTTCCTATACCAGCAGAGGTTACCATAAAGGGTTCTCCTTTTCAACCTTGTCCCTCACCTGATGCATGGTGAACTTCAGGTTAAACCACCACCAACCATCACTCTGGTGTCGAGAGAACAGCCTATGATCCAGTAAGGCTGTCATGGCTTTACCTTTTTGAGCTGTAAATCAGATTTTTTTAAATTTTCTTAGTTCAAGCTTAATGCACAGTGTGAGCATTTTCACCTCTGAATCAGAAGGTTGTGAGTTCAAATGCCTGAATTAGAGTCTTGAATTCAGATTCTTGGTTGACCATCCAGTGTAGTGCTGAAGGAGTGTTGCACTGTTGGAGGTGCTGTCTAAACCAAGGTCCCATCTCTCTTTGAGAAAGATCCTCACTAGCTTGAAGATGAACAAAAGAACCGATAGTTCTGGACAATATTTATTCTACAACCAACATTACAAAGAAGATGATTTGGTCATTACCACATTACTGTTTATTGGTGGCTACTGTGCACAAGCTGGTTGCTATGTTGTAGCAGTGCTGTAGTGGTAATCTCACTGGACTAATTGATCCCAAATCCCAGGTTAATGTTCTGGGGTTAATGGTCTAGTTAATAGCTGATGGCAAAATTTGAACTCAATAAAAATCTGGAAGAAAAACGATAGCAGAATGTTGACTATGAAAACACTGCTGATCATCATTAAAAACCCATGTGGTTCACTCATGCCCTTTAGAGAATGAAACTTTAGAGAATGAATGTCCTTACTCGTCGGGCCTACATGTGACTCCAGGCCCCACAGCAATGTAATTGACTCAAACCTCTCCTCTGGGCAATTAGAGATGGGCATTAAATGCTGGCCTGTCCTTTGAGACCCACAAGTTGTGATTGAAGAAAAAAATCCGTATAAATCGCTAACATTACTACTGAAGCAGTTTGAGAACTTCCGATATTGTGAAAGGCGCTATAGGAATTCCTCTTTCTTTATTCTTCTACACTGACCTTTATGTGAATTGGTATATTGTGCTTCCTACACTTCCCATGTGGTTAACCATCTTTCTGTCATGTACTGGAAACATTGTCAGCATTTTTTAATTAAATGCACTTTATTGGTGCTCTTTGTACTGTTGAAGTTGAGACATCACCGAGAAGCCCCTTACATTCTCCCAGACACAGGTAACTGTTCAGCCCATGGACCAGATGCTGTCATTCCAGGATTCTGTCCAAGCCAGCTGTGAACAGACCGTGCACTCGAATTCCCTTCAGTGCTACATATGTATAAATTGCACAGAACGGACATCAGTCGAGCTTCAGAAATGATTTAAAGATATGTTGCATATTGCAGCAGGAGAGGCAGAATAAACAGAAACGTCTCACCAGTGATTTTGAGTCTTTTCCTCACCTCGGTCCTGAATCGCCTCCAGTGAGATGCATGCACATAATTCCAAATTTCCACATGAAGCTGAGATGCCCCGAGCATATTGTAATCAAAAGTGAAATCATTGTGAATTACCAGCAAGTCTCCTGCGACATTTTTAACAGATGGTCTGGAGCATAGTGATGAGGTCTAATCAATGTTATGGGCTGTCCATTTAAGCCCAGTACTGTTTTACGTACTGCTCACTTCTGCTCTGCCACTTTCAACATCTCTGTAGTGATTGGAATGAGGTTGGCCAAGGGGATCTCATTGACTATGAGATCCCCATTTGGAGTTGTTAACCTTGGCCAATCAGGGAGCCCTGGCTGACAGAGATAAACAGGAGATTCAGAGAGTCTCCTCATTGTAGGGACTGGCTCTGAGCTGTCTGGTCAGAGTCCATACACTGTGCACATGTAAATAAAGGGTGACTTGGTGACAGGATGCCAGCCTCATTGCAATTATTTCAATCTCCTTCCAGAGTTAGGATTGCTGACCTCATAGAATTCATAATGGTGGAGTCTGATTGTGCCACATTTATCCAGAAGCCCTTGATTTTACCTCAAGATGGAATTGGGTTGCAAGGCATGGAAGCCCATCTCATCTCTTTTCCGGAACATGACTTCCAGGGGGTTTTATCTCTGAAATCTCACCTGCATCTTTTACAAAGCAGTTCACCTCCCTTTGACCAATCTCTCTAACTCTCCCCAAGATCTCTTTTGTTGGCTTAGTGTTGGCCTTTGTCAAAGATTTCCTCATGGGTGGTTCAAACCTACTTGTTCTCCAGGTGTTGCGGTAATTACAAACCCATGCATGTTGTCGCATAATTGCAAAATGAAGAAAGAAGTGTTTATTTTTGCCAGATTGGAATTTTAAAAGTCACTAAGACTCTCCAACAATCCTGACCACAGAGAAACAACAAAGGAATGATTGTTGAATTTTACACAAGTACATATATGCTACAGGTCTCAGGTGGGAGATTATGCAATGTTTCAGACACTGGTAAATTAGGTCCAGCAAACACACAGCAGCTATTTGCCAAGTAATTTTGGAGTATTGTCTGCAGTTTTGGGCCCCATATCTCAGAAAGGATGTACTGACCCTGGACCGTGTTCAGAAGAGATTCACAAGAATGGTCCTAGGAACGAAAAGCTTAACATATGAGGAACGTTGGATGACTCTGGGTCTATATTCGATGGTGTTTAGAAAGATGGGGTGGATCTAATTGAAACTTACGGAATACTGAATGGCCTAGACAGAGTGGATGTTGGGAAGATGTTGCCAATGGTAGGACAGACTAAGACCTGAGGGCACAGTCTTAGAATGAAGGGAAGACCTTTTAGAATGGAGATAAGGAGAAACTACTACAGCCAGAGAGTGGTGAATCTATGGAATTTATTTCCACAGAAGGCTGTGGAGGCCAGGTCATTGAGTATATTTAAGACTGAGATGGATAGATTCTTGAGTATCAAGGGGATCAAGGGTTACTGGGAGAAAGTGGGAGAATGGGGTTGAGAAACATATCACCCATGATTGAATGAAGGAGCAGACTTGATGGGCTGAATGGCCTAATTTCAGTTCCTATGTCGTATGGTCTTTAAATTTTAGCCTTACTATGAGCTCGTCACCAAAAACCTAAAACTTTAGAAATAAAAGTTTTCAATTTGCCAAATTAGATTTAAAACTTGATTTGTGTTGAATACTGCACAAGCTCCTGCAACAGTCTTATCTGATCTGTTCAGGATATTAGCTGTGGCACTCCTCCCTCAGAGTCAGGAACACTGGGGGCTTGAATCCTCCTTGAACACAGGCTGATTCCCCATTAGGAGGTTTTGAAATAATACCGCACTAACTTTCATAAAGTCCCTACAATGTGAAAGTAGACCATTTGGCCCACTGAGTCCACACCACCTTTCCAAAGAGTATCCCACCAGACACACCCTATCCCTGTAACCCTGCATTTCCCAGAGCCAAGCCACCAGACCTGCAAGTCTTTGGACATTGGGAAGAAACCAACACAGACACAGAAGAATGGGGTGGAATTGCACCTGGGTCCCTGGTGCTGTGAGGTAGCAATGCTAACTGAGACACTGTGCCATCCCCGATTGCATGAAATGTTAAGCTGAGATTCTATCTGCTCTCTCAGTTAAATGCAAATGGTACAATGCACTCTTTGTAGATGAGTAGGAAATTCTTCTGACATTATAATAAAAATGCATCCTTCACCAAACACTCCCCACACCACTGAACAGATTATGTAATCATTTACCACGTTGTTATTCATGAGAGCTTGTTGTTTGCAAATAAGCTACTGTGTAATAAACATTATAATAGGGAATACATTTCAAAATCAATTAATTGGCTGTAAAATGTGTTGTGAACGGTGCTAAATTCATATTCTCCATTTTGGTGTTACACAAGAATTGGATCATTAATTTATCCCAGTTTTGTTGCAGCTTTGGTTTTGATTTGAAAGTTGCAGCAAAATTAAATACAGAGAGTAGTACCTGCAGACAAACTAATTAAAGTGAACACAGTGAAACCGATATCATAGCTTTAATATGGTCAAACCGAAGGTGCTTTAAGAGAGTATTAGCGGGTAAAATTCAACAGTGAGCCACAAAGGAAAATATCAGGGCAGCAGCATAAAGGCTTGGTCAATTAATTTTCAAGGAAGAAGGAAAGGTGCAGAGAAAGAGGGATACCTGTAGATAACACCTGTTATTAGACCTGCAACAATGCACAATCGATCCGTAAGACCATAAGAAATAGAAGCAGAAGTAGGACCGTGAGCTTGCTTCTGTTGCTTTTCAATTGGATCTGTTATTCGTTATGTTCACTTTCCTGCATTCTCCCCATAACCCTCGATTTCCCTAATGATTGAGAATTTAAATATCTCAGTTTTAAATACACACAAGGATTACAAAGATCAATCTTGCCATCCAGCCATTAAAGTTACACGAGTATCCCCAGTGAACATTCACACCAACCTCGCCTAACTAATTATAAAAGCTTCAGGACCATGTATAAAACAGAACAGTAGCTTTCCACCATTAAACACCTTGGATGAAACAAGTGCTATGAACAGCAATTCAATCTGCTTTTCATTTCAAGGTTGGAGGAAGTCAATTGACAGATGCTGGTAAAAGTTGCCAGTCCAAAATTAAGCATCCCATATCTGTGTAAACCTGGGACTCTATTTTAAGAGGGACTTGCTGCCTGAAGTTGGATAACCTCACCAGACTTCATGGGGTGGATCAGCTCAATGCAAGACAGATGGGCTCTGGTTGCAATCAAGATACTGACTTCAAAGCTCCAAACAATGGAAAGCTGTCAGAAATGGTTCAAGACTCAAAACACTACCTCGTAATGTCTGGTTGTCTCGAATGACGCTTTAAGGGAAATGTTTACATAAAATCCAGGCCAAACTTGTTTCTATACAAAAGGAAATAGAAGGCAGAGTGGAGGTTGGGGGTATTGACATGATAGAGATCTTTCAGGGTATGGAAAGCATTTGACAGTGTAGACAGAGAACATTTTTGTACTTTGGGGAAGATCAGAATGCAAGATCATCATAATGTCAATCCAACAGGCTTGAAGGATAGGAGGAATTTACAGAGATTGGGAGGCTACAGAAGGAATTGAAAGTTTTAGTGTTGAGCAGACTGGATACCAGTGTAGATCAGCGAGCAGGGTGGTAATGGGTAGAGAGGGCCTGATACAAGCTAAGATATAGGCAGCAAGGTTTGTGAAGTGGTCAGGTTTATGCAGGAATTGGACAATGATAGGAAGTGGACCAGAAGGGCATTAGTTTGATCCAATTTCAAGCTAACAATGCCACGGATGAGGATTTCAGCAGCAGAGGCAATATTGTAGGGGAAGGATCAAGCAATGTAGAAATACTAAGTGATTTGGAGGAGTGAAGGGATTTGAGATAATAGATACAGGAATCACAAAAGGTAATCATTGCTGAGATTCAGTTGAACATTTTACCACAATAAGTAAATGAAGCAAAGATTAGATTCTAAATGCTCTACATAGTCAGTATGAGGAGATAGGCACCACATTAAAATGCAGGATCTCAAAGGTTGTAAACTTTGAATTATTGCTTAAGCCACATGCATAAAGGCATAAAGCAAATCAGATTACAGAAATGAATGCATGCCTCAAAGTGTGGTGCAGTTGGAGTGAGTTCTGATTTGTGGGCACTGGGACCAGTAGTGTTGTTAGTGGAGGCTGTATTTTTGGGACTGTCCACATCTGAACTGTGCTGGGAATAGTGTCCCAATGAACTACATAGGTAGAGACATAGCGAGTGTTTCAAATTAACTAGTGGGTGCAGAGGATTAAACTTGAGAAGTTATGGTCATTCAAACAGTAGAGACAAGGCGAGAGAGAAAGGTACAGGAAATGATAAACAGGTCAGTCCAGGAAGGTATGCAAAATGCAGGTCTATGAATAAATCAACAGAGAATTTTTGTTGCAGACGTTTCGTCCCCTGTCTAGGTGACATCCTCAGGGCTTGGGAGCCTCCTGTGAAGCGCTTCTGTGATCTTTCCTCCAACATTTGTAGTGGTTTGAATCTGCCGCTTCCGGTTGTCAGTTCCAGCTGTCCGCTGCAGTGGCCGGTATATTGGGTCCAGGTCGATGTGCTTATTGATTGAATCTGTGGATGATTCACACACACACACCCCTACACACACACCTACACACACACATCTACATACACACACACACACACACCTACACACACACATACCTACATACACACACACACTCATCCACAGATTCAATCAATAAGCACATCGACCTGGACCCAATATACCGGCCACTGCAGCGGACAGCTGGAACTGACAACCGGAAGCGGCAGATTCAAACCACTACAAATGGCGGAGGAAAGATCACAGAAGCGCTTCACAGGAGGCTCCCAAGCACTGAGGATGTCACCTAGACAGGGGACGAAACGTCTGCAACACAAATTTCCAGCTAGGGCAAACAGAACCACAACAATGAGCACCCGAGCTACAAATCTTCTCACAGACTTTGAATAAATCAACAGAGGCTACAAAACTAATTAAAATGACAGAACTAAAGGCTCTGTATTTGAATACAAATAACATGTGAAACAAAACAGATGAAATAAAAGCACAAATAGAAATAAAGAAATATGATCTTACAAATGCCCTGTTAACTAATTAAGGTAATAGCACAATAGAGAGGGATGACCTAACTTCAGGAAACCAGGATATAGAAGGAGTTTGACTATAACTGAGATATAATAAAGGCAAGAAGTGACTTGTGAGGTACAGGCCACCTACCAGTAACCACATAGTAAAGGAAAAAATAATGGGAATTTATCAGAAAAGCATGGTGATTATCATGGGAATTTAAATTGACATATAGATGAAACAAGTGGTTGGATGAAGGTAGCTAGGTAAGGAGCTCAGAGAATGTTTTGGGAATGGCTTGTTAGACCAGTACATTCCAGAGTGAACCAGTGAGCAGATTATACTAGACTTGGTATTGTGCAATGAAATAAGATGAATTAACTTTATATAGATGGGTCAGAACCCCAAAGTACTGTGAACAGTTTGAACTTTTAATCCCAAAATGTACTTTCTTGCAAGAAGATATCTATAGACAAGACAAAAACCCTGCAGATATAAATTAAGTCACTGTCTGGCCAAGACTTGTGTGAGATCCATAGAATCTTACACCTGCAAAATATCAGAGAAACTTCAAACAGAGAGAGAAAGGGAGAAGTAACTGAAAAAGATATCTGGGGACTGACTATCTCACCCTCACCCTCACCCTCACCCTGTCAGCAGAAATCCGCAATTGCAGGCATTTGGTTTGTGTTTTGCTGTTCCAGGAATATACACAAAAAGGGATTAAAAACAGATTTAACTCGGGTCTGTGTGAGTTAATGGAAAAAGGTTGCTGGTGGAAGAAGGTGTGTTAGTAAACTGAAGTACCTGTGTGTACAAGCTTAGGTCTGAGCCCTAGTGTGCTGTCAAGATCACAGTCAAAGAAACATCCACTAGGCACCCATGAGCGGCAGATAAAAGGACTCTTTCAATGGAATGTAGAAGGCAGCTAGTAAATCATAACCAACCAGTCATAGAATCAGAGCGATATAGAGATGTACAGGACAGAAACAGATCATCTGGTCCAACCCAGATATCATAAAGTAATTTAGTCCCATTTTCAGCATTTGGGCCATATCCTTCGAAACCCTTCCTATTCATATACCCATCCAGATGCCACCACCACCTCTTCTGGCAGCTCATTCCATCCTTGCACTACCCTCTGTGTGAAAAAGTCTCTTGTTAGGTCCTTTAAACATTTTCCTCTTTCACTTTAAACCTATGCCCTCGAGTTATAGACTCCCCTACACTGGGAAAAAGACCTTGTCTTCTTACCCTATCTGTGCCTCTCATGATTTTATATACCTCTTTAAGGTCACCCTTCAGCCTCCAACGCTCCAGCCACAACATGAGATCCCAACTCAATGCACTTCCCAATAAAGGCAAATGTACTAAATGCCTCCTTTCCAATCTTGTCTGTCTGTGACTCCAATTTCAAGGAACTATAAATTTGCATTCCAAGGTCTCTTTGTTTGACAACACTCCCGGGGGTCTACCATTAGCTGTACAAGTCTAGCCCTGTTTTGCCTTACCAAATTGCTGCCAACAGCCCATGTGATCAAGGTCCTGTTTGACTCTAAAGTATAACCTTCTTTGCTGTCCAGTACACCTCCAATTTTGGTGTCTTCTGCAACCTTACTAACCATACCTCCTGTATTCACGTCCAAATCGATTATTTAAATGCCTGAGGAAACAGGACAGAAGGAGACTGTCACTCTGGGTGCTGTCAGCCATCCACCAAAAATAAGAAACATAGCGAAAAGATTCTCCACCTCTGGTAGGATACCACCACCAAACACATCATCTGCTCTAAGTTCAGTAAGCCATCTTGCTTCCATTTGCATATTTCCATCTTGGGTCTGCAACCCTCTTGCTAGAAAGCTGAGTTCAAGCTGAAGAAACTATATACCTTGTTGTCTGTTTAGATACTTTACAGCCTCTATAACTCAACATCAAGCTCAGCAGCTTTGATTTTGATTTTAACCCTCCTTTTTCTCACCACACTTCCCTGGCCATGTCTTCTTTGTGTCTTATTGGTTTTGCTCTCAGCAGAACAGACTCATTTTTTCCTATCACTGCAATCATTTACACCTATTTTACATCTCTACCATACCTCCTCCAGCACCAAAAGCATTTCCTAAGTCTTTTGATCTGGGTATCCTTGCAGTCTATTTCACCCACTCCTCCTTTCTCCTACGGACATGGAACATTAACTCTCATCCTTTCTCCACAATGCTGCTGAGTTTCTCCAGTATTTGCTGTTTTTACGGTCTATTTTGATATAGCACGTGTTTCTTCAATGCAAATTGGCCTTAACGCGATTAAAGAATTTAGATTGTTACTTATAGAACGCGAACTTTCCTTACCTGTATTAGGTATAACGTGATTCCGGCCTCATTAGGTTAAAAGGTGTGGCTATTATAAGGTAATTTTTTTATAATTTTAGATCTCACAAGAACGGAACTATCATGTTATATCAGAACTGACTGCATTTCAAAAGGATTACAGCTAACTGAAAGCCCACTGTAAAATGATCAACATTACACAAGCTACTCCTCTTCATGAACCACCCAGAATGAGTGGTCTGTACATTTGTTAACTTTTATTTTTGACACACTTCCAAATCAGAATAAAGAACATCAGAAAAGGAGTAGGTCATTCAGCCTGTTGCATTACTCTTTCATCACATGGAATCTATATCTTTGCTCATGTATCTACTTTGGTTTTTTAAACTCTCAAAATTCTTGCCTGAAATAAAACCTATTGATTATGATTTAGAAATTTTCAATTAACTCCATAGCGCCAATAGTTTCTGAGTAGATGGCAACTTGGGAATTCCATCATATCTTTGTTAAAGAAGGGGCTCCTTACAACCTCTTCTGCCATTTATTTGAAGTTTCGAACCAATTCTGATGCCTTTCTTGTTCATGAAAATAAACAGCTAAACCTTCAAAACCAGAGCTTTTTGACATTCTAACTTAATTTTAGTTGCACTTCAGGCGCAGCTGTAGTTTTGAGATGGACCAGCATTTCTTGCCCATCCCTAGCTGCCCTTGAGAAGGTGGTGGTGAGTTGCCTTCTTGGACCACTACAGTCAAAGTGCTGTAAGTAGACCCGCAATGTCCTTGGGGAGTGGATTTCAGGATTTTGTCCCAATGACATTGTAGGAACTGAAATCTAAGTCAGGATGGTGAATGGATTGAAAGGGAACTTGCAAATGATGGTGTTCCCCATGTACCTGTTGCCCTTGCTTTTCTAGATGTTGGTGGTTATGAATTTGCCGAAGATGAAAATTTGTCACTGTATGTAATCAGTCAAATAAACCTACCATTAAATTGCTGTACTAAACCCATGTTAATATTCAGGCTACATGGCATTCTTAAACTGTGTTTTATTTTAGTTGAAACATTTCTAAAGTGTAAAAGCTTAAAAAATAGGTGCAGGAATAGGCCATATAATACCTCAAGTTTACTCTGTCCTTCAATAAGATCATGACTGATCTTCAACATAAACTCCACCTCCCCCCAATTTCTTGATCCCATTCGCACTGAAATATCTTTAGTGTTATATGAGTCTGTGAGGGTCTAAAAGGATTAATGAGGAGCAGTGACTTATGCAGCACCCACTCTGAGATGACATATGGACTTGGTGGGGAGAACAGCTCAGAATGTCAAAGGAATAACACTTACCATCTCCCTGAGATGGTCTCTGCACCATTGACAAATACATCAGTGCAACTTGGATATAGTTACTCTCATGTAATAAACAACATCTAATTTGCCTCTTCTTGTGAGACTACCAAGTAGTTTTCCTTGGCCAGGCAGGCTTGGTAGATCCCTCTGCTGAAAGAGTATGGTACCAACAAATCTACCTGATAATGAGCAGTAGCACAGTGATATCACGCAACAGGATAAGTAACGATACAAATTGCTGCTGCAACATGGTGGCAAGTGGTGCGGATTCCATTGGTGCTTCATTATCGTTCTAACAATGGTGGCATGGTGGCACAGTGGTTAGCACTGCTGCTTCACAGCGCCAGAGACCCGGGTTCAATTCCCGCCTCAGGCGACTGACTGTGTGGAGTTTCCACATTCTCCCCGTGTCTGTGTGGGTTTCCTCCGGGTGCTCCGGTTTCCTCCCACAGTCCAAAAATGTGCAGGTTAGGTGAATTGGCCATGCTAAATTGCCCATAGTGTTAGGTGAAGGGCTAAATGTAGGGAAATGGGTCGGGGTGGGTTGCACTTCGGCGGGTCGGTGTGGACTTGTTAGGCCGAAGGGCCTGTTTCCACTCTGTAAGTTATCTAATCTAAGCCTGAAGATGTCTCCATATGGCTTGAAGAATGCTGTTCATCCAGACAGACAAGAATTAAAGAGCTGCACATTCACAATCCTAACAGAATAGAACATTATGCAAAGGATCAATGAGGTAGGATCTAACATCAATGGCAAAAGCATTTCAGACCTGGTAAGAGAATCATTGGAGCAGGAAGCTTTTCAAACCTTCCTTGAGCTGGAAAATTGACCACTTCAGGCAGTTTTAGATTGCATCGGGTGCCAGTGATCTACAGGAAAAATCTCAAATTAGCATTCAGTCGGAGAGACTCCGTGCATCATGTTAGGGAAGGGAAAAGTTGGATAGAATGACTTTGATTTGCAGGTTGAGGAAAGAAAAATTAAGAGAAGCACTTAGAGTTCAGAAAGGGATACTCACGGTTAGGAAATCGAGGGCTGCAAAAGGAATTTTAAACAAGACTGCTGACCCAGGAATATCACAAAGCCAGTATTAAAATTTTTAGATGCCTGAGCAGAAAAAAGTCTAATGGAAAAAGAGAGGTTAGGAGACTATAAAAAGGGAAGAAAAAGCAGGTGATCTACTGTTTAAACCATAGTAAATGCAGGATGCAGATAGTGGTAATCACCCAGGATAAACAATAATGATAGGAAATGAGAATTGTTTATTAAGGCAGTGATTAGTGGATTCATCCAGAGAAGCTGTGAAAAATGCACAAATAATTATTTTGCTTTACTCATAAAGGCAGGAATTCTCCTTTGATCTCAGAAATTGGATCATAGATCTTTTGAAGAAGACAGCTCAAAAGAATCACAAACATCTGTAAGAAAACATTTCTCCTCATCTCTGACCTAAATGAGTGATCCTGTGTTTCAAATTTTTTCACAGAGTTTACTGATCCTGACTCTCTTCAAAATCAGTAGCGGTAGAAAACAGTTTTGCCTATAGACACCTTGCTTACAATATGAAACATATTTCTTAACCCAACCTGGCTTTACTCAGTGACTTCTGCCTTTTGTTGGAAGTCCATCAAGTGCCCATTTCAACAGTCTTCCATGAAAGAAATACTTGAAATTAATTGTCCTCCAATTTAAAAGGACTTTCAGAGTCCTTTATACAGTCAGGAAAAGAATCAAAGTCAACAGAACTCAACCCAGAGATTTGCTAATAGTCCAAGTTCAGAGAAAACACATTCTGGAAAAAACATTAAACCTCTTCTTTACCGGAATTCAGGAATGCAGAGAATTAGGGGAGGTGGGTTGTATTAAAAGTAATGATATACACAAATGTATAAGTATTCAGAATGGAAAATACAGCTTAGGAGGAGATGTTGTATAATGGTGTAAGGTCTGTAAGGGTTAATGTCAAGGAGTGCTTTAGTAATCGTACAGACAGCTTATACAATGTGGCGCAGTGATACGGATTACACATGCAACACAATACTTCAGATATTCTCAGAAAATGCTGGAGAAATTCAGCAAGTCTGGCTGCATCAGTGGAAAAAAAAGTGCAGAATTTTCCCAGAGTATTTTCTGTCCACAAATACTGCCAGACCTGCTGAGTTTTTCCAGCAATTGCTGCTTTTGTCTCAGATTTGCAGCATCTGCAGGTTTTTGTTTCACTTTGGAGTATTCTCATTGACAGAACATTCACAGCTCTGTAGAGCAGAGAATTCCAATGATTCGCAACCTCCTGTCCTGAAGAAAATTTCTTCTAATCTCAAACCTGGATGGCCATTGCTGTATCTGGAACCTATGACCTGTACCAAAACTTTAACTCCCAAACCAGATAGAAGTAGCCACAGTATCTCTGTTGTCAAGCTGTTTAAAAAAATATATATATTGACATTGGGGTAAAAGTTATTTTAGATCTGATTATCAGCTGTGAAGACAAAAGAACTGCCAGAGAAATAAAATGTCTATTACATTGAATTACTGAAAAGTAGTTGAAATGATTGGATACATAATAAAAACTGATTGCTTGAGTAGATAGTCCTTTTTTTAAATTCATTCATGAGATTGAGGGTGTTTTATGGATGCTGGACAGGCAGTTCCCTTCCCTAAAGGATATTAGACGGGTTTTTCCCAACAGTCAATTCGTGGATATCATCAGATTTGCATTTCATGATTCATATTAAATTCCACCATCTGCCATGGCAGGATTCAAACACAAGGTCCCCGGGCCATTATCTTGCTCTCTGGATTAATAGTGCAGCAATAACACTGTCGCCTTCCCTTGCAGTAAGCAAGAACTTTTTGAAATGAAGAAAATGCACTTATAAAGCATCTTTCATGTTCTTTCGGAGCCTCAAATTGGTTTAGCCCAAATAAATATTTTTGCAGTGAAGATACAGTTGCATTGCAGCAAAACTAGCTGCCATTACTCACATAGCAAGATCCACAGACAGCAACGTGATAATAGGTAATCTACAGCAACATTAGATTTCGATTTCAATTTCAATTTTGACTTTATTATCATGTATACTCAAGTACCAAAGTAGAGGAGTACAATATAAAGTTTTCAGTGTTGCCACACATTGGTACAGGTACCTCGGTCCAACAACTTAAGAACAATTTTAAAAGAAATAAGGAATAAAGTTAAAAGCTAAACATTACAGTCACTCTTAGTATTAAGTTGAAAATGAAATAAAGCTAAAGGTTCAACCACTGCAGTTTTTCTTCAGTTGTTCGACAAACCGGGGTGACACTGCCTACAAGGGCTCAATCTCCTCCACTTTGGCACACTTTTCTCACGTAGTTTCTTGGTGTCACTGCAGTGGCTGGGGGAACATGTTTCTTTTTCCAACAATTCTCCATCTCTGAACTACTAAGTGACTGTTTTACAAGCATGCGGTAGTATCCATTCATTCACGCATTCAGCCTTTAATTATTGTCAAAGATTTCAGAACTGAAGTCTATTACATAAAAGAGTCCTGTCTTTCTCTCCTTTCGAATTTAGAATATGCTCACCTAAGAACCAACACAGGCAAAGCAGTGCTCAGAAACATTACAGCATCGTTTTATTCAAACCAGCTTTATACCAACCGTTCTGTTATTTCAATCAGTTATAAAGGGCTCAGCCCACTCACCACTGTTGTGGTAAATGACTGAAGTATTCACTTTCACCTGGGGATGTTTATTGCATCTGTTCTGCACTTTTAGAACTCATCTTGGCTGCTACTTTCTGCTTGTTTCCCAATGATTCATACAAAGAGTTCTTAAAACAGTCATCCCAGGTGCACTTGACCTCTAAGATTTCAATGATCGTGCCAGCAACTTCCTCTGCTTTTCCCTTTATTCTTTTATTTTATTTTACTGGTCCTTTTGATTCTGGATAACATCAGGAGTTCATTCTTCCCATTCTCGTCCTTGTCCAGTCTCTCAGTAGCTTCTCTGGCTCCTGCTGCCATCTTGGATTGTTTCCATCCAGCAAAATATGCACTGCAGATGTTTCTTGAAGACACAGCTATCAGTAACAGCTGAATACATTTGTAGTGTGTTTGTAAGTTAATTGCATTATAAAAACGTCATGAATAAATGCTGCACTCCACGAAAGGTAAAAGGGATTAACTCTTTTCTGACAAAATGAGATGTGGTTTATATTTGACTCTTAAAAAAGCCCTTCCAACTATTTATTTCTTCACTTGTGACAATATAAAAGGCTAAATTTTATGTTTTTTGCTCATTTTTGAACATAAAATAATCATCAGGCAGGAAAGCACATTCCAGCTGGGAACCTAAAGCCAATTTTTTAAAAAATCCCTGGTCTTATTAAGATGAACACCATCTCAGGCAAAGTTGCCTTCTTGTTTGGCACTACAACCATTTTCTCCACCACCAACACTCAGTGGCAACAATGTGTACTATCTATCTTATGCACTGCAGATATTGACCAAAGTTCTTCAGACAGATCCTTTTGAACCTACGACCACTTCCATTGAGAAGGACAAGAGTGGCAGACACATAGGAACACTACCACTTGCAATTTCCTTTCCAAGTCACTCGCCATTCTGGCTTGGAAATATATCACCATTCCTGGTTAGTCACAGTTGGCCAAATGGCATCCTTCTGCGACTGAACAATTCGGTGATTCTGTGATTCCTTCACTGTCATTGGGTCAAAGTCCTGGAACTTTCATTGTAATGGCACTGTGAGTCTATTTATACCAATTTGAGAAGGCAGCTCACCATGACATTTTCAAGGGGAGCCAGGGATAGACAATATATGCTGATTCAATCAGTAACGTCCACAGTGCATGAAAGAATCCATTTTAAAAATTGCTTTGTGTAACTGTCAATCCAAATTTCCTTCTCCACTCCATTTGATTTTATAGAATCCCTACAGTGCTGAAGCAGGCCATCCAGCCCATCAAGTCCACACCGACCCTCCGAAGAGCATCCCACACAGACCCAGCCCCTACCCTATCCCTGTAACCCTGCATTTTCCACAATTAACCCACTTAACGTACACATCCCTGGAGACTATGGGCAACTTAGCATGGCCAATCCACCTAAACTGCGCATCTTTCGACTGTGGGAGGAAACAGGAACTGAGTTCCAGCATTTTTAGTTCTTATTTCTTATTCACCTTGGCCTTTACAGAAATTTAAAATTAGTCAAGGTTGTCACGTTTTGTGGTCTTATTTTGGAACCTTTTCTGTGCTAGAGGCTGTAAGGCTCAACAAAGGTCCCATGGTTTATTGAAGTTGCAGCATTTATAATTTAATTACTTAACACAGAGAGAGATCTGTCAACGAGGTTCAATATCATGGTGAGAGTACCCTTCTCTCTGATAGCTCTTGGTAAATCTCTGTGTGCAGTAGCTTTAAACTGGTCAAATGGCATTGCACACTGTTCCCTGCTTCATGTGACTATAAAAACTAAGTAATTGAACATTTGCACAGTGTTTCTTTTATTCAGTTTTGGAACTTAGTCATTACAAGCAAATCTCATGCTTATTGCTTATGTATTCTTGAGTTGGTAGGCTTCTTCTTGAACTACTGCAATCCATCTGGTGAAAGTACTTGCAAGTGCTGTCGGGTAGGGATTTACGAGGGTTTTACACAACTGCAGTAACAGCATTGTGGGTGTACCCCTACGCTGAATGGATTGCAGTGATTCAAGAGAGCAGATCACCATCAACTTCTCAAGGGCAATAGGGATGAGCAATATATCCTGGGCCAGACAGTGATAGTAACAACTCATAAGCAAATTTAAATAGCTTGTTGTAAAGAAAATGAAGAGGAAATCAAGCCAGGATGTTTTGTGACTTAGAGGGGAATTTGGTATTGATGTTCCTACATGTCTGATATTCTTGAGTTTCCAGGTGATGGAGGTGACAGTCTTGGCAGTTGCTACAGAAGAAACTTTTGCAAAATGCTATAGGCATCTTGTAGATGTTACACATTGTTCTGCTGGTAGAGCAAATGGATGGTAAAGATGAATTGATGATCAAGTTGGCTGCTTCATCATGCACAGCTTCTGAACAATGTACCTTAGATAAACCTGTTTATAAATTTATTGTAAATTCAGCTGGATTTTCATCAGATTTATAAATACTTCTGATAATTTCAGACTTGTAACCTTTGATTTCTTTTGTCCTTTCATGGGATTGTCGCTGCCTGGACCAGCTTCCGTGGGCCATACCTACTTGCTCTTGAAGACATGGTAACTGTGACCTTCTTGTAGTGCTGCAATACATTTGGTGTACAGCCCTGTAAGGAAAGGAGTTCCAGGATCTTGACCCAGCGATAATTAAGGAATCAAGAGTATGTTGCTGGAAAAGCACAGCAGGTCAGGCAGCATCCGAGGGTGAAGGCATATTCCCTTCATCAGGAATCCTCAGATGGGGAATCAGGATCTCCAGCATCTGCAGTCCTCACTTTCTCCTAAATAATTAAGGAATAACAAGTTTAGGAGATGCATTTGGAGGCTCGATGAGTTGGCGTCGCTAGTTGGGTCAGTATTTATTGCCTGCCTTTACTCGCCCTTAAGTGGTGAGTTGGCATCTTGAACCACTGTAGTCCACATGCTTTAGGTAGACCCACAATGCCATTTATCTATGGCACCCATTGCTGACACTTTGAATTGGGTTGGATAAAGAGATTGTATAGGTGGTGATTGGTATGAGGCAGCTGCGTCAAATTATGCAATTTGAACTTTTGTTAGTCCAGGTGATCTCATTGTGAATACTTGGCTGAGCTCCAAGAATAACAAACAACTCATGGAGCTCAGCTAGAAATATTTTTATTCTTTCATGAGATACAGGCATCAGCAGTGAGGGAAGCATTTGTCAATAATCTCCAAATTTGCTTCAGAAATAAATTTGTGAGCCATTTCCATCTACTACTGACAAATTATAGAAGGGACTTCATGGGTGGAGGATTTACAAATGATATGAAGGGGACAGACTGAGAGTGGGCAAGGGGATTTGGGAAAACATGGGGATTTGAGGAAAAAAGGGGGATTGGGATTGAGGCTGTAAGGAATGAGGTCTAGATGGTCTAGTAGCCATGTAGACAATTGGGTTGATGTCCCAAAGAACCAAGGTGGAACTTGACACCCACTCTGACATATACTGTTCATTATCATAGCACCAGGCCAGCTTCAAGCAAAGGCAAAATTAAGTCTTGCCAGCCCATGTCTCACTGTGACCAAGAGTATAAAGTGATGATAAGTTTGAAATTGCCAAGTCAGGAAATGCCGCAAATGTGTTTCTGACACAAAGGGGAAGATCAAGCTCTATGCCTCTAATTAAAACATAGGAGCAGGAGTAGGCCATTCAGCCCCTTGAACCTGTTTCAAAAGTCTGCCTTGGAAAATGGAACTGCTAGGATTATAAACTCAGGAACTCCTAATGCACTTGGTAAGTCCTTTAACTCACTACACCACCCACATGTCAATAGTATTATTAGAGATCCAGTTAGCTGAAATTACTTTTATAGATGGAAGCTGTAAGTTCAGAGTAAGTGCAGTGTTAAGTCCAACAATGTTTAATGACTAAGGCAGAGCTATCAAGTAGCACTTGCTTGGCAATAACTTGCTCACTCAACTGACTCCTGGGATGAGGAAGTTTTCCGGTGATGAAAGATTGGACTGATTGGACCCGTATCCATTGGAGTTTAGAAGAATCAGAGACAACTTTATTTAAATGAATAACATCCAGATGGGATTTCACAGGGTGAAATGATGTGGGACAGACTAGACTAAAACAAAGATCTGGAGATGAAATAAAGCAAAGAATTGCAAGTGGTGGAGATCTGAAAGAAACAAAAACACAAATTGTTGGAGAGCATCAGCAAGTCTGGCAGTATATGTGGAGAGAAAACAGAATTAACCTTTCAGGTCCAATGACACTTCTTCAGAACTGTTATGACGGAGGGTCACTGGACTCAGAACATTGACTCTGTTCCTCCCTCCATACATGCTGCCACACCTGCTGAGTTTCTCCGGCGTTTTCTGATTTTCTTTGGAACAGACTAGAGCTAAGGAACATTTTTAGATCTCCAATTTAAAATATAGATAAGAATAATATTTTCTCTCTCTCAGAGGGTCACGTTTCTGTGAAATTCTGCTCTGCTGTGAGCAGGAGGGCACGCTCAATGAGCCTGCGGTAGACTCTTGACCAACGAGTGGTATTTGGGTTGAGACGGTGGTTAGGAAGACGTGTGCCATCATCCTATTGAATGGCAGAGGAACAGGATTGAGGTGCTGAATGGCCTACTCCTGTCCTTAAGTTATGTGTTCTTGTGAAACTCTCTGTCTTACAATACAATGGGTTTAACACCAGGTTTGGTGTAAGACTGTGATCTCTTCCTGACTGGAAGCAAAACAGCAGGTTTGAATTTGAATGTGGTTATGACAATAATTTTGTGAGTGGTTAATGTGTCCGTGTGATATTACAGAGGAGAACACTTTTATGGGAATGTTAACAACAGCAACATGCATTTTGGGCAGCCCAGTGTTTAGCACTGCTGCCTTACAGTGCCAGGGACCCAGGTTCGATTCCAGTCTTGGGTTAATGTGTGGAGTTTGCACATTATTCCCCCTGTCTGCATAAATTTCTCCCCACAATCCAAGGATGTGCAGGCTAGGTGGATTGGCTGTACTAAATTTCCCCATGATGTCCAGTGACGCGCACATTAGGTGGATTGGCCATGTAGTGTTCAGGAATGTGCAGGCTAGGTGGGCCGACGAGGTAAACATGGGGTTACAGGGATAGGGTGTGGGATGCTCTTCAGAGGATTGATGGGCTGAATGGCCTCTGTCTGCACTGTAGAGATTCTATGATATCTCCTATAAAAGCAGTAATATAGAGTGAAAACCATACAGATTACAGTCTGCATTAAAATAACAGATCGTCGATGATATTATTGATTGATGGAGCGTGCTATCAGGGCTGAATGGTCTACTTCTGCTCTGGATTCATTTCCTGACCTGTTGGAGCTGTTCAAGATGAAGGTTCTCCCCCACCTCCACCAGAGCAATGAGGTTTAGGCAATAAATGCTAGCTGAGCCAGTGATTCTCACATCCCATGAACAATTTTTAAAACAATGCCCCTGTAATTACATTCTGCAGCTTTGTACTTCTGAAGGTTTTAGAGGTTCAGACCCAGTAGTGGATCCCTGTTTGGATCTGCAACCTTTTCAATGGGAAATATCTCTGGGATCCAGGATCAGTATAATCAGTGATGGAAGAAGGTCAGTTTTTGGGGGGTTAATATTTAGGGGCACGGTATCACTTGGTTACACATGATGGCATCTCAGCTGTAACCAAAAAGCTGGTTAGTACAGTGTGATTCAACAAATATAAGTGTGTCTTCATGATATTTTTATGCCTGCTGTTTTGATAAATCTGTTTCAAATAAATGGATTGACATCTGTAGTGATTGGAATGAGGTCAGCCAGGTGGATCTCATGGAATATGAGTTCCCAGAATGGGGCTGTTAACCTGGTCCAATCAGGGAGCCCTGGCTGACAGATATAAACAGGAGTATAAGGGGACTCTGCTCACTCTGACAGCTGGCTCTGTGCTAGCTGGTCAGTGTTATGTTCTATGCACATGTAAGTGAAGGGTGACTTGGTGACAGGATACTGGCCTTTGTGGAGTTATTTCACACCTTTGGTACATCCTAGACAAACAATTTATGTGAACAATGTTACTAACTCTGCAACCCATTGAGGATGTAAAACATTTTAAACAATGGCAAAAGAAGAGAGGAGATTTGAAGCTCTTATTCTGGCATTGGATTTGACCTTGTTGAAACATTTCAAAGTACACTAAGCCTTCAGTCATACCTCCTTGTTAGACCAAAGCACCACAATATTTGGACAATCAGTAGATAAGAGAGAGTTTTTTTAAACAAATGTGACCTTGTTAAGATCTAGAGAGAAAACAAATTGATTTTTTTTCTTTTTAGTGTTCCCTTCTAATGTCAGGTTGGTCTTAATATTTTCCATCCTGTCAAATGTTTATCCATAATTTGTGCACATTGTATTCTGTTTATATAGCAATATTGTGGATTTTGAGGATACTGAGTGGTTTATTGACTGTCAACACTAGCAATCAACAAAACTAGTAGCAGCCCATGGCAAATCCTGTGAGTTTAGCTGATATTTGACAAAAAAGCTAAACCTTGGGATTGATAAAATAACTGATGTTCTGCCAAGTTCCTAGATTGACAGCTCATGTGCATCAATTTTTAAAATGACTGCTTTGGAGTTTTCAGTGAGCTGGGTTAATAGTGACTAAATTAATTTCATGGATTTGAAGATTATTCCCCAATTTGATATTTTGGAGCATTCATGTGGTTAATTTTCCTTTGCTCGAACAGAAATTGCCACTAGCCTAAACATTTCTGCAGTATGTGTGAGGAACATCTCACTCATCTCGAGGATGAAATGTTATATTAATGGCACTAGCATTAACAGACACTGAGCGAAGAAAGATACCTACCAAATTGGTGTCAACAGCATGCACTCATCATATCTGCAGGACTCTGTACGCAAGTCAGCATTTCTGTTTCCATTTTGAAACTGTAATTAGCAGGCAAATTGGTTGAATGACTCCCATTTCACCTCTGAGACCTCAATCTGTGTCAAGCCTAGACAAATGGGTTATGACGAAAAACCATTGGCAGAGTTACACCAGCAATTATGCTGAAAGAATTCACCGCTGAGAGGTAAGGCTTTAAGTATAATACCGTTTAGCTCCAGACTTGTCCCCCATATGCCAACTTGCTTGTTTTGATTGATCTGGTATGCTTTTAGGTCAAGTTACTTAATTTGATTTTTAATTACAAAAGATCCAACCTTTCATGTGGAAACAAATCAATAGGAATTCAGTTATTTGCACCAGTATTCAGATTCAAGTTTTGTCAAGCTGTCCTTTCCTCTTGATGACTTTCTTTTGTCCTCTTAAGTCCCAGTTCTTAGCAACCTTCTGATATCGGTGAACCATGTTTAACCTGAAATGCTTCAACAAATAGCACAGCCGTGATGGACCGAGTGGACTTTTTCATGATCTAGCATTCTTTAGTTATATACTTTGTAAAGCATTGCAGATTATCATAGAACTAAATCAGGCCATTCAGCTTAACTGAGCCAGTATACATGGACAGGAACAAAAAAATGTAATTACAGAAGAAACAGTCTGTCAACACTTTTATCAGTTTCTGCATTTATTATGCTTACATAATATTTTAATCATGTTGGTTTTCCATTGGTATGCAGGTGCTTTGGCTTTGGCTGTGCATCTGACATTGACTGTTACTGAGATGACGCTTCATTATGGGGGGAATGTTATTTCCATAGTGAGCTGCCATGGTAATTATTGCATACCTTTGACTTTACTGGGGAGCATTGGACTTCTAGGACTGACAGTCATCTGTGTGATTGGTGACAATTCAATTTTTCCATGTCCTTGGGGAGGAAACAGCTTCTCTAATTGTACATATCTGTCTACAATTCCAACAACACTCAGATTAAAGAGATCAGAAGGAATGGGGAGAATGTGGGAATGGTATTAATGATCATCAATGATCATATTGATTGATGGAGAGGTCTTGAAGGATCAAATAGCTTACTCCAACTCCTTTTTTTGTTTACATTTTCTATGTTTTTATGTTTCTGATGGAGCCAAGTTCTCTGATTGCTCTCCAATACTCAACTGTGGCAAAGAATTGGCAGTTTTATCAAAGTGAAATCTGACTTTCTGTCATTTAATGTTCAATATTGTCGCACACTTCTGTTTCAGTTTCTGTGTCAGACTTCCTTTGAAGCTGTTAGAATAGTAATTGGGCGCAGTATGACATTAGTCATTGGATGAGTCTATTTTCTGTGTCTTTAGTGCCTGTATTTCTTGACTCAAGGATCACCTTGCGTATCTGTGTATCTGGAAATGTTCAATTTCTTTTGTCACCCCTTTGGTGATTTTGACCCTTCCCTCAGCCTTTCCATTTGACTGGAGAGAATGTGGGGATTTTATGTAGTGCTGAATTTCCCAATTGTCCATGAAGCTCCTGAATTCTTCACTAGTGAATTGAGCACCATAGGAAGTCATCATAAAGAGGACATGGCATGTCCTTTCAGACATTTCACAATCTCACTGCTAGTCACAGCTGGCCTAACTCCAAATGGTCAGATTGGTGGTCATCTGTGACGCGATAATCAGTTTCTGCATGAGTCTTCTCTCGGCTTCATAGAGCACAGAACAGTAAAACCAAAGAACTGTGAATGCTGAATATCAGAAATAAAAACAGAAGTTGCTGGGAAAACTAAGCAGATCTGTCATCATCTGCAGATTGGGAACAGAGTTAATTTTTCTGAAGGTTCTGAAGAGAGGTCACTGGACCCAAAATGTTAACACTGCTTTCTTTCTTTACACAGATGATGTCAGACTTGCTGAGTTTTCCCACAGAACTGTACGGCACAGAAACTGGCCCTTCAGCCCACCATGTCCGTGCCGACTATGATGCCAACCTAAACTAATCCCATCTGCCTGCAAATAGTCAATACCCCTCTATTCCCTGCCTGTTCATGTGAGTGTCTAAATACCTCTTCAATGTTGCTATTATATTTGCTGCGTGTTCCAGACACCTACCACCCTCTGTGTATAAATACATACCTTGCACATCTCCTTTAACTTTTGCCCTCTCACTTTAAACCTATGACCCTAGTATTTGATATTTCCAACCTTGGAAAAAAAGACTCCGACTATCCACCCTATCCATGCCTCTCATAATTTTATATACTTCTTTCAGGGCTACCCCTTAGCCTCCGACGGTTTAGCGAAAATCAATCCACATTTGTCCAACCTCTCCTTTTTCGCTACCAGACTCCAATCCAGGCAATAGCAAGCCTCTTTTGAACCCTTTCCAATCTTCCACATCCTTCCTATAGTGCGGTGAGCAGAACTGCACACAATATTCCGAATGTGGTCTGACTGAAATTTGATTTAGCTCCAGCATGACTTGCCAACTTTTGTACTCAATGCCCCGACTGATGAAGGTTACCGTGCTGTATGCTTTTTTTACCATCTATACACTTGTGTTGTCACTTCATCTCTAGTCTTCCTGGGATGTCACATACCATATGTGGTTATTTTCCTTGTTTACTCTGGTGTTAGCTACAAGCACTGCGCTGGTTGATGTTGTCGTTGACTTCACTAATCATGTTTGACCAGTCTTACATTCCTCTTCAATTCTGAAAGTCATATCTGACTTGAAAATCAACTTTGTTTCCCTTTCCACACGAACTGCTGGTTTTCTTCAGTACCTTCTGTTAACATTCTTTACAGCTGCTTTCGAGCAGATAGAAGTGGTTTGAGAGAAGGTGCCTTGAAATGGTTTGTGGTTTAACACGACCGATATTTTGGCTCTGCCAAGCAGGCGTTGTTTAACATGACCATGAGAAATGACAATAGCCAGGCACTCCTTCTCCAACTGAGTGTAGCATCATTCAGTTAACGTTAATACACTGACCCCAAATGTAACTACTTGTTCTTGCTGCCTAAGAGTTACTTCAAGCCCCTGCCTGCTGACATCCCACTCCAAGGTAACTTCAGCATTGATGTCATTGAAATTGTCATTTTGATTCGAGTGAAAAATGTTTTTGCTCTGTGTCCCAACACTGCTGTAGACCTTTAACATTAAGGTTCACAGATGACAGAGTAGATTAATTTCCCTGCAGTGTGGAATCAGGCCCTTCAACCCAACAAGTCCACACCGACCCTCTGAAGAGTAACCCACCCAGTCCCATTTCCCTCTGA
Source organism: Chiloscyllium plagiosum (assembly GCF_037043375.1). NCBI lineage: Eukaryota > Metazoa > Chordata > Chondrichthyes > Orectolobiformes > Hemiscylliidae > Chiloscyllium > Chiloscyllium plagiosum. The sequence continues at coordinate 118,583,633 of NW_028270144.1, read as the reverse complement.
CTAATGCACCTAACACTACGGGCAATTCACCTGACCTGCACATCTTTGTGACTGTGGGAGGAAACCAGAGCAATGCTCCGGAGGAAACCCACGCAGACACAGGGAGAAGGTGCCAACTCCACACAGACAGTCGCTCGATGCTGGAATCAAACCTGGGACCCTGGTGCTGTGAGGCAGCAGTGCTAACCACTGAGAGCTGGGATGCTCCTCAGAGGGTCAGTGTGGGCTCGATGAGCTGAATGGCCTGTTTCCACACTGTAGGGATTCTATGTTCTAAAGATACATAGTCGTGGGAATTTTGCTTAAGTAACAAGAGTGGAATAAATAATAAAGAAGAGAAATCAGAAGACGAGTGAGTTTACCACCTTAAAGACATTGCCACTTTAAGAATAATGTAGATAACTGTATGGAACATTACTTAGGTTACTCCCACAGTACTATGTGCACACAAAGGAGATTCAATAGGATGTTGCCTGGGACAGAGCAATTCAACAATGAAAAGAAATTAGATAAGTTGAGATTGTTTTCCTTACAGCAGAGAAAATTGTGTTGGCAACTAATTCTTTCAGTTCTAGAGTCATCCAGCATCCATACAGACCCTTCGGCCCAACTGGTCCATGCTGACCATGGTCGCAAACACTTGCCTGTGTTGGCCCATATCCCAGCGAAACCTTTCCTATTCATGTACTTATCCAAATGTGTTTTAAACTTTGTAACTGTACCTGCATCCACCACTTCCTCTAGCAGTTTATTGCACACATGGACCACACATGGCCCCTCATGTCCTTTTACAAACTTTCTCCTCTCACCTAGTGAGAATATGCCCCCTAGTTTTAAACTCCCCCTACCTTGCTATTTATGCCCCTCATGATTTTATAAGCCTCTATAAGGTCATCCCTTAACTTTCCACGCTCTAGTCTGTCTATTTTTATAACTCAAACCCTCCATTCCTGGCAATATTTCAATAAATCTTTCCTGAACCGTCTCCAATTTTGGAAAGGCAAATCAGTACAGAATTTATAGACTTAATGGTAGGATTCTGGGGCACACTGCCAAACAAAGAACCTTGGAGTGGACATTTATAATTCCTTGAAGGTAGTCACGGCTAGACAGGGTAGTGAAGAAGTCATTTGAGGCTATTTTCCCTGGAGCATTGGAGACTGAAAGGTGACCTTATAGAGGTTTATAAAATCATGAGGGGCATAAATAGGGTGAATGCCCCAGTCTTTTTCTCAGGGTATGGAGAGTCCAAAACTAGACGGCATAGGTTTAAAGTGAGAGAGGAAAGATATAAAAGCGACCTAAAGGGAATCTTTCTCATGCAGAGGGTGGAATGGAATGTGTATGGAATGAGCTGCCAGAGGAAGTGTTGGAGGCTGGTACAATTCCAACATTTAAAAGGCATCTGGATGGGTATATGAATAGGAAGGATGCGGAGGGATATGCGCCAAATTCTGGTAAGTGGGACAAGATTTATTTAGGATATCTGGTGGACATGGATGAGTTACCGAAGGGTCTGTTTCCATGCTGTACAACTCTAAGCCTACATTACCCAATAAATGAGTTAGTGAGAATGAAAAGGTAGCCCCTTACTTGTTTAAAAGTAGGTGTCAAGAAAGTCTTAGGAAGAGACAAAATTTTACAAAAATTACTTTGACATAATGCTAGATTCAAAGAAATGCAACTGTTTGCATAATATGAAAATCTGAGTAAGGTGTAATTGTTTGACAACACCTTAGTTGTAAATGTATATTTAAAACCTATGTCTTTGATGATCTTTATAGCTGCAGGCATGAAGTGAAAGACCAAGTATTTTTGCTGAGCCTATATAAAACTTTTCATCCCCACTGTGATGGTTTTCCAATTCTCGGCACCAGAAAGATGTGAAGGCTTTGTTGAGATTTCAGAAGAAATGTATTCAAATGGCTCCAGGGATGAAGGATTACAGATAAGCTCAGACTGTCTTCCTTAGAGCTGAGAATTCTGAGGGGATTTGATGGTGATGTATAAAAGTGTGAAAGCATTCTCTAGAATAAATAGAAGCAGTGTCGATAATCAGACAGCCCAAATTTAACTTCATACATTTTTTAAAAATTGGCTCAAGGGATGTGGGCATCGCTGGCACTGCCAGCATTTATTGTCCATTCCCAATGGGCAGTTAAAGGCTCAACTACATTGCTGCAGTCAGAAGTCATATTTAGGCCAGACCAGGTGAGAACAACAGCTCCCTTCCCTCAGGGATGTTAGTGAACCAGATCGGTTTTTCCTTGACAAACAGCAATGGATTCATAGTCATCATTAGACTCGTTATTCCAGATTTTTATTGAATTTAAATTCCACCATTTGCTGTGGCAGGATTTGAACCTGGGTCCCCAGAATATTACCTGGCTTTATGAATAAATAGTTGAGCTGTACTGTCACTACACTAGTAACTACTGGGCCAGTATGTCTCTTATGGCTGTCAAAAGAACCAGAGACAACACAAAGAAAAGCTTTTATATAAAAAGTGGCTATGATTTGGAATGACTCCCTCCCATATACTGAGGTAGATACAGATTTAAGTTAGTGTTCCAAAGAGATTTGGTTAATTACTTAGAGCAAGACAATGTAGGGAAAGAACAGGCTGGGTGCTGGTGATAGAACTGATTGGTTTTCTCTCAGAAAGACCTGGCAAAGCATAAATGGACTGAATGACCTCCTTCTGCACTGAGATATTCTAGTCTATAAGATCGAAAAAGCAAATCCCAAAGGTGCTGGACAGAACCTGCTGAGTTTTCAAACAAGAGAGACAAGGGGCTTGGAAACAGGAGAAGCCAAAGCAAACGATTTCTCTCCCTGGCGCTGCATGCTTTATGTCCAATTGTGAGGGGAAGCATAGCCACTCACTCTTTTTAGGTGATAATCTCAGACATTTTCCAGAGTGGGCGGCACGGTGGCACAGTGGTTAGCACTGCTGTCTCACAGCGTCAGAGACCCGGGTTCAATTCCCACCTCAGGCGACTCTGTGTGGAGTTTGCACATTCTCCCCGCGTCTGCGTGGGTTTCCTCTGGGTGCTCCAGTTTCCTCCCACAATCCAAAAATGTGCAGGTTAGGTGAATTGGCCATACTAAATTGCCTTAGTGTTAAGTGTAGGGGAATGGGTCTGGGTGGGTTGCACTTCAGCGGGTCGGTGTGGATTTGTTGGGCTGAAGGGCCTGTTTCCACACTGTAAGTAATCTAATCTAAAAAAAAAGAGTGTTAGTGAAGTCTTGACAAAATGCCACAGACAATCTTCAAATATGATGTAGTGTTAGGTGACGGGATAAACTTAGAGGAATGCGTATGGGCGGGTTGCTCTTCAGAGGGTCAGTGTGGACTTGTTGGGCTGAAGGGCCTGTTTCCACACTGTAAGTAATCTAATCTATGATTGCATTGAATGGTGAAGCAAGCTCAAAGGACCAGATGGCCTACTCCTGCTTTATGTTAAAAATCACACAACATCAGGTTATAGTCCAACAGGTTTAATTGGAAGCACACTAGCTTTCGGAGCGACTATCACCTGATGAAAGAGCGTCGCTCCGAAAGCTAGTGTGCTTCCAATTAAACCTGTTGGACTATAACCTGGTGTTGTGTGATTTTTAACTTTGTACACGCCAGTCCAACACCGGCATCTCCAAATCATGACCAGTGCTTTATGTTCTTGTGATATTTCAGAAGGTCCTGTTCTTAGCTCCAGGCAGCAATCAGTATGAAATGAGAACTATCCTGAGTGAGTGGTGAATATCTCTTTGTGTCGCACCTAAAATGGAAATGATTACTTCCAGCCAGATATTTGGAAAAGAGCATTAAAGTTTTAAAAATAGCAGCATGAGTTGACCATTTGGATCCTCAAGGCTACTCTGACATTCAATATGATCTTGATCTATCTTCTGATTTCGAATTCATTGTTCCCATTCTTTCTCCCGTTATTCCTGATTCCTTGAGATGCCAAACAATCTGCTTATCTCAGCCTTGAATACACCCAAGGATGGTTTGAATATCAGGTTTAAAACCCATCCCCACAACCTGAACTCAAATACTAGCCTGTAGTTTATGACTGCTTGTATTACTTCATGTATCACTCCTTAACGCTGTTGGGGTTTTCCAGGTCTTCTATATGACAGAATCACAAATCACAGAATTATTACAGTGCAGAAGAAAGCTATTTGGCCCATTGTGTCTGCATTAGCTCTAGAAAGGTAAGATTATGCACTTTGTCTCATTCCCTTGCTTTGTTCCTCTTTAGTTAGGTCTAATGCTCTTTTGAATACCTCAGTTGATCCCGCCTACACCACACTTTTATGAAGTATGTTCCAGACATTAGGCGCTCACTTTGTGAAAGTTTTTTTTCTTTTCACTAATTTCAGCCATGACTTTCCTTCTCATTCTCATGTGTCGGAAGTTTCCATCAATCTACTTTGCCGAGATACTTCATGAATTTGAATGTTTCTGTCGGAATTCCCCTGTCTTCTGTTTTGCAAGGAAAGCAGTGCCAACTTCCCCAATCTGTCTCTGTAACTGAAGTGACTCATCCCTGGACCCATTCTCACAAATCTTTTCTGCACTTTCTATAATGTTTTCACATCTTCCTCAAGTATGATTGCAAAAACTGGACTCAATACTCTTAGCTTAGGCCGAACTATTGTCTTCCACAAGTTTAACATTCTTTCCTTGCTGTTGTGCTAAATTCCCCTATTGGTAAAGCAATATACTTTATAAACTGCTCCTCCGCCATTTCCACCACCTACAAACAGACTCCACCACTAGAGATATATTTCCCATTTGCTTTTCATAAAGAGCATTCCCTCCGCAACTTCCTCATCAGGTCCACGCCCCCCACCAACTCACCCTCCCCTCCCGACACCTTCCCCTGCCATCGCAGGAATTGCAAAACCTATGCTCACACCACCCCCTCACCTGCATCCAAGGCCCCAAAGGAGCCTTCCACATCTATCAGAGTTTTACTTGCACTTCCACGCATGTCATTTACTGTATCCATTGCTCCCACTGCAATCTCTTCTACATTGGAGAGACAGCAAGCCTACTTGCAGAACACTTCAGAGAACATCTCTGAGACACCCGCACCAAACAACCCACTGCTCTGTGGCTGAACTCTTCAATTCCCCCTCCCACTCTGCTGAGGACATGCAGGTCCTGGGCCTCCTCCATCGTCACACCTTAACGAACCGATGCCTGGCCGAAGAACGCCTTGGGACTCTCCAACCCCATGGCATCAATGTGGATTTCACCAGTTTCCTCATTTCCTCTCACCCCACCTTATCCCAGATCCAACCTTCCAACTCGGCACTGCCCTCATCACCTGTCCATCTTCTTTCCCATCTGTCTGCTCCTACCTCATCGCTGACCTATCACCATTACTCCCACCTCCATCCACCTATTGCACTCTCAGTTACCTTCCCCCCAGCCCCACCCCCCCCCCCCCCCTCCCATTTATCTCTCCATCTGTTCAGCTCACAAGCCTCATTCCTGATGAAGGATTTTTGCGCGAAACGTCGATTCTCCTTTTCCTTGGATGCTGCCTGGTCTGCTGTGCTTTTCCAACACCACGCTCTCGAATCGGTCCTCGTATCCTGCCACCTTTAATGATGTGTGCATATATCTGTCTGCTCCTGCACCCCCTTTGAAACGATGCCATTTCTTCTGTATTATCTCATCATGTCCTTCCCACCAAAACTAATCACCTCACATTTCTCTGCATTAAATTTATCTGCAACCTGATCATTCCACTCAATTGTTGCTCTTTTCTTTTGAGCATTAGCCATCTCACAGTTAATAATACTCTCAAGTTTGTATCAGCTGCAAAATTTGAAATTGTTTCCTGTATGCTAATAGCTAAGAGATCAATAGATAACAGGAAAAGCAAGGTTATGGGGAATTCCACTTGAGACCTTCCTCCAACACAATGAACACCCGTCAGCCGTGGCTCTCTGCTTCCTGTCATTCTGCCAATTCAGTATCAATGCCCCTTTTATTCCATGAATTATAACTTTGCTCATAATCCTGTTGTGTGGCATTGCATGAATCTTTAGGAAACCTATACAACATTAACGGTATTGTCCTCATCAAAACTCCCCGTTGCCTCTTCAATAAAACTTCAGTGGTTTAATTAAACATGATTTTCCCTTGAACAATCCATGCTGAGTTTCCTTAAGTAACCCACATTTGCTCAAGTGACTCTTGATTCTGTCCCTGATTATTGTTTATGGAAACTTGCCAGCCATGGAAAGTAAAGTCATACAGTCATAGAATCATTGCAATGTGCAGTATGGAAACAGACCCTTTGGTTCAACTCATCCATGCTGACCAGATACCCTAAATTAATTTAGTCCCATTTTGCCAGCATTTGTCCCATATCCTTCAAAACCCTTTCCTATTCATATACCTATCCAGGTACCTTTTAAATGTTGTAATTGTAATAGCCTCCAGCCCTTCCTCTGGCAGCTCATTCCATACATGCACCACTCTCTGCATGAAAAAGTTGCCCCTTAGATCCCTCTTAAATTGTTCCCCTCTCACCTTAAACCTATGCCTAATTCTGGACTCCCCCACCCCAGGGAAAAGACCTAGTCTATTCACCTTATTTATGCCCCTCATGATTTTATAAACCTCTGTAAGGTCATCCCTCAGCCTCTGACGCTCCAGGGAAAATAGCCCCAACCTATTCAGCCTCTTCCTATAGCTCAAATCCTCCAACCCTGGTAATATCGTTTCTGAGCCCTTTAAAGGTTTACAACATCTTTCCTTTAGCATGGAGACCAGAATGAAATGCAAAATTCCAAAAGTGGCCTAACCAATGTCCAGTACAGCCACATCATGGCAATCCAACTCCTATACTCAATGCACTGACCAATATATGGTTTGTAGTCACTTGGTTTATCTTCCTGAACAGGGGTCTAGCATCTACAGTTCTTCAATTCTTTGACACCAACCCTGAGTCAAAGAAAGAATTTTAATTTATGGCCAGAGCCTCTGCAATTCTTATTGGTCCCTCAGTATCCTTCATTGCATCTCATCTAGTCCTAGTGTCTAAACACATTTAGAGCAGCCAGGATATGCAGTACTTCGTCCCTTATTAATATCTAAGTACCTGAATTAGTTCCTCTTTCATCATGGCCTTTGTAGCATGTTCTTCTTTGGTAAAGACAGATTCAAAGTACCCATTTAGTATCTCAGCTAAGCTCCCTGCCTCCATTTGGTCCCAAATGAGTTATATTTTTACCTTTATATTATCTTTTTACTATCTATATGCCTTAGAAATCTTTGGGATTCCCGCTTATGTTAACTCCCAGCCTCTTTGTGTATTCCCTCTTTGCTTCACTAATCTGCTTTCTCCCCACCTCCTCTGAAATATCTACATTCAACCTTTTCTCCCTGTTATTTGTTTTAAGCATTTTTTCTTGTCACAATTTCTAACTCTTTTGCCTTTAGCAAGATTTTTCTGTGTTTGCCTTACCTTTCCCATTTGAGAGGTTATATGTTGATTTGTGAAAGTGATCTATGAAAGAAGAAAGGATGAAGTGAATAATATTTTTTTCATTCAGTGAGTGCTGGAAAGTGGAGGCAGGTCAATTGAGACATTCAAGAGGGTATTGGATGATTATTTGGTTAAGAATGATGTGCTAGGCTACAGTGAGAAAGCAGGAGATTGGAACGAGTTAACCATGCTTATTTTATGAACCTGAGTGTCCTTCTTCTGTGCCATAACCTGTCCAAGGTTTCATGACTGTACACAAACTATCTCTTCCTTGAAGGTGGGTGATTGTTCAGTTATCAATTTTTCTACAAGCCTTTGTCCCAATGGTATTTATTCCAGATCTGAGATTGAGTTGGTGGGTTGTTGGGAAATACAAATGAGATTGATCAGAACTGCTCGCCAACATAGTCCCACTACTGGGCTGGACAGTTTACACATCACCTGACCACTCTGCAGAGGCAGACAGTCAATTCAAGTAATGAAGTCCACATTAGGGATGATAGTTCATGATTAACAGTCTTGCAGAGTTATTTGCTTCATCCCCACCCAAACCCAGACTGGGAATTCTACCTCACACCCTCTCCCCAGGTGCTGCAATCTGCCATCAGGTAATCCAGAGGCACCTGTTGAATGTATGTTGTTAATTGACATTTTTGAAAGTGCCTCCTTGGTGAGGTGTAGTCTCACAGTGCTTCTCCCAGTGCTCAGGTTCTCTAAAATGGCTGCTGAGACATAAGGATCACCACTACCATTTCCATCTAAAAGGACAAGGGCAGTAGACACATGGAAAACCACTATTTGCAGGTTCCCCTCATTATCCTGACTTGGAAAGATATCGCCGTTCCTTCAGTGTCTCTGGGTCAAAATCCTGCCCTGTCTTCCCTAAGGCCATTGTGGGTCTACTGACAGCGCATGGACTGCAGCGGCCCAGGAAGGCAGTTCATCATCACCTTCTCGAAGACTACTACAGGTGAGTAATAAATCCTGGTCAGCCAGTAATGCCCACGTCCTACAAGTGAATAATAAAACTGCCCGAGTGATTGGCCTTGTATGAATGATATCCTGACTGCCAGCCTTGATTGGATGACAACCTTGGAAACCAGTGAATGGGCCCCCAGCAAGTGACCACTGCGAATCTCGTTTAATTCAACAGTCTTTGGTTCTGAAGTGGGAAAATCTTGTCCCAACAGCATGAAATAATCTCAAGCCATCATTAGCTCATTATTTCTTCCAACTAAACATTGCATTGATATCTTTGAACAACATTTGTTTTCAATATGGGATTGTCAGTATTGATAGCTGAGAACAGAGCAAGTTTAATGCAGTTCTCCATCTGTACTTCACGGTGACATAATAACAATAGCTGCCTTTGTAGCATGTTCTTCTTTGGTAAAGACAGATTCAAAGTACCCATTTAGTATCTCAGCTAAGCTCCCTGCCTCCATTTGGTCCCAAATGAGTTATATTTTTACCATCTTTTTACTATCTATATGCCTTAGAAATCTTTGGGATTCCCGCTTATGTTAACTCCCAGCCTCTTTGTGTATTCCCTCTTTGCTTCACTAATCTGCTTTCTCCCCACCTCCTCTGAAATATCTACATTCAACCTTTTCTCCCTGTTATTTGTTTTAAGCATTTTTTCTTGTCACAATTTCTAACTCTTTTGCCTTTAGCAAGATTTTTCTGTGTTTGCCTTACCTTTCCCATTTGAGAGGTTATATGTTGATTTGTGAAAGTGATCTATGAAAGAAGAAAGGATGAAGTGAATAATATTTTTTCCATTCAGTGAGTGCTGGAAAGTGGAGGCAGATCAATTGAGACATTCAAGAGGGTATTGGATGATTATTTGGTTAAGAATGATGTGCAAGGCTACAGTGAGAAAGCAGGAGATTGGAACGAGTTAACCATGCTTATTTTACGAACCTCAGTGTCCTTCTTCTGTGCCATAACCTGTCCAAGGTTTCATGACTGTACACAAACTATCTCTTCCTTGAAGGTGGGTGATTGTTCAGTTATCAATTTTTCTACAAGCCTTTGTCCCAATGGTATTTATTCCAGATCTGAGATTGAGTTGGTGGGTTGTTGGGAAATACAAATGAGATTGATCAGAACTGCTCGCCAACATAGTCCCACTACTGGGCTGGACAGTTTACACATCACCTGACCACTCTGCAGAGGCAGACAGTCAATTCAAGTAATGAAGTCCACATTAGGGATGATAGTGCATGCTTAACAGTCTTGCAGAGTTATTTGCTTCATCCCCACCCAAACCCAGACTGGGAATTCTACCTCACACCCTCTCCCCAGGTGCTGCAATCTGCCATCAGGTAATCCAGAGGCACCTGTTGAATGTATGTTGTTAATTGACATTTTTGAAAGTGCCTCCTTGGTGAGGTGTAGTCTCACAGTGCTTCTCCCAGTGCTCAGGTTCTCTGAAATGGCTGCTGAGACATAAGGATCACCACTACCATTTCCATCTAAAAGGACAAGGGCAGTAGACACATGGAAAACCACTATTTGCAGGTTCCCCTCATTATCCTGACTTGGAAAGATATCGCCGTTCCTTCAGTGTCTCTGGGTCAAAATCCTGCCCTGTCTTCCCTAAGGCCATTGTGGGTCTACTGACAGCGCATGGACTGCAGCGGCCCAGGAAGGCAGTTCATCATCACCTTCTCGAAGACTACTACAGGTGAGTAATAAATCCTGGTCAGCCAGTAATGCCCACGTCCTACAAGTGAATAATAAAACTGCCCGAGTGATTGGCCTTGTATGAATGATATCCTGACTGCCAGCCTTGATTGGATGACAACCGTGGAAACCAGTGAATGGGCCCCCAGCAAGTGACCACTGCGAATCTCGTTTAATTCAACAGTCTTTGGTTCTGAAGTGGGAAAATCCTGTCCCAACAGCATGAAATAATCTCAAGCCATCATTAGCTCATTATTTCTTCCAACTAAACATTGCATTGATATCTTTGAACAACATTTGTTTTCAATATGGGATTGTCAGTATTGATAGCTGAGAACAGAGCAAGTTTAATGCAGTTCTCCATCTGTACTTCACGGTGACATAATTACAATAGCTAATGCTTTAAATAATTCTGGTTGAACGGTTGACAGTACACCCAGAAAGTCCTGGTGCTGCTGGGATTTAAGAATCAAGTATCCAAAGTCACCTGTTCTTCTCAAACAATGCAGCACCCACCACAGATTGCAATTCAAATTGCTCATGTTCTGTACTCTACCGTGTTGTTTTCTGAGAAAAGGGATGGTTGTCGCAGTTGGCTGGACAATTGGTTTACATTGCAGAGCAATGCTAACAGCATGGTTTCAATTCCCACACTGGCTGGGGTTACCACAAGCAATTCCCTTTCTCAATCTCTCCCCTTGGTTGAGATATGGTGGACTCCATTAGCAGTTGTCTCTCTCTCTCTCTCTCTCTCTACTGGAAGTGCACTCCTATGGTCTGGTAAGACTATGACTATGGTGATTGTAATGAGGTCAGCTAGGTGGACCTCATTGAATGAGTTCCCTGATTAGAACTGTTAACCTGGTCCAGTCTGAAAGCCCTGGCTGACAGATAACAACAGGGATGTCAGACATCCTGTTCACTCTGAGAGCTGCCTCTGAGGGAGCTGGATCAGTGTGGGAAGGACTCTCCATTTTAAAGAATTTAAGAAAAAAAGAAAAGAGAAAAGACGAAAGAACAAGGGTGTCAGACATCCTGTTCACATCGAGAGCTGGCTCTGATGGAGCTGGATCACAGTCAAGGACTCTCCATGTAAAAGTAAAGGGTGACTTGGTGACAGGAAACCAGCCTCTGTGGAGTTATTTCAATGACAACCTTACTTTTCTGACAAGGTATTCAAATTTGCCTTTCTTTCGAATGATCAGGAAATGAAGCATCAAAGCCATAGCAATCACATTGTTGGAATGGTTGTATTTGGTCACAATTTCAGAGATTTTCCAAAGGCGATGAGCTTTCAGGTTAGGTGAAGGATTGCTGTTGAGGGTGGTTTAGTATCTGAGGCAAAATCACAAGGAATCAGATTATTGTTTTGTTTATGCTTTCATGGGATGTGGATGTTGCTAGCGAGGCCTGTCTCGGTTGTCCATTACTGGTTGCACTGGAAGTATGTAACTTGCTAAACCATGTCAGAGGTTGGGTAAGAGCCAACACCCGGTACTGACAACGTAGAGTAACATGTAAGTCTGTAGTAAACCAAGTGGAGTTTTTGTGATCTTGGTGATAGCTCTCTGGTCAGTATCATTGAGATAAGCTGCAAAGCTCCTCATTTTGTTAATTCAGTTAAAAACCCACAGTCTGTTATGGTGGGATTTGGAGTCTTTATCTCAAGAACATAGCTTTGCCCTCTCGTTACTAGTGTAGTGACATTACAGCAATGCCATCATCATCCCTCCCCCTTGAAGGGCTATTGCCAATTCAATTAGTGTTACCTTTTGCTTCAAGATACCTTAAAGGGAAATGGCCTGTCTGTTCTTGAAAATGTGGCAAATGGTATCTTTCATACTTTAAATGTCCTTTGTTGGCATTAAAGAATATTAATGTTACTTTCATCTGCACACTTGCCCGCTCCTGCCTTCCCCCGCTAAATATCGTTGGGCCTTTATGTCATACATCAATAAGTCACACCAAAGTGCCTGTCCTTTGAATGGCTGCCAAAAGGAATCTAAGTCCATTCTGAATTGATATCAGAGCTAATGGGAACAATAGATCAAAGGCTGAGTACTTCTGAAATTTGGTACAAATCCAAACGCTTACATTCCTTTTTAAAAATATCTATGACAGATGGAGAATCTAAAGGTATTTCTTCTTCCGCGCTGCAAACTATCCCGACTCTTTTATTACAGAATTATACTCTTTTAACAATCCAAAAGCAATTAAAGCCATTTCCTATTGTACAGAATGCATGTTTCAATATCTCTCTTCCTGTCTGAGTAGACAGAGGACAAGTATGTGATTCTTAGCCAAGTTATACGCTTCATGGCAGTCCAGTGATGAAATAACTTGCATTTACTGTATTTATGAATGACCTAAATACTGGTGTTGGGGCCTGATCTGACCATATGCAGTTGGTAATTAGATCCATGTGAGCGTTAGGACTGTGAATGATGCTCTGCTGATTTGGGCGTCCATTTATCTTTCTATCTATCTATCTATCTATCTATCTATCTATCTATCTATCTATCTATCTATCTATCTATCTATCTATCTATCTATCTATCTATCTATCTATCTATCTATCTATCTATCTATCTATCTATCTATCTATCTATCTATCTATCTATCTATCTATCTATCTATCTATCTATCTATCTTACTTGTCACATGAATCTGGTACATATACAGTGAAAGGTGTTGTATAATGTCACCAGCACGATCGTAAAACACAGAAAATAAGGCAAGGCATAGAATATAAAGGTAGAAAATAAGGAAATAAAGTTAAGACTTCAGCTTGACGATCCTTCTTGGTAAGTGCTTAGCCTTGAGTCTGGATCCAGGCTCTTCCACACTGATGCTGAGACCAACACCAGCAGCTGCCAACTGCTTCGCATGGTGGTGATACTCGGGCCACTCGAGTAATTCCCAATTTCAAGCTCAGTTATCACGTAATTGTGATATAAGTTAAGAGAGTTGGCATTCAAGACTATAAAATATGTAGACTTGGCAATGGGTCTGTCTGAAGTTTATAAGCTAATAAAAGGAATAACTGTGTTCTATATGACAGTTTGCTACCTAGAGTAGCGGGAATGAAAGATATAAAAGAACAGATTTAAGTTTGATGTCAGAGAATAATGCATTTTATATTTTAAGTTTCCAGTTCTTGCGGCGGACGCCAATTAACTAAATATCCTCAAAAGATGATGGAGGGTCAGAATGAATGGAGAGGTAGTGATGGGATGGTAATATACTTAGACATTACCCCAGGTTAATGCCTGAGACATGAGTTTGATTCCCACCATTGTAGGTTGTGAATGTTGATTTTAATGAAAATCCCAAGTGAAAAACTGGCCTAATGGTTACTATTGTTCATTGTTGTAAAAACTACTGTCTGCCAACTTTACCTGATATGGTCGACATGTGACTTCAGACACACAGCAATGTGCTTGACTTGTAACTGTTCTCTGGGCAATTAGGGACAGACAGTAAATGCTATCCTTGCCAGTGACATCTGCATCCACCCATGAATTAATAACATTATCAATTAGAAAGACATAACTGATAGAGTGTCACAAAGATCAGTACTGGGGCTTCAATTATTTAACATGACTTCTATATGAATGGAGGAAGGGAGTGCAAAAACTGAAAGGGCTCAAAATCCAGCAGATCTGGCAGCATCTGTAGAAGAGAAAGAAAGCTAAGCTTTCTTGAGACTGAAGAATCATATCAGATCTGAAACATTAATTCTGCTTGTTTGTCCATTGACACTGTCAGACCTGCTGAGTTTCTTGAACGGAAACAGAAATCACAGGAGAAACTCAGCAGGTCGAACCACATCTGTGGGAAGAAGGCAGAGTTAACATTTTCAATTCTGGTAACTCTTCATCAGAACAGATAGCAGCTAGTGGGCGGCACGGTGGCACAGTGGTTAGCACTGCTGCCTCACAGCGCCAGAGACCCGGGTTCAATTCCCGCCTCAGGCGACTGACTGTGTGGAGTTTGCACATTCTCCCCGTGTCTGCGTGGATTTCCTCCGGGTGCTCCGGTTTCCTCCCACCATCCAAAGATGTGCAGGGTCAGGTGAATTGGCCATACTAAATTGCCTGTAGTGTTAGGTAAGGGGTAAATGTAGGGGTATGGGTGGGTTTCGCGTCGGTGTGGACTTGTTGGGCCGAAGGGCCTGTTTCCACACTGTAATCTAATCTAATCTAATCTAGAGAAAAATAGTATTTATGCTGAAGAATCAATGGGGGAGAGAGGAGGGAGAGGAAGAGAGAGGTGAGATAGATGGAAACAGAGCCCAGGGAAGGAGAGAATGAGAGATATGAAAGGGGTGGAAGTTTATTTCTAGCAGGCCAGGACAGAAAAAAAAGCTGAATAAGCGATAATAAGAGCTAAGAGTGGGAAAACTAGGTAGCTGTGCTAAATGCAACCCATATAATGTGATAATAAAAGCTAAGTGTACAAGTGCTGAGTTTCTTCCTGTTTTTTGTTTAGGGATGACCAGTCCAATGATAATACTACCACAGCACCACCAACTCCAAAATCTATCAGCCAGAAATGTTGCTCAAATACTATCGTTTTGGATTATGAATTCTGTTTTACAGTAAACAATTATATAACCACATAACTGAAGAGTGTGTGATGTACTTTCAGATCTAAGGTATGTGAGATCAGAAGGCTTCAGGTCCTCATTTCTCGATGTTCTATGTTTGGACCGGTGGATTGCCTGTAATAGTATTTCTGAAACAAAGATAAAAAAACTGCTGGAGGAACTCAGCAGTTCTGGCAGCATCTGTGGAGAGAGAAACAGAGTTAACAGTTCAGGTCCGGTGACTCTTTGTCAGTTCTTTGGGAGAGTCATACTGCACTCGAAACGTTAACATAGCTTTCTTCCCACAGGCTTGCTAAGTTTCTGCAGCACTCTCTGTTTTTGTTTTAGATCTCTGGCATCCATAGCTCTTTGTTTTATGTTACTTTTCACTGTGCTGGATCTACTCACTGTCAGCTCTTGCTCACTGGCCTATCTCTTCTTCATCATAATTGGGAGAAAGCAAGAGGGAATAATTAAACTTGAACTGAATGGCCATAAAAAGTATCAAAGGTTAAGTTTGGTTCCATTATGTGCAATTCATAAAGTCATGGTTGTAAAGGTCTCGTTACAAGTTGAATACTTTCCTATTCAATGGGTCCCTGTGGGGGAGATGCCTGTCCACTGTGGTTTTTAAATTCCGCTTTTACAATCGCAAATGAGAATCAGGAACTGTTGGGTCACTAAAAACTTGATGGATGATAGATTTAATTTTTAAAAAATTATCTTTTTGTGGTTCTTTTCTTTCCTATCAAGCGAGAGATGATGATGATGAGTTGTGATCAAAGATCATCGATCTGAAACATTAAATCTTTCACACTCCAAAGAGGCTGCCAGACCCACTGAGTATTCCCAGAATTTTATGATTGTTTTTGTCAGATTTTCCAGCATCCACAATAATTTGGTTTTTATGCCTCTCCCCTCCCTGGTCAGCCTTCTACAGGGACCGTTCCCTCCAGGACACCTTGATCCATTCCTCCTCCACTCCTAACACCTCCCCACGGCAACTTCCCTTACAATTGCAGCAAGTTCAACACCTGCCTGGTTACCTCCTCCCTCCTCACTATCCCAGTCCCCAGACACACCTTCCAGGTGAAGCAACAATTTACTTACACTTAACTCAATCTAGACAACTGTATTCATTGCTCACAATGTGATCTAGTCTATGGGGAAACAAAATGGCAGACTGGAAAACCGCTTTGCAGAGCACCTACCTTCTGTCTGCAAAAAAGACTCTGGGCTTCCAGTTGTCTGTCAAGAGAAAGTGAAGACTGCAAACTCTGGCGATCACAGTCGAGAGTGTGGTGCTGGAAAAGCACAGCAGGTCAGGCAGCATCCGAGGAGCAGGGAATCGATGTTTCAGACATAAGCCCATCAGAAAGCCCTTCGTGATGAAGGGCTTATGCTTGAAGCGTTGATTCTCCTGCTCCTCGGATGCTGCCTGACCTGCTGTGCGTTTCCAGCGCCACACTCTCAACCCCAGTTGTCTGCCCCATCCACATACACCGTGTCCGCTGGCCAACATCTCTGACTCGGTCTTCCTGCAGTGCTTAAGTGAAGATCAGCGCAACGGGGAAGAATAGCACTTAATTTTGCACCTGGACACCTTCAGTCACTCAATATGAAGTTCAATAATTTTAGGGTCTGAACACCACCTTCTATTTCCTTTATCCACTCCCACACTGTAGACCTTATAGGAGTCACATGGGCTGTTTTCGGCACAGCCAACCCATTGTCATCTACTAATGGTTCCCAATAGTAATTTTTCATTCTCCCAATTTAACCTTCACCCATTCCTTTAGCCGTCCATCTGCTGTTCTCTTGCGCTCTCTCTCTCTCTGGGATTCAACCCCATCTATCGTTTACTTCTTCCCTCCTCAACACCCCCCTACTCCTCCCCCCACCATCTTCAATATATATATCAACCTTTCCCAGCTATAATCAGTTCTGAAGAAGGATCACTACACCCGCGGCATTAACTTTGCTTTCTCTCCACAGATGCTGCCAGACCTGTTGGGTTCCTCCAACAATTTCTGATTTTATTAATGACGTTCCTGTTCAGTTTCTTTTTTGGTGGGGTTTCATGTGGACTTATGTATCAGAAGTTGGCCTGAAATAATGACATCTGGGTGGATGTGCTTTACGCAATGATATTATTTGTAATATGGCCAGATAGAAGCTTTTAATCACGTTCCTTAACAGGTGCAAGCTGTAGCTCACTTGGTGGCATTCTCACTCAGAGTTAGAAGGTTCTGGACTTCATGTCCCACACAAGAGCTTTAGCACAACAGTGTTGACTTATAATCTACAGCAGATCTGCGGGAGTTCCGTGCTGTCAGAGTCGCTGTCTTTCTGATGAGATTTTAAACCAAGGCCCTGTCTATTCCCTCTGACCCGTGTCAGAAATCCCATGGCATTATGTTTAAGAACGACAAGCCCCAGATTGGACATTCGGTGTTGACCCACAGCCAGAGAAATCCGGCTTGGCAGAAAATTGGCTAAACTAAACTAAACAGCAGCTAACCAGTCACTGAGAATAATGGAAACCAAGGTTAAAGAAATCACAAAGTTCAGGGGAACCAACTACAACCAGTTACAGAGGCTGATCTGTGGTATTGTGGCCCAAGATTGATTCGTCAATCAACCTCAACATTATTACAATGTGGTTGTGAGAATTTCCTGTCTGCAAATTTGTTGCTGCATTTCCTACATTTCCACAGTGACATCATTTAATAAAGTATTTCATTCCTTACAAAGCATTTTTGGGTCTGCATGACAGACACTATTGTGATGATACTGTGGCTTTAGGAGTTATATTTTGTCCTGGCTTTTATTTTGAAAAGAGGTTTTAAGACAGCGGTAAAGAGCTGTCTGTTTCAATCCAATAGACAGTGTGAGAGGCCTTGGGTTTTTTTAAATGTCAGAACAATAGAAGCAGCCTGAATGAGTGGGGTCAAGTTCCCACAGAACCAGTTTTCTAAGTTTTAGATTTTCAGTAGCAGTTGCTGGGTTTGGAAGCTGCAGTACATCTCTCCCTGTTACTCTCTCTCTCAGTTTTCTCCTGATGTCATTCCTCCTGGAATTGCCTGTGAGACAATCTATTTTACTGAATTTGCCTTATCCACAGGTACGTTTATGGGATGTTATTATATTGGAACAGTTACTGTTTGTAGTTAAATAATCTATAATTCTGTTAAGTTTTCCAATAGAGTTAAGTTATTCCAATTTCTTCTTTCTTTACTTGTATTGTGACTATAGTGTTTGAATGAAGTGTGTTTTGCTTTAAGACTGGTAGTTTGACCAAACAAATTGCATCCGGAACACAACTCCTGGCACTTCCCTTTAAAATACAAAAACGGTGGGGTCTACCCTATCTTCTTAATAGATTTTGAGAGGATTTGGTCAAGTCCATAGCACTATAAGAATACAAAGCTTTCACTCTCGCTGATGCAAAATGAAAATCCCTCAACTTTAATTCTCCTTCTTCTAAAAGTATTGGGTTCTGATTAGAACAATGTTCTTTACCTTTCCCCAGGTGACCACTATTCATATGTAAACCTTGGCAGTAGGTGTTACAGACTAGTACTTGGTGAGTGGCACTGGGAAAAGGCGGATGAATATCCAACCAAACCTGATCTTGTCTTCATCCGCTGTATACACATATCTCTTCCCTACAGCACCAAGTGGACAAGCAACAGCAACGTGGACAGGGGATAATTTTTTACATTCTGGACAGTTGGGCCCAAGTTTGTGTCTTTATTCTGACTGAGATCTGAGAACTCAGGGCAGACTGGGGATCAAGGCAAAGGTACATGTGGCCTGTGGGGTATAGTAATTCAATCAGCAAACCATGTCACAAATGATCAGTTGTTTTTTTAGGTTGATACCTGTAGTCCTACAATCTCAGGCCCCAAATTGGACTTTCTAAGTTGACCTGCAGCCAGAGAAATTGGGCCTGCCCAGAAAATTAGTCAAACTAAATTGAACAGCAACTGTCAGACACTGAGAACAATGGAAACCAAGGTTAACAAAATCACAAAGATTCAGGGGAGCCAACTACAACCAGTTACAGGGGAGCAATGACTTAGTGATATGGTTAGTCTTTAACGCAGAAACCCAGCTATTGTTCCGGGGACCTGGGTTCAAATCCCACCCCATGGTGGAAATTGAATTCAATAAAGAAGCTGAAATGAAGAGCCTAATGGTGACCATGAATCCATTGTCGATTGTCAGATAAAGCCCATATGGTTCACCAACGTCCTTTGGATGGAAATTGATCATCCCTTCCTGGTCTGGTCGACATGTAACTCTAGACCCACAGCAATGTGATTCAAACTTAACTGCCCTCCAGGCAATTAGGGATGGGCAATAATTGCTGTCCCAGCCAGAAAGAGCTAGCTTTGGCAAATAGAATTAAGGAGAATCCAAAGGGGTTTTACAAATACATTAATTACAAAAGGGTAACTAGGGAGAGAATAGGGCCCCTCAAAGATCAGCAAGGTGGCCTTTGTGTGGTGCCACAGAAAATGGGGGAGATACTAAATGAATATTTTGCATCAGTATTTACTGTGGAAAAGGATATGGAAGATATAGACTGTAGGGAAATAGATGGTGACATCTTGCAAAATGTCCAGATTACAGAGGAGGAACTGCTGGATGTCTTGAAACGGTTAAAGGTGGATAAATCCCCAGGACCTGATCAGGTGTACCTGAGAACTCTGTGGGAAGCTAGAGAAGTGATTGCTGGGCCTCTTGCTGAGATATTTGTATCATCGATAGTCACAGGTGAAGTGCCGGAAGACTGGAGGTTGGCAAACGTGGTGCCACTGTTTAAGAAGGGTGGTAAGGACAAGCCAGGGAACTATAAACCAGTGAGCCTGACCTCGGTGGTGGGCAAGTTGTTGGAGGGAATCCTGAGGGACAGGATGTACATGTATTTGGAAAGGCAAGGACTGATTAGGGATAGTCAACATGGCTATGTGCGTGGGAAATCATGTCTCACAAACTTGATTGAGCTTTTTGAAGAAGTAACAAAGAAGATTGATGAGGGCAGAGCAGTAGATGTGATCTATATGGACTTCAGTAAGGCGTTCAACAAGGTTCCCCATGGGAGACTGATTAGCAAGATTAGATCTCATGGAATACAGGGAGAACTAGCCATTTGGATACAGAACTGGCTCAAAGGTAGAAGGCAGAGAGTGGTGGTGGAAGGTTGTTTTTCAGACTGGAGGCTCGTGACCAGTGGAGTGCCACAAGGATGGGCCCTCTACTTTTTGTCATTTACATAAATGATTTGGATGCGAGCATAAGAAGTACAGTTAGTAAGTTTGCAGATGACACCAAAATTGGAGGTATAGTGGACAGCGAAGAGGGTTACCTCAGATTACAACAGGATCTGGACCAGATGGGCCAATGGGCTGAGAAGTGGCAGATGGAGTTTAATTCAGATAAATGCGAGGTGCTGCATTTTTGGAAAGCAAATCTTAGCAGGACTTATACACTTAATGGTAAGGTCCTAGGGAGTGTTGCTGAACAAAGAGACCTTGGAGTGCAGGTTCATAGCTCCTTGAAAGTGGAGTCGCAGGTAGATAGGAAAGTGAAGAAAGCGTTTGGTTTGCTTTTCTTAATTGGTCAGAGTATTGAGTACAGGAGTTGGGAGGTCATGTTGCGGCTGTACAGGACATTGGTTAGGCCACTGTTGGAATATTGCATGCAGTTCTGGTCTCCTTCCTATCGGAAAGATGTTGTGAAACTTGAAAGGGTTCAGAAAAGATTTACAAGGATGTTGCCAGGGTTGGAGGATCTGAGCTACAGGGAGAGGCTGAACAGGCTGGGGCTGTTTTCCCTGGAGTGTCGGAGGCCGAGGGATGACCTTATAGAGGCTTACAAAATTATGAGGGGCATGGATAGGATGAATAGGCAAAGTCCTTTCCCTGGGGTCGGGGAGTCCAGAACTAGAGGGCATAGGTTTAGGGTGAGAGGGGAAAGATATAAAAGAGACCTAAGGGGCAACGTTTTCACGCAGAGGGTGGTATGTGTATGGAATGAGCTGCTAGAGGATGTGGTGAAGGCTGGTCCAATTGCAACATTTAAGAGGCATTTGGATGGGTATATGAGTAGGAAGGGTTTGGAGGGACATGGACCGGGTGCTGGCAGGTGGGACTAGATTGGGTTGGGATATCTGGTCGGCATGGACGGGTTGGACCGAAGGATCTGTTTTCATGCTGTACATCTTTATGACTCTATCACTCACATCCATGAGGAATAAAGACTCAGTCCAAGGTTTGTGCATTGGAAAAGTTTCGATCATACTTGCAGGCCCCTTGACTTCCAGCAGTGCCTGAGGTCATGCACTTATACCCCTCCAACTGGTCAACAATGAAGGATGTTGGCATGACTCCATTGGATGCTTTGAGCCTCGATCATGACTCCATTGGCCAAAGGCCGTGGAACATTCTGGAAAGTCTGGGGCAAACATGTACCTGGAAGCCACCTCCTCAATGAAGACTCAGAACAAGATCCATGGTGGAAAATAGTGCAATAACCCTAAATGACCCAGGAGAAGTTCCACTCTGACCTGTGAGACCCACCTTCATGGAAAACAGCCAGCCCTACGTTGGCGAGGAAGGAGACTCCAACTGTCTAGTTCAGACACTTGCAACATTGTGGTAACATCCTTTTTCAGATGGATGGAACTAGATAGAGAGACAATATTGTGAGAATTTGGGAAATGCTCACATGGAGTTTTTAATAAGGGATATTTTGTTAATAAAATTGATTTGAACTGCACTTTGTCCCTTTTTTCCACCTCAGGGCAAGATCGATGGTGTAAAGTGTCATTCATACATAAATTGTCCAAAGCACAGATAACAATCGTATTGAAATTACAGTGAAGCCAAAGTTGACATAATCCGAGAGGACAATAGGGCTGCTCTCTCCTCTGAGCAGAATAAATGGTGGTGAGTTTAAGCTGAGCATCAGCACACCTCAAGAACGGAAAGGTGGAGCCTTTATGGTGGCCACAGGTAATATGGGAATCAAAGCCGTGTAATTCCCATCACTCTGAATTGCAAATCAGCCATCCAGCCAACTGAACTAACTGACCGTAGTCTCTGGGCTGAAAAATTAAAACTACACATCCAGTATAACTGAGAATATTATGAAATGATCATTTATTTGGTTCTGACCATATAATCTTTATTCAGAAGGTCTGAAGACTTTGGATTAATTGTTTATATAGAATCACAGAATGACCAATGCAGCATTAGACCGTTCAGTCCATTGTAACTGTGCCAGCTCTTTAAAAGACTTCTCTGAAGCATCCCAGTTCCATGCTGTTTTCCCAAAGCTCCAGACAACTTGTCTCTTTCCAGTATTTCTTCAATTCACTTTTGATGGTTAAATGAAGTATTCTATCAAAGACTCTGTCAATCGACAAGAAGCTGAATCTAAAGGAATCTGAAGCCTAGGCAGATTACATCTCTCTTGTCAGTCATTGTTCAAGCTGAGCAATTGGAAAATGCATGAAAGGAGTAAACAGTTGAATTCCAGCTGCTTCTAAACTAGTCGGAAACAGTGGGCAAAGATGGTCAATGCCACCATAACCTAAAGAAAAAAGAACAACAACCTTTCTTGCTTCTCATCTTCGGAATGTGGCTTTGAGCCTGGTAATCATTACATTCCCAGATGATACGCTTTATCTATGTTTTGGACTGAAGTAAGCAACTGTGCCGAGGTTCAGCAACAACTGGCAAGCCATTCAGGAGAGATCAGTAGGTGGTGGAAATATACCAATGCCTGACTGATAAAATCGTCAAGGAGTGAGCAGAAAAACAGACCCGCCAGACAGAAAGCAATGAGTTGGCAGCTGGACGAGGTTCCATCTGTAGCTATTTCCTAAAGGTCAGAATAGCAGACCAGATGTGTGTTAGAATCAGTTTAACCGAACAGTTAAGGAGACGTTGTTCACAATCTAGGTTCACTGACAGAAAAAGGAAGCTCAAACATAAATAGTTCTTCCCAAACCCACCAATTTTGGAACGAAATAGTTTTCCAATGACTGATTTATTTAATGTTTGATATACATTTGAGAGAGAAAGAATTGACTGTCACATTTTGTCAATGCAAGTTTTTGTGTTACATTTTTAAGATGGAGTTACTAAAGAGGAAATCTGGTTCTTTCCAACCTACAGAGAAAATTCTCTGACAATAAAAAGACTCCTAATTTATCATAAATTACCCAAAAGCACATTTAATCTCCAATTGACCTCACTGTATTATAGTACTTTGTTCTATTAATGTTAGAGCTAACAGGCCAGTTACTAACTGCAGCCACTTCAGATTAGAATGATACAATATTTTTGCATTTCATGGTACAATATTTGTGGTCCTTCTAAACTAATATGTCCACTGACTCTTTGAACATAGGAGTTGGGGTGTCATGTTGAGGTTGTACAAGATGTTGGTGATGTCTCTTCTGTGGAGTACTGTGTCTAGGAGGGGCTGGATAGGCTGGGAAATTTTTTCACTGGAGTGCAGGAAGTTGAGCAGTGAAGTTTATAAAGATTTATAAAATCATGAAGGTGATAGATAAGATGAACGGCAGGTGTCTTTTCCCTAGCATGGGGGCATATTTTTAAGGTGAGAGGAGAAAGTTTTAAAAAGGACATGAGTGACAATGTTTTTACACAGAGTGTGTGGAATGTACTTCCAAAGGAAGTGGTAGATGTGGTTACAGTTACAACATTTAAAAGACATTTGGATAACTACACGAATAAGAAATGTTTGGAAGGATATGGGCCAAGTGCAGGGACTTGTTTAGTTGGGATTATGGTCAGCATGGACTGGTTGGACCAAAAGGGTCAGCTTCCGTGCTATATGACACTATGGCCCTATGACTGACTGGAAATAACACCAGTAAGGACCCCTTCAGAACTGCCATCTAGTTTACTCCTGTCCAAAGAGAGTTGGCATGCTTATGTACCATGCAAAGGGGCATGGGTGACCTTGGCCTTCCAAAACTTCTGGTCAGATCTGCAGAGGATGAGCTTGTTGTTGGAGTTTTGCCAAGCTGCTTCCTTCATTGTCGACTTCTTTCTCATCTTCTGTTCTTCCTTCAAATTCTGTAAGAAGATCTCACTGTTCTACACATGTTTGAAGGACTCCCATATTTGTCACCTCACTCAACACATCTTCATTGTTATTTCCTCCATCTTTCCTCCATCCACCTGACATTAAGATTTTTTTGAGACACCACATTTTGAAGCTGATTTTCTTCTCTTTCATTTTCCAAATGTTCTCAGCTTCCCACAATTCATTACTGACCAGCCATTCTCTTTCAATATGTGCATTCCT
The DNA here is from genome assembly GCF_037043375.1 of Chiloscyllium plagiosum. Classification (NCBI taxonomy): domain Eukaryota; kingdom Metazoa; phylum Chordata; class Chondrichthyes; order Orectolobiformes; family Hemiscylliidae; genus Chiloscyllium; species Chiloscyllium plagiosum. Next base: position 118,559,492 of record NW_028270144.1, on the reverse strand, counting down.
GTTCCAAGACTTCAGCTGGAATTTCTTAGGATATGGCTTAATTTTTCTACCAACATTGGATTTTAGATTCTAATATCAAATGTTTCTGTTAACATAAGAAAATGAAAATTAGGAGCAGGAGTTGGGCATTCAGTCTCCTCAAGCCTGTCCCCATTTAATAAGATCTTGGGTGATCTAATGTGGCCTTATTTCCTCTTTTTTTCCTGTCTCCCAAATTCTTTTGTGAATCACAGATCTATCCAGCTCAGCCTATATTTTATTCAATGATCGAACACCAACTACTCATTGAGGAGAGAATCCGAAACAGTAATGATCCTCTGAGAGAAGAATTTCTGAATGCTCTGTTGATTGTTAATTTTTTTTTTGCAGTACTTGAACACTGTGGGCAGCACAGTGGCTCAGTGGTTAGCGCTGCTGCTTCACAGTGCTAGGGACCTGGGTTCAATTCCAGCCTCAGCAAAATGTCTGCATGTTCTCTGCATGGGTTCCCACCAGGTGCTCTGGTTTCCTCCCATAGTCACATAGATGTGCAGGTTAGAGTGGATTGGCTGTGCTAAAATTGCCCACCGTGTTCAGGGATGTGTAGGTTAGCTGCATTAGTCCAGGGGTGAATGTACGGGGGTGGGTTACTCTTTAAAGCATGTTGTGAAACATGAGTGTGAGCAGAAAAGATTTACAAGCATTTTGAGGGTTTGATCAATGGAGAGAGGCTGAATAGGCTGTGGCTATTTTACCTGGAGCGATGGAGGCTGAGGGGTGACCTTATAGAGGTTTATAAAATAATGAGGGGCATGGATAGGGTGAATAGACAAGGCCTTTTCCCAAGGATAGGGGAGTTCAGAACTAGAGGGCATAGGTTTAAGGTGAGTGTGAAGTGATTTAAAAGGGCCCTAAGGGGCAATTCTTTCATGCAGAGGGTGGTGCGTTTATGGAATGAGCTGCCAGAGGAAGTGGTGGAGGCTGGTGCAATTGCAACATTTAAAAGGCATCTGGATGAGTATATGAATAGGAAGGGTTTAGAGGGATATGGGTCAAGTGATGGCAAATGGGACTAGATTAATTTAGGATATGTGGTCAGCATGGACGAGTTGGACCGAAGTGTTTGTTTTCATGTTGTTCAAATCTACGACTCTATGTATCTATTTAGTATAATAGAACAGTCTTGAATTTCCTCTCCCTTTGTTATCACTGCAATGCATATTTTCTTATTATTGAATGTAAGCCCACATTCTGCACTTTCATTTACAACGGTGTCAATTAATTGTTTCATGTCTTTCTCTTTATTGCTGTATGTTGTCAGCATCAGAGATGTTGCTGATGACTCTCCCTCCCTCTTCATTCTGCAATGAAATTTCAGATATCCAGAAATCTCTGGTGCCACCAGCCCCAGACGCATGATCCCTCTCAACCTGGTCGTTCATTTTCCAGTCTCTGATCTCCCTTTGACATTGAGTGTCTTTCTATCCTGCAAGAGAAACTGGAATTTTCTTAGTGAGTCAAGAGACACTAATTCTATTGTCTCCTTGCATCCCCATGCCGCACAAAACTACCTATATCTTGCCAGCTTATCATACGCAATATCTATAGCACAGTGTAACATCTTTCACATGTGCTGATGATAATGACCCCATATTTCCCAGCCTGACTCTTGCCCCACTTGCAAAGTCCATCAGCTTCACACTGTCATTAGAGAATCTTTGATGCACCTGCTCTGATATCCAGCTGCCTTTCTGGATGAGAGGAGGTCACTTCTCCATTTGCAACACTGGACGCAAGATTCTGAGCACTCTGCATAGCTGCTTATCAGTTATGAGCCATTCTTGATGAAGGGCTTTTGCCTGAGATGTCGATTTTTCCTGCTCCTCAGATGCTGCCTGACCTGCTGTGCTTTTCCAGCATGACTCTAACCTTCTCTCTGATCTCCAGCATCTGCAGTACCCACTTCCGCATAACTGCTTATCACCTCAGTGATCTCCAGCACAAACAAGAGGGTTTCCAATCTCCATCTCACAGAATCATAGAATCCCTACAGTGTGGAAGCAGGCCATTCGGCCCACACCGATTCTCCAAGGAACATCCCACTCAGACACCCCCGCCCTACCCCTGTACCCCTGTATTTCTCATGGCCTGCACATTCCTGGACACTATTGGAAATTTAGCATGGCCAGTCTACCTAACCTTTGGACTGTGGGAGGAAACCGGAACAGCCAAAGGAAACTCTTACAGGCACAAGGAGAATGTGCAAACTCCGCACAGATAGTCACCCAAGGCTGGAATTGAGAGGGATAATCTCCTTGGGAATATTATTGCCCCATTCCTCTGGATGACCCAGGGAAGAACCTCGAGGGAAGCATTGCTGAATCATGGGCTCGAATCTTTGGCTGTGACAAGATACCTTTGTGAATGGGACATGGAGTGAAGAGGAGTTTGAGAACAAGAAATGCAGATAAAAGCATAGACTGAAAGAGGTCCAAGAAAATCAACTGACAGATGAATAGTCGAGGAAAGGTTTGGTAATGAGGAAGTGATAGTGGTGGTCAACTGATGGAGGGTGTCAAAGAGCTGGGAGTCACTGGAAAAAATTTCCACATAGCCCTGCAGGAATCCTCCTAGCTGGCACCAGTACTCTCTCCCCACAGAGACTGACCCTTCCAAAGACTTCTCTGAGCAGGAATTAGCTGATGGAGGAGAGTGAGGGGAATTGGGATTGGAAGCTTCCTACCCGCTAGGCTGGAGCAGGGACATGTGCCCGCTGCTCACTTGATAGAATTTGCATGGTAAGTGTGGGTGAGTGCACATATATGTATGTGCATGTTTGTGTGTACATGTGCGCCCATGTGGATGTACGTGTGTATGTGTGTATGTGCCTCAGTGCATGTATGTGTGTGCATGTGCGTGTGCACATGTGCGCGCATGTGTATATGTGTGTGCACATGCACGTATATGTGTGCACGCATGTGTGTGCACGTGTGCGTGTGTGTGTACATGAGTATGTGTGCACATATGTGTTTGTGTGTTTGTGTGTGTGTGTGTGTGCGTGTGTATATATCAGCTTCTAGAAATAGGGATTGAAATTGACACTCAATTCCTGTCCTGCCTTTGGGAGTCATGCTCGAATTAAATCCCTTTGAGTGGTTCAGTGAGAAATTGCCTCAAATATTAAGATGCAAATAAGATTCCTGAAGAAGGGCTTATGCCCGAAACGTCGATTCTCCTGTTCCTTGGATGCTGCCTGACCTGCTGCGCTTTTCTGGCAACACATTTTCAGCTCAGATGCAAATAAAGCCCAGTTATCCAGCACAAGATTCTGAAACTGCAAAGCCATTAGCAAGCTTGATGCAAATTGTGGCCACTGGCAATAAAGCTGGATTCATTAGAGCTGTGTTTATTTAATAATTCCCTTTGGAGAGATATATTTACCAGAATGCCCCCTTGGGATCAGTTCAGCTCCAGAAATGTTCTAACACATACTGTCACAGCTGTGGAGGGGAAGTTTTTTATAAATAACATCCTGAATTAGGAAACAATGAACAGAAACCAAAGGTGGAAAGGGTTCAACAAGTTGGAATCTGAATTTCAAATGACAACCGGTCATTTGCACAGAACACACACAAACAGCACTAACATTTAAAGCCAGACGGCTGCAGTTAAACATAAATAAATTAAATTAGAACAACATTAGATAATCTTGTGACTAAATTCATTGAATCTCTGAAGAAACAATCAAAATATAGTTAAAATGAGAAGGTAAGATATGAGTCTGTAGGTATGACTGTGTCAGACTGTTGTTTAGCTCCCCCAATTTTGACATGATCCCCTAAATCATAGAATTCCTACACTATCGAAGCAGCTCATACCTACCCTCCAAAGAGCAACTCACCCAGACCCTTACCCTGTAACTCCGCATTTCCCATGGCAAATGCAGCCACCATGGACAATTTAACATGGCCAGTCCACCGAAATTGCACATCTTTGGATCATGGGAGGAAACCAGAGCACCTGGAGGAAACCCACACAAACACTACAAGAACATGCAAACTCCATACAGACAGTTGCCTGAGGATAGAATTGAACCTGGGCCCCTGGTTCATGTGAGGCAGCAGTGCTAACCACTGAGCCATCGCGCCACCCTTAACTATTGGTAATAGCTGGATTTGTTGCTGTTGGTTCCAGTGTCTAGGCCCATGCCAGCTAGTCCATCCAGTTTCATTTTTTAATTGAATATTCTGTAGCGGTTTGATACAACTGAGTGGCTCATCATTTCAGTTTGTGTGTAATTTCAGAGGATGTTTTAAAATCAACCACGTTGCACTGAGCCTGGAGTTACATGTAGATCTGATCAAGTAAGGACACAAATTTCTTTAATAAAAACAGAAAATGCTTGAAAAACTCAGCAGATCTTGCAGCATCTAAGGGGGGTCAGGCAGCGTTTTAGGACGATAAAACGTAGGACTAGAAGTAGACCATTCAGCCTATCAAGTCCGCTCCACCATTCAATGAGCTCATAGCTGATCTGATAACCCTCGACTCCATTTTCCTGTCTTTTCCCCAAAACCATGATTCCCCTCCTGATTAAAAATCTGTCAATCTCAGCCTTGAATATACCTTAATACTCAACCTCAACAGCTCTATGCGATTAAGACGTCCACCAATTCTTCAGCCTCTGAGGGAAGGAATTCCTCCTCATCTCTGTCTTAAATGGACAACTCCTTATCCTGGGTTATACCTTCATGTCTTAAAGTCTCCCACAATGGGAAACAGCTGAAAATGTGTTGCTGGAAAAGCGCAGCAGGTCAGGCAGCATCCAAGGAGTAGGAGAATTGTCGTTTCGGGCATAAGCCCTTCTTCAGGAATGAGGAAAGTGTGCCAAGCAGGCTAAGATAAAAGGTAGGGAGGTGGGACTTGGGGGAGGGGCGTTGGAAAAGCGATTGGTGGAAGGAGGTTAAGGTGAGGGTGATAGGCCGGAGTGGGGGTTGGGGCAGAGAGGTCAGGAAGAAGATTGCAGGTTAGGAAGGTGGTGCTGAGTTCGAGGGTTGGGACTGAGACAAGGTGGGGGAAGGGGAAATAAGGAAACTGGAGAAATCTGAGTTCATCCCTTGTGGTTGGAGGGTTCCTAGGCGGAAGATGAAGCACTCTTCCTCCACTTCTTCCACAATCGGAAACAACCATCCCACATCTACCTGGATTTGATTTGATTTATTTTTTGCCACTGGTCAAGTGATCTAAGAATCCTGTATGTTTCAGTAAAGATTGCCTCTCATGCTTCTATATTCCAACAAGTACAAACCCATGCTACCTAACCTCAATCTCTTTTCTTATTAGACAGTCTCTCCAAAGGAACATAGGAACAGAAGTAGGCCATTCAGCCCCTTGAGCCTGTTGCACCATTCAATGTGATCATGGCTGATCTGTGGCCTAACTCATTTCACCTGTCTTTGGCCATTATTCCTTAATACCTTTCCTTATCAAAAATGTATCTATCTCAGATTTAAAACGAACAACTGATCTAGCATCTGCTGTCATTTATGCAGTAGCGTTCTTTATCGATATATGCCCTGTTAATATCTTGAAAACTTTGATCAGATCACCATTGACCTTCTCAATTTGAGAGAAAACAGGCCTAATGTGTATTATCTCTCCTTATAATTTAATTCCTGAAGTCCAAGTATCATTACTGGAAACCTATGTTATACTTGCTCCAACATCAATACATTAATAAATCCATATCTCGTGTCAGTTTAGTGAATCTTCTCTGGATTGCTGTCAGGATATCTTTCTTAAACATAGAAACATAGAAATGAAAAGCAAAAGAAAGTCATCCAGCCCTTTGAGCCTGCTCCATAATTCCTTATGACCATGGCTGATCACCCAACTGAGAATCATGCTTCTGATTTTTCACTATACTCAACTACTATATCTCACTCCTTCTTTGAAAACATTCAATGTTTTGGCTTCAGTTGCTTTCTATGGCACAAGCTTTCACAGGCACACCACTCTCTGAATGAAGACACTTCTCCTCATTTCATTCCTAAGTGGCCTACTCCATATCCTTAGTCTGTGACCCCTGGTTCTGGACTCCCCAGTTATCAGGAACATCCTTCCTAATTTAACAAGTCTGCTCTGTTGGAATTTTCCAGATTTCTGTGAGAATCCACTCACCCACCTCCCCTTCTTCTAAACTCCAGTAAATATATTCCTAACCAATCCATTCTTTCTTCATATGTCAGTCCTGCCATCCCAGCAATCAGTCTGGCAAACCTTTGTTGTTCTCCCTCCATAGCCAGAATATCCTTCAAGACCAAAACTATGCGCCACACTCTGGGACAAAAACAGAAGTTGCTGGAAAAGCTCAGCAGATGTGGCAGCATCTGTGAAGAAAAATCAGAGTTAAGGTTTTGGGTCCAGTGACCCTTCCTCAGGAGTGATACAGATTCTGCTTTGTTCAGTATTGGTGCCTGTGTCCGATGAACTGGAGACCACTTCAACTATCTCTCTAACGTTGTCGTTACCTGTAGCCCCAAGCCACTTCCTGCTCTTGCCTCTGAGTTTATTGCTCTCTTCTTGCAAAATCTCTGCCTCCATATAGATTTGCTTGCTCACATACATTGTCATGATCCCCATCTTGCTATCTTGCTATTGGTAAATCAAACACTACTTATTTACTTTGATAGCTCCCTATCACTGTTACCTTCCCCTGTTCCAAATCCATTCCTTTCTGTTAATGCTGGGAACAAAATAATCTCTTTCAAATCATTCAAATTCCTCCCTATCTTGCCTTTTGCCTAAAATTCAAGTTAACATTTATGTAGCAACTATTTGGTTAAATCTCATTCTCTTCACAACCTTCAGTAGCCTTAGAATTCATGGAATGCTTTCAGGGTAGTTTCTTAGAACAGCACATTCTGGGGGTAACCAGAGAGCAGGCTGTACTCAACCTAGTGCTTTTCCAGCACCACTCTAACCTAAACTAGGCTTAATTAATGATCTGTTAGTGAAGTCGCCCCTTGGTTCCTGAAGAAGGGCCTGTGCCCGAAACGTCGAATCTCCTGTTCCCTGGATGCTGCCTGACCTGCTGTGCTGTTCCAGCAATAAAGTTTCAACCTTGGTAGTAGTGACCAGGTTTTTAAAAAAAACATTAAATAAGGGGAATTGTAACAGTGCAGATAAAGTGAATTCACAAATTAGGTGAAAGGATGGGTCAGTAGAGATGCAGTGGAAAACATTTAAAGGGATATTTCAGAATATACAGAATAGATACATTCCAACAAGTAAGAAAAATTCCAAGGAATGTACCAATCCACTGCAACGCACCAGAAATGGAAAAGATTGCATATAGCTTAAAAATAAACATATAATTGTGATAATTGTGGTAATAGGTCAGAAGGTTGGACCAAGTATAAAACGCAGCAAATATTAACCAAAGAATAAAGAGGGGAAAATTGCATTCTATGAGAGAAAGCTGGTTAGAAATATAAAAGAATGATCTATTGATATTTAGTACAGAAAAGAGGCAACAAAGAGACAACAGAGAGTTATAAGGTAGCCAGGAAGGACCTGAAGAGAGAGCTAAGAGCAGCAAGGATGGGACATGAAAGGTCCTTAGTTGGTAGGATTAGGGAAAACCCTAAGGCTTTCTATAGGTATGTCAGGAATAAAAGAATGACTAGGGTAGGAATAGGTCCAGTCAAGGATAGTAGTGGGAAGTTGCGTGTGGAGGCTGAAGAGATTGGGGAGACATTGAATGAATACTTTTCATCAGTATTCAATCAGGAACAGGACATTGTTGTCAATGTGAGTACTGAGTCACAATTAAATAGAATGGATGGCTTTGAGGTATGTAGAGAAGAGGTGTTGGAAATTCTGGAAAGGGTGAAAATAGATAAGTCCCCTGGGCCTGATGGCATTTATCCTAGGATTCTCTGGGAAGCAAGGGAGGAGATTTCAGAGCCATTGGCCTTGAGTTTTATGTCCTCGTTGTCTACAGGAGTTGTGCCAGAAGATTGGAGGCTAGCAAATGTGGTCCCCTTGTTCAAGAAGGGGAGTAGGAATAACCCTAGTAACTATAGGCCGGTGAGTCTCACTTCTGTTGTGGGCAAAATCTTAGAGAGAATTGTAAGGGATAGGATTTATGAACATCTGGATAGGAATAATGTGATCAAGGATAGTCAGCATGGTTTTGTGAAGGGCAGGTCGTGCCTCACAAACCTTATTGAATTCTTTGAGAAGGTGACTAAGGAGCTGGACGAAGGGAAAGTGGTAGATGTGGTGTATATGGATTTTAGTAAGGCGTTTGATAAGGTTCCCCATGATAGACTACTGCAAAAAATACGGAGGTATGGCATTGAGGGTGAGTTGGAGGTTTGGATTAGGAATTGGCTGGCTGGAAGAAGACAGAGGGTAGTAGTTGATGGCAAAGGTTAATCTTGGAGTGCCGTCACTAGCGGTGTTCCGCAAGGATCTGTTTTGGGACCATTGCTGTTTGTCATTTTTATAAATGACCTGGAGGAGGGGTTAGAAGGTTGGGTGAGCAAGTTTGCGGATGATACGAAAGTTGGTGGAGTTGTTGACAGTGAGGAAGGATGTGGCAGGTTACAGCGGGATATAGATAAGCTGCAGAACTGGGCAGAAAGGTGGCAAATGGAGTTCAATGTAGCGAAGTGTGAGGTGATTCACTTTGGTAAGAGTAACAAAAAGATGGGGTACTGGGCTAATGGACGGATACTTGGTAGTGTGGATGAGCAGAGGGATCTTGGTGTCCATGTACACAGATCTTTGAAAGTTGCCACCCAGGTAAATAGTGCGGTGAAGAAGGCATATGGCGTACTGGCTTTTATTGGTAGAGGAATTGAGTTCCGGAGTACTGAGGTCATGTTGCAGTTGTATAAGACTCTGGTGCGGCCGCATCTGGAGTATTGTATGCAGTTTTGGTTGTCATACTATAGGAAGGATGTGGAGGCACTGGAACGGGTGCAGAGGAGGTTTACCAGGATGTTGCCTGGTATGGTAGAAAGATCGTATGAGGAAAGGCTGAGGCACTTGGGGTTGTTTTCATTGGAGAAAAGAAGGTTTAGGGGTGACTTGATAGAGGTGTACAAGATGATTAGGGGTTTAGAAAGGGTCGACAGTGAGAATCTTTTTCCACGTATGGAGTCAGCTATTACAAGGGGGCATAGCTTTAAATTAAGGGGGGGTAGGTATAGGACAGATGTTAGGGGTAGGTTCTTTACTCAGCGAGTCGTGAGTTCATGGAATGCCCTGCCAGTAGCAGTGGTGGACTCTCCCTCATTATGGGCATTTAAGCGGGCATTGGATAGGCATATGGAGGATAGTGGGCTAGTGTAGGTTGGGTGGACTTGGATCGGTGCAACATTGAGGGCCGAAGGGCCTGTACTGCGCTGTATTCTTCTATGTTCTATGTTAACAAGATAAGTATTACTGTTCTAGAAGAGTAAGGCATGTGAATTAATAAAATCACAATAAAGAATTAAAGAAAAACTGAACAAGCCTTTTGAATCTGTCTTTATCATAAAGGTGAAAATGAACTCTGGCAAGCTACATCATTAATACTGATAGAATCTGAACAGCGGAGGATCAGCGAACGTGTCCCGTATGGAATCATATCTGGGACCTTGAATCGAAGGTCTCATGAGGGCTGAATTAGGCAGATTTTTAATCAGGGACCAATCAAGTGTTATGGAGAAAGGGCAGGAAAGTTGAGGATTATCAAACCATCCATGATTTCATTGAATGGCAAAGCAGACTCGATGGGTTGAATGGCCCAGTTTTCCTCCGACATCTTATGGTTTTATCATGGGGCTGGAAAACCGTGAGACTGCACTTTCCTCGGGATGTGACGTAGCCACTTGTAGCTGTGCAGGAAACATCTTTGTTATGTCAACAATAAAGTGAAATTTACTATTTTATTTGATGCATTACTTGTTTGTTAATTCAAAAACATTTTCTTTGGTTCTGATTAGTGTTAAAATAGAAACTGCAAATGTGAAGTCAGCTTCATTTGGGGCTATCTGAAAATTTGGTTACATTGGTTTATGGCTTTCCCACAGCTTTTACCACACTTGTCTTAAACTGACATACAATTTCTTTATACTCCGACACCTTTACTCCATCATATTCTTTGACACATTTTTAATACCAGTACTCCTTAAGTCTTGATAATTTCACTAACTTATCTGTGAAGCAGGATCTCTTGCCTCAGAAATACATAGATAAATCTGAAGTGTCAAAAATTAATAATAAATCAACTACTCAAACAATACTCAGCACAGTAATGTCAATGTAAATACTAAATAGGATTAACTGTGTTTTCAGGCACACACCAGGGAGGCTTTAGTTTTGATATTCACTGCCTGTGTCTGTGGTACAACATGAATAAATTGAAGCTCTCAATGAGTCCATATCTCAACAATGGTTTTATTCAATTTTGTTTTGTTTCCCCAACATAATTCAGTTCAGCACAGTCTCGTTCCCTGGTGAGACTCGGTGGTTTAAATGAGGCAGTTTCAGGATGTGGTGGTAGTCATATATTAAACACTAACCTTTGAGAAATAAAGTTCTGAACAAGTTCATTGGCAGACAGTGAAGCTCCCTTTCCAAAAGTTCATGAGTTCAAATACCAGACTCCTCTCGTATTCAAGCCCATTGTCCCTCACTTAAAGTGCGGAACCACTCGACAGATGACTGCAGTGATTTGAACTATTCCATCCCAGAGGCAGAATTGAAATCTCTTTCTGTCACCACACTCTACTTATGTATATTTATATGTTTTAATGCTATCATTTATAATAGGCACACAGACTTTTATTATCCATTTATTGGCAATTCAGCGTGGGAATGTCACTGGTCTGGTTATCCAACGACCCACCCTAATACTGTGGGTTCAAATCCCACCACCATTACTGGTAGCGTTTAAATTTAATAATTAAATCTGGAATTGAAAGCTTTTTTCAGTGATGGTGTCTATGACAGCTATCAGCAGTCAGACTAACAACTGGTTCACTAATGCCCTTTAGGGAAGGAAATCAGTCATAGATTCCCAACAGTGTGGAAACAGGTCATGGCCCATCGAATCCACACCAACCCTCCAAACAGCACCCTACCCAGACCCAACCCCATAACCCTGCATTTCCCATGGCTACTTGACCCAACCTGCACATCCCTGGACACAGTGAGCAATTTTAGCATGGCCATTCCACCTAACCTGCACATTTTTGGATTGTGGGGGGAAACTGGAGCATCTGAAGGAAACAAACAGACATGAGGAGAACCAGCAAACCTCACACAGTCACCTGAGGCTGGAAATGAACTTGGGTCCCTGGCGCTGTAAGACAACAGTGCTAACTACTGAGCCACTGTGTCACCCCATCGAAGTCCATTGTAAGTCATCCTTACCCAGCCTGACCTAGAACCAGTTCACTCTTCACAACTGACTGAAATGGCTCATAAGCCACTCAGTTCAAGGACAATTAGGGAAGAGTAACAAACTCTGGGATTGTCAGTGATATTCACAGGCCACAAAAGAAGAAAGACAAAAAAAACTATTACCTTGTGGCTATCTCTTAAAATGAATGGAAACTGGAAGAATGGAAAATAGGGTAGAGAACAGAAGGAGGTGAAATTTAGGGACTAAAACCAACCAGCAAAGGAAAATGAAGCAAGCAAAATTAACGATGAAGAATAAAAGGATTGCAAACTTATAAACAGGAGAATAATATCACAAATGTTGAATTAGGAAATATTAACACCACAAGAAAATGTTAAGAAATTACCACAGAAGTCGGCGACAGATTGTAGCAAATAATTGTCAGCTAATAACTGGTACTGTAAACTGTAAAGTATTCTTAAGAGAATAGTTAGATACCTAGGTACATTTTGTTGTGAGATTTGCCAGCTAGTTGTAATAATTATGCTATAATACTGGAACTATATAGATCACTACAGATACATGAGAGCACGACCCCTTCAAGCTCCCCCACCCCCCAAGTCACTCACCATCCTGACTTGGAAATATATCACAGTACCTTCACTGTCGCTGGGTCAAAACCCTGGAATTCCCTCCCCAACGGCATTGTGTATCAATCCATAGCAGGTAGACTGCAGCAGTTCAAGAAGGCAGCTCACCACCATCATCTCAAGGGCAACTAGGGATGGGCAATAAATGCTGGCCAGCTCACATCCCAAAAACGAATATAAAAACAAAGGTGAGACTGCAACTAAAGTACTACACACTGCCTTTAGTCACTGCACCGCAAGAAGGATATGATCACAGCAGAAGGATGTAGAGAAGATTTAAGAGGATATTAACAAGAATAAACAAATTTAGTTTCGAGGAAAAATTGGATTTGATGGGGTAGTTTCCCCTCAGAGAAGGCTGACGGGAGACTAAAGTTAGGTGCAAAACATTGTAATAGATTGGATAAGCGGAATAAATTTCTTCAACTGAGATGCCTAATGAGCTCGGATTTAAAATAATTGGTAGATTGGAGTTGAAAAGGAATCTCTTCATCCAGATAGTGGTGTGCATCTGGAACTCAAAGTTCGAAAAGTTGATAAAAGACAAAATTGCATTTTGAAAAATATTTAGATGTGAAGTGCTAGAACCTACAGGCTAAAGACGAGGAGCTTAAAGGTCTTAGGGATTAGTCTAGATAGCTTTTTTTATCCAGCACAGATACAGTGGGCCAAAAGACCTCCTTCTTTGTCTTAAACTTTATTTCAGTTTCTATCCAAGGCTACACATTAGTTGTAAAGCTAATTAATCAGTGAATTTCAGCTTAACTTCGATGATGGGTCAAATATTTTGAAAACGATTTATTAAAAGCAAGCTACTGTATATTTGTTTATTAGAAGGTGTTAACCACTTCATTCACTGATCCTATCCCAAGGAAATGGTGAGGGGGGAGAGAAACTGTGTCCTACTGTAATGTCAAGAACAATGCTCTTCAATAAATTGATGTAAATGTCTCCGGTACATAACTTGCAAAAGTAAATAACATTTTATGGTTACTTACTCAATGGTTGACTAATGGCATGTTTCCTGCACTTACTCAAATATCCACAGTTGAACTCTGCTGTAGTCTGAATGATGGCAGTTCTAAATGGTCTTACGGCATTATAAAAAGAAACAAAGTAGTACATGCTCGAGACAAGGAAAACATGGCATTACCATTGTGTTTACTGTTACTGACACTGATATAGTAATACATATTCCCCATATGTAGAAGTAACCTCTTTAGAATAATTCATGATTTGGAGATGCTGGTGTTGGACTGGGGTGTACAAAGCTAAAAGATCACACAACCCCAGGTTATAGTCCAACAGGTTTATTTGGAAGCCCTAGCTTTCAGAGCGCTGCTCCTTCATCAGGTGGTTGAAGGAGCAGCGCTCTGAAGGCTTGTGCTTTGAAATAAACCTGTTGGACTATAACCTGGTGTTGTGTGATTTCTAACTGAGAATAATTCAGTATTGCTGCATAGAAGGCAAATGTTCAGCCCATCGAGTGTATGGCAGCTCCTTTGACGAGGAATCCAGTTAGACCCACTAATTGCTCTTTCCCCAGATCCAAGCAATTTTTCTCCTTTATTTATTTATCCAATTGCCCTTTGAAGGGAACAGCTGAATCTCTTCCCATTACCCCATAAAGCAGTGCACTCTAAATCTGAAAAACTGAGTGACTTTTCCTCAAGTCACCTCAGCCAATGTTTTATATATGTACATTTTTCTCCTAATTCATCCCTCTGCTTGGTACTTCATCGTTAGCTGGGGTAGGTGTGGCATAGAGAACAGTTGAATACATTTCTTGGATGGTTTTAGATATTTAGATGTCATTACACCACATCTGGAGCAGGTGGGACTTGAAGCTGGATTTCATGGGCTCAGAAGTAAGGAAATAGTCACTAGGCCACAGGAGTCTTCTCTGATTAGTTTAATTTTATAAAACTTTAGCCTATTTTTCTAATCAACCTGTTGGGGTTATTATCAGATACCTCTGGAGCAAGTGGGACGTGAACCTAGGCTTCTTGGTCCAGGGGTAGGGAGACTACCATTGTGTCAAAAGAGGACCCATTTTCTCTGATGAGTTTAAATTATTTTTTACTTAACTGATTTTTCCTAATCAATCTGTTATTATACCCCTTTGGAGCAGGTGGGACTTGAACCTAGGTTTTCTTGGTCCAGTGGTAGGGATACTACTACTATACCACAAGGGGATCCCTACTCTCTGATGAGCTTGAAAATTATTACTTTATAAGTTACAGGTGCAGGTACCTACATTGAGTACTTCTTGTCAATTGACAAACCCTGTCCACTTCTGACGATCCCATCCTTGACTGGCCTATGTGATGGTGAAATTCACTGAGACTAGGTTAATGTAACTATCTAAATAGGAGTGTATGCTTTATTTGGAAGGATTTTGTTTTATTCAAACGCAAGGTATAAGCATTACTGGCTGAGCCAGTGTTTATTTCACATCCCTTATTCCCCTGAGAAGGTGGTAGTGAGCTGTCTTCTTAAACCACTGCCGAAAGTAGACCCACAATGCCCTTAGCAAGAGACATTTAGGATGTTGGCTCAGTGACTGTGAAGGAACAGCAATATATTTCCAAGTCAGAATGGCGAGTGGCTTGGAGAGGAATTTTCAGGTGATGCATCCGTTACCCTTGTCCTTCCAGATGGTCGCAAATATGAGTTTGGAAGATGCTATCTACAGAGCCGTAATGACCTTCTGCAGTGCATCTTGTAGATAGTACACACTGCTGCTACTGAGCCGCAGAGTGAGGAAAGTGAATTTTTGTGGATGTAATGTCAATCAAGTGGACTGGTCGGTCCTGTATGGTGTCAAGTTTCTTGAGTGTCATTTGAGCTGCACTCATCTAGCCAAGTGGGGAGTATTGCAACACACTCCTGATTTGTGACTTTTAGATGGTGGACAGGCTATGTGGAGTCAGGAGGTGAGTTATTTGCTGTAGGATGCCTAGCCTCTGACTTGCTCTTGTAGCTACTGTATTTATATGGCTCACCCAGTTCATATTCTGGTCAATGGTAACCCCCAGGATGTGGACAGTGGTGATGGCAATGTTGTTGAATGTGAGGTTTCTTTGTTTCTTGTGGGACATAGCCACAGCCTGGTATTTGTGTGGTGTGATTGCTGCTTGGAACTTTGCAACCTAAACCTGGATATCAACCAGGCTGCATTTCAATGTTGGCGAAAGTGGGTACTGCAGATGCCGGATATCAGAGTCAAGATTAGAGTGGTGCTGGAAAAGCACAGCAGGTCAGGCAGCATCTGAGAAGCAGGAAAATTGATGTTTCGGGCAGATGAGACCTAATCAACATTTCGATGTTGACTGCTTCAGTATCTGTAGAGTTGTGAAGAGTGGTGTGTAGTAGAAAGTCACTGGGAAAAAGCTTGATGTAAAAGCATTTGTAAAAAAATTATTCTTTTGTTGTGATGTAGGTGTTGGTAGTGAGACCCATCTCTAATTGGCCATTAAATAATTGGCTTGCTAGGCCTTTTAAGAGTACAGTGAATCAACCATAAGCTAGGACTGGGTAAGCAAAACAGATTTCCTTCTCTAAAGGACATGAGTGAACAAGATGGATTTTTGCTACTAATGATAGTTTCACAGTAACCAGCTTTCAATCCTAGGTGCCGTTAAGTAAGATTACTTCCACAAACATTAAAAGCCATGGGAATTAGCCTACGTCTCTGGATTACTTGTGCAAGTGTCAATGATATCTTGGAGTAGCTGTCATTCTGCTGGGGGTTAGTGAACCACCAGAGGTTGTGGTTGATGTTAGATTCAGGTAGAAAAGGGCATGACTTCTTGAAAGCAGACTGTAGAGAACTAGAATAGAGACTGAAAAGCAGGACTTCTGAACTGGAGACAGCTATTTGAAGGGAATCAGTGACAAATCAATGGGAGTCATTCAAAAGAGAGATTCCATGGTTATGTGCTCCCTCAAGATAAAAGCTGGTATTGCTAAGTCTACAGTTTCCTAGTTCTCCAGAAGTATACAGAATAAGTCAAAGCTGAAAAAGATATCCCATGACAATCATACAAAAGACAATACTGTAGAACATAAAAATGTGTTGCTGGAAAAGCGCAGCAGATCAGGCAGCATCAAAGAAGAAGGAGAATTGACATTTCGGGCATAAGCCCTGCTTCAGGAATGAGAAGGGTGTGCCAAGCAGGCTAAGATAAAAGGTAGAGAGGAGGGACTTGGGGGAGGGGCATTGGGAATGCGATAGGTGGAAGGAGGTTAAGGTGAGGGTGATAGGCCGGAGAGGGGGTGGGAGCAGAGAGGTCGGGAAGAAGATTGCAGGTCAAGAAGGCGGTGCTGAGTCTGAGGGCTGGGACTGAGAAAAGATGGGGGGAGGGGAAATGAGGAAGCTGGAGAAATCCGCATTTATCCCCTGTGGCTGGAGGGTTCCTAGGCGGAAGATGAGTCGCTCTTCCTCCAGGTGTCGTATGGCCATGGTCTGGTGATGGAGGAGGCCAAGGACCTGCATGTCCTTAGCGGAGTGGGAGGGGGAGTTAAAGTGTTCAGCCACGGGGTGGTTGGGTTAGTTGGTGCGGGTATCCCGGAGGTGTTCTCTGAAACATTCCACAAGTAGGCGGTCTGTCTCCCCAATGTATGGGAGGCCACATCAGGTGCAGCAGATGCAGTAAATGATGTGTGTGGAGGTGCAGGTGAATTTCTGATGGATATTGAAGGATCCCTTGGGGCCTTGGAGGGAAGTGAGGGGGGAGGTGTGGGCGCAAGTTTTGCATTTTTTGCTGTTGCAGGGGAAGGTGCCGGGAGTGGAGGTTGGGTTGGTGAGGGGTGTGGATCTGACAAGGGAGTCACGGAGGGAGTGGTCTTTCCAGAACGCTGATAGGGGTGGGGAGGGAAATATATCCTTGGTGGTGAGGTCCATTTGGAGGTGGCGGAAATGACGAAGGATGATCCGATGTACCTGGAGGTTGGTGGGGTGGTAGGTGAGAACTAGTGGGGTTCTGTCCTGGTGGCGATTGGAGGGGCGGGGTTCAAGGGCGGAGGAGTGGGAAGTGGAGGAGATGCAGTGGAGAGCATCGTCAACCACATCTGAGGGGAAATTGCGGTCTTTGAAGAAGGAGGCCATCTGGGTTGTTCGGTATTGGAATTGGTGCTCCTGGGAGCAGATGCGGCGAAGGCGAAGGAATTGGGAATATGGGATGGCGTTTTTACAGGGGGCAGGGTGGGAAGTGGTGTAGAACACCAAGAGGAGCACAGTAGAATCTCGATTATCTGAACGAAACAGGCAGAGAGTATTTTATTCAGATAACCAATTGTTTGGATAATTGATCTGGTCATAAACAAGTGGTAATTTATGAGTGCCAGTTATCCAAAGATTTCTCAGTTATCCTGCAATGCCTGCCATAATGCTGTTTAACTGATAACTGAATGCTGAGTTGCCTAATTTCTTTTTTATGGGACCTTGAGATCTTGTTCGGATAATCCGATATTTGGATAATTGATGTTCGGATAATCGAGGTTGGACTGTATAGGGGTGAAATTATAAAAAAGTTACCGATTACAGTCGTGTCAACTGGACAAGGAGCATTAACATGAAAACAGGTAAGCCCAGCACTGGCATTTGAGTATCTATAAGGCTGCTGCTGAGGGCAACAGGTTTGACTCTCTATGACTAATATTTGTCATAAGACTATTTCAAAGATTTCTTGCACAGTAATATGGTTAGTGATTTTTTTCTCTTTTGCGAGAAATGAACTTCTATGTTCTTTGAATAAAAGTACACTAGCAGCTTCTTATATTTACCGACTGGCTACTACAGTGAACAAATTTCAAAAGCAACACTTATGATTTATCAAGTCAGGTTTCACTGGGGGATCTGACGTGGCAAAGTTACCATCAGTTAGGATCATAATATTGCTTTTGTCACTGTGGTGTGCGAACTCTCATAATTTATGTGCATCTGGTACAGTAATCTACTGTGATTGAGTTTGCTTTCCCTTGAAGGTTGGAAAGATCTAGTACCAACCTTTGCCAAGGTCTTTGTGAGAGATGAGAAGATAATATGGGCTCTATTGATTTCCATGGTATCTCTCGACAATGCAATCACTATTGCCTGAGTTTGCCTGTTAGATGAGTGGATATATCAGCTGGTGTCTGGAATGCCTGACTACCTCCTTGAAAACTAATAGGATAACCAATGGATAGTAGTCTGTTGCAATTTGCAACATCAATTCTATCAGATAGTCTGCAAAATGACACATCCCCATATTACTGCTAGAGCCTCTTTTCTTTGGTGACATCATGTTGTTTTGTTAATGAACTGGATGTGAAATAAAGTGTCTTCCTTCCACCATCATCCTAAGCTTGGTTGAGCATAGAATTTTTTTTATTCATTCACAGGATATAGCCATTTATAACTAGGACAGTATTGATTGCCTGTCCTTAATTGCCCAGAGGGCAGTTAAGAGTCAACCACATTGCTGTGGGTCTGGAGTCACATGTAGGCCAGACCAGGTAAGGACAGCAGTTTCCTTCCCTAAAGGACATTAGTGAACCAGATGTGTATTTCATGGTCATAATTAGACTCTTAATTCAAGATTTTTTTATGTTGAATTCAAATTCCACTATCTGCTGTGGTAGGATTCAAACCCAGGTCCCCAGAGCATCACCTGGATCTCTGAGTTCACAGGCTTGGGATAATACACTAGGCCATTGCCTCCCACCAACCTAGCAAGCTGTATCTACTGCTATCACCTTGGGCAAACTGGGATTGTAATAGGATAGCACGTCTGAAGAAAGTAATATTTCTGTTATTTTCTTTACTGCTATGGTCTGTCTGAGACTCCAAAGTCACTGTTGACTTTTTGTCAACAGCTCGTTTAAAGGTTGTGTGAATGTACTCAAATTTGGAATGAATTCTCTGACCCGGCTGATGATTTTTAGATATTGCTGGACACATTGGCACTCTTTGGTGATGAGAATTCATTAATTGGCTTTATTTTTCCTTAGGATCTACCTCTCTGTAGAATGATGTGACCCAAAAATCTAATTCTTGTATTGGAAAATTTACACTTCCTATTCAAATGAGGCCAAGAGTTCTATAATGTGTTCAGAACTTCAAGAACTCTGTGATCAAGCTCTTTCTCTGATAGTATCCTGTATGTCACCCATGTGACACATGATTCCTTCTTCCCTTCTACGATTTGGTGCAGTACAAGTTGAAATATTTCTAGGGCTGATGATATTTCAAAGAGCGATCCAAGTAAAATTGCCTAAAAGGCTAGGACGAAAGTGATTGTCCACCTTGATCATATTGAAGGGATATGTGTCCAAAAACCACCCTCATTATCTAATGAGGGAACAGCACTTTATTGGTTAGCTTTGTCAAACTGTCACCTAATGAATTGGAGATGCCGGTGTTGGACTGGGGTGTACAAAGTTAAAAATCACACAACACCATCACCTGATGAAGGAGCGTCACTCCAAAAGCTAGTGTGCTTCCAATTAAACCTGTTGGACTATAACCTGGTGTTATGTGATTTTTCACCTAATGAAGACATTGCATAAACTTCTCTCTGGACTGCTTTTTGAAGTCTACACTCAGCCCAACCCCACTATTTGTTTTGGGGACTGTTACAAGCCCTGAACTCTAGCTTTTAAGTTCAACAACAGCTGATCTAGAATTTTAAATTTCACCAGCAAGGCTGGGGTGACCTTTTGGGATTGTGTAGGCACTTTGGCTTCACATCCTCAAACAGTATTAAGTGACATTCTTCCTGAGCTTTCCTAGACTTTGAAAGAGCTGTGGGAAATAATGGTGGAATTCTATCTCCTTGTCATTTTGTAATACTGCATCCAATACTTCTAAGAACACTTAATTATTTATCTGTATTAAAGAGATGTTACCTGTTTCTTTTTGATGTAGAGAGTTTCATTGATCTCCTTCCCCTTCTGGCTAATTGTGGTTATGAACTGAACCTGCTCTGCAAGATCCAGACCCTCTTGGGGCCTGTTACTTGTTGGCTGGACATTGACTGATTTAAGACATGACAACTGGCCTTTACTCATTAAAAAGTTAAAAAAAGGAAGCTTGCTCCTTCTGTAATGACTACTAAGGATCTTTGTTTGCTTCTTTTGAACACAGCTAAGAAAGTAGATTTATCTTATTGATTCCTTTTATATGTAATTTGTCAAATTTTCTGCTTTTCAAGAACTTCTTCAAATTCTTTACCTTTTCTTGGAAATTCTTAACAGCTTTCTTGGTGATGATGTGCATTTAGATCAGCTTAAAGTGCCCAATGCTCCTCTATTGGAAACACTGTGCTCCCCCAGCTGGGCATTCATGGTGTTTGCAACATTGCTTTGCTCTCCACCAGGAGCATTCCTAATATAGCTACTGTACCAATCTCCTGTTCGTTTTCCGTTACTGTGGATTTTCACAAGGGTGATGGTGCCACCATATAGGCTACCTAATAGCCATCCAGCAGCTCAGTATTTCTCAGACAATGGCCTAAATCTGAGGTCTCTGCGTGGCTCGCACCAATTGTTTGTTTGAGGTCAAACGTTCTGAAAACTCAGCAACTTTCATGTTGGATACCCCGCATAAAGGCAATTCAGCTCATCTTGTAATGTACTATGTCCACAAGAAATAGTTAGTCAGTAAAGGTTGTTAAGGGATGACTTGATAACCTCCCATAACCTCTGGGATCTGATTAAATTGCATTTGCACAGTTATGAGGGTGTAATCTCCCCAAGCACTGAAGAACATGGGCAACAATATCCACTATCTGCAAATGCATTGCTGATATTTACCAAGGCTACTTACACACTACCTTCCAAATGCTAGTCACCTGCATCTTACATCAGCAAATATATGGGAATGCAACTATTTGCAAGTTTCCCTCCAAGCCACTCATCATCCTGACTTGGAAATATATCGCTGTTCGTTCAGTGTCACTGGGTCAGAATCTTGGAATTCTCGTCCTAACATCCAGTTGTAAATGCTGGTGGACAATTAAACAATTTACTGGATGGTGAGGCTCCACAAACATCCCCATAGTTAATGATTGGAGTGGGCTCAGTACATCAGGGTAAAATATAACACAAAAGGAATGCAATAATCTTTAGCAAGAAGTGCTGAGTGGATGATCTATCTAGGTCGCCTCTCGTGATTCCCAGCATCACAGATGCCAGTCTCCAGCCAATTTGATTCACTCCACGTGATATCAAGAAACTCTGGATACCACAAGAGCTATGATCCCTGGCAACATTCTGGCAATAGTATAGAAGATATGTGTTTCAGACATGGCACACATCAAGCCAAGCTGTTCCAATACAGATCCAACACTGGCATCTACCCATGAATGTGGAATATTGTCCGTCTATGTTCTGTACACATAAAAAAAAACAGGGCAGATCCAACCTGGCCATATACTGCCATCAATCATCAGCAAAGTGATGGAAAGTGTCATCACAGCGAAATCAAGCAGCACTTGTTTAGCAATAACCTGCTCACTGACATTTAATTTGGGTTCCACCAGGTTCACTCAGCTCCTCACCTTATTACAGCCTTGGTTCGAATATGGGCAAAAGAGCTGAATTCCAGAGGTGAGGTGAGAGTGACAGCCCTTGATATCAAGGCTGCATACAACTGAATTTGGTATCAAGGAACCTGAGCAAAACTGAAGGCAATGGGAATTACGGGGCAAATTCTTCACTAGTTGGAGTCATACTTGGCACAAAGTTAGATGATTGTAGTGATCATAGGTCAGGCATCTCAGCTCTAGGACATCTTGGCAGATATTCCTCAGGATAGTATCCTAGGCTCAGCCATCTTCATCAATGAATTTCCCTCCACCACAAGGTCAGTCATAAGGAAGTTTGCTGATGATTGAATAATAGTCAGGGCCATTCACAACTCCTCAGTTAATGTCCAAATGCAGTATGACCTGGACAATATCCAAGTTTGGGCTGTCAAGTGGCAAGTTATTTTCACAATAGACAAGTGCCAGGCAATGACCATTGCCAACAAGAGACAATCTAGCCATAGCACCTTGATTTAATGCCATTACTTTCAATGAATCCCACAGTGTCGTCATCCTGCAGGTTACCATTGACCAGAAATTCAACTGGATTAGCCATAAAAATGCAATAGCTACAAGACAAAGTCAGAGACTAGGAATACAGCAGCAAATAAATCACCTCCTGACTCCGCAAAGCATCTCTACCATCTACAAGGCACAAGTCAAGAGTATGATGGAATACTCTCATATGTCTGGATCTGTGCAGCTCCAACAACATTCAAGAACCATCCAAGACTAAAAATCCCAATTGATAGTGCCACAAACATCCACTCCCTTCATCACCAATGCTGAGTAGCAGCAGTGTACATGAACTGTAAGATGTACTTCAGAAATTCACAAAAGCTCCTTTGATAGCACCTTTCCAAACCCATGAGCACTACCATCCAGAATGACAAGGCAGCAGATGGAAGCACCACGCCTGAAAGTTCCCTTCCAAGCCACTCACCATCCTGATTTGGAAATATATCGCTGTTCCTTCACTGTCATTTGGTCAAAATTCTGGAACTCCATGTCTAACAACAGTGTGGGTTGGGTCTACCTGGACCAAATAAGCTTCAGTCCTTTGAGGAGACAAATCACTACCATCTTCTCAAGCTAGGGAAAGATAATAATAAATGCCTGGCAGCAATGCCCACTTCCCATGAATGAAAGAAAAAGCCACGCCTTCATCTCTTTAATCTTATTTACACTATACCATTTTACTTGTGGCTAAGGAAATAATCCAGACATTAAAAATCCATGAAATTTTGATTTTTAGCTGCTCATGCTCCCAACACCAAAACTTCTTTCTAAGTTCTACTTCAGTTGTTGGTACCTATGTTCACTGGATCATCTTTCGCCAACTGCAATTTTCCCTTCAGCCAGGGCAATTGTCCTGACCTCTGGCACTGGGCAGGCAAAACTGTCCTCTGGATTCTCTCTTACCTTTTGCTGCTAAATTATAGGAGGAACCTCATTGGAAATGGTGTAAATATAGATACTGGATGAAAACAGGCTTAGGCTTGGATGTAAAGTTCATCACAGCCTTTCTTTAAGCTCACACGTTTATTTTAACAGAACATGACAATCTCCAGCAAGGCTTTAGTGGTGCCAGTTGAGAAAGTTAAAGTGGATACACTGGAAACAAAAGGGGAACTAAAATAGGTCATAACATTATGATTAATTTGCTTCACATTACAGAATATTGATACATTTTATTTATACATTCAGGAGCACTACATTTTCATAATTGACTTGCTATTATATACATAATATGTATATATTATATAAATATAATGTTATTCCAAATGCTAAGTACTAATATGATTGACTAGCTGTGAGTGAAGAAAAGATATTGTATTTGAACACAGTCTGAGATATCTTGCCTCAGCAGTAACAACGTTTTCCCTCTCTTTCTCTGAAACCCCTCTCATTGAGTTGAAAAACTCACTGGAACACCTCATCAGCACAACTTGCACATTTGGAATACCCATCACTGTCTCCAGAAAAAGTGGTGTCAGCCCACCGGAACTGATCCAGGAACAAATCTAAGTGTCAAAAGCTTGTGCGGAAAATGACATTGGCTGCAGACCAGCATATGGGACAATCTGTGAATAGTTCTTTCATTAGAATTGAACTGTTACTTGGCTAAAGCACTTTTAAGATAACACATGGTTCAATTGTTGTTTTTCAAATAAATGATAATCAAGTGATGTAGAAATTCAGCAGATCTGGCAGCATCTATGGAGAGAGAAAAACAAAGTTAACGTTAATTTTGAGTCCAACGAGTCTTATTGGACTCAAGACATTAATTTTTATCTCTCTCCACAGTTGCAGACTCGCTAAATTTCTCTATCATGTTCTGTTTTTATTGCGGATCCCCAAGAGTACTTTGCTTTTATTTCAGTGTTCATTTTTTCCCCGGGCTCTTCTGAATTATTTTGTGTGTGTTTCATTTTTCAATCTTTACATCTTTTCTTGAGTAACTTTGTTTGAAATAAACTAGTTCTTTATTAATTATTTAAGGGACGTGGCTTGTGGTACTGAGGAACATGCAATAAGGTACATACTGATAATGTCACCTCCCTTCTTAAATCGTTGTCACCAGTGGAGGAATCGAACAAGGAATTAATGCATCCTACTGGTCAAATACATAACCCCAAAGAGAGCTAATCCCACATACAGACTCACACAGAACGCTCACATATAGAATTTTCACACACACACACACACACAGGTCCCCACAGAATTTTCAAATATGTGCGCAAGCAGAACTCAGGCAAGAAAAAGTGAAATGCTGTAGATGTAAGAAGCCTGAAATAAAAACAAATGCTTGGACACACTGACAATTCCTAGACAATTTCACACGGGGAGAGGCTGCTGTCATTTAGTGACTCCAGCCCGATACCCTCTGACTACATCCTTCCACCCTCCCACCGTCCCCCTCCCCACTCCCACTTCCTGCTTCTCTCTCATACATCTCCAACCACTCCCAACTTGGGAAAGCCTCTCTTTCTCTCTCTCTCTCTCGCTCCTCATCCATTCTGCCGAGCTGATGAGAAGTTTCAGAGCCGGGCTCTGACTCTGGTGTGAATTATTCGGTAGTGGGAAGGGGTTGGGGGGGGAGGGAGGTGGCTGGTGTGAGCGATGTTGCCTGCTCACGATTGTGGGGCAGATGCGTCTGTCTCCACCCCCAGTTGTCATTTGAAGAGAGACTAATGGATGAAATATATATATACACACACACACACACATACTTACATATATATACCCATCCTCCTGCAGGAGCGAGCTCATACTGAGCGACCTTGGTATATTCTCCAACTCAGGGGCTTACTCCACATCTTCTGCAAAAGATCCATCAACTTCAATTCCACAAAAGTACGGATTTACAAGCCAAAATAGTTATCCTGTCCGAACTTCAGCCTCCTCGGGAACCTGAAAGTGCCTCATTCATACTTGTTTTTAGACAAAAATATTATTTGCAAAATATCTCAATGTGTCTGATCACTTCAGTTTTTCTGTTCTCTTGAAAACTTGTAAGTCAATGCAAACTTATTGGATGTAACCCTTTGACGGTATAGGGAGAGGGAGAGAGCAGTGCTATATTCCATCTGGCTTTTTTTTTGTACAGCCGACTGTTCTCTAGTTTCCCTCTTGTTTGAGTGTAACGGGACGGCGCAGTGTGTGCACGGAATCCCTCTCTCCCACACACGCGCACAAATTCACCTGAAAAGATTCAGACAATTCCTGTCCTCTCAGTCAGGCAGAACTTCACTATCCAAGCAGGCAGCTCTTCAAACCAAGAGACTTTCAGATTTCCAACATGGACTTCTAAGAAAAGGTAAATGATGCTTTGTTTAAAAAAAAAATCTTTTGTTCTGTAGCTCTGTGGGATTCTGGCGTTTATTGAAGGGGTCGACCGCCTTTGGAAGTTTCTGAGGTTGGTGCTGTCTGAAGTATCGAATGTAACGTTGACCTGGTGACTGTGGATTGGGAATGATCTACATGCACTGTATTTCAGTCTGGGCTGCTGCACATTAGTGGGATTATACCCGACGCTAAAAGTATTAACGGCGGCAAGCGAGGCACATTGCATTTACGTTACAAATAGTTCCCCCTGTCCAGAGAAGGGGTCAATCTGGTCGTGTTGATAGGGAGTGGGAAGGACTGATATCACTTACAGTGAAAGGTTCTGAAAATATCACACATTGCCGCTTGCACAGTCAGTACTGGGGTTCTGTGTATGTGTGTGTGTGTGTTAATGTGTAATAAGAATCATCTGTATTTAGGTAGCTTGAGGGAGACGGCGTGTCTGTGGTGACAGATTGCAACAAAGGCTGTTGAATTTCATCGGCAGAGGTTTAGTTACACTTTCCAACTTCCTCCCAAACGAACCTTGCCAGCGAAATGCCAGAGTCAAACTGACCCCCCCACCCCCCCACCCCGTCAATGACCCGGCCGCCTCAGACACTCTCCCGGGAACTTTCGTGTTACATCTAGCACCCCAGCTTCTGCAGAACTCAGTGCGCACCGTTCCTGCCTTGCATCTACAAAAGAAAATAACTTTTATTTGGTATGGAAACGGTTTTCTGTTTTAGCTGGCTCAGCAAGCGTACTTTTTAAATTGGGGGTCAGGTCTAGAGAGGCATCGATATGCCAACTTGTAGTCGGAAGAAAAATGCGCGAGTTTATCTTGGAAAAGTTAACAGAAAAGGTTAGTTGGACGGACAGGGCCAGTCCACCTGGTTCCCAGTCACCCTTGAGTTCAATTAGACAGAGAAGCTTAAATTCAGAAGCTGTGCTCAGCCCCTGGGCTGAGAGTGAGATTTTGAACCAGTGACTGATTGAATGAACCACTAATAGCGCCCTGGGGTTAGGATTTCCCTCACAGGACTCCCTCTAACGGCAAAGGATCAACCCCCCCCCCCCCCCCCTCCCCATCTTTCCTAACCTGTCCACTCCGGAGAGCGGGGGAGCTCAACGCAAAAGCCTTGTCCTGTCGCCTATCCTGCAGGCACCAATCATCTTCCAGAGTCTCCCACATTCTTCCTGACTGACGCTGGGCGATTCCTCACAATGAGCTCCTGAAATTTGTTGTGATTCTTAGATTGACGCCAGATGAACGTGCAGCTATTGAGAGGGGGAGAGAAAACAGTGCAGGCAGACACACTGTGGATACTCGCCTGTAGTCAAAAGTCAACCACTGGCTAAAGTACAGAAGGAGTCTTTGGAATTCCTTGCCACAGGGAGCTGTGGGCGTAGAATCTTTGAGTATATTTAAACCTGAGATAGATTCTTCATCAACAGGGGACTCAAAGACCATAAGGAAAACGTGGGGTAGTGGATGTGAGGGTGGCTCAGTGGTTAGCATTGCTGCCTCACAGCACCAGGGACCCAGGTTTTTTACATTAGATGAGGTTCCATACAGTGTGGAAACAGGCCCTTCGGCCCAACAAGTCCACACCGACCCTCCGAAGAGTAACCCACCCAAACCCCTTTTCCCTTTAACTAATGCACCCTACACTATGGGTGATTTGGCATGGCCAATTCACCGAACCTGCACACCTTTGGATTGTGGGAGGAAACTGGAGCACCTGGAGAAACTGGAGCACCTGGATGATTCAGGAGAAGAGTGAAAGTAATAGGGTGGTTGTTATGGGGGACATTAACTTTCCAGATATTGACTGGGAAAGCTTTAGCTCGAGTTCGTTAGATGGGTCGGTGTTTGTCCAATGTGTGCAGGAGGGTTTCCTGACACAATATGTAGACAGGCCAACAAGAGGTGAGGCCATACTGGATTTGGTTCTGGGTAACGAACCAGGCCAGGTGTTAGAATTGGAGGTAGGCGAGCACTTTGGGGACAGTGACCACAATTCGGTGACTTTTACTCTAGTGATGGAGAGGGATAAGTGTGCACTGCAGGGCAAGAGTTATAGCTGGGGGCAGGGAAATTATGATGCGGTGAGGCATGACCTAGGATGCGTGGCTTGGAAAAGTAGGCTTCAAGGCATGGGCACAATTGATATGTGGAGCTTGTTCAAAGAGCAACTATTGAGTGTCCTTGATAAGTATGTACCTGTCAGGCAGGGAGGAAAAGGTCATGTGAGGGAGCCGTGGTTTAATAAGGAATTGGAATCCCTTGTTAAATGGAAGAGGGCGGCCTATGTAAAGATGAGGCGTGAAGGTTCAATTGGGGCGATTGAGAGTTATAAGGTAGCCAGGAAAGATCTGAAGAGAGAGCTAAGAGCAGCAAGGAGGGGACATGAAAGGTCCTTAGTTGGTAGGATTAGGGAAAACCCTAAGGCTTTCTATAGGTATGTCATGAATAAAAGAATGACTAGGGTAGGAATAGGTCCAGTCAAGGATAGTAGTGGGAAGTTGCGTGTGGAGGCTGAAGAGATTGGGGAGACATTGAATGAATACTTTTCATCAGTATTCACTCAGGAACAGGACATTGTTGCCGATGTGAATATTGAGTCACAATTAATTAGAATGGACGGCTTTGAGGTATGTAGGGAAGAGGTGTTGGAAATTCTGGAAAGGGTGAAAATAGATAAGTCCCCTGGGCCTGATGGCATTTATCCTAGGATTCTCTGGGAAGCAAGGGAGGAGATTTCAGAGCCATTGGCCTTGATTTTTATGTCCTCGTTGTCTACAGGAATAGTGCCAGTAGACTGGAGGATAGCAAATGTGGTTCCCTTGTTCAAGAAGGGGAGTAGGGATAACCCTAGTAACTATAGGCCGCTGAGTCTCACTTCTGTTGTGGGCAAAGTCTTAGAGAGAATTGTAAGGGATAGGATTTATGAACATCTGGATAGGAATAATGTGATCAAGGATAGTCAGCATGGTTTTGTGAAGGGCAGGTCGTGCCTCACAAACCTTATTGAATTCTTTGAGAAGGTGACTAAGGAGGTAGACGAGGGTAAAGCGGTAGATGTGGTGTATATGGATTTTAGTAAGGCATTTGATAAGGTTCCCCATGGTAGGCTACTGCAGAAAATATGGATGTATGGCATTGAGGGTGAGTTGGAGGTTTTGATTAGGAATTGGCTGGCTGGAAGAAGACAGAGGGTAGTAGTTGATGGTAAAGGTTCATCTTGGAGTGCAGTTACTAGCGGTGTTCCACAAGGATCTGTTTTGGGACCATTGCTGTTTGTCATTTTTATAAATGACCTGGAGGAGGGGCTAGAAGGTTGGGTGAGCAAGTTTGCGGATGATACGAAAGTCGGTGGAGTTGTTGACAGTGAGGAAGGATGTGTCAGGTTACAGCGGGATATAGATAAGTTGCAGAGCTGGGCAGAAAGATGGCAAATGGAGTTCAATGTAGGTAAGTGTGAGGTGATTCACTTTGGTAAGAGTAACAAAAAGACGGGGTACTGGGCTAATGGTCGGATACTTGGTAGTGTGGATGAGCAGAGGGATCTTGGTGTCCATGTACACAGATCTCTGAAAGTTGCCACCCAGGTAAATAGTGCGGTGAAGAAGGCATATGGCGTACTGGCTTTTATTGGCAGAGGAATTGAGTTCCGGAGCCCTGAGGCCATGTTGCAGTTGTATAAGACTCTGGTGCGGCCGCATCTGGAGTATTGTGTGCAGTTTTGGTCACCATACTATAGGAAGGATGTGGTGGCACTGGAACGGGGGCAGAGGAGGTTTACCAGGATGTTGCCTGGTATGGTAGGAAGATCGTATGAGGAAAGGCTGAGGCACTTGGGGCTGTTTTCATTGGAGAAAAGAAGGTTTAGGGGTGACTTGATAGAGGTGTACAAGATGATTAGGGGTTTAGATAGGGTTGACCATGAGAACCGTTTTCCACGTATGGAGTCAGCTATTACGAGGGGGCATAGCTTTAAATTAAGGGGTGGTAGGTATAGGACAGATGTTAGGGGTAGATTCTTTACTCAGCGAGTCGTGAGTTCATGGAATGCCCTGCCAGTAGCAGTGGTGGACTCTCCCTCTTTATGGGCATTTAAACGGGCATTGAATAGGCATATGGAGGATAGTGGGCTAGTGTAGGTTAGGTGGGCTTGGATCGGCGCAATATCGAGGGCCAAAGGGCCTGTACTGCGCTGTATTTTTCTATGTTCTGTGTAAAACCCACGCAGAGGGAGAATGTGCAAACTCCACACAGACAGTCGCCCGAGGTTGGAATCGAATCTGGGACCCTGGTGCTGTGAGGCAGCAGTGCTGACCACTGAGCCACCGTGCTGCTTCAATCCCAGCCTCGGGTGACTGTCTGTGTGGAGTTTGCACATTCTCCCTGTGTCCACATGGGTTTCCTTCGGGTGCTCCGGTTTGCTCCAACAGGCCAAAGATTGGCAGATTGGCCATGCTAAATTGCTCATAGTGTCCAGAGATGTGCAGGCTATGTGGGTTAGCTGTGGGGAATGCAGGAATAGTGTAGAGTAGTGGGATGCCCTTCAGAGGGTCAGTGTGGACTCAATGGGCAGAATAGCCTGCTTCCACACTCTAGGGATTCTATGAATGTCTGATCACCCATAGTCCTATTGAATGATGAAGAGGCATGAGGAGCCAAATAGCCTACTCCTGTTCCTATGTCTTACAGAGACCATTCTACCCATCACATCCCTGTTGCCTCTCTTCAGTTGTCTGTCGTTCCCCTCTCCCTACTCATTTTTGTTTCAGGCCATACACACACAAACACTATCCACACCTCTTTGCTATTTTGAAACTGAAATTGAATCAACTAATGGGTTTATAAAAGATTTACCAGTGTGCTGCCAGGAATGGAGGGTTTGCATTATAAGGAGGGGCTGGATAGGCTGGGACTTCTTTCACTGGAGTATTGGAGGTTGAGGAGTGACCTTATAGTGGTTTATAAAATCATGTGAGGTATAGATAAGGTGAGTGACTGGTGTCTTTTCTTTAGGGTGGGGGATTTCAAAATTAGGGGGCATATTTTTAAAGTGAGAGGTGAAAGATTTTTAAAAAAACACATGGGGGCAATTTCTTTACACAGAGAGTGGTTCGTGTGTGGAATGAACTTCCAGAGGAAGTGATGAATGTGAGTACAGTTACAACATTTAAAAGACATTTGGATAAGTACATGAATAAGAAATGTATGGAGGGATAGGGGCCAAGTACAGGCAGGTGGGACTAGTTTAGGTGGGAATTATGCACTGGTTGAGCTGAAGAGTCTGTTTCTGTGCTGTATGGCTTTATGTCTCTATGACTCTAGTCGGCCTAAAGAGCTGGAAGAAAAGGGGGCAGTATAATAGAAGTTAGATCTTCAAAGGAAACTTGCCAATTTAAAATAGAATGTCATTCTTGGGGATGCTAATCCAGACACACAGCCACCAGGGCACACGCAGATACACACTGGGACAAAGACACACACTCATACCAATGCAAAAACATACACAAACACAAAGCTCAAACATAACATACATACACAAACCTTCACACATATACAAATACACCCACCCACAGTTATATCCTCTTTCCAGGCTGTACAACAGCATGATAAAAATGTAAGCACGCCAACACACACAAAACATATGCCACACAAACCCATGCAACTATACCAACACATAAACACCAACTCCAAAACACACACAAACAGGCTCAGACCACAGATACAAGATTGTAAACTGCTGGAATCTGGCTGGTAGTCTCATACAATCCCAGGACAGATGTACCCAAGGCCAGCTGCAACTTTCCCCACTTCCTGCTGTCCAGCTTGGATCAAGTAACTTAACAGGGATTGAAAACTGGATGTGTCACCTTCCTGCTTTGTGTAGCACAGTGCTTCACTACACTGAGCATTTCATTTAAGGTGACCTTTGAACTTAATATATATTGCACTAAAGCTACTAGCTTTTCTTAATATTTTAATATACGATGCAGGTATTTGATTAAAAATTCTTTGAGACAATGGATGCCTTCCAATCTGAATCTCCTCCACCAACCAGTGCCATTAATAAAATTAAACCTTGATTTAGTGTCATAGAGTCCTTCAGCTTATCCAGTCCATGCCAGTCAAAAACTACCACCGGACTATTCTAATCCCATTTCCCAGCACTTGGCCTTATGTGCCTTGATATCACACATGCACATCTAAATCCTTCTAAATTGTTATGAGGGTTTTCACCTCCACCACCTTCTCAGAGAGTGAGTCCCAGATTCCCACCACTCTCTGGGTGAAAAGCCTTTTCCTCAGATCTCCACTAAATCTTCTATACCTTGGCTTCAATCTTTGCCCCTGGATCCCACCATCACGACCTTCCTCTCCACCCAATCTGTGCCCCTCATAATTTTATACATCACAACCATGTCCCCTCTCAAACTCCTCTGTTCTAAGGAAAACAATCACAGTCTGTACAATCTCTTTAGATCAGAAACTCAATATCATTCTCAAAATGTGGCTACCATATATTTACATTGGTTGTTAATTCATGTATATACAGAATTATAGAATGATGCAACACAAAATGAGGCCATTCATCCCATTATTCCAATATTAACTCTCCAAAAGAGCCATCCATTTGGTCTTACTCAACTTTCTCTTTGTCCCTGGCATTAGAGATGTGCCCCTTTTAAGTAATTTTCCTTTTTGATAGTTATGATTTAATCTGTTTCCACTCCCGCCCTACCCCTTGCCCTTTCAGATGGTGAGGCCCAGACCAGTAACCTGTTGTGCTTAGCTTTGCGACCTGGACATTTCTATGAAGCAGAATATGTACAGTACTTCAGCATCTAGCAGATTGTTACCAGTTTGGGTGTAAATCTTCATCAGAATTGTTACGCTAAATGCTTACATTTGAGTGTAAAACTGCCCCATTCAGATGTTAATGATTGCCCTATGCATCTCCAGTACTTTTTGATTAGAATTGCAGTATTTCACCTATTATCATCAGTCGGATCCCTTGTGCTGCACACTGGGTTATACATTGCATTGAAAACTGTATTGAATTCTGTGGGAACTCTGCATAAACAGTGTGCTCCTTTTCTGTTCTCACTGCAATGAGAAACTGCCTCTCTCACTGGGAATCTATCTATCTCCATGGAGTGCATTCCTGCCTGGAGCGACTGTCAATAGACACTGTCTACCATCAAGTGCATGACAAAGTCAAAATGAAAAAATGCAGGGTTGTTTCACTTAGGAATCATTTAAAGTGTACCATTGAAAACATATGGGAGGTGTGGTTGAATGCATTGATCATTGGCAGAGAGCCATTCATTGACTGCTTGAAGTTAGTATGTGTGAATCATGGGAGAGACCATTAACATGGGTGGGCGCGTGGGATTGGTTGCGGGTGGGAGATTAAATCAGGAAAAAATTACAAGCGGCCTTCTGGGTTTTACTGAGCTAGGACTGCTTTCAGGAGGCGAGTTGGCATTTTAAACATCTTAATGAGGCTAACAGCATTATAACTTGGTTTATAAATTTGACAGCGAGGCACAGAGCTTTGCCAGGCTTTGGAGCAAGGTGAGGGAAGCTTTGGGAGAAAGTAAAGGCTTTTGCAGCATTGCTTGTGGGCAAAGAGGAGCAGAGGAAGCCAAGCCTGGCAATCAGGACATCAGGCAGACCTTCAGGTGGGGAACCCTCAGGGCCATAAGACTCAGATTTAGGAGCCATGACTTGGAGGTGCCAGTATTAGACTGGGG
The DNA here is from genome assembly GCF_037043375.1 of Chiloscyllium plagiosum. Lineage (NCBI taxonomy): Eukaryota > Metazoa > Chordata > Chondrichthyes > Orectolobiformes > Hemiscylliidae > Chiloscyllium > Chiloscyllium plagiosum. The sequence continues at coordinate 118,526,286 of NW_028270144.1, read as the reverse complement.
TGGCCGAAGTTAAAAATCACATAACACCAGGTTATAGGTTTATTTGGAAACACTAGCTTTCAGAGTGCTGCTTCTGCATCAAGTGGTTGACCTAGCTTCGAAAGCTAGTGCTTCCAACTAAACCTGTTGGACTATCGCCTGGTGTTGTGTGATTTTTAACAATGTTTTGGAGGTAAGACCTCCAGGTTTCCTGAAGTTTAAAACCCCACCTACATTAAGCAGCTCAGTAAGTCTAGGCCACAAAACTATATGGAACAGTAAATGGCTATTCAAAACATTGAGTGTTTCCTTTGAGGGGGGTATATATCTGTTGCCTTTCTCTTCTCTTGCCACACAGACTTGGGATATATTTTTAATGGAGTCATAGAGTCATGCAGCATGGAAATAGACCTTATTGGTCCATGCGGTACATAATCTCAAACTAAATTAGTCTCACCTGCCTGCACCTGGCCCATCTCCCTCCCAGGAGAAAGTGAGGACTGCAGATGCTGGAGATCAGAGCTGAAAAATGTGTTGCTGGAAAAGCGCAGCAGGTCAGGCAGCATCCAAGGAGCAGGAGAATTGACGTTTCAGGCATAAGCCTGAAGAAGGGCTTATGCCCAAAACGTCGATTCTCCTGCTCCTTGGATGCTGCCTGACCTGCTGCGCTTTTCCAGAAACACATTTTTCAGCTCCCATCTCCCTCCCAGTTTGGTGCTGGAAAAGCACAGCCGGTCAGGCAGCATCTGAGGAGAAGGAAAATCGACGTTTCCTGATGAAGGGCTTATGCCCGAAACATTGATTCTCCTGCTCCTCGGATGCTGCCTGACCTGCTGTGCTTTTCCAGTACCACACTCTCGACTCTGATTTCCAGCATCTTCATTCATCACTTTCTCCATATCCCTCCAAACCTTTCCTATTCATGTACTTATCCAAATGTACTTTAAACATTGTATTTGTGTCCAATTCCACCACTTTCTCAGGAAGTTCATTCCACATGCAAACTGCACTCTGTGTAAATAAAATTGCCTCTTGTGTCTTTTTAAAATCTTTCTCCTCTCACCTTAAAAATGTGCCCCTGAGTCTTGAAAATCCCCATCCTAAGGGAACGACAATTACCATTAACCCTATCTACACCCCTCATGATTTTATAATCTTCTATAAGGTCACCTCTCAACCTCCAATCTACAGTGAAAAAAGTCCCAGCCTATCCAGCCTTTCTTTATAACTTAAACCTTCCATATCTGGCAACATCCTGGTAAATCTTCTGAACCCTCCCCAGCTTGATAATATCCTTCCTTTACAATGATCAATTCTTTTATGAAAGTTACTGTGGAAGTTGCTGCCAGCGTATTTCATTTACATCACAGCTTATGTCCTTAAAGAAATTAAGATCATACACCCTCTGATTCTTTTGCGAATTGTCTGTGATCAGAAAGAAGTCACGTTGATTCCAACAAAAGAGGTTGGAAATGAGATGAGGTCCTGAAAGCAGCATTCAGGGAATTGTGAAGGAGAGCAGATCTCTGGATCTATAATCTCAGGATTGCTCCCAGTGTTGCCAGTGAGCATCGGGGAATTGATCTACTGGACACATGGCTGAAGAACAAATGTAGAAGGAAAGGCATCCAATTTCTGATGCACTGAAATCAGCTGCATAAGCTGGATGGGTTACATCTTATCAGGACTGGGAATGATACCCTCATAGGGAGATTTGCTAGTGCCATGAAAGTTGGTTTGAACCACCTTGTGAGGAGGAATGGGAACCTCAGGGTTAACACAAATTGATAAGGAGTTAAGTTAGCAACAGGAAGTACAAAAAGCTCTAAAGACAAATAGAAGCAGGAAAAACAAAGCCGAGCATTTAATGTGCTTTTAATGCAGAAAAGAGTCAACAAGACATGTATTTGGTTGTATTTGTAAAGGTAAGGACTGATTAGGAATGGTTTTTACCTGATTAGGGATGGTCAACATAGCTTTGTGCGTGGGAAATCAAGTCTCACAAACTTGACTGAGTTTTTTGAAGAAGCAACAAAGAGAATTGATGAGAGCGGTGGACATGATCTATATGGACTTCAGTATGGTGTTCGACAAGGTTCCTCAAGGTAGACTGGTTAGCAAGGTTAGATCCCATAGAATAGAGGGAGAACGAGCTATTTGGATAAAGAATTGGCTCAAATGTAGAAGACAGAGGGTGGTGTTGGAGGGTTGCTTTTCAGACTGGAGGCCTGAGACCAGTGGTGTGTCACAAGGATCGGTGCTGGGTCCACTGCTTTTGGTCATTTAAATAAATGATTTGGATGTGAACATAGGAGGTATGGTTATTAAGTTTGCAGACAACACCAAAATTGGGAGATGTAGTGGACAGCGAAGAAGGTTACCTCAGAGTGCAATGGGATCTAGATCAGACAGACCAATGGGCCAAAGAGGGCAGATGGAGTTGATTTTAAATAAATGTGAAGTGCTGAACTTTGGAAAAGCAAATCAGGGCAGGATTTATTCACTTAATAGTACGATCCTGGGGAGTGTTGCTGAACAAAGAGACCTTAGAGTGCAGGTTCATAGTTCCTTGAAAGTAGAGTCATATGTAGATAGGATAGTGAAGAAGGTATTTGGCATGCTTGCCTTCATTGGTCAGTGCATTGAGTAAAGCAGGGGGAGGTCATGTTACGGCTGTACAGGATGTTGGGTGGCTACTTTGAAACTTGAAAGGGTTCAGAAAAGGTTTACAAGGATGTTGCCGGGGTTGGGCTATCGGGAGAGGCTGAGTAGAGTGGGGCTATTTTCCCTGGAGTGTTGGAGGCTGAGGAGTGATCTTTTCTTTTATAGAGCCATAGAGATGTACAGCACCGAAACAGACCTCTTGATCCAACTTGTCCATGCCGACTAGATATCCTAACCCAATCTAGTACCGCCTGCCAGCACCCTGCCCATATCCCTCCAAACCCTTCATTTCATATACCCATCCAAATGCTTTTTAAATGTTGCATATAGAGGTTTATAAAATCATGAGGGCATAGATAGGGTGAATAGCCAAGATCTTTTCCCGCCGGTGGGGGAGTCTAAAACTAAAGGGCATAGTTTAAGGTGAGAGGGGCAAGATTTAACAGGGATCTAAGGGGCAACCTTTACATGCAGAGGGTGATAAGTGTATGGAATGAGTTGCCAGAGTAAGTGGTGGAGACTGATACAATAACAACATTTAAACAGCATCTGGATGGGTATGTGAATAGGAGGGATTGAGAGGATTACTGGCCAAATGCTGGCAAATGGGACTAGGTTAATTTAAGATGTCTGGTCAGCATGGACCAGTTGGACCGAAGGGTATGTTTCCATGCTGTGTGTCTCTATTACTCTATGACTTTAAGACCAACCTAAGGGGACTGTGCCTGAATACACAAAGCATTTGCAACAAGATAAATGATCTAATAGAGGTAACTATTTATGATATAATTGCCATATCAGAAACATGGCTGCATGGTGACCAAGAGTGGGAACTAAATATTCAAGGATATTGACATTTAGGAAAGATAGACAAGAACGAAAAGGAGGTTGTGTTGCATTGATAGTACATGATGGGATCAATCCATTTGTAAGGAAGGATTTCAGATCAGAAGAAGTGTGTAGAATTTGTTTGGGAGGAACTAAGAAACAGCAAAGGAAAGCAAACATTGGTTGGAGTAATTTCTAAGTCATCAAATAGTAGCGGTAATTCGGGGGATAATGTAAATCAGGAGATGAGAGAAGCTTGTAGCATGCACAAGATTAAACATGGATAACTTGAACTTGGGTAAACCAAGTGAGAAATAAAGCCATGGAGACTGAATTTCTGAAATTTATAAAATATGGTTTTCTTGAGCAGCACATTGAAGAGCTGACTGGAGGACATGCTTTTTTGGATCTGGTCTTATGTAATGAAAAAGCCTAATTAATAACCTTGTTGTAAAATAAATTTCAGGGATGAGTCACCTTAATATGGTAGAATTTTACAGTATATTTAAAAGTGAGGTAGTTCAATCTGAAGCAGTGGGCATTATATTTGAATCAGGAAAGTTATGAAAGCTTGAGGCACAAGGGCTGAACTGAATTGGGAAAATATATTGAAAGGTGCAACTAAACGCACAGGCTATTGACAGTCTTTAATTATTACAGAAACAATATATTCCTTCAAGGTGTAAAGACTCAAAAAGATCAATCAACTGTGTCGAACAAAGGAAATTAAGGATTCTATAAGGTTAAAGGTAAAGGCTTATGTAGTGGCCAGAAATAATAATAAATCTGAGGATTGGGAAGTTTTTAGATTACAGCAAAGGAGGACCAAGAAACTGAGAAGGAAAGTAAATCTAAAATATGAATGTAGTCTCATAAATGGTGAAGTGATTGGAACCAGGTGGATCTCATTGACTGTGAGATCCTTGATTGTGGTTTTTAACCTGGGCCAAACAGGGATCCCTGGGTGAAAAATATAAACAGGAGATTGAGAATCCCTTCACTTGAGGGACAGACTCAAAGCAGGCTGTGCAAATGTATATAAAGGGTGACTTGGTGATGGGATACCAACCTCTGTGCTGTTATTTCAAATGGACTGTAAAAATTTCTAGAGACAAGTAAAAGGTGAATGTTTGGTTCAGATGAGAGTGAGTCCATTAAAGCATGGTCAGGAGACTTTATAATTAGAGGAATCTCAAAAAAGCTGTGATTTTATTTATTTTGTGTGTATTTTCACTGAGGAAGATGCAAGGGATTTCCCAGATTAAGAGTTCCAAATTACAAGGGATAATGAGGAGATGAAGGAAATTAATTTTATTAACATAATTGCACTGGAGAAATTAATGGGGTTGTAAGTTCTCAGACGTAATACGCCAGAGTGTTGAAAGATGTGGCTACAGGGATAGCTGATGCATTGTTAATCATCTACCAAATTTTCACAGATGCTGGAATGATTCCTGCAGCTCACCAATGTGACCTCACTATTTACAAAAGGAACAAGGAAAATAAACAGGGAACTGCAGAACCATCAGCCTTACAACAGTAGTAGGGAAAATGCTACTATCTATTTAAAGGACGTGATAAATGAACATTTGGGAAAAAAAATTATCTAATTAAGCATAGTCAGCATACATTTGTGAATAGAAAATCATGTTTATCAAACTTGTTAGAATTTTATTCATGTTAGAAACAAAACTGATAAAAGGGAGTCAAAAATGTAGTATATTTGGATTTTCAGAAGAATTTTAATAAAGTCTCCCATAATAGGTTGGTTAGCTAAGTTAATGCACGTGGCATAGGTGGTAATAGAGATAAAATTGGGTAACAGGCAGAAAACAAGGAATAGGAATAAGTGTGTCATTCACTTATTGGAGGACTGTGACCAGTGGGAATCTCAATAATCAATACTTAGGACCTAACTACTCAATGATTTGGATGCATGATCCAATGTAATGTTTTCAAATTTGCAGATGGTACAAAGCTAAGCAGAAATGTGCATTGTGAAGATGATTGAAAATGTTTTCAGGAGGATTTGGACAAGCTTAGTGATTGGACAAGAATGTGGCAGATGGGATATAATGTGGAACAATGTAAAGTTCTTGCAGAAAGAGCAGATATGCGGAGTATTTCTTAAATGGTGAGAGGTTGCAAAGTGTAGATGTACCAATGGAATTTGAGTGTCCTGATCAATAAGTTACTGAAGACTAACACAAAGGTGCAGCAAGCTATTGGGAAGACTGATGGAATGTTGGCCTCTCTTGCAAGTGCATTTGAATACAGGAGTAGAGTAATTTGCCCAATGGGGCTTGCTGTAGAATCATATAGCATGGAAACAGACCCTTCGGTCCAACCTGTTCCCAAACTAAACTAGTCCCACCTGCCTGTACTTGGCCTGTATCCCTCCAAACCTTTCCTATTCATGTACTTTTCTAAGTAACTTTCAAATGTTTTAACTGTACCTGCATCCATCACTTACTCTGGCAGTTCATTCCACATATGAAACACTGTTTGTGGTGGGGGGTTAGGAAGTAGTAGATGCAGCTGATTGGATTGTCTCAATCTTGGTGACAATTCAGTGAAGACACAGGTGAGAGGGAGACCCCTTCAAAGGGAAGGATCACGTAGTGAAGTCTTGCTTCAACTCTATCAGAGCACCTGGAGTACTTTTGTGCATTTTTGGTCACCTTATCTCAGCAAAGATATGATTGCCACAGAGGGAATGCACTACAGATTTACCAGAGTTGTACTGGGATGGCAGGACTATCCTATGGAGAGAGATTGGGCAAACTGAGTTTGTAATCTCTAGAATTTCAAAGAATGACAGGTGATCTCAATGAAACTTACAAAATGCTTAAAGGGATAGTCAGAGTAGATGCAGGTAAAATGTTTTCCTTGGTTGAAGAGTCAAGAATAAAGGCATAATTTAACAAAAGAAAGGGTGCCATTGAGGATCGAGATGACAAGAAATTATTTCACTCAGAGCGTGGCGAATCTATGGAATTGTCCAACTCAGAAGACTGTGAATGATCACTCTTTGAGTGTATTTAAAGTAGGGGCAGATACATTTTTGATTGTCAATGGAGCAATGGGTTAGAACATTGCACAAAATCTGGAGGGAAGGGATTGAGGGTGATTTAGCAGTTTGGATCAGTAATTGGCTGGCTGAAAGAAGACAGAGGGTGGCGGTTGATGGGAAATGTCCATCTTGGAGTTCAGTAACTAGTGGTGTGCCACAAGGATTTGTTTTGGGGACACTGCTGTTGGTCATTTTTATTAATAACCTAGATGATTGCGTGGAATGATGGATTCGTAAATTTACGAATGACACGAGTATTAAATGCAATTATACCAACTGCGATCTGAAGCAGACCTCAGGCCTGCTTCAGACACTAAGGTGGAGTTGTGGGTAGTGTTGAAGGATATTGCAGGTTACAGAGGGACATAGGTAAGCTGCAGAGCTGGGTTGAGAGGTGGAAAATGGAGTTTAATATGGAAAAGTGTGAGGTGATTCACTTTGGAAGGAGCAACAGAAATACAGAGTACTGGCTAATGGTAAGATTTTCAGTAGATTAGATGAGCAGGGAGATCTATGTCCATGTGCATAGATCCTTGAAAGTTGCCCCTCAGGTTGATGGAGTTGTTAAGAAGGCATATGGTGTGTTCGTTTTTATTGGTAGAGGGATTGAGTTTCGGAGCCATGAGGTCATGCATCAGCTGTACAAAACTCTGGTGCAGCCACACTTGGAGTATTGCATACGGTCCTGGTCACTGCATTATAGAAAGGATGTGGAGGCTTTGGAAAGGGTTCAGAGGAGATTTACGAAGATGTTGCCTGATATGGGGGGAAGGTCTTATGAGAAAAGGCTAAGGGACTTGAGTACAATAGGTCAGTGGGGAAGGAGATGAAGGTGATAGGTCAGGGAGGAGAGGGTGGAGTGGATAGGTGGAAAAGGAGCTGGGCAGGTCGGACAAGTCCGGACAGGTCAGGGGATCGAGTTGCTGGAGGTTAGAAGCTAGGATGAGGTGGGGGAAGGGGAAATGAGGAAACTGTTGAAATCCACATTGATGCCCTGGGGTTGAAGTGTTCCGAGGCGGAAGATGAGACATTCTTCCTCCAGGCATCTGGTGGTGAGGGAGCGGCGGTGGAGGAGGCCCAGCACCTCCATATCCTCGGCAGAGTGGGAGGGGGAGTTGAAATGTTGAGCCACGGGGCGATTTGGTTGATTGGTGCGGGTGTCTCGGAGATGTTCCCTAAAGCGCTCTGCTAGGAGGCGCCCAGTCTCCCCAATGTAGAGGAGACTGCATCGGGAGCAACGAATACAATAGATGATATTAGTGGATGTGCAGGTAAAACTTTGATGGATGTGGAAAGCTCCTTTGGGGCCTTGGATAGAGGTGAGGGAGGAGGTGTGGGCGCAGGTTTTACAGTTCCTGCGGTGGCAGGGGAAAGTGCCAGGATGGGAGGGTGGGTCGTAGGGGGGCGTGGACCTGACCAGGGAGGGAAATATATCCCTGGTGGTGGGGTCTGTTTGGAGGTGGCGGAAATGTCGGCGGATGATTTGGTTTATGCGAAGGTTGGTCGGGTGGAAGATGAGCACCAGGGGCGTTCTGTCCTTGTTGCGGTTGGAGGGGTTGGGTCTGAGGGAGGAGGTGCGGGATGTGGATGAGATGCGTTGGAGGGCATCTTTAACCACGTGGGAAGGGAAATTGCGGTCTCTAAAGAAGGAGGCCATCTGGTGTGTTCTATGGTGGAACCGCTCCTCCTGGGAGCAGATACGGCTTAGGCGGAGGAATTGGGAATACGGGATGGCATTTTTGCAAGAGGTAGGGTGGGAAGAGGTGTAATCCAGGTAGCTGTGGGAGTCGGTGGGTTTGTAGAAGATGTCAGTGTCAAGTCGGTCGTCACTGATGGAGATGGCCCCAAAGGAGCTTTCCACATCCATCAAAGTTTTACCTGCACATCCACTAATATCATCTATTGTATCCGTTGCTCCCGATGTGGTCTCCTCTACATTGGGGAGATTGGGCGCCTCCTAGCAGAGCGCTTTAGGGAACATCTCCGAGACACCCGCACCAATCAACCAAATCGCCCAGTGGCTCAACATTTCAACTCCCCCTCCCACTCTGCCGAGGATATGGAGGTGCTGGGCCTCCTCCACCGCCGCTTCCTCACCAGCAGACGCCTGGAGGAAGAACGCCTCATCTTCCGCCTCGGAACACTTCAACCCCAGGGCATCAATGTGGATTTCAACAGTTTCCTTATTTCCCCTTCCCCCAACTCATCCTAGCTTCTAATCTCCAGCAACTCGATCCCCTGACCTGTCCGGACTTATCCGACCTGCCCAGCTCCTTTTCCACCTATCCACTCCAACCTCTCCTCCCTGACCTATCACCTTCATCTCCTTCCCCACTGACCTATTGTACTCTCTGCCACTCTCTCCCCACCCCCACCCTCCTCTAGCTTATCTCTCCACGCTTCAGGCTCTCTGCCTTTATCCCTGATGAAGGGCTTTTGCCCGAAACGTTGATTTTGCCTGTCCTCGGATGCTGCCTGAATTGCTGTGCTCTTCCAGCACCACTGATCCAGAATCTGGTTTCCAGCATCTGCAGTCATTGTTTTTACCTAAGGGACTTGAGGCTGTTTTCGTGAGAGAGAAGAAGTTTGAGAGGTGACTTAATCGAGACATATAAGATAATCAGAAGGTTAGATAGGGTCAACAGTGAGAACCTTTTTCCTCAAATGGTGATGGCTAACATGAGGGAACATAGCTTTAAATTGAAGGTTGATAGATATAGAACAGATTTCATAGGTAGATTCTTTATTCAGAGAATAGTAGGGGCATGGAACGCCCTGCCTGCAGCTGTAGTAGACTTGGCAAATTTGAGGGCATTTAAATGGTCATTGGATAAACATACGGATGAAAATTGAATAGTGTAGGATAGATGGGCTTCAGATTGGTAGCACAGGTCAGCGCAACATTGAGGGCCGAAGGGCCTGTAATGCGCTGTGATGTTCTATGTTCTATTCCAGTTGCATACAAGTAACTGTTCTCAACAATCCTAACCTATTCAAAAACAAAATATTCACTAAACTAAGAGGTCAACTGTATTTAAGTTGTTTATATTTCAAAAAACCCAGTAAATACATATAACAATAGCAAAATAAACATATAGACCTGGAGTGGGGGTGCATCTATAAGGGTTACTTTGAGGAACTATCCCGTCCATAGTAGCCAGTTTAGCAATAAAGTAGCAAAAAATTTCCATGAATTACATATCCAACAAGGATTTCACAGTAGCTTAGGGCTAGCAATTTGGTTTGAAGATTAGTGTATTGAAAACACGAAGGATTACAATTGCATGCTGTTTTACAGTTGAATAAGTCTTTAATCCAGATCTGCACAATCAAATGCTGGGTTAGATTATTTTGCTGTAATCACTCCAGGCTATCTAAATTTCCATTAAAAAAATGATCCATTTCCCTAGTGAATTACCAGTGTTAAATTACTGCTGAATAATTCTCAGAAAGTTTACATTATTCTTTACATGATCGGCATGTCTTTTTTCCCCCCGTAAATTGTCTTTCTTTTGTGGTTCTCTGTCTCATGCCATTCTGTGGGCCAACAGTGAATGGGTAGAGGAGACATGTGCTCATGTAACACCACCTCAGGGAGACTAAGATTGACTCCCCCAGAGACGGGCAATGTCCTGGCCCACGCCTGCAGAGCCCACACAATATCCTTCATTGTTCTCGTCAATGAGCCTTGAAGGATATTCTCCCCAGGCTGTTTGATCTGCTCCTTGCAATCTCACAGGTATACATGTGTGCTTGCCGCGGGGACAACTTTACATAACTTCTCCAGTGGGGTAAAAAGTTAGTATCCATAAGAGAAACCACTTGTCAGATTTTTATAACTACCTCAGTTCTGAGGAAAGATCACTGGAACCAAAACATTAACTCTGATTTCTCTCCAGAGATGCTACCAGACCTGCTGAGTTTTTCAAGCAATTTCTGTTCTCGCTTCTTATAACAACCTACCTGGTTCACTGATGCTCAGTAGGGAAGAAAAGGTACCATCGTTTCCTGTTCAGCCAATGTATGACACTACATCCACCTCAATGAATGCTAATATTGATCCTTTAAAAACTAAACCACTGGGTTGCTAGAAAGTTTCAATATTGACATTAAAAAGGGCATTTGCATCCACCAAGCCAGGTGGACCTCATTGACTATGAGATTCTTAACCTGGCCCAATCAGGAAGCCCTGGCTGACAGCTATAAACAGGAGAGTTCCCCCTTCAACTCTATTTTGATTTAGTCCCTACCCTCCCCTTCACTGTTTGATAACACAGCATTGCTCTTTAATGAGAAGGGCACAGCTTTCACTGGCCACTCGGTGTTTCTCTTCTTCCTGGTGGTGGAAACTGAATAAAGATTCGTGCACCTTGTGTCTCTCACTGTGTCTCACACCTGCACACACACACACACAACATGGGTGTGGGGGAATAAATAAGCACTACCGCAGTTAGGCAGTAGTGTGAGAAAAAACAGTTAAACAGGAGTATCAGAGGTTCTGTAAAAGAGAAAAGTAAATAAAATAAACAGGAGATTTGGGGTCATTAGGGCCGACTGCCTGCCCCTCTTCCGCAGTTACGTTAGAGCCTGGGTGTCTCTGGAGAAGAAGCATGTGGTGTCCACTAACACCCTGGAGTTGTTCAGGGGGAGGTGGGCACCGCAGGGAGTGGAGTGCATTATTTCCCCCTCCAACTCTATTTTGATTTAATCCCTGCCCTCCCATTCACTGATCACACAGCATTGCCCTTTGATGTGAAGGGCAGTGCTTGTCACTGGCCACTCGGGTGTTTCCTTTCTTCCTGGTGGTGGAAACTGTTGTATTTCACTGTGTCTCACACCTGCACACACCCAACATGGGTGCAAAAAAAAGGTAAAAAAAAAAGAAAAGAAAATGCACTGGGTCGCTGCACAGGTCTTGAGTGAAGAAGGAAAAAAAGAAGAGTGTCAGTCATCCTGATCACTCTCCGAGCTGGTTCTGAGGCCACTTGATCAGTAAAAAAGAGAAAGAAAAAATAAATAAACAGGAGATTCAGAAGGTCTCCTCAGTCTAGAGACTGGCTTTGAGTTGGCTGGTAGCCCATGTAGCAGGACGAACAGAGTAGTGTTCTCTAGTTTACTACCGGTGCCACGAGATAGCAGGGCGAGGAACAGGGAGCGGGCACAGCTTAATACGTGGCTGCGCAGCTGGTGTAGGAGGGAGGACTTCAGATATGTAGATAATTGGGATGCCTTCTGGGGAAGGTGGGACCTGTACAAGAAGGACGGGTTGCATCTGAACTGGAAGGGGACCAATGTCCTGGGTGGAAGGTTTACTCGAGTAGTTCGAGAGGGTTTAAACTAGTATGGCAGGGGGGGTGGGAACCTGAGCTGTATACCAGAGGTGAGAGTTGATGCAGATGAGGCAATAGCAAGAGGTAGACCAGCTAGTGGGAAGGATTTTCCTGGGAAGGAACCAAGGGATCAGTTAAAGTGTGTTTGCTTTAACGCAAGGAATATCAGGAATAAAAGTGATGAACTTAAAGCATGGATCAGTACCTGGTGCTATGATGTTGTGGCCATAACAGAGACATGGGTTTCTCAGGGGCAGGAATGGTTGCTGGATGTTCCAGGGTTTAGAGCATTTAAAAAGAATAGGGAGGGGGTAAAAAGAGGAGGGGGTGTAGCACTACTAATCAGAGAGGGTATCACAGCTACAGAAGCTTCCATTGTTGAGGAAGATCTGCCTACCGAGTCAGTATGGGTGGAAATTAGGAACAGCAAGGGAGCAGTCACCTCGTTAGGGGTTTAGTACAGGCCCCCCAACAGCAGCAGGGAGTTGGAAGAAAGCATAGGTCAGCAGAGTTTGGAAAAGTGTGGACGTAGTAGGGTTGTTGTAATGGGTGACTTTAATTTTCCTAATATTGATTGGAACCTCCTTCGAGCAGAAGATTTGAATGGAGCTGTTTTTGTAAGGTGTGTTCAGGAGGGTTTCCTAACTCAGTACGTTGACAGGCCGATGAGGGGAGAGGCCATTCTAGACTTAGTGCTCGGAAACGAGCCGGGGCAGGTATCAGATCTTATGGTGGGAGAGCATTTTGGTGACAGTGACCACAACTGCCTCATATTCTACATAGCTAAGGAGAAGGAGAGGATTAGGCAAAATGAGAGGATATTTAATTGGGGAAGAGGAAACTATGATGCGATTAGACATGAGTTAGGAAGCATGGATTAGGAGCAATTGTTCCATGGTAAAGGCACTATAGACATGTGGAGACTGTTTAAGGAACAGTTGTTGCAAGTGATGAATAAATATGTCCCTCTGAGACAGGCAAGAAATGTTAAGATAAAGGAACCTTGGATGACGAGAGCGGTGGAGCTTCTTGTCAAAAGGAAAAAGGTAGCTTACATAAGGTGGAGGAAGCTAGGGTCAAGCTCAGCTCTAGAGGATTACAGGTAGGCGAGGAAGGAGCTCAAAAATGGTCTGAGGAGAGCCAGGAGGGGTATGAGAAAGGCTTGGCAGAACGGATTAGGGAGAACACAAAGGCATTTTACACTTTTGTGAGGAATAAGAGAATGGTCAAAAAAAGAGTAGTGCCGATCAGGGATAGCATAAGGAATTTGTGTGTGGAATCTGAGGAGATAGGGGAAGCCCTAAATGAGTTTTTTGCTTCTGTCTTTATGAAAGAAACAAACTTTGTAGTGAATGAAACCTTTAAAGAGCAGGTGTGCATGCTGGAATGGATAGAGAGAGAGGAAGCTGATGTGCTGAAAATTTTGGCAAACATTAAAATTGACAAGTCGCCAGGCCTGGACCAGATTTGTCCTCGGCTGCTTTGGGAAACAAGAAATGCAATTGCTTTGCCACGTGCGAAGATCTTTGCATCCTTGCTCTCCACTGGAGTCGTACCTGAGGACTGGAGAGAGGCAAATGTAATTCCTCTCTTCAAGAAAGGAAATAGGGAAATCCCTGGCAATTACAGACCAGTAAGTCTCATGTCTGTTGTCTGCAAGGTGTTAGAAAGGATTCTGAGGGATAGGATTTATGACCATCTGGAAGACCATGGCTTGATTGAATGCAGTCAACACTGCTTTGTGAGGGGCAGGTCATGCCTCACAAACCTTATCGAGTTCTTTGAGGATGTGACTAGAAAAGTTGATGAGGGTCGAGGTGTGGATGTGGTGCATATGGACTTCAGCAAGGCATTTGATAAGGTTCCCCATGGTAAGCTCATTCAGAAGGTCAGGAACTTAGCTGTCTGGATACAGAATTGGCTGGCCAACAGAAGACAGCGAGTGGTAGTAGAAGGAAAATATTCTGCCTGGAAGTCTGTGGTGAGTGGTGTTCCACAGGGCTCTGTCCTTGGGCCTCTACTGTTTGTAATTTTTATTAATGACTTGGATGAGGGGATTGAAGGATGGGTCAGCAAGTTTGCAGATGACACAAAGGTTGGAGGTGTCGTTGACAGTATAGAGGGCTGTTGTAGGCTGCAGCAGGAATTGACAGGATGTAGAGATGGGCTGAGAGATGGCAGATGGAGTTCAACCTGGATAAATGCGAGGTGATGCGTTTTAGCAGGTCGAATTTGAAAGCTGAGTACAGGATTAAGGATAGGATTCTTGGCAGTGTGGAGGAACAGAGGGATCTTGGTGTGCAGATACATAGATCCCTTAAAATGGCCACCCAAGTGGACAGGGTTGTTAAGAAAGCATATGATGTTTTGGCTTTCATTAACAGGGGGATTGAGTTTAAGAGCCGTGAGATCTTGTTGCAGCTCTATAAAACTTTGGTTAGACCGCACTTGGAATACTGCGTCCAGTTCTGGTCGCCCTATTATAGGAAAGATGTGGATGCTTTGGAGCGGGTTCAGAGGAGGTTTACCAGGATGCTGCCTGGACTGGAGGGCTTATCTTATGAAGAGAGGTTGACTCAGATCGGACTTTTCTCATTGGAGAAAAGGAGGAGGAGAGGGGACCTAATTGAGGTATACAAGATAATGAGAGGCATAGATAGAGTCGATAGCCAGAGACTATTTCCCAGAGCAGAAATGACTAACATGAGGGGTCATAGTTTTAAGCTGGTTGGAGGAAAGTGTAGAGGGGATGTCAGAGGCGGGTTCTTTACGCAGAGAGTTGTGAGAGCATGGAATGCGTTGCCAGCAACAGTTGTGGAAGCAAGGTCATTGGGGATATTTAAGAGACTGCTGGACATGCATATAGTCACAGGAATTTGAGGGTGCATACATGAGGATCAGTGGTTGGCACAACATCGTGGGCTGAAGGCCCTGTTCTGTGCTGTACTGTTCTATGTTCTATGTACTGTGAACATGTAAATTAAAGGGCGACTTGGTGACAGATGTTGACCTCTGTGTAGTTATTTCAGTATCATACAGTTATTTGGATGGAATTGGTGTGCATGGATATGGGGAAAGACTGGAGATTGATGCTAAGTAATGGTCACATTGACAGTCTAAGGAGACAGACTAGGTGGTTTCGGACTCAGATGAGGCAAAATTTCTTCACCCAGAGAGTTGTAGGGCTATAGACCTCACCACCACCTTTTTAAGGGTCATTAATGGTAAGAAATGCTTGCCATGTAAGTGAGACCCACACCCTGGCAATTAATTTTTAATAAAGAAGAGAAGGGAGAATATAATGCAAGCTTTCCTCTGCTGCCTCTCTTTTGCATACAGAAAACTGAAAACACTGAACAGTGTGATGTGGCACGTGGAATCATCGATGTGAAGCACCAGTGGGATGCCATATAGAAACATAGAAAATAGGAACAGGAGTAGGCCATTCTGCCCTTTGAACCTGGTCTGCCATTCAATATGATCTGATCATTCACTCAGTACCCTTCAGCTGCTTTCTCCCAATACCGTTGATCCCTTTAGTCTTAAAGAATGATATCTAAATACTTCCTGAAAATGTTTTCAATCACTTTGCAGTGGGTCTGGAGTCACATGTAGACCAGACCAGATAAGGATACAAATCACCTTCCCTAAAGCACATTAGTGACCCAGATGAGTTCTTATAATGGCCAACTGTGGTTATATGATCACCTTTAGGCGAGTCAGTTATTCCAGATTTTTATTGAATTCAAATTTTGCCATCTTCCACCATAGGCATTAGAACCATGTCTTTGGAACATGACTGAGTGTTCTTCATTACTAGTCCAGTGACTTTATCACAATGCCACCACCCACTTGCATGTCCTTTTCTTCCATCATTGCCAACACTGGTTAATCGCTGATCAATGCCTAAATGGTTTCTTTCTTTTTTTCTGACAGGACAAGCTGGAACCTGGTGCTACTCCCAGGCCATTGTTTGCACGGTTAAGCAGCCTTCCTTTTCCTTGATGGATCACTCACCACTGAAAAAATGGCGATATTTTGACATTTCCTGAGAGGGTAACGGGTAGAATTGGTACCGCCTCTGTGCTTCAAAGTGGACAACATCGTCCATCCTTCCGCGACACACCTTGTAGAAATTCAAGCACTTCTTTGCGGCAGGGCGGCGAAGATGCGGGAGATTTTGTGCAATATGGTTAATGCAGTGACCATCTCATTGGTTCTGATTCTGTCTCTGGGATATCCATGCCAATCCATCTTCTGTCCTAATTCCTGTACCTGCTATTTCTCAACTGAAGTCCACTGCACGTTTCGGTCACTAAAAGCAGTGCCATCCAGATTACCGATGATGGTGGAAAGAATCAATTTAGGGTTTGTATACCTCTAGATATACTTGCAAAAAATCTCTTGTATAAGCATAAATATATTGTTGAAATGTCTAATATGAGCACTTACATGTGAGCATAAGAAGTATAGTTAGTAAATTTGCAGATGACACCAAAATTAGAGGTGTAGTGGACAGCAAAGAAGGTTACCTCAGATTACAATGGGATCTTGATCATATGGACCAATGGGCTGAGAAATGGCAGATAGAGTTTAATTTTGATAAATGTGAGATGCTGCATTTTGGGAAAGCAAATCTTAGCAGGACTTATACACTTAATGGTAAGGTACTAGGGGGTTTTGCTGAGCAAAGAGACCTTGGAGTGCAGGTTCATAGCTCCTTGAAAGTGGAGTCACAGGTAGATAGGATAGTGAAGAAGGTGTTTGGTATGCTTTCCTTTATTAGTCAGAGTATTGAGTACAGGAATTGGGAGGTCATGTTGTGGCTGTACAGGACATTGGTTAGGCCACTTTTGGAATATTGTGTGAAATTCTGGCCTCCTTCCTATTGGAAGGATGTTGTGAAACTTGAAAGCATTCAGAAAAGATTTACAAGGATGTTGCCAGCGTTGGAGGATTTGAGCTATAGGGAGAGGTTGAATAAGCTGGGACTGTTTTCTCTGGAGCATTGGGAGCTGAGGGGTCACCTTATAAAGGTTTATAAAATCACGAGGGGCATGGATAGGATAAATAGACAAAGTCTCTTCCCTGGGGTCGGGGAGTCCAAACTAGAGGGCATAGGTTTAGGGTGAGAGGGGAAAGATATAAAACAGACTTAAGGGTCAACATTTTCACGCAGAAGGTGGTATGTGTATGGGATGTGATGCCAGAGGAAGTGGTGGAGGCTAGTACAATGCAACATTTAAAAGGCATTTGGATGGGTATATGAATAGGAAGGGTTTGAAGGGATATGGGTCGGGTTGGTGTGTTAGGTCGGCATGGACGAGTTGGGCCAAAGGGTCTGTTTCCATGCTATACATCTCTAAGATTCTAACACTCTATGACATGGATCATACAAACCATCAATGATTGAACACTATAGATTGAACACTAAACAGTTTTTCCTGAGCATGGACTGAAAACTGAAGAGAAGAATTTTAACCAGAAAGGCTTGTATGATAATCCAGTAGTTATGTCATCGCTATAAATGAGATTGGCTTTTTAATTCAGATTTATTTAATTAACTGAATTTAAGTGTTGTGTTTCTGAACTCGTGCCTTTGTGTGGTGGGTTGCTAGTAATCAATATGCCGCCGTTCCCAATAACATTTTGGAAGAACATTTTGGCCCATCAAATCTCTTCCATCATTCACTGTGATGATGGCTGATCTTCAACACCAATCCCACTTTCCCTCCTGTTCTTCATATCCCTTGATTCCCTTAAAAACCAAACGTCTGCCCATCTCAGCCGAAATGATGGAGCATTTGCAATCTCCTGAGGTCGAGAATTCCAAAGATTCACAACTCTTTGAGGGAAGAAAAACTTTCTAACTTTAGCCCAAAATGATTGGCCCCTTTATCCTGAGTCTGTACCCTTAAGCATTTGACTTCCCAGCCTGGGGAAACAGCCTCGCAGTATCTCTCCTGTCAAGCCCCTTCAGAATCTTGAATGATTTAATTAATTTAGCAGTGATGGCTCGAGGGAATGTATGAACTCAATGTACTCAATCTCTTATTGAAGCACAAACTTTTTATCCCAGGGAGGTATCCAATGAATCTTCGCTTACTGTCTCCTATACAAGTGCATCCATCCTAAAATATAATGACCAAAACTGGACAGCAATTTAAATGCGATATCATTAACCCCTCAGGTTCACAAAATTATGAGGGGCGTGGATAGGATAAATAGACAAAGTCTTTTCCCTGGGATCGGGGAGTCCAGAACTAGAGGGCATAGGTTTAGGGTGAGAGGGGAACGATATAAAAGAGACCTGCGGGGCAACTTTTTCACACAGAGGGTGATACGTGTATGGAATGAGCTGCCAGAGGAAATGGTGGAGGCTGGTACAATTGCAACGTTTAAGAGGCATTTGGATGGGTATATGATTAGGAAGGGTTTGGAGGGATATGGGCCAGGTGCTGGCAGGTGGGACTAGATTGGGTTGGGATATCTGGTCGGTGTGGACAGGTTGGACCGAAGTGTCTGTTTCCATGCTCTACATCTCTATGATTCTATGACTCTATAATGCCCTATGCAAAGTCACAGTGTGCATTATTTATTTTCTAATGACTTGTACCTGCATAAAAACGTTCTATTCTAACACATGCTCATTAGACTCAAACATTAACTCTATTGCTCTCTCCACAGATGCTGCCAGACTTGCTGCATTTTTCTTTTCATCAGTTTCTGTTCTTGTTTCTGATGTCCAGCATCTGCAGTTCTTTGTTTTATTTTAACATACTAACATCCCGTGCCTTGTACAAAACTTGCAGAGTTTTTAGAATCTTGCACAAATACACCCCAATTCCTCTGAGCATCAACATTTACAAGCTGCACGTCTATCAAAAATATTTTCATTCCTACAACCAAACTGAGTAACCTTACACTTCCCACATTCAACTCTGTCTGCCACTTTATTGTGCACTGACTAACAAAAAACAGCACGGCACAGGAACAGGCCCTTCAGCCCATCAAGACTGCGCCAAAACACGATGTCTTTCTAAGCTAAAAACCTTTTACCTCTATGTGGTCTGTATCCCAATTCCCTGCTGATTCATGTATCTGGCAAGATGCTTCTTAAATACAGTCATAGAGTCATAGTGATGTAGAGCACGGAAACAAACCTTTTGGACCATTTTGTTCATGCCGTCCAGATATCCTAGATTAATCTAGTCCCATTTGCTAGTATTTGGCCTATATGCCTTTAAACTCTTCCTCTACAGATACACATCCATATGTCTTTTAAATGTTGTAACTGTACCAGCCTCCACCACTTTCTCTGGCAGTTCATTCCATACACACACCACCCTCTGTGTGAAAAAGTTGCCTCTTAGGTCCCTTTTAAGTCTTACTCCTCTCACCCTAAACCTATGTCCTCTAGTTCTGGATTCATCCACCCCAGGGGAATGACCTTGTTTATTTACCCTATCCATGCCCCTCATGATATTATAAACCTCGATAAGGTCACACCTCAGCTTCCAATGTTGTTCTTGCATCCTCCTACGCCATCTTCTTTGGCAGCACATTCCAGGCACCTACCACCTCTGTGTAAAAAACCTGCCTCTCACATCTCTTTTAGACTACCCCCACCCCCCTTTTCCTTAAACCTATGCCCCCCTAACAATTGACATTTCTATTTGGGAAAAGACTCCGGCTATCCATTCTATCTATGCCTGTCATAACTTTACACGGTTCTATCAGGTAGCCCCCTTAATCTTTTGGCGTTCAAGTGAAAACAAACCGAGTTTATACAATTTCTTTTCATAATCAATACCCTCCAAGCCAGGCAACATCCTGTAAATCATTCCTTTACCCTTTCCAAAATCTTAACATCTTTCAGTAATATGATGACCAGAACCTTACACGATATTCTAAATGTGGCCTAACTAAAGTTCTATACAGCAGATGTTCTAGACAGCTGTTGACTTGCTAAGTTTCATATTCCATGTCCCAATCAATAAAGGCCAGCATGCCACATGCCTTCTTGACCACTTTATCCACTTGGGTTGCCACTTTCAGGGAACTGTGGACTTATACACCTAGATCCTTCTGTTTGATGATGCTACGAAGGGTTCTACCATTTACTGTATACTTCCCTCTTGCACTAGATCTTCCAAAACACACCATCTTCTGATTGTCTGGATTAAACTCCATCTGCCATTTCTTCGCTCAAGTCTCCTGCTGTATCCTTTGGCAACCCTCCTCACTATACACAGTTCACCCAATCTTTGAACACCTGCAAACTTACTAACCAGCTCACTGACAATCTCCTCCAAATCATTTACATATATTAAACAACAGGAGTCCCAGCACTGATTGCTGCTGAACACTACTGGTCACAGATCTATGATCAGAAAAACACCCATTCACTACTACTCTCTGTCTTCAATGCTTAGCCAGTTCTGTATCCATTTTGCCAGCTCACTGCAGATCCCATGTGACTTCACAATTTGTATCAGTCTGCCATGAGGGAGTTTGTCAAAGGTCTTCATAAAGTTCATACAGACAATATCTACTGCTCCGCCTTCATCAATCAGCTTTGTCACTTCAAAAACTTAATCATAGAACATAGAACATAGAACAATACAGCACAGAACAGGCCCTTCGGCCCACGATGTTGTGCCGAACATTTGTCCTAGCTTAAGCACCCATCCATGTACCTATCCAATTGTCGCTTAAAGGTCACCAAAGATTCTGACTCTACCACTCCCACAAGCAGCGCATTCCATGCCCCCACCACTCTCTGGGTAAAGAACCCACCCCTGACATCTCCCCTATACCTTCCACCCTTCACCTTAAATTTATGTCCCCTTGTAACACTCTGTTGCACCCGGGGAAAAAATTTCTGACTGTCTATTCTATCTATTCCTCTGATCATCTTATAAACCTCTATCAAGTCACCCCTCATCCTTCACCGTTCCAACGAGAAAAGGCCTAGCACTCTCAACCTATCCTCGTACGACCTATTCTCCATTCCAAGCAACATCCTGGTAAGTCTTCTCTGCACCCTCTCCAAAGCTTCCACATCTTTCCTAAAGTGAGGTGACCAGAACTGCACACAGTACTCCAAATGTGGCCTAACCAAAGTCCTGTACAGTTGCAACATCACTTCACGACTCTTGAATTCAATCCCTCTGCTAATGAACGCTAATACACCATAGGCCTTCTTACAAGCTCTATCCACCTGAGTGGCAACTTTCAAAGATCTATGAACATAGACCCCAAGATCCCTCTGTTCCTCCACCTCACTAAGAACCCTACCGTTAACCCTGTATTCCGCAATCAAGCTTGTGAAACATGACCTTCCCCACACAAAGCCTTGTTGCCTATCTCTAATAAATCCATATATTTCCAAATGTGAGTAAATCTTATCCCTAAGAAACTTGTCCAATAATTTCCTTCCCAATAATGGATGGCTCACAGGCCTGCAATTTTCTGGATTATCCCCAGTGCCCTCCTTAAACAAAAGAATAATGTTGGATATTCTCTAGCCCCCTGAGACCTCTCCCTTGAGTAAAGAGGATGCAAAGATTTGATATCATAGTTGGCACAGACAGCGTGGACCATTGGGCCTGTTCCTGTGCTGTGCTGTTCTATATTCTATGTTCTTTATACCAAAGTGTATAAACTACACTCTTCGACATTGAACTTCATCTGCCACTTATCTGCTGACCCCACCAACTTGTCAGTGTCCTTTTAATGTTCCTCACTGCTCTCACAACTTATAATTCGTCCTGGTTTTATGATATCCGCCAATTATGGAATTGCCCCACGCATGCTAAGATCTGGATCGTTGATGTCGTTATCAGGAAATGCAAGGATCCCCAAGCAACCCATGGGATATTCTATCCCAAAAATTACACATTAACCTTTTCTCACTATTTCTTCATTGTCGATGAGAATCCCAACTCCTTGGGAATAGCCTTTCTTCCATCAAAACAAGAGTGCATTGTTTTTGAGGTGAAGGATTTTAACTTCTGATGACCCACCCAACAACAGCACTCCCCCAGCTTTTTTCAGTGGTTAAAATTCCCGCCAATAAATCATCGATTGACTGGTATAGTGATAGGAGAAAGTGAGGATTGCGGATGCTGGAGAGTCAGAGTCGAAAAGTGTGGCACTGGAAAAGCAAAGCAGATCAGGCAGCATCTGAGGAGCAGGAGAGTCAACGTTTTGGGCATAAACCCTTCATTAGGAATAAAGAGCTTATGCCCAAAATGTTGACTCTCCTTCTCCTCGGATTCTGCCTGACCTGTTGTGCTTTTTCAGCGCCATACTTTCTGATTCTGGTATTGTTACAGCCACAGCGTAGTTGCTATCTCTTTCCTCTGAGTTAGAAAGTTGAAGGTTTTAAGCCTTAGTCCAGGTGCTTGAGCGCAAAGCTGAGTCTGACACTCCCACCACTGAAGAAGTGCTGCTCTGTCAGTGATGCTGTCTTTCTAGAGGGATGAGATGGATGTAAAAGATCATTTCAAGGAGTCCACAGAGTGCAAGGAATGTCCTGGCCTGTTGGCCAACATTTATCCCTCAGTCAACATCAGTAAGGCACTTTCTGTTAGCAGAACTAGGGGATGCGTTTTAAAAATTAACAGTCATCTTATTAAGACAGAAACTAGGAGGATTTCTTTTCTCAGAGATCTGTGTGACTTTGCAACTCTCAGTCTCAGAAGGTAGCAGAGGCGGAGTCATTGAATATTTTTAAGGTAGAGTGAGTTTTAGGAATCAAAGTGTATTGGGGGAAAATGGAAGTTGAAATGAAAATAGATCATTTATTATCTTATTCAATGTCAGAGCAAATTTGCGGGGATGAATGATTTATGTCCACTCCTCATTTATCTGTCTGTATGTTTCTGTGTATGGTCACTGCAGTGTGAGCATTGGCAGCAGCATTTTTTACATTACAAGAATCCAAAACGATTCCACTTTTATCTGTCCTGAAGCCAGAAAATGCAACCATTTATTTTCTAACAACACTTGATTTTGCCATCTAAGATAAACATTACAGGTTTAACTTATTTCTTTATTTTTCTACTTTAACAACCAAGAATTTGTACTTAAGATGGTGCCATGTGTGGCGACATTGTACACTTTTCACTGCTGTCTTGTGTCACGTACTTGAGTACACATGAAAATAAAATCTAAATCTAAAAAAATCTAAGATAAAGATTAGTAGACTCTGAGATAACCCAACATCTGAAAAGCCTCTGTGGTAAGTGCAGTGCCTAAGTTTGGACATTTGCTGGGTCACTTTTATCTTTATTTTGACCAAGGTGCTGGAGAATGATCTGCGTCTTCCATTTTCTTGCAGCTTTAACAATATCCAATCTGTGAGCAACACTTCGTTTCGTGGGCTGGAAAAGTTGCAGCTTCTGATGTTGCATGGGAATGACATCCAGAGGCTTAATGATGGAACTTTTAAACATTTGCACTCATTGCAGGTAGTACCTGGAAATAGGTGCTTAAATTATAACATGCATTTAACGTCGAACTTGTGGTTTGTTTTCTCTGCAAGGATTAATGCCAAAAATAAATTTTGGACCGCATAAGACTTCAAAAGATGTTTGAGTGAAGACCAGCCATTCAGTCACATATTCTTCGCTCTTAGAAATTGGGTTGATGGTCTAGATGCTGGTTGTTTACAAAGTTATGCCAGAGATTTTTAATCAACATACTTGTGACTGCAGGGTTTGAGTTATAAGGAGAGTCTGGATAGGCTGGGAATTTAATTCCCTAGCTCAGGCAGTTGAGGGGTGACCCTATAGAGGCTTCTCAAATCATGAAAGGCATAGAAAAGGTGAATAGCAAAGGTCTTTTCCCTTGGGTAAGGAAGTTCAGAAACTCGGGGGCATGTTTTTAAGGTGAGAGGAGAAATATTTAAAAGGGACCTGAGGGATAACTTTTTCATACAGCGAGTGTTTCATGTGTGGAATGAACAGCTAGAGCAAGTGGTACATACAGGTACAGATAAAACATTTAAAAGACATTTCGACAGGTAAATGAATAGGAAAGGTTTAGAGAGATAGGAGCCAAATGCTGGCAAATGGGATTAATTTAGTTTGAGAAACATGGTTGGCATGGATGAGTTGGACCATGCTGTATGACTCTATGACTGTGGCTATTTGCTTGATGATTCCTGGAACATAGAACATAGAACATTACAGCGTAGTACAGCCCTTTGGCCCATGAAGTTGCGCCGACCTGTGAAACCAACCTGAAGCCTATCCAACCTGAACTATTCCATTTTCATTCATAAGTTAATCCAATGACCATTTAAATGCCCTTAAAGCTGGTGAGACTATTACTGTTGCAGGTAGGGCATTCTACAACCCCTACTACTCTCTGAATAAAGAACCTACCTCTGACATTTGTTCTATATCTATCACTCATCAGTTTAAAGCTATGTCCCCAAGTGCTAGCCATCACTATTCGAGGAAAAAAACTCTCACTGTCCACCCTATCTAATCCTTTGATTATCTTGTATGTCTCAATTAAGTCACCTCTCAACCTTCTTCTCTCTAACTAAAACATCCTCAAGTCTTTCAGCCTTTTCTCATAAGACTTTCCCTCCATATCAAGCAACGTCCTAGTTAATCCTCTCTGAACTCTTTCCAAAGTTTCCATATCCTTCCTATAATGCAGTGACCATAACTACATGCAATACTCCAAGTGTGGCTGCACCAGAGTTTTGTACAGTTGTACCATGACCTCATGGCTCCGAAACTCAATCCCTCTACTAATAAAAACCAACACACCATTTGTCTTCTTAACAGCCTTATCAATCTAGGTGGCAACTTTCAGGGATCTATGCACATGGACACTGAGATCTTTTGGCTCATCCACACTATTAAGAATCTTACCTTTTGCTCAGTACTCTATATTCCTGTTGCTCCTTCTAAAGTGAATAACCTCGCACATTTTCATATTAAACTCCATTTGCCACCTCTTAGCTCAGCTCTGCAGCTTATCTATGTCCCTCTGTAACCTGCAGCATCCTTCCGTACTATCCACAACTCCACCGACCTTAGTGTCATCTGCAAATTTACTAACCCATCCTTCTGCACCCTCATCCAGGTAATTTATAAAAATGGCAAACAGCAGTGGCCCCAAAACCTTGTGGTACACCATTCGCAACTGAACTCCAGGATGAACACTTTCCATCAATCACTATCCTCTGTCTTCTTTCAGCTAGCCAATTTCTGATCCAAACAGCCAAATCACCCTCAATCCCAAGCCTCCGTATTTTGTGCAATATTCCTTTTCAACTAAATTGCCATCATTCCTAATCTTTAAAAGATGTCCCAAAGTTGGATTGAAGAGAGAAGCTTGAAATAGCTGTGTCTACATTGGTACACTGAAACTTTCATATCCAAGAGAGTTGCTTTCTCTATCCCTTTTTTCTTTGCTTCCATGCGTAGTCTCTTTAGTTAGCGCCAATTTTCCTCTTCCCTTCTCTCCTGGGTGACCTGAAACATTACCTTAGTTTCTTTCAGTACAGACACTGCCTGTTGAGTATTTTCTGCTTTTATTCCAGACCTTCAGCATCTGCAGAATTTTCCTTTCACGTTAGAGGGTTGCACTTTGTCGCTTCATCTCCAACATTGTAATAGATCGCAAATAGCTGAGGCCTAAGCACTGATACTTAGGATACCCCACTGGCCTGCCAACAATAAAAATTTGTTTAGTGTATATAGCTCCTTAAAAATAATGCAGTATGGCAATGTGCTCCAGAGAAACAGGCTAAAACAATGGATGACATTGAGTCACAAAAGAAGATATTAGGTCAGATACACAAAAGCTTTTTCAAAGATGTAGGTTCAATAAACATCGTTAAGGAGTAAAGTGGTTTAGAGGCAGATAAATGCAGAGGAAATATCTGCAGCTTGTGACCTAAACAGATGATAACAAGATTGTCAATGGTGGAGCAACTTATAATTGGGAATTTTTTTTAAAATTAAGACACGGGGCAAGAGCATCACTGGCTAGGCCAGCATTTATTACCCAACCCTAGTTGCTCAAAGAGTCAACCACATTTCTATTGGTCTGATATCACATGTTGGCCAGTTCAGGTAAGGATGGCAGTTTCCTTTCCTCAAGGATACAACCAGAATTAGAGGAATGGTGATGTCTCGGAGGACTGAAGGATTGGAAGAGATTAGAGAAAATGGGAGGGACAAGGGAGTGGAGATGCATAGAAACAGGGGTGAGCATTTTAAAATTAAGGAATTCATTGATCAGGACCTTGATGTGGGTCAATAAGTATAATGTGGAAATGATTCATTTATTCTCAATCTTTGGTTTTCTGTTCATTAACCAATTTGAAACCAAATTAAAATGTTACGTCTCATCTCACAATCCCCAACTTTGTACATAACCGCCTTGTGTGGCACCTTGTCAAATTCTTTTGAAAATCTGAACACATTGCACTTAATGGTTTTCATTCATTGACCTTACTAGCTTCAAACTCAAAAAAAACCTCCAACAGACTTGTTCTTTGTCATAAATCCTCATTGCGCCAACCCTTTTTATTGACTCTGTCCAGCCATATCTGCATTAATAGTATTGTGTTACCACAGACCTAATAAAAATGATCCTACTCTATTAGATGTTAGGTTCTGATATTAGACTAAGTGACCTTTAGTTTTCTATTTTCTTTCTTCCTCTTTTCTTGAATAGCAAGATTATATGTTCTACTCTCTAACCACTGGGGAATCCTTTGGAATCTAGGAAATGGAATACAATAGAGAAACATGTTTTAACGGTGACCCGTGAATAGATGTTTCTTCTTGTGGGATAATCTCAAGTTTTACTTGGTCATAGTTTTAGGATAAGGGGTAGCAGATTTAAAACAGAGATGAGGAGAAATAACTTCTCTCAAAGAATCATGAATTTTGATGGAATTCATTACCCCAGTGTGTCTGATGCATTGAGTAAATTTGAGAAGGGACATTTGAGACAGATGTTTAATTAGTAATGGCGGAGGGGGGTTGAAGGGTTGTGGAGAGCAGGCAGGAAAATAGCTGAGATGAGATGAGCCATGAGTGTATTAAATGGTGGAGCAGGCTGATTGCCTACTCATTCTGCCATTCCTTATGTTCTCATGTTTTAGACAGATGAATGGTTTTCACTTGATCCCTGCATTCTGTTTAGTTAGCTCCTTGTGGTTAACCTTTTCCAGATCCCTATTAGTGTGGTAGTCTTTTCTCTCTAATATTTCCTTCCTCTGTCTCCTTTAACCCCTCAAACCTCCCAACATGATCCATTAAAGTCCAGTAAATCTCTGTGTGGTCATCACAGGAACAGCCACCCCAAAGGTCTGAGAATGTTATGCATGTGCTTCTCATTAATGTTATGCTTTGGTATAAATCCTTCTGCATACTGAACCAATTTAGTGTTTTTTATGAATTGTTCCTTATTATTGAACCTAATTATCTTTCTTTTTCAGGTACTTAAAATAAGCTACAATAAACTGAGTTCCATAAAAGAGCAGACATTTCAGGGACTGGTGAATTTAGTACGCTTGCACTTAGACCATAATAAGATTGAGTTCATTCAACCTGGTGCTTTCCACGGACTGACCTCTCTGAAGCTCATCCATCTCGAAGCCAACCTGTTGAGGCAAATCCATCCACGCACCTTTGTCACCTTCTCGTTTCTACAACATTTTACATTTTCATCAATAAAGCACCTCTACCTCTCTGAAAATCTCATTCCAACACTACCCAAAGACATATTCCATTCAATGTCCAAACTGGAAAGCGTCTACCTCCATGGGAATCCGTGGTCATGTGACTGCAGGTTAAGATGGCTCCTGGACTGGCAGAAAGAGGCTAGAGGTAATCAGTGACTTTACACCAAGTGGGAATGTAGAACTTATTGCTTCTTTCATGCTCACCAAGGTGAGAATCGGCAGTGCTGGAATGGGAGAAACTTTCACTTCCAATCCTGGATGAAGTGTGTTGTTGTGAATTACCCTTGTTTGATTTTTCTCCCAAATACACCAACCGTCAAATTGCAAGAAGTTTTCATTTGCAATAGTTTAAATTTGCAGTCAAATGAGGGACATTTCTATCCGGGGCACGGTGAGGCTGGAGTGACGGACACTTTAGGAGGTGGGTCTGTGGTATACACAGACCAACCACCTTCTCAATGCCACTACAATGGAGTTAAGGTGTAGGTCCATGGTCAGCTGTCATTGTCACCAAATGAGACTTTTAGGTGGCCACTTAAGAATCAATAATGGGCCTCAGTACCCCATGGCCGGAATTAACCCAGCTGCAGGTGCCATGTGCTATGTCCAATAGATCAATATGTGGAGGCAGCCCATTGTGTGGGAGGGGTAGGAATATCAGAATGTCATGTCTTTTCTCATAAGACCATAAGAAATAGGAACAGGAGTAGACCATTCAGCCTCTCGAGTCTGCTCATGGCTGATCCGACACTCCTCATCTCCAATTTCCTGCCCTTTCCTTGTAATCCTTGATTCCCTGACTGATTAAGGATCTGTCTGTCTCAGCAGTAAATGCACTCAAGGACTTTACCTCTCCACAGCTCTCTGTGACAAGGACTAAGGCAATCAGAGCCCGATTGAGGGACTACACGTTGGGCTGAGTCACCCCCAAATGGGGGTGCTAACACACCCCCTCCCTCACAAATACTGCCCACAACTCACTTAAAATCCCTGCTCACAGGGTGCTGTTCTGGCAACAGCCACCACCTCCTCAATGGTGCTGCCAGCCAGCCAGTCTCTGGTTGGCTGGCAGTCCTCAATGTGTGGAACATTCACCCCCAGGCTCTTAATTCCAGTCGATCAGACACTCCTAAGGAAACCACATATTTAAAAAACTGTGTCTAATGCCCTCTGCTAACATGTCAGGTGATCCATTTCCCCAGTCGAGGTGCATGCTGGGAAATATCCCACCGTCAAACAACGATTGCTTGACCTGAGTATCCTGAACTCGTCTTATCATGACCAAGAGTATCAAACAAAGTCCAAATACTACCCTAAAAAGTAATCACAATCCAGCAACACAAAGGGTGAGGGGTGAGCACACCGTTGTTTATTCATTCACAGTGGCATCACTGCCATTGACCAGTATTTATTGCCCATTCCTTATTGCCCACAGGGCAGTCAACCATGTAGGAGTCACATGTCAGAAAGGACCAAAGAGTTTCTTCTCTAAACAAAATTTGACAGGTTTTCACAACAATTGATTTAATTTGATTTATTGTCACGTGTACCTAAGTACAGTGAAAAGCTTTGTTTGCAAGCAGTACAGGCAAATCATAGTAAGGATATACAGAGTGTGGAGTGCTTAGACAGAGTGAGGCATACAGGTTACACTGCACAGGAGGTGCATAAAGCAAGATCAATATTATTTGAAGTTGGAGAGTGATATTGGCACCACAGTTATCATTGGACAATTCACTTATTCATTAAATGCAAATTCCAACACCTGCCACAGTCAGAATTTGAACCTGGGTCCCCAGATCATTACCTGGTTCTCTGGATTATCAGCCTGTCAATAATGTCAGTAGGCCATCACCTCACCACAGGCTCATGAAGACCTAACAGGCAAGCAAGGGTGAGTTTCCAGCCAATCACAGATCTCTACACTGGTGTCCTAGTTTGACAGAGACTAGCAGTGTCTACTCCTAATGGTGTCAGTCAAGGCCTACCTCTCACAGTGAAATTTTCAGGTTCTTTTCCTTCTAACCACAAAGTGAAGTGTTGTTTTGGAGAGGTGTCAAGAGATGTCGGAGGCAAGGGCAGGAGAGGTGGCTTTCAAAAGCCCTTACTTTGTGGGCGGCACGGTGGCACAGTGGTTAGCACTGCTGCCTCACAAAGTCAGAGACCCGGGTTCAATTCCCGCCTCAGGCGACTGACTGTGTGGAGTTTGCACGTTCTCCCTGTGTCTGCGTGGGTTTCCTCCGGGTGCTCCGGTTTCCTCCCACAGTCCAAAGATGTGCAGGTCAGGTGAATTGGCCATGCTAAATTGCCCGTAGTGTTAGCTAAGGGGTAAATGTAGGGGTATGGGTGGGTTGCGCTTCGGCGGGGCGGTGTGGACTTGTTGGGCCGAAGGGCCTGTTTCCACACTGTAAGTAATCTAATCTAATCTAATCTAATCTAATCTACTCATCACCTATAGCTCTAGTTAGAGCTAGGGAGTTAGAGAATTTGAAGGCCAGTTACCCTAGTTTCCCAGTTGGAAATACAGCCATCTTTCTCAACTCTTGCAAGGCTGGTCATCAGGGGAAGGTGAGTTGAGGCCTTTAAATGACTGGAAGTTGACCTTTTAAGGATTTTAATTAGTGACAGGTTGAGAAAGTTGTCCTCAGCAGAAATTCTTCCAGAGAAACCAATTGCTGAGATGGTGAGAAGGGAGCAAACATCTCTCCAGGGCCACTTCGCCCCATTATCGCCCTTTTCTGCATTTCTCTTGCAACATGCAAGAAAGAGGAAGTTCCATTGCAAGTGTCTGAATCGCAATCTCATTTCATTGCTATGTTCAGGACTAATGAGCAACTAATTAGGGGAGTGGTGTTAGTATGGTGGTGGAGTGTATAACTTAGAGGCTTGTAATGTTAAATTAGAATGAGACTGCCCAGGATGAAGCAAGGAAGGACATGTTTGTACAAAACATGAAAAATCTGGGAATTTTGAACGTGAGATTGATAGATTTTCGTCGGTGAAGTGTATGAAAGGATATGGAGTAAAGGTTTATGGATAGAGCTAGCTTTCAGGTCAAATGGAATAGACAAACGTGAGGGGCTGAATAATCTTCTCCTGTCCACCTCTCCCAAACACTGCACAGATCAGGAGGTGGGAGGGCTCACAAAACGTAGGAAGTGTTGAGAGGTAAGTGCAAGCAGTCTTCCCTCTGCCATGGGATAGTCCTGGTAGTGGGAGTGGCAGAAGTATAACCAGCCACCAAAGGGAGGTTGCTGACCAATTAGACACCATATTCCCCTGCCCCAACCTGCCACCTCTAGAATTTTGCTGGCGTTGTGACAGGCCGCCCTCCACATGAGAAGATCGCCAAGGCCAGCTACCTGGGTTTCCCTAGACAAGGCATGGGGCTTTTCTTTTTGGATGTCTCATGGTCCAAGGAGAGAATGCCAGGTAGCCCTTGCTTTTCTCACAGCGCCACTGCCTGCCTGGCCCAGGGACTTTGAGACAGAAGTTTCCTGACAGGACTGGACTGGGTAAAGGAAGGAAGGATGTTTGCAATGACTGGAGAGTCCAGAAACCAGAGTCACAGTCTAACAATACAGGGTAGGCCACTTAGGACTGAGATGAGGAGAAATGTCTTCACCCAGAGAGTGGTGAGCCTGTGGGATTCTCTGGTTCAGAAAATGGTTGAGGCTAAATGGATCAATGGGGAGAAAGTGAGAACAGGGGAATAAGTTGAATGATCAATCATGATCATATTGAGTGATGCCGCAGGCCTGAAGCACTGAATACCCTACTCCTGCTCCTATTTTCTCTGTTTGTACCTTTCAATGCTGCCTCAGAGTGGATGCACCTCTTAATTAGCCACTGCCTGTAAAATTCCCTTGAGAATCCCACTGTCCAGTCACACTTGTTTCAGTCCAGTTTAGGCCTGGACAGAGAGATTTCACTGTTCATGGCAAAATTCCAGCCCCCTGTCCTGGGGGCATCTCTTTGGAGATGTACAATACGGGTCAGATGTCTGTGAGACTGGAGTCTTGCAGCTTTCTGCGCACTCGGAACAGAAGGAAGAAAAGTAGGAACTGATCGAAAAAAAAGATAACTGAAAGAATTGTGGATGCTGTAAATCAGACACAAAAAAACAGAAATTGCTGAAAAAGCTCAGCAGGTCTCGCAACACCTGTGGAGAGAAATCAGAGTTAGCGTTTCCGGTCGAATGACCCTTCCTCAGAACTAATGGTAGCTAGGAAAATGTTTGGTTTATGTGCAGAAGGTAGGGTGGGGGGAGGCGATAAGGAGTAAATGGCAGGTGGAGATAGAGAGTAAGGAGAGAGATGAACAGTTGGATGGAGAAAGTAGTGGATAATGGTCTGGCTAGGAGGGTGAATAGCCATTAATGGGGACTGTTAGTGGCTAACAATGGTTTGTGTGCAATAGCAGTTTATGTGACAACAAGGCCTGGATTGTGAGGGTTGGGATAAGGACTTGGGTGAGATGAAGCCCTAAAGTTATTGAACTTGATGTTGAGTCCAGAAGGCTGCTGAGTCCCCAAGCGGAAAATGAGGTGCCATTCTTCCAGCTTACACTGAGCTTTGCTGGAGCACTGCAGCAAGCCTGAGATCAAGATGTTGGCCAGGGAACAGGGTGGGGGGTTGACGTGGCAGGCAACTGGAAGCTCAGGGTCTTTTTTGCAGAAGTAAAGAAAAATGACCTTTGCCCTTAAAAAATAATTTAGGAATTTGTCCTCTCCACTTTCCCTTTTGTCAAATATAGTGAAGGGTCTTTTCTTCCTATTCACAGGTGTTATGAAATGTAAAAAGGACAGAACGTATCCAGGAGGCCGAATGTGCTCACTGTGCTCCGAACCCAAGCAATTCAGCAGAAAAGAGCTTTTCAATTTGGATCCTAATGCCCTCACTTGTAAGAAGCCCACAATCATATCCCCATTGAAGAACAACAACAACACTGAATGGGACGATGAAGGTGAAGATGTATCACGTCGAAACTATCAAAATCCATTTGGCAGCATGACTTTGAACTTAACGGACCAGCAAGGAAACCACAACCACTTGGTCTGTCAATCCAACAGGATGAGGAATGGCACGAAGATTCAATGGCAGCGTCTAAATCAGCAGCAAGTCGCCATTAATATGACCCTTTCAGCAACCCTGATGTGCTATATGGATCAACAAAGGATGGAAAGGCTGTGGAAACTTATTGCCTATTACAGTGAAACACCTGCAAAATTAGAAAGAGATTTAATGTTGTCCAAGGAACCCAACTCAAGCTATCGATATAAGCAAGTCATTGATGACCAAGCTTACTATTACACTGGTGTTAGAGCGAATATTATGACGAAGCCCTCATGGTTAATGCAAGAGCACATCAATATCCAACTTGACAGAAGGCAAACAACTACAGACCATGTTATCCTTCTGTTCTCAATGCACTTGTCTCAAAGCTTTCAAATCAATGACAGCCCAAAGAGAGAGAATAGCTGGGTATTAATCAAAGATGATGGTGGGCTGAAGAGGCAGCATGTTTTAGTTACTGGGACTATGCTGCAGTTATACTGTCCAATCATTGCCTCAGGGAGTCCATCTATAAAATGGACATTTCCAAATGGTACCCAAAGGGAAGCCTCATACACCAGTGAAGACAACCGTGTTTCTGTTTCAAAAGCTGGCAAGTTAATAGTGAAGGCAGTGGGGTATGGTGATTCAGGTTTATATCAATGTATTGCATCAGTAAAAGATGATATGGATACAATGACCTACCGAGTTGTCGTGCAACCCACAAGAGTACATCCAAGCCAAGTTGAAGAAAATGGCATCACTGTACATTCGGGGGATACTATCTCTCTGCCCTGCAGTGCCACTGCAGTACCAAATGCCCAACTGAGTTGGATCCTGCCAAATAACAATGTCCTCAGTGCCTTAGCAAACACTACGAGTGGATCTGTAACGGAAAATGGAACTCTAGTCATCCAAACTAGCCATGTTAGTAATAGTGGTCACTACAGGTGTCTCGCCGTCAACACGTATGGAGTCGATTCACTGACTGTTAATGTGGCAGTCATTAAAAAGTTGCATGGCCAAACCATTAGAAAGGGGAAGAAAGACAATAGAATGTCAATTCTCAATCTCTTTTTCAGGAATGGTGGTTCAAAGGCTGAGGAACAGGATGGTTCAGGTAGAGACACAGCATATGAAAGTCAGAAACAGGTAACCTACAACAAATACACTGGCAGAATTCTGGCTGGACGTAAACAACTCCATGCTGATGAGACGCATGACCGTTCCAGAGCCGAATCCAGCCGGAGCATCAAACTAAGGCAGGGCTCACAGCGGGGGAGGGGGAAGCCAACCTTCGATGGCAGGAGGCGGTGGGATTCACGCAGGAGGGTCAGTATGTCCAATAAGAAGATCGATCCGCTAAAGTGGGCAGACATCCTGGCAAAGGTGAGGGCAAAGACTGCTCCTAAAGTAACGGAAAAGCCTTTGCTCCGAATCGACAAATCGACCACCATCTCGCCAGCTGCAAAAGAAACCAAAAGAAATCCCTTGGCAGTGAATCGCCCGGGAAATTTCGAACAAGTCTCAGAAGAGGAGTCAGGTCTTGAGGAATCATCAGGAAACAGTGAAATGAATTTTTCGGAGGACCAGTTGATACAAGTAAGCTCGCGTCAGAGTGCAATAGCAAAAGACTACATTATGTCAGAGAACACCACCCTGAACGAAATGTTCGTTCGTAGACAGCAGGAAAATCTTGCACCGAGAGGTGGTACTGATTCCCCGAGAAACCAAACATTTAATGCAACTGGTCATGTTCTGGAAACCACCACTGAGTCTGACACTGTAGCCAAGTTTCTTTCAAAGCCGGGGAATGAGTCAGACATTTGGGAAATGTTGATAACCACAACAGCAGCATTGGAACAGGGCAGTATTCAGTCAACAGCGGTAGTGATTGGGATGCAGCCAAGACAGGAGTATCCAGAAGATGATGATGTATCTGTCATAGAAAGCAACACTCAGGCTCCAGAAACACATACACTCGAGGGGTTAGCAGAACCTTGGATTACTGAAGCAGTTACAGATCCAGCGAAGAGACTTGCTGGGAAGGACTCCTTAATGGCTATTGCAGATATAAACTCAAACAGAGATAATGCCAGCATGTTTCACATCAGAGACGTGACCTTAACAAGTCAAACAGTTACCACTTTAACCACAACCAAAGCAACTTCAATGATCACCAGAGCCTTCACCTCCTCCACAAATGCTGGAACTACTGCCAAATTGGCCCCCACTGTAAAAGTAACTACCATTACAACCACGGTCCCTAATACCACAACCAAACTAGCTGTCATCACAGCCACTGCTACCATTCCTCCCACCACTACAGACAAAGCAACTACCATGAAAACCAAAGTACCCATTACCATAGCAAAGCCAACTGCCACCGTGAATGCCAGTGCAAGGGCTAGTCAAAGCAAAAACACCTCTACCACTTCTCAAAACTATCCAAAGCGAAGATTGCCTGGCAGAAGGAGATATCGGCCTAACAGGTACAGGCAAAGACAACATTTATATCCAATAACCAGGGCCAAAGAAACAAAATCTACTCACGTAAATATGACATCAAGCACTTGGCCAAGTGGGAAAGCCATTCCAAGAGAAATGAATCATTCTGAAAATGGCCATATGAAAGTCAACTCTAGGTTAGAGAAGGATCCAGATTCAAAGTTAGCTTATGGTAAATTCAATTTGCCTGCTTTAGAACAACTGACAACAAGGGAACCAACACGAAAATCAGTGAATCTCTTAACCATTGTCAAATCCCCACATCAAACTAACCCTTCAGGAGCACCTAGCACTCCGGAGCCAAATCAACCAAAATCATTAACTTCAACAACACAGACAATACTTGATACTACAAAAACCACTTCCTCAAAACCCCCTGAGATGGACCCAACCATTCTTGAATCTTTAGCCGACCCCACAAAACCGTTGCATCTTCAAAGGGATTATAGGTTGCGCAATGCTACAAAACTTGACACTACAACCGTATCACCTCCGATATCCAATACATTTGGAAAACCTCCCGACACTGCTTCTCAATTCAATGCTGCGGCATCAAGTAATAAACCTGTATCAACCACAAAAGCCTTAGCTTCTGTTGTTCCAGTTGGATCTGGGAAGTTAAGTGGAGTCCATGACACCACAAAATCATCAGATGTCATCTTAAATCCAATAGTCCCGACGGCAGTCCTTCCAATTTCTACAACAGTTACTTTGACATCAAAACCTACAATGGATTACCTTGGAGTGTTAACGACGATCACTGCTAACGCACAGGGATCCAGGAAAACTCCAAAGTCAAACACTGAGCTGAAAGTACCAACCGGCACATTTTTAGAAACTGAGACTAAACTACCAGTGGTTGAAATGTCTCAGAAAATTCCCACATTTCAAAAAACTGGAAGTGACTTTACACCAAATCTATCTTCTTCACCTGACACTAGAAATCCTTCACAATTTTATGACTTGAATGTTCCCGTGTACAGAAAAGCAACAGTTAATGTTGTGCCAGAAGCCCAACCGACCATTATAAACTTAAGAGCGGATCCTCCTTTGCCTTCTCAAGTCACAGTTAAAGTGCACAATGAAATTCTTCCTCCAACTATTTCTTCACGAGGTATCTTGCCCA
The DNA here is from genome assembly GCF_037043375.1 of Chiloscyllium plagiosum. Taxonomy (NCBI): domain Eukaryota; kingdom Metazoa; phylum Chordata; class Chondrichthyes; order Orectolobiformes; family Hemiscylliidae; genus Chiloscyllium; species Chiloscyllium plagiosum. Next base: position 118,489,997 of record NW_028270144.1, on the reverse strand, counting down.
CTCAGAAAACTGCTGGAATGGGAGAAATTCCACTGGAAATCAACAGAACAGATGAAAGTAATAATAAACCAGATGGAGACCCTTTAAGACAACGTGCAGGAACTACACAGGGCAGGCAACAACTTAAAATGACATACATGCAAGGATCAAACAACTTAACTTGGATTTCAAGGCATAAGTGGAAGCCAGATTCAAATCCCAGCTTAATTTCCATTCCAAAACAAGGCTCTAGGCTTAAATCTCCCAATGATATCTTGGCAGGAGCAACACCAAAGCTGCTGACACCTGCAGCAAGGGCTAGGTCCCATAATTTGACAAATGGAGAATGGTCAGGAGTTACTGGTGATCCTGAGTTGACAACATTCCCACCTAGAACAGTGGAAAATGTAACAAAACCCGATGAATCTTTCATCCAGTCAACATCAAGAACCCCTTTCCAAAGTAGTTCAAGGATGATTAACAAGCCAATGGAGAGGGTAGGTGCTGATTCAGACAACAAATCAAAAACAGCATTAGGACATCCCATCGTTCAAACACCTACCGCAAATCAAGGTTACCAATGGCGTCATCGTGTAGAGATTCCAATTCAATTTACTAAAGAGAAACCGACAGAATCTATACCCAATAGAAGCATGTCCATGAGAACACCTACAACTATACCCAACACAACTAGCATTGCTGAAAGGTTCAGAAACACCTCATGGAGCAAATGGCTCCATCACACCCCAGTCCTTTCAAAGTTCGATGGGAACTTGTCCATTGCTGTACAACCATCTCCCAATTTCAGGATAATAAAGCGGAAGCCGAAAATAATACCAAGGCACCCTATGACAGTTTCAGTGAAAGCAGAGATGGACGCTTATCTTCCTTGTGATGCAGTTGGGGAGCCCAAGCCTTTTATATTTTGGACAAAAGTGTCAACAGGTAAGAGACTCATAATGACAGTACAGCGTTAAGTGAAATCTGAGCATGCTGGAGAAATGGAGCAGGCAAACCAGCATCTGTGGAGAGAGAAATGGGGTTAATGTTTTGAGTCAGTATGACTGAAGATGAATCAAACTGGATTCAAAACATTAACTCTGTTTCTCTCGCTATGGATGCTGCCACACATGGAAGAGTGTCTCCAACATTTCCTGTTTTTATTTCAGATTTTCAGCATCTGCAGTATTTGGCTTTTATTACTGTACATCCTTGTAGTCAGTGAACTTCAAAAAAAATTAAGTCTGTTATCAATAGGAGGTAAAATCTTGATGTCTCTAAAATGGGCAATTATTCAGCAATACCTGGTGTCAAGTTACAAATCTATTGTGTGGGTTTAGGGTGAAAGGGGAAAAATTTAAAGGGACCTAAGGGGAAACGTTTTCACGCAGAGGGTGGTGCATGTATAGAGTGAGCTGCTAGAGGAAGTGATGGAGGCTGGTAGGTTACAACAATTAATGGGCATCTGGATAGGAGGGTTTAGAGGGATATGGACCAAATGCTGGTAAATGGGATGAGATTATTTTCCAATATCTGATCGACATGGACAAGTTGGACTGAAGGGTCTGTTTCTGTGCTGTACATCTCCATGACTCTAATCAAGGCATTTGCTCAATACAATCTCACATTCCATCAGTACAAATGTCACCTTAATTCAGTATGGGGTTATCAATTCTGGAGTCAGACATATTCCTGGGTGTCATCACGTGACCTCCTGCAGCCAATTGCCCCATTCCCACACAGTGCATAGGAACAGGAGGAGGCCATTCAGCCCTGAAAACTGTTCCACCACTCACGGCTGATCTGCCACCTAACTCCATATACCTGCCTTTGGCCCATATCCCTTAATACCTTGGCTTAACAAATTGGTTTATCTATCTCAAATTTAAAATTAACAATTATTGCCATCTGTGGAAGAGAGTTCCAAACCTTTGTGTCTAAAAGTGCTTCCTAATACTATATTTCTCCTGAATGGTCTGATCTTAACATGTAGACAATGCTCCCTAGCTCTAGAATTCCCAAGCAATGGAAATTGTTTATTTTTATCCACCCTGTCTTTTTCTATTAATATCTTGAATACTTTTTTCAGATCACCCTTAAACTTCTAAATTCCAGAGAAAACAGGCCTAATTTGTATAATCTCTCCTCATAACTTGACCCCTGAAGTCTGGGTATCAGTTGTCATTAGTTAGCTAAGACGGCCATATTTGTGGTGCACCAGATTCCCATGTGAAAGCTAGGGGATCCTTCCTTCCTTCCTCAATTGTGTGGCTGACTATCAGCCTTCAATTGCATCTTCAATAATTTTGGAGCTAGCAAATCGAAATGCACCCAAGAGCTATTATTTATCATATTCTCCCAATTACCCCATTCTCCCATTCTCTGGGTGGCACCGGGGCTCAGTGGCTAGCACTGCTGTTTCAACATGCCAGAGATCCAGATTCAGGCTGGTGACTGCCTGTGTGGCTTTTACACATCATCCCTGTGGGTTTTCTCCCATAGTCCAAAGATACGCAGGTTAGGTGGATTGAGCATGTTAAATTGCCCTGCAGTGTCCAGGGTTGTGCAGGTTAGGTGGGTTGGCCATGGTATATTATTGTGACAAGGTGGGAGGATTGGTGCAGATTTAATGGGCTGAATGGCCCCAATCTGCACTAGAGGGATTCTATGATTTTCCTCATACAACCCAGAAAGTAGGGTCCCGGAGGTCAGTCTTTCCTTCCAGGGAACTGTAGGGCCATTCTGAAAATTTGGTAAATGTAGGTTTGTGTAGAACATGTACCGCTGAGACAAAAGGGCCTGGATTCAAGCCCCACGACAGACATAATTAAGATTGAGACATCCATGTGGGACAGGGGAGTGCTGTGCTATCAGGTGCAAAACTTTAAGCAAAAAGCTCAAGCAGATTTGAAATGATTCTATGGTGCAATTTGGAGTTATCATGACTACTCTTGCACTCATCATGACTGTTTTTGCCTTTATAATCTTTAAATTAGTATTCATTGGTGATGAAGTGTGTAGGATTGTTTTAAATGCCTTGTAAGTGATTGTTTATACTTAACATTGTGCAAAGTCAATAGAAATCATCTATATGGATCCCCAGATGTTGAATTATGGAATCCTTACAGTGTAGAAACAGGCCAAACAGCCCATTGAGGTCACACCACCCCTCCAAAGAACATCCCATCCAGATCTACCCCCCGTTACAACCCTGCATTTCCTATGGATAATCCATCTAGCCGAGACTCTGCAGGACAATTTAGTATGGGAAATCCACTTGACCTGCATATCTTTGAACTGTGGAGGAAACCCTCACAGACACGGTGGCACAGTGGTTAGCACTGCTGCCTCACAGCGCCTGAGACCCAGGTTCAATTCCCGCCTCAGGCGACTGACTGTGTGGAGTTTGCACGTTCTCCCTGTGTCTGTGTGGGTTTCCTCCGGGTGCTCCGGTTTCCTCCCACAATCCAAAGATGTACAGGTCAGGTGAATTGGCCATGCTAAATTGCCTGTAGTGTTAGGTAAGGGGTAAATGTAGGGGTATGGGTGGGTTGCGCTTCGGCGGGTCGGTGTGAACTTGTTGGGCCGAAGGGCCTGTTTCCACACTGTAATGTAATCTAAAAAAAATGGGAAGAATATGCAAACTCCACACACAGAAAGTTATATCTGATGCTGTGAGCATCAATGCTAACCACCGAACCAACATGCCACCCTAATGACCAAAAGATTTGAGAAGATTCTATGATCCAAAATTTGGAGGTAAAGTTTAAACTCATGGAATTAAAAGCAAACGGTTGACCTGATGAGGGCTCAGTGGAGTGACAGAACACATATACTACCGAGAAATGGTGGTTCACTAATTGGCAGGATGTGCCTGTTGGCCCTGCTCTACAACCAGTGTTGGAACCACAATTACACCATAGGTTTTCATGACAGAGATCAATATTCAGGGAGTTACCATTGAGAAACTGAACCAGTCATGTTTAAATATAGAATTAATACATTTAATAGTAACTCCAATAGCAGGTCAGAGGCTGGGAATTCTGAGATGAGTATCATCTTTTGACTCCCCAACACCTGTCCACCAATTACAAGACACAAGTCAAGAACATGTCAGAAGGTCCCAGCAGTTATTGACATGAAAGTTAGATGCGAATGTTACCAATTAGTCATTTATGCAGGTTTTTTAAAGTGCATTATTTAATGGAATGTGGGTATCTCTAGCTAAATCAGCATTCATTCCCATCCTAAGTTGCTCTAGAGAGGATAATGGTAAGTTGCCTTCTTGAACCACTGCAGTCCATGTGCTTTAGGTATAACTACAGCAACAAGGGAATTCCAGCAACAGTGAAGCAATAGGGTACATAAGGTGTATAAGATGCTAGTTAGTGCTTAGGTGGAATATTGCATGTAATTCTGGGTGTTCCACTTTAGGAAGGGTGTAAATCATCAGAAAAATGCAGAAGAGATTCACAAGAATGGTTCCAAGTTTGAGAAACTTCAGTTTTGAAGATAGATTGGAGCAGTTGGCAGTGGTCCATCCTTTGGAGAGGAGAAGGCTAAGAGGTGATTTGGCTGAAGGTTTTGAAGTCATGCGGGACCTGATTAGAGAACATTGAAAAAATCTGTTCGCATTCATAAAAGGATCAGGAACAAGAAGGCGCAGTTTTAAGAGAAGCAAATGTATTATGAGAAAAAAAACTCATTAACACAGCAAATTCTGAGTGTCTGGAATGCACTGGCTGGATGTGTGGTGGAAGCAGTTTTAATCAAAGCATTCAAGAAAGTATTAGATGAATATTAGATAGATAATACTGAGATGATATGGAGGGTCATGAGGAAGGGGTCTGCATTCAGAGACCAAGTGTAGATACAATGAGCTGAATGGCCTCTATCTGCACCATACCAGTTCTATCATTCTCTGATAACCATTGAGTTCCAAGTCGGGTTGATGGGCACCTGGGTGGGGAACCTGCAGGAAGTGGTGTTCCCATGCCTCTTATGCTCTTGGCTTTCTAGGTATTGGCGGTTGTTAGTTTGGCAGGTACTATCAGAGAAGCCTCAACAAATCGCTGAGTACCTTTCTATGGTACAAACTACTGCCACCGTGTGGTTGCAAATGTTGGTGCATGATTAGCTATCTACTTGTACAACCCTTTCATGACAGGTGGGGTGAGCTGGTTGAGGGAATGTATGGAAAGAATCTGATGTGGGGATCCTTATTGATACATAGAAGGTTCTTTTGGGATTTGACAGGGTAGGTGCAGACAGTTTGCTTCCCCTTGCAGGACAGTCTACAACCAGGGGCATAGTCTCAGAATAAGGCGTCACCCATAAGAGGAGGAATTTCTTTTCTCAGATGGGTAGAGAAACTATGGAATCCCTTACTGCAAATGGCCATAGAGTTTGGACTCAATGAGCCAAATATACACAGAATAGGGAAATGATTCAATAACCTGTGATATCTAACAGGACTGGATAGGAGAAGTGCAGGAAGGATGTTGCTATGGCAGGGAAGTCCAGAACATGGGTCACAGTCTAAGGATACAGGAGAAAACCATTTAGGACTGAGATGAGGAGAAATTCCATCACCCAGAGATTGGTGAGCCTGTAGAATTTGACCCCATAGAAAGCAGTTGAGACCAAAACATTGTATGACTTCAAGAAGAAATAGCATTGAAGCTAAAGGGGTAAAAGGATATCGGGGAGAAACAAAACCAGCTATGGAGTTGGATGATCATAATAAGTGGGAGAGCAGGCTTGATGGGCCAAATGGCCTGTGCTTGCTCCTATTTCCTATGTTTCTATGTCATAAATTCTTCAAAAGAATAACATCCTCGCTAACTCTCTGGCTGAAATTAAGTCGTTCAACCTTAAAATGCTCCTGTTTCTTCCAGGAGCTGTGATGATGACAAGCAGCAGAACACTGCGATTTGAAGTTTTTGACAATGGAACACTGGCAATTCGCAACGTCCAAGTGCAGGACCGCGGGCAGTACTTGTGCACAGTGCGAAACCTGCATGGCACAGATAAGGTGGTGACCACATTGATCGTGCTGGCCCAGCCTCCGAGGATAGATGGATCCCGCTACAAAGACACCACCGTCTACCTGGGACAACCATTCCTGGCGGAGTGCAGAGCTGAGGGGATGCCTGTTCCCCAGGTTTCCTGGCTGCTGCCCAGTAGAAAGCTCCTGCAGACCCCCAGCGTTGGCGTTGGCAGAGGAGGAGGCAGCTTGACGCTATCACAGAACGGGACCCTGTCCATCGGGGAGACCGCGTTCTCAGACCGCGGGATCTACAAGTGCATCGCCAGCAACACCGTGGGAGCAGACACCGTGACGGTGAGGCTCCACGTGGCAGCACTGCCACCCATGATTCAACAAGAAAAGGCCGAAAGCCTGACTATCGCTCCAGGCCAGGGCATCCACGTTCACTGCACTGCCAAAGCTGCACCCCCAGCAAATATCCGCTGGATCCTTTTCGATGGGACACAGATCCGGCCTTCCCAATTTATCAACGGCAACCTGTTTGTTTTCCCAAACGGGACACTTTACATACGTAGCCTGTCAGAGCGTGACGTGGGAAATTACGAATGCGTGGCGACCAATATTGTTGGTGTTGCCAGGAGGACAGTCAGCATAAACATTCAAAAGCGCTCAGCGACCGCCAAGATTACTGTATCCTCTCCCCAAAAAGTCGACATTAGCTACGGAAGCACTCTACACCTGGACTGTGTTGCTGCAGGAGATCCAGGTCCAAGAATACTCTGGAGATTGCCATCAAGATTGCTAGTGGATTCACGCTACAGGTAGTTTCCATTTCCATTTATTCCTTAATGGAATTTAGAGTCATAGAGATGTACAGCATGGAAACAGACCCTTCAGTCCAACCCACCCATGCTGACCAGATATCCCAAACTAATCTAGTCCCATTTTTTAGCATTAGGCCCATATCCCTCTAAACCCTTCCTATTCATTATTCCATCCGCATGCGTTTTAAATGTTGTAACACTTCCAGCTTCCTCTGTCAGCTCATTCCATATACGCACCAACTTCTGCATGAAAAGGTTGCCTCTTAGATCCCTTTTAAATATTTCCTCTCTCACCTTAAACTATGTCGTCTAGTCTTGGACTGCCCCACCCTAGAGAAAAGACCTTGGCTATTTACCCTATCCATGTCCCTCATGATTTAATAAACCTTTATAAGGTCACCCCTCAGCCTCTGACGCTCCAGGGAAAATAGCCCCAGCCTGTTCAACCTGTCCCTGTAGCTCAAACCCTCCAACCCTGGCAACATCCTTGTAGATCTTTTCTGAACCATGTCAATAGCAGGAAGATTAGAATTGCATGCAGTATTTCAAATCTGTTACATTTCCATGATTGTGTGGGCTGGCCTTGCCCAGACAAAAATCAACCAGCATCTTTCTGAACTTATACAAACAGGTGGTAAGGGAGGTAGATTGCTTTCTGTACAGGGCATCAGTGAACCTGATGGGTCATTAGGACAATTGATGTTGTAGGTGCTTTCCAATCAGTCTGTTCAGAGATGATATCACACATACCTATGGAGCAAGAAGGACTTCAAACTTGGACCTCCTGGCTAAAGGGTATGGTCACTACCAATGCACAATTGATGATAGCTTTCAATTCCAAATGTTGTGAATTAGATTTAACTTCCACCACCTACTATACTGGGGTTGTGAACTCTTACCCCCACAGCATTAGCCTGGGTCTTTGGATGACTTCTCCAATGACTTTACCACTACACCAAGGTCTCCCCCCATTTTCGGCTAAGGACATTAGAGCCTTTGTAGCAGAAGCTGTCTCAATGATTTGGTGGGTGAATGTACAAGCCAGTACATTATACCTGAGCTACAATCAATCAGATGTGGCTCACTTGATAGCTGGGCCTGTGCTTTTAGTCTAAATGTTATGTGTTCAAGTCTCCCTCCAGTGAGTTGATGTAAAATTCCAATTTGAATACCAGTGCGTTGTTGGATGGCAGCATTATCAGTTGTCTCAAATGACTGTATAAGATCACACAGGCCACTTTCTAAGGGGCAGAAAATGGACTTGCATTGTAATACATTGTCCCAATGCTCTCTTCAGCCGATGGAGCAGTTTTGCAGGTCATTCACAGTTTTTTTGCATCAAATGGACAACCAATTTGTGTGCAGCAAGCTGTCAGTCAATGTAATAATGACCAGACATCTTTTCTTTTGCAATGTTGGCTAAGGGATAAATTGATGCCAGGATACAGATGAGGATTCTTCTGCTCTGCTTCAAAACAGTGCTTTGGGTCATTTACATGCACCTGAAGTCACTGGGCAGAAGTCACTAACATTTAATCCAGAAGACAGAGGAAGGAACTGCTCCCTGATCTTCTAGTTAACAGTTATCCCTCAAGCAACGTCACTAGAAAAAAAAGAGACTATCTGATTATTCATCACCATCTTTCTTCCACCTCAATATTTCAAAAAATATTCATTGCCTGTAAACACTTTATAGGGATCTTATGAGATTGTAAAATGTACTATATGAATCCAAATTTGTTCTATGTCTGAATGCCTTTTTTGACTCCTATTTTTCATTGGATCTGGGTGTTGCTAGCAATATGCCCTTCCTTAATGTTCCTGGAATTGATTGGCTTGCTAGGCCATTTCAGAGGGAAGTTCAGAGTTAATCACATTGCTTTTGGTCTGGAGTCATGTATAGGCCAAACCAGGTCAGGATGGCAGATTTCTCTCCCGAAAGGACATTACTGAATCAAATGTGTTTTTACCACAAGTCGTGTATGATTGTCATAGTTACCATTACAGCAACTCATCTGAGAATGTTGGGCCTTGCAGCTGTGATTGGAGAACAAACCACTTTGCTTTGCAATAATAAGTAAGCAATTTTAATTGGGCAAAACCTCCTCACAGCATGAGATGTTTAATTCCATAGATGAATGAGGGGTTTTGGAATCTGTCAACAGACATGGTTTTAGACTGAAGTGTGATGATCAAAATCCATCCTTCACTGAAAGACCATAAGGCCAAAGGGCAGGATGCAGAGATTTAGCTCATTGCTTCGAATTCATTCACACCAGTCAACTCCTCAAACTTTTCCTTATATACTGAACAAATGGTTGCAGCCCAGGTCCAAGAACAACAACAACTGTTTATCTATGTAATGTACTTTTAAAGTAATTGCTTTGCATTGCCACAAAACATGTAGCCCATGGTTTGATTCACCACATTCGAGAGATAGCTATTCTTGTCTCTGCTGGTGGTTTGTGGCCATGTAATGGTTTCTCCACAGTTATGAATGATTCAAATTGGTTTCTGCAAACTCTTTCAGTTGCACTTATATTTGTCTCTGTAAGTCCATCTCTCGCTAATACTGTCCTTTCTCTACCACCTCTTGCTCGTACACTGATGTCACTATTTCTATAAGAGATAAGAAATAGGAATGGAGCAGACCATCCAGCCCCTCAAGCCTGCTCCCCATTCAATAAGATTATGGGTGATCCAACATTCCTCATGTCCACTTCCCTGCATTTTTTCCTATAATTCTTGAGTCCCCAACTGATCAAGAATCTATGTAGCTAAGCCTTAAATAGAACATAGAACATAGAACAATACAGCACAGAACAGGCCCTTCGGCCCACGATGTTGTGCCGAACATTTGTCCTAGCTTAAGCACCTATCCATTTACCTATCCAATTGCCGCTTAAAGGTCACCAATGATTCTGACTTTGCCACTCCCACAGGCAGCGCATTCCATGCCCTCACCACTCTCTGGGTAAAGAACCTACCCCTGACATCCCCCCTATACCTTCCACCCTTCACCTTAAATTTATGTCCCCTTGTAACACTCTGTTGTACCCGGGGAAAAAGTCTCTGACTGTCTACTCTATCTATTCCCCAGATCATCTTATAAACCTCTATCAAGTCACCCCTCATCCTTTGCCGTTCCAATGAGAAAAGGCCTAGCACTCTCAACCTATCCTCGTACGACCTATTCTCCATTCCAGGCAACATCCTGGTAAATCTCCTCTGCATCCTCTCCAAAGCTTCCACATCTTTCCTAAAATGAGGCGACCAGAACTACGCACAGTACTCCAAATGTGGCCTTACCAAGGTCCTATGCAGCTGCAACATCACTTCACGACTCTTGAATTCAATCCCTCTGCTAATGAACGCTAATACACCAAAGGCCTTCTTACAAGCTCTATTCACCTGAGTGGCAACTTTCAAAGATCTATGAACATAGACCCCAAGATCCCTCTGCTCCTCCACCTTACTAAGAACCCTACCATTAACCCTGTATTCCGCATTCTTATTTGTCCTTCCAAAATGGACGACCTCACACTTGACAGGGTTGAACTCCATCTGCCACTCCTCAGCCCAGCTCTGCATCATATCTAAGTCCCTTTGCAGCCGACAACAGCCCTCCTCACTATCCACAACTCCACCAATCTTTGTATCATCTGCAAATTTACTGACTCACCCTTCGACTCCCTCTTCCAAGTCATTAATAAAAATTACAAATAGCAGAGGACCCAGAACTGATCCCTGCGGAACTCCACTTGTAACTGGGCTCCAGGCTGAATATTTACCATCTACCACCACTCTCTGACTTCGACCAGTTAGCCAGTTCTTTATCCAACTGGCCAAATTTCCCACTATCCCATGCCTCCTGACTTTCCGCATAAGCCTACCATGGGGAACCTTATCAAATGCCTTACTAAAATCCAAGTACACTACATCCACTGCTCTACCCTCATCCACATGCTTGGTCACCTCCTCAAAGAATTCAATAAGACTTGTAAGGCAAGACCTACCCCTCACAAATCCGTGCTGGCTGTCCCTAATCAAGCAGTGTCTTTCCAGATACTCATAAATCCTATCCCTCAGTATCCTTTCCATTACTTTGCCTACCACCGAAGTAAGACTAACTGGCCTGTAATTCCCGGGGTTATCCTTATTCCCTTTTTTGAACAGAGGCACAACATTCGCCACTCTCCAGTCCCCTGGCATCACCCGTATTGACAGTGAAGACGAAAAGATCATTAAATATATCCAAGGACTCTGTCCCCACAGCTCTCTGTGACAAGGAGTTCCAGAGACCCATAGACCTCTGAGTGAAGAAATTCCTCCTCATCTCAGAATTCAATTGGTGCCTCTTAATTATGAGACTATGTCTCTAGTGTTAGACTCTCCCTCAGGGCTATCATCATCCCGGCATTTACCCTGTCAAACCCCTTTTAGAGTTCTTTATGTTTCAATGAATTCACCTCTTATTCTTATAAGCTCCAGTGAGTGGAGCCCCAGCTTTTGCACATATGCTAATCTCTCCATATCTAGTGAACCTTGTCTGAGCTGCTTCCAGCAAAATAATATCTTTCCTTAAATAAGAGGATGAAAACTGTTCCAGATGTTGTCTCCTCAGCACCTTGAATGGCTGCAGTAAGACTTGCCTCCTCTTATCCTCTAACCCCCCTTGAATAATGGCCAATATTCCATTAGCCTTCCTGATTACCTGCTGTACTAATGTGCTAGCTTTCTGTGTGTTATCCCTAAGTCCATTTGTGTTGCAGCTTCTGCGGCTTTTCACCATTTAAACAGTCTCATGAAGATATACTTCACCACTTCATTATAGTTTATCCATTCTCATTATACAAAGTGCATCAAGACACTTTGCAAGAGAATGTAAAGCAAAATATGATTACAAACCACATAAGAATAAATTAGATCAGATGATCAATAACTAGGTCTGAGAGGATGATCTTCCACATTGTCCCAATGGAGGAGAACATGGAACATGTTCTCATTCCTGCATGTGTTGCTTATCACATCCAGATTGTCATAGGTGAATTAACTGTTGGTAGATGATCTAGAAGGGCAAGGGTTGGCAGACACATGGAATACCAGAACCCTCTAAATCACTCACCATCCTCACATGGAACTGAATCCTTCAGTGTCAAAATCCTGGATCCCTTCCCAGTCAGCATTAAGGCTCTACCAAAACCAAATATACTGCAGTGGTTCATGAAGAGCTCACTTTCACCTTCACAAGGGCAATTAGGATTGGCCAATAAATGTAGGCCCAGCCAGTGATGCACACACCCCATGAACCTGCCAAGAAAGAGGAGACAGGCAGCCGGACCTGGACAGCATCTAACATTGACCACCTAAGAGCAGACCAAAGGGGATGACACTTCACCATCAGTAAAATGATGGTCAACTTGCAATTTTTAGCCACTATATCCAGGATTTATCTCCAAATGGTTGCACTTTATTCCCTCTCTCACCATTTTCCTAGCCTTCTTAAAACCTACTTATTTTATCACATCTTTGGCAGCTTGCCCCATTCCACCCCCCACCCCCCACCCCACAATGGTTGCTCGTGTGTTCATTGACACATTTTGGAAACCCCACTGGTATATCGTTTAGTATGAAAGGGGCTCTAGATGTGTGAGTTATTGGAGCATCTCAGGAGTTAAGGATGAAATTTGCTGTTTGGCTGTATCATCAAATCAAGTTTTACTCCATCTGATATTGGATCAGTAATGCAGAAGTAGTGCACAGCAAGAAAACTAGCGGCGAATACTGCTAATGCTACAATAAAAATGGAAAAAGTACAGTTCAGGGGTTAATGCTTTGATACCATAGCAAAAAAGCAAATCTTACAGCCAAGATATGCACTCATTTGCTGAAGTTAGAATACCTCCAGTTCCAAGCATAGCCCTCACAGTATAGGTATTAGATATTAAAGGCATCAAGGGAGATGGAGACAAAGCGGGAAATTTGGCATTGAGGTAAATGATCAGCCATGATATTATTGAATGGTGGAGCAGGCTCGAAGGACTGAATGGTCACCCCCTGCTCTGAGTTTCTATTCTTCTAACTTGGCCCCACTGAGATCAGCTAGATAGAGTGTCACAATGACAAACCGAGGATCAGTCCTCACACTGTTACAGCTCTTGCAAAGATATGATTTGGGAAAACTGCCTATCTAAAATCTGGGATGTAATTAAACATGTACATCTCACAGGGGTTAAAATAAAGTGCCAGCTCCCCCATGGAAATGGACATAGCAAGGTTCTAACTGCCAAAAACTTACATTGGAGGTGAACTACTGCAGATGCTGGAGAGACACAGAGGATGCTGGAGAAACTCAGAAGGTCTGACAGCATCTATGGAGAGAGAAACAAAATTAATGTTTAAGTCCAATATGACCCTTCATTAGAACTGAAGAAGAGTCATACCAGAATTAAAACATGAATAAAGTGTTCTATTGTTGGTTACCAAGTTCTGAATGTATCTTTTTTTAATGTTTCAGTTACAGCAAGAGAATCAAAGTATATGACAATGGCACCCTGGTCGTTCAATCAGTTACAGACAAAGACGCTGGAGATTACCTTTGTGTAGCCAGGAACAAGATGGGAGATGACTTCATGGTGCTTAAGGTGAATGTGATGATGAAGCCAGCAAAGATTGAGTACAAGCAGGATGTCAAGCAGAAGGTTATGTATGGTAAAGATCTCAAGGTTGACTGCATTGCATCAGGATTACCAGATCCAGAGATCTCCTGGAGCCTCCCAGATGGTACCATGGTCAACAGTGTCATGCAGTCCGATGACAGTGGGACAAGAACCCGCAGATACATAGTTTTCGATAACGGCACCCTGTACTTCAATGAGGTTGGGTTGAGAGATGAAGGTGACTACACTTGCTATGCGGTAAACGAGATTGGTAAAGATGAGATGAAGGTCAACGTAAAGGTAGTAGCAGAGCCACCAAGTTTCCAGAGTGGCGCTCCCTCCCTTGTTCAGGTGGCGTACGGTGAGTCCTTCACAATAAAATGTGGAGCTAAGGGAGAGCCAACTCCGTGGATCAGCTGGTACTCTCCAACCAACAGATTCATCCTGTCCTCCACAAAGTACCAAGTCACAACCGATGGTACTCTGCACATACACAAGGTACAGAGATCGGACAGCGGAAACTACACGTGCATCGCTAGAAATACGGCAGGAGAGAGTAGAAGAATCGTCACTGTGCAGGTAAACATCGAAGCACCCAGTATTAATGGGCAGAAGGGCACAAATACAGTGATCAAGGTAAAAGCAATGAAGGAAACCCGCAAGCAAATAGACTGTAAGGCAGAAGGGGTGCCTCCTCCACGGGTCATGTGGGTGTTGTCAGAAAATGTGGTTGTAACAGCCCCATATTATGGAAGTAGAATTCAGGTGCATCATAATGGAACACTTGACATCCAGAGCTTGAAGAGGTCAGATGCAGAAAAGTTAGTGTGCATTGCTCATAATGAAGGAGGAGAAGCCAGGCTGACTGTGCATCTCGAAGTAGTGAACACCCTGGAGAAGCCTTCGTTCACCAACCCACTTAGTGCCGGAGTTGCCATCGTGATCGGCAACAGTGTAAACCTGAACTGCTCTTCCAGGGGGATTCCAACTCCTGAAACAACCTGGATCCTACCGGATGGGAACAGGCTCCTGAGCGGTCAGCGATTGCGAAAGATGTACCACGGTAGGGATGGCACCTTACACATCAGTAGTCCATCTGCTGCAGAGGCTGGAGCTTACCGCTGCATTGCCAGGAACACGGTGGGCTCCGTTGAGAGGTTGGTGACTTTGGAGATTGGCCACAAACCCGAAATACGCAATCGGTACACGAGTTTGGTCCAAATCCTGCCGGGAGAAAGGATGAGGCTGGATTGCATGGTAGGGGGAAATCCGCAACCTGAGTTATCATGGGTTTTACCCAGTGGAGTGGTCCTGAACAGACCTCAAGATGTAGGCCGCTTCTCCGTCTTGCAGAATGGCTCACTCATTGTTAATGATGCCTCTGTGTACGACAGAGGGACTTACTCTTGCAAAGCCATGAGCGACCTGGGCCTTAGCTTCATGAGTGTCTCAGTGATTGTGATAGCCTACCCTCCCCGCATTACCAACGGGCCGAGTCCCGTGACGTATGTGAGACACGGTGTCTCGGTTCAGCTGAACTGCAGGGCCATGGGGATCCCGAGAGCGGAAATAAGCTGGGAACTTCCAGACAAGACCCGGGTCACTGTCATAAATCAGGCTCGCTTGATTGGAAACAAATACCTTGACCCTCAAGGGTTGCTAATTTTACAGAATCCGAGCAACAGAGACACTGGCTTTTATAAATGCACTGCTAAAAACCTGCTGGGCAGCGACTCAAAGATGACCTACGTCCACGTTTTTTAAGTGAGTGTTTCTTTTAAGATTGTTTCCTCTCCTCCCCCCTCCCCATTATTAAATGGCCTTCAATGGACAGTGCCAGTTGAGACCACCTTGCTGAGCTTTATGAAAAGGTGGCACAGAATATTGCTTCGACGTGCTCTCAAATGTTTTCCCTCACGTTTCTCTTCAAGTTTGGCAGTACGAGTTTCTGCTGACTTGTGCTGTTTAAAAATAAAGATGACCAATTTTAAATTTGTGCTGGGTGGATGTAAACACTGATAATTTCAAACCAGTTCCATTCAGAAGGAGAAGGGCAGCAGATACATGGGAACACCGCCACTTGCAAGTTCCCCTCCAAGCTGCTCACCACCCTGACTTGGAAATACATCACTGTTCCTTCAGTGTCGCTGGGTCAAAATCCTGGAATTCCCTCCCTAACTGTATTGTGGGTCTACCTACAGCACAAGGACTGCTGTGGTTCACCACCGTCTTCTGAGGGGCAACTAGGGACGGGCAGTAAATGCTGACCAGTTATCCACAAATGTACAAATGAAAAGGAGTTGATTGTTACCTCAGTCTTCAGTTGGAGGTTATGGAAAATATCCAGCACGCCACTAGTCAGTACGAGGGATTTTCTAAATACAAATGTCATTTGTCTCTAATTGCCATTGTTTGCAGGAAAAGAGAAATTTTGGCTTTGTTTAATGAAAAACTGTCTCAGCAATCAATCCCATTGAGTTTGAGCTTGTTGGTAATGAACTCTCTCCTGAATCATTGATCATTGTGGGTAAAGTAACATTGGCGTCAATGGTGCTCTTGCAATTAACAACAAGCTGTGACTGTGGAAAATGGGACTTGAAGCTTTTCTATATTAATGTGACATGAAGTCAATAAATTTTAGATGTCAGGTAACGTCAAGCGATACATTTTATACAGTTGTTAGTGCTAATTGTTTTAATAACCAAATTTGATTTTACTAAGTACTTCGCACCACAAGCGACAGTGGTTATCAAATGGAAGATACCCCCTTTCAAATAGCTTCATGACATGATACGGAGGTCATTTGGCCCATCTTGCTTGAGCTAGCTCTTTGAAAAGGCTAATCCAATTAGTCTCACCCAGCTGCTCTATTGCCAGCGTCCTGTGATTCCTTTTCCCTCAAGTATTTATCCAATTCTCTTTTGAAAGAGACGATTGGAACTGTTTCCACTGCCCTTTCAACCAGCATACTACAGCTCAATGCATGAATACACTTGCCCTCCTCTCTGGTCTTTGGCCTATTAACCTAAATTTGTGTCTCTGGTCACCAAATCTCCCGCCATTGGAAACAGCTTCACCGCCTTTGTCCAATCAAAACTCTTCATTTTCAACATCTATCGATCTCCCCATAGTCTTGTCCGCTCTTAAGGATAAGCTTCTGTAGTCTCTCTACATAATAGAAGCCCATCATTCTTTGTACAAACTTGAGTAAATCTTTCTGCGCTACGTTTCCAAGGATTTGGCATACAGTGCGGGACCCAGAATTGGATGCAATACTCCAGCCAAAGCTGAACCAGTGATTCAAAAGATTTCGCATCATTTCTGGACTTAATTGTACATAAATAATAAATATTTTTAGTAAGTTACTGTGAGAATTATCATTGCCATTACACAACCATGTAAATAAAAATGACTGTGTTTTAAACATGAGTAGCTTGTAAGTTTTATGTAAATCTTAGGATGTTATTAAAAGCAGGGATGCCGACTTACATTCTCTGCTCAGTGATTCACATTGGTTTATGTGCAACTCTGGTATTGTGCTATCCTGACCACAATGACCCAGCTCTGTGACAAATTAAGCTGAACAGTGTGACAGAAGGAATATCACAATTGGCCACATTCTCCATATAGCTTTAGAATACAGGACTGCCGTGGTTATGCTTTGTGACTACTACTCAACATCTGGATAATAATCCAGAGAATGTATGCTCGGATCAAAATGAGTTTGAGAATTGGAATTATATTTTACAAACCATGTTACTGACATAGAGAGCCAATCTCGGTAAAAGTGATCCATAATGTGGTCCAATGTTTGGTAAATAAAACCCAACTTACTCATGAATACAGGGAGAGAAAATTGTTGCACTTACCTGGTGTAGTCCACAGGGATTGTAGTCTCACACCAATGGGACTGACCCTTCAAGCAATCTCAAGAACCATTTCAGGTTTATCAAGGAATATCCAGTTGTGCACAATACGAAGGGCGGTAACTACCAGTGATGCCTCTAGTCTGAGAATGATATTGTGAAAAGACTAAGTGTTGGGAAAGCAGTCTGTTCTAGAATGTTGCTCAGGATGGTAATCCTGTCATCTCTGCACTTTTTCATGGCATAGATGGTCATTAATGTCAGAACAGCCAAATTTGTTCCAATATTCCACATTTTTGATCAGGATGGAAGACATGTGTTCTAACCTATCATTAATCTTTCCATTCTCAATTGTCACCACTCCAAGTTCTGCCATCAGAAAGCACAACAATTTCAAATATCCATCAATTTCTGAGAAGCAGCAAGCCAAGCACTCCGCACCCAGACACGTTGTACCATCCCCATGACTCATGTCAGACACAGGCACATCCATTGTGCAGGTGTCAATTAACTCAGTTGGCGGGATGGTGTGATGCCCTCCGTGCATTCTGGCTCTGGCCAAGGTCACCATGAATACCCTGCTATCCGAACTTGCCCCTCACCTGAGACACATAGATCAACAGGTTAAATCCACCAACAGTCGTCCCTCTCCAATGAGACATCAGGCCTCGGTGACTGACGTGACTTTTCCCCATACACTGCACATGAGAATAAAGGACAGGAGTAGGCCATTTCACTCGAGTCTGATTTGCCATTTATTGAGATCGTGGCTGATCTGTGACCAGTCCAATTATTTACCCTTAATATCCCTTAATATCTTGAAGTTAACAGAAAACTGTCAATCTCAGATTTAAAATGAGTAACTGACTATGCATGAATTGTCATTTGCATATGTAACTAACCTGTAAATTCATTGCTGAAAGGGTATGACTAACTTTGAGATTTTATTGTTCAAACATGCTGAAAATCTGAACCAAAAACAGGAATTGCTGGAGAAACTCAGCAGGTCTGGCAGCTTCTTTGGAGAAAAGACAATGTTAACATTTCAAGTCCAGTGACCCTT
This sequence comes from Chiloscyllium plagiosum, assembly GCF_037043375.1. Lineage (NCBI taxonomy): Eukaryota > Metazoa > Chordata > Chondrichthyes > Orectolobiformes > Hemiscylliidae > Chiloscyllium > Chiloscyllium plagiosum. The sequence continues at coordinate 118,471,617 of NW_028270144.1, read as the reverse complement.
CTCCAGAACAAGATCTGATGAAGGGTCCCCAGACCCAAAACCTTAACTCCGTCCCTCTCTCCACAGATGCTGCCACACCTTTACCTCAACACCATATTTCCTGCTTTCGCTCCAGCAATTCCTGTTTTTGTTGAAGCAGAATTAGTTTCTCCCTATCCACCTCATCTGCTCCCTGTAATATCATGAAAACTGCAACAAGTACCATCACCAGGCTCAGATGGTGAAAAGGAATAGAGAGCAAGTTGACTTCTCCTACTATTTGTCTTCAACTTTTCAATTGATCAAAAAGATGAGCAGGTTAGGTGAACTGGCCATGCTAAATTGCCTGTAGTGTTAGGTGCATTAGTCAGGGGTAAATGTAGGGGTGGGTTGCTCTTCGAAGGGTCGGTGTGGACTTGTTGGGCTGAAGGGCCTGTTTCCACACTATAGGGAATCTAATCTAATCTAATCTAAAGTATTAAATCTTTATTAATTTATATGTGACTCAGAGCTAACTAATGCAAGGGAAATCCATAGGCTGGAGATTGTGTTGTGTTATTCCAAGCATTTTAAATTTACTGAATGATTTTACACATCAAATAGGAAGATATAGATGATAAGCAGACTTCCACAAAATGAAGAATTTCAAGTGAACCTTAGAACCCTGACAATGCAGATAAAGTCCATTAACTATGCATCAACCCTCTGAAGAGCATCCCACCCTACTCCACATTTCATAGAGTCTCTAGTGTGGAAGCAGGCCATTCGGCCCATCAAGTCCACACCAATCCTGCAAAGAGCATCCCATCCAGACCAATCCCTTACCCCAATCCTGCATTTCTCATGGCTAATCCACCTAGCCTGCACGTCCCTGGACACTATGGGTAAGTTAGCATGACTAACCCACCTAGCCTGCACATCTTTGGTCTAGGGGAGCAAACTGGAGCACCGGGAGGAAACCCACACAGACACAGGGAGAACGTGCAAACTCCACACAGATAATTGCCCCAGGGCAGAATCAAACCCAGGTTCCTGGCATTGAGAGGCAGCTATGCTAACTACTGAGCCATTTCAGCCAGGCTAGGCAAGCTGGAGTAAAATTTTAATGGCAAAACCACCCTTAAAATCTATACAGAAAATTAAAACCTATTAAAATAAAAACTATTAACTTAAAAGTCATTCTGTTGTAGCAGTTTCACCAGAACCTTTTCAGGGGCGACTCAGAGGACTAGCAAAACCAGCATGCAGCCAGCAAAACCATGAGTGCATGAAAAGGGGGAAAAGAGTCAAATATGCACATAGAACAGCGATAGAAACACACAAGATTCATGTCCTGACAACAATCCCTGGATTCTGGCGAAAAGTAGGGAACCTGGACAAATGTTCCTCTTTGTTCATCCAGCGCAGAGACGACAATTCTAGACCACAACAGACCAGTACCAGGCAAACATAGCCATTGGAGCAAACCTGGGACATTTGTCAGGATCGTTTATACGCTAAACAGTGTATTTAGTCAGCTATAAATGAAGCCCTCAGCTGCAACCTTTCAAACTTAAATCGAAGAACAAATTTGATGACAAAGATTTCACTCCATGTTTGAAAGAATATGTCATCTTTGCAGCTGCTGAAACTGAACATCCCCCAGTTGGGAAGTCATTGCATTTCCATTCGAATATTTAAATGCAAAGAAACAAAAATATAAATGTTGCATTCAAGCTTACCTAGACATTGTTAGCATTAAGATAGCACTGGAGCCATTAGCACCTATAAAGCAGAGCCTTCTAATGTATAGTTATATTTATAATGTTAATTCAATATGCTGTACATCTTGTAATAAAGAATATTTTACCACAAAAACGGATGATGGTCTCATTCACATTTATCAAAAATTCACAACAATCAATGTGTATTTACAATGATGAATTAGCCAATCTATTTCACAGCAAAAGTTCAGTAATATATATCACTATATTAGGGAATGTTCTGGCACTCAAGGAGACCATTCAACCTGTCACTAACTGGCAAGTTGTAGAGACATGTTTTAAGGAAGTGGGGAGCGGCAGCAAGGATGAGAATCTCTGGGCTTGGAGCAAAAGGTTCTGGCTGTTCAAGGTGATGCAGTTAAAGGGGTGGTCAACACAAGATTTGATTTGATTTATTATTGTCACATGTACCTCGGCACAGTGAACAGTTTTATGTGCAATACAGGCAGATCATACCATACAGAGTGTATTAGGGTAATAGAACAGAGCGAGGAATACCATGTTACAGCTGCAGAGAAGGTGTACATAAAGTGAGATCAACATTAAAATTAAAGTCTGAGAGGTTCATTCAGAAATCTAATAACAGTTAAAAATCACACAACACCAGGTTATAGTCCAACAGGTTTATTTGGAACGATATTTGGAACTGTTGGACTATAACCTGGTGTTCTGTGATTTTTAACTTTGTACACCCCAGTCCAACAGCAGCATTTCCAAATCATGTCTAATAACAGTGGGGAAGTAGTGTTCTTGAATCTGTTGGTATGTGTGTTTAAGCTCAGATGATCTAATGTGCTGAGAAGAATGAACTAGAGTGCAGGTGGTCACAAAATTAAATGAGGATTTTGAATTTAATGGACAGACATTTCCTGTGAATTTCAGCCCCTTTTTTCAGGATTAAATGGGAGTCCAGAAGACCACATTTACCAATGGAGAGAGAGAAAGAGCGAGAGAGAGAGAAAGAGAGCAACATCACAGTGTTCAGGAGATACCCTCCTTATTGTCTGCATCCAAGCTCACCATCCTCTCAGGCAATATATTGAGGTTGGCACCTCTGCTGGTAGACCTGGTCAGGAAAGGTGGCACTGCTGAAGCAGGTCAGAGATATTGTCAGCCCATGACATGGAATACTCTCCACTAACCTGCACACTCGTCAGTAAATGACTGGAATCTGGATCAATTGGCCAATCAGGGAGAAGGAGCTGGTGAGATGTTGGGGAACATACAAACATATGGATTCGGAACTGAAATAGATGATTCGGGTCCTTGAACCTATTCTACCATTCACAAAGATCATGGCTGATTAGTTTGTGTTTTGAATTCCACATTCCTATCCATTGCCAATAACCTTTGATTCCCCTCAAGACATTTGCATAATTTTCAGCAGAGGTACAGTCAACGGGTTAGACCGTAAGATGCTGAAGCAGAAGTAGGCCATTCAGCCCATTGAGTCTGTTCCACCACTCAATGACATCATGGCTGACCTGATAATCCTCAGCTCCACTTTTCTGCCTTTACCTTAAACTCCCTTGATTCCCTTCCTGCCTATCTCAGCTTTGAACATACTTAACGACCTAATCCTTACAATGTATCTACTCCACATTAAGTATATTTAATGACCACTCTTCATCACCTTCTGTGACAGAGAGATCCAAATTTGCACAACCCATTGAGAAAAAAAATCTCTCAATTTAAAACCATATTCCCCCAATTCTAACCTCACCCAGAAAGAGGACATGTCATTTCCACATCCATCTTATTAAAGCCATTTAGGATCTTATATACTTTGATCAAGTCACTCCTTACTCTTTTAGACTCCAGTGGAAAACAGCTCAGTCTGCTCAAATGTTCCTCATAAGTCAACCTACTCATTCATATCTCATGCGTGGTAAACCTGCTTTAATTGTCTTCAAGACATTTACATCATTTCCAGTGGAGGTATAGTCAAGAACTTACACGATATGTGGGCGGCACAGTGGCACAGTGGTTAGCACTGCTGCCTCACAGCGCCAGAGACCCGGGTTCAATTCCTGCCTCAGGCGATTGACTGTGTGGAGTTGGCACATTCTCCCCATGTCAGCGTGGGTTTCCTCCGGGTGCTCCGGTTTCCTCCCACAGTCCAAAGATGTGCAGGTTAGGTGAATTGGCCATGCTAAATTGTCCGTAGTGTTAGGTAAGGGGTAAATGTAGGGGCATGGGTGGGTTGCGCTTCGTCGGGTCGGTGTGGACTTGTTGGGCCGAAGGGCCTGTTTACACACTGTAAAGTAATCTAATCTAATCTAATTAAGATACGATATAGGAGCAGAAGTCAGCAGGGCAGCATGATGGCTCAGTGGTTAGCACTACTGCCTCACAGTGCCAAGGACCCAGGTTCAATCCCACCTTCGGGTAACTATCTATGTGGAGTTTGCATGTTCTCCCCATGTCTATGTGGGTTTCTGCTGGATGCTCTGGTTTTATTCCACACTCCAAAGATGTACAGGTTAGTTGGACTGGCCATGCTGAATAGTGTTCATAGTGTTCAGGGATGTGTAGGTTAGTTGGGTTAGCCATGGGAAATGCAGGGTTACGGGGGATGGATTTGGTTAGGATGATCCTTGGATCATCAGTGTGGACTAATTGTGCAGAATGGCGCAATTCCACGCTGTAAGGAAAAAAGTCAGCCCATTAAGTCTGTTCCACCATTCAATTCCTTCATGGCTGATCTGATAATCCTCAAATCCACTTGATTCCCTTACAGTTTAAAATCTGTCTATTTCAGCCCTGAATGTACTTAACAATCTAATCTCTACAGTCCTGTTCCTGAAAGAATTCCACATATTCAATACCCTTTGAAAGAAGATTTCGTACCCATTTCTGTCTTAAAATTCAATTCATTACACTGAGATAATGCCCTGAGTCCTAGACTCTCCCACAAGTGGAGAAAACATCACATTATCTACACTGTCAAGTCTCCTAAGAATCTTGCATGTTTCAATAAGGTCTCTTCTCAATTTTCTAAACAGCAATAAATACATGCCTAACCCACTTAACCTCTCCTCATAAGAAAATCTTTCCAAACCCAGTGAGCAACTCAGTGAGCCTTCTCTGGACTGCTTCCAATGCCAGTATATGTATCCTTTGGTAAGAGGTCCAAAACTGTGAGCAGTATTCCAGCTGTGGTCTGACTAGTTGTTAATGACTGACAAACTAAATATAATTTTGGGTTGGTAGTGGAAGTAAAAGTCTTTGATTGACAAAAAAAAAACTTGATTGTGCAAGATGAGGAACTGTGGCATCTTTTTCCAATGGCCTTTCTCTGTGCTTGATTAGAATAGATTCCCTACAGTGTGGAAACAGTAACCAGTCCATACCAACCCTCCGAAGAGTAACCCACCCAGACCCATTTCCCTCTGACTGATGCACCTAACACTATGGGCAATTTAGCATGGCCAATTCACTTAACCTTCACATCTTTGGACTGTGGGAAGAAACCGGAGCAAACGGAGGAAACCCACACAGACATGGGAGAATGTGCAAACTCCACACACACAGTCACCTGAGGCTGGAATTGAACCTGTATGGTCCTACGATATATACCTGCTCCATTTCCCTCATGTAAATAATAATCATAAGAAAAATAACATGTGATCCACAAACATAGTTAAATACTTTTGTTGTGCTTATTTCCTGTGTTCAAGGCACTGTCCATCTGTGATATTTCATTCTGCTCAAGTGCTGAACCTGCAGCACATAGTGATTGTACCAGGGTGTAATAGTGTCTTTGTAGGGGAGAATGCTAAAGGGAAGTATGACCAGCTGCTGTCGCATTCACCCATTTACTTGTCTGTCAGCGTCGGCTCCTGAGGAATGATCTGTATTGGAACTATGGACTGACTGTCATTGTTTTTGTCAGATGTTATGTGCATGGATTTATCGGATCAAAAGGTTGCACAACACAGAAACAGACCACTTGGTCGAACACATCCATGCTGACCAGATATCGTAAATTACACAAGTCTCATTTGCCAGCATTTGGTCCATATCCCTCTAAACCTTTCCTATTCATATACCCATCCAGGTGCCTTTTAAACACTAAATTGTACCAGCCTCCACCACTTCCTCTGACAGCTCATTCCATACATTCAACATCCTCTGTGTGAAAAAGTTGTACTTAGCTCTCTTTTAAATCTTTCTCCTCTCACCTTAAATCTATGCTCTCTAGTTTTGGACTACCCTGCCCTGGGAAAAAGTCCTTGCATCTTCACATTATCCATGCCCCTTATAGTTTTATAAATCTGTGAAAGGTCACCCCTCAGCCTCCAACACTGCAAGGAAAATAGCCGCAGAATATTCAGCTTCTATTTACTCTGCAGTTTACTGAGCAGTTCCACAAATTTCTGTTTTCCTTTGGGAAAACAAAACCTCTTTGTCCTCAAAACAAGCTCCTAATGCAAATGAAAGTTCTCTTTAAAAAACAAGTGGGACCTCCTACTGAGGGAATATGGAAGTGTTATTCCATGTTGTATTTTCAAGGTTGTGGACGAGGTTTAGACTCACAACCCTTAGACTTAAGATGGTGGTTGTGACCATTGAAGTCAGGCTGTTGCCAAAGTTACATTCAAGCCTGCTCTGTCAATGCAGCAGTAACTTGGCAAGGTAGTTGTATATGATACAAGATCCAGAATCACTAGGAAAGTGTTCATGAAGAGTATGACAATTACATCCAGATCGTCTCCCCGTTAGTTTGCACAAGGGAACATAGAGCAATTGGCCAAGGCAGCTCCAGTCTAATAACAGTTAAAAATCACACAACACCACTGCTGGCTGCAATGCAAACTGCCCACTTACTCTTCTTCCAAGACTATAAGACACAGGAGCGAAATTAGGCCATTTGGCCCATCAGGTCTTCTCCTCCATTTGATCATCGCTGATAAGTTTCATAGAACTCCTACAGCGTGAAAGCAGGCCATTCAGCACTGTAGCCTCACAGCGCCAGGGCCACGGGTTCGATTCCAGCCTCGGGCGACTGTCTGTGTGGATTTCCTCCAGGTGCTCCAGTATGCTCCCACAGTCCAAAGATGTGCAGGTCTGGTGAATTGGCCATGCTAAATTGCCCATTGTGTTAGGTGCATTAGTCAGAGGGAAATGGGTCTGGGTGGGATACTCTTCGGAGTGTTGGCGTGGACCTGTTGGGCTGAAGGGCCTGAAGGGCCTGTAGGGAATCTAATCTAATCTAATCTAATTCAGTCCACACTAACCTTTCTCAACCCCAATCTGCTGGCTTCTCCCTGTAACCATTGCTCCTGTTACTAATCAAGAACATATCTATACCTGCCTAAAGTACACTTCATATCTTAGCCTCCACAGCCTTTTGTGGCAATGAGTTCCACAGATTTGCTACACTTTGGCTGAAGAAATTCCTCTTTATCTCAGTTCTAAAGGGTCATCCCTTCACCCTGAGGCTTTGCTCCAAGTCCTAGTCTCTCCTACTAGTGGAAGCAGCTTTTCCACGTTTATTATATCCAGGCCTCTCAGTGTTCTGTAATTTCAATCAGATGCCTCTTTATTCTTCTAAGCTCTATCAAGTACAGACCCAGAGTCCTCAACCACTCTTCATCCTTGGGATCATTTTTGTAAATCTCTTTTGGACCCTCTCCAAAGCCACCACAGCCTTCCTCAGATGTGGGGTCAGAACCGGTCATAATATTATGTACCTTTCAGTCACAAATGTCTGAAGAATGCTAAGGAGTAATGATTACACTCCACTCATTAGGTAGTAGTTCAGCAAATGTTCTTCTAGAAGGGGAAAAGTAAGAGAAACTCATGTCGCTTTCATTACGATGCACTTAAGTGATGGTAACCACGGCATGCTCCCATGTTGCCTTGGTGGCAAAGTTTGGGGAATGACTCCCTTCAGTGCTCGCAAACCCAGCTGCTGGTGTGACATTAGTTGGACAGTGGTGCAGGTTCAAGGAGATTTACAGCTCCCCAATCCCCCCCCCGTCGACCGAGGAAAGTTGTCTGACGTCCATAACTCTTCGCCATTCCCGAAGTTGTGAACATACCTTTTGCCAGATCAATGGACGTCTGCCTTGTCCAATAATTCTACAACGCTTGACAGTGTGTGTGGATCATACAAAGCAAAAAATAAAGTGCAAGCACGAACGTGGCAAAGGTTAAAAGTGTCAGGCATCCTTTAAATTCTTTGATGTGTTCGGAAAAAAATAAGGAAACTTTTTTGCACCAGATCTATATTTATCCCTTATTAGGACTCCACCTCAGCATAACAGGCTTTGCACACTCAAAAAGATCCTGCTGTTTAACATTTTTGTGCTGAATTAATTAATTTATGCTTCCAATTTGTTTCAATAAACCATAAACAGCTGTCTCTGTGGAGTGGAAAATATAAGGAATCACATGAATCACTACTGGTGTATTTTAAACTGCTGACAACTTTCTTTACTCCATTCTAAGTTACACCCTGGGCAAGTATCAAGAAGATTTTCTTGAGGCCTTCTTGGCAAGGTTCCATAGGAACAGGATGAGACCCATCTGTCCGTCTAACCTGTCCCATCCGGAAGGAGAAGGGCAGTTGTCACTTGGGAACACAATCAAATGAATGTTGCCCTCTTTAAAGGAACAAATAAATGAATTGTTTTCAGATAAGAAGCTAATGGGGTCACTAGCTTCTTCCTTATTGTACTCTTGCCTACCTTCTCCCCAGCTCCACCCCCCTCCCATTTATGTCTCCTCCCTGGAGGTTTCTTGCCTCGTTCCTGATGAAGGGCTTTTGCCTGAAACATCGATTTTCCTGCTCCTCGGTTGCTGCCTGACCTGCTGTGTTTTTTCAGCACCATTCTAATCTAGACTCTGATCTCCAACATCTGCAGTCCTCACTTTCGCCTAGCTGATTTTAACCTTACTGCGAATTCTCTTGCAAAGATGCCTACCTTGAAGAAGTTCTCCTCCGTTCTCTACAAGGATTTCAGTGAGTCTCTTTCTCACTGCAACCCCCAAGTCACCTCCTCTGCCTTGAAGCTACAGACACGCTACCACAGCCACATCTGCTTCCTCATTTCATTTCCCCCCACCTTACCCCAGTTCCAACCTGCCTACTCAGCACCATCCCCATGATCTCTCCTAACTGCCAATCTTCCTTTCCACCTATCCGCTCCACCCTCCTCCCTGACCTATCACCTTCATTTTCTTGCTCCTCGGATGCTGCCTGCCCTGCTGTGCTTTTCCAGCACCACTCTAATCTAGACTCTGATCTCCAGCATCTGCAGTCTTCACTTTCGCCTCTTCCTTAGATAAAGCTGAGAAATGATGTGCTTCGTAAGATAAGATTAAAGAGGGTTTAGTGCTGATCATCTATCCAAAAGATGCAGTGAATTTTATTGAACTTACAGCATAGAAACCTGTCACTGGGCCAATCTATAGCACTGTCTATATATCACAGATATTGTTCTCCCACTCTCCATCATCCAAAACATGTCTAGCAAGACCCACATTCATCCCATCATAATAGCCTCTTGTTTCTTGAACAATCTCACAGTTTTACTTTGTATTGTCATTGGAAATATATTCCAAATGTTGTTTACTTTTTGCATGAAGAACTTTCTGACCCCTGCTCTCCCACCCAGCGCACCCCCCCACCCACCACCAACTCCGTCCAAAACAGTAATTGCTAGTTTGACACAAAAGCAAAATACTGCAGAGATGAAGGGAATTGATTAGCTTGAAGCTGAACATCATGCTCCGCCTCCTCACATGTACTTAACTGAACGCAAATTTAAACCAAATAAAATGACAGTGTTCATGCTGTGACATTCTTAAAGGACAGAGCTTAGTCTGTCATCGGCTGAAAGCATGGCTTCCCGGGTTTTTTTGAAGTCGCAAAAACTTTCTCAGCATGGAAAATTTATGCAGCAGGGTGTCTCAAGTATTTTACTAGAGGCACCGACTTGATTGGAGTAATCATGGTAATAATATATCTATTAAAGAGCAGAGAAAGAAATGTCATAGATATATATTAAGAGTTAAAGAGCCTCATTGCTCTTTTCCCTCATCGCTAGAAGCAGCTATTTCATTGACAAGACGATTTGTTGTTGGAGCTTCCCTGGTTTTGTGTGGTTATTCTCACAAGAAGTGTCATAAAAAGCAGGAAGGACTCACTGCAAAATTAATTCTGATGCACTGACAGATTAATTGTCTTAAAACGGGTTAACTAAAACTGAAGATCAAGCTGTCTCCCTCATTTTAAGGGAATTACACCAATGGGAGCTGGAAGTGCATGACATTGTGGTCAACAGTCGAAGGCAAAGTCAAGCTAATCTAACAGGTGGGATTTCATCACTGGGATTTTACGTACGCTGGGTTCAGTTGGCTGTTAGTAAGGCAAATGTAGTACAGAGGAACCTCAATTATCCAAATGACACGTGTGGGGAGGTTTTTTTCAGATAATCAAATGCCGGATGACACAGTTTAGCCAAGCATAGGGATCTTACGGTCTGAAATTTGGATAATCGAATGTCAGATAATCGAGGGTCCTCTGTATTTGTATTCATTTTAAAGGTTTCAGAACACCAGGGCAGAGATGTATTGTTGAGGCTGTATATGGCTCTGGTCAGACTGCATTTAGAAAATTGTGAACAGTTTTAGGCTCCAAATCTAAAAGAGGATGTGCTGGCTTTCGAGAAGGTTCAGAAGAGGTCCACATGAATGATCCCAGGGGTGAAGGGCTTGTCGTTTGAGGAGCAGTCTAGGTCAGTATTCAAAGGACTTCAGAAAGATGAGATGGGATCTGATTGGAACTTACAGAATACTGAAAGGCCTGGAGAGATTAAGAGCCGAAAGCACAGCCTCAGTGTGAAGGGACAACCCTTTCAAACTGAATGCAAAGGCACTCCTTCGGTCAGAGGGTGGTGAATCCGTGGAACTCATTGCAACAGAAGGCTGTGGAGGCAAATTAATTGAGTGTATTTAAGGCAGAGACAGGTGGGCTCTTGATTGGTAAAGGGATCGAGGGTCATGGGGACAAGAAAGGACAGTGGTCTGAGAAACATGTCAGCCATGATCAAATGGCATAATTCTCCGCCAATTTCTTATAGCTGTCTGGTCTTGTGATTTTGATGTTAACAAATAGAGAGTTATAATCAAATTTGTTAACCAATTTGTATTCAGCTCTTCGCCAACCTGCGAAACTAGGTGAGGGAAAGCATTAACATTCCCATGGTGATACAGATACATGTATACATTGCGCTGTTTATGTTTGCCCAGAGGAAGAAGCAACCTCTTGAGAAACTTTCTGGCCTATAGTGGGAAATCAAGACAGCAAAATCACAGAGTCATAGAGCATGCAAACAGGCCCTTCAGTCCAACTTGTCCATGTTGACCATTTGACCTAACCCCATTTGCAAGCATTTGGCCCATATCCCTCCAAACCCTTCCATTCAGATGTCTTTTAAATGTTGTAATTGTACCAGCCTCCAACACTTCCTCTGGCAGCTCATTCCATACACACACCACCATTTGCATGAAAAATTTATCCAGTTACTTTTTAAATCTTGTCCCTCTCACCTTAAACCTATGCTCTCTAGGTTTAGACTCACCACCTTAAGAAAAAAACCTTGGCTACTCACCCTATCCATGCCCCTCATGATTTATAAATGTGTAAAAGATCACCCTTCAGCCTCCAATGCTCCAGGATAAAAAGCCTCAGCTTCTCCCTATAACTCAAGCTCTCCAGGCTCAGCAACATCCTTGTAAATCTTTTCTGAACTCTCTCAGGATTAACAACATATTTTCTATGGAAGGGTGACCAGAATTGCATGCAATATTCTAGAAGTCACCTCACCTATGCCCTGTACGACCATAACAATGACATTCCAACTACTATATTTAATGTTCTAACCAATGAAGGCAAGCATGCCAAATGCCTTCTTCACCACCCTGTCTGCCTGAGACTTCACTTTCAAAGAACTATGCAGTGGCATCCCTAGGTCTCTTTGTTTGGCAACACCTACCATTAACTGAATAATTCCTGCCCTAGCTTGCCTTATCACCTCACATTTACCTAAATTAAACTCCAGATGCCCATTGACCCATCTGGTCAAAGCTACCTTGTACTTTGAGATGACCTTCTTCACTGTCCACGACACCACCTATTTAGGAGCCATCTACAAAATTACTAACCTTGCCCCCTATGTTCACATCCAAATCATTTATATAAATGAGAAAAAGCAATGCACCAGCACCGATCCTTTTGGCACACTGCTGGTCACAGGTCTCCAGTCTGCAAAGCAACCTTCTGTCTCCCACTTCAAGCCAATTTTTGTATTCATTGGCTAGCACTCCCAAGAGCACATGTGATCTAAACCGTACTAACCAGTCTACCTTGCAGAACATTGTCAAATGCTTTGCTGAAGTCCATACAAATAATATCCACTCCTCTGCTTTAATTAAACTTTGTTGTCCCTTCTTCAGAAAAACTCAATCATGTTAATGAGACACAATTCCCACGCACAAAGTCATGTTGACTATCCCTACTTAGTCCTTGCCTTTCCAAATGCATGTAAATCCTGTCCCTCAAAATCCCCTCCAACAACTTACCTACCACTGACATCAGACTTACTGGTCTGTAATTCCTTGGCTTGACCTTACCTTTCTTAAACAATGGTATCACAATAGCCAACCTCCAGTCTTCCAGCACCTCATCCATGACTGTTGATGATGCAAATATCTCAGCAAGAGACCCAAGAAATCTGAGCTTCCCACAAAGTTCTGAGAAACACCCAATCAGGTCCCAGGGATTTAACTACCATTATGCATTTTAAGACCCCCAGCACCTTTTCTTCTGTAATATGAGCTCTGTTCAAGACATCATTATTTATTTCCCCAAGTTCCCTAGCTTCCATATCTTTCTCCACAGTAAATACTGATGCAAAATATTTGTTCAGTATCTCACCCATCTCCTGTGGTTCCACACAAAGCAGAGTTAGTGAGTTTAATGGACCCCTTTTGTCTTGGAAATTCCTATGGTTCAAGCGGTCCTCTGGCTTTAGAAACAGTGCAACGCTGAGGGCTTTTGCCCGAAACATCGATTTTCCTGCTCCTCAGATGCTGCCTGACCTGCTGTCCTTTTCCAGCACCACTCTAATCAATGCTGCCTGATTCCACTTACAGAGCTTTCCTTCCTCTGTGGTCCAGATGGACAGTAACAGCAACAACCCAGGCTACATAAGGCATTTCTCATCTTAAGGTTTGTGTAAATATCTGTAGTTCAGGTGCCAATTGCAGTTTTTGTGTTTTTTTTACTGAACTGGGAACGTTTGCAGATGCAATGTCCCCTTTTCAGGTGACACCCTCAGTGCTGTGGAGCCTCCTGTGAAGCGCTGCTGTACTGTGTCGGGTGGTTTTGTTCCTGCTGCTTTCAGTTGCCAGTTAGATTAGATTCCCTACAGTATAGAAACAGGCCCTTTTGGCGCAACAAGTCCACACTGACCTTCCGAAGAGTAACCCACCCAGACCCATTCCCCTACCCTATATGTACCCCTGACTAATGTACCTGAAGAAGGGCTTATGCCCGAAACGTCGATTCTCCTGTTCCCTGAATGCTGCCTGACCTGCTGCGCTTTTCCAGCAACACATTTTCAGCTCTGATCTCCAGCATCTGCAGACCTCACTTTCTCCTAATGTACCTAACACTATGGACAATTTAGGATGGCCAATTCACCTGACCTGCACATTTTTTTTGGATTGAAGGAGGAAACCAGAGCACCTGGAGGAAACCCATACAAATACGGGGAGAATGTGCAAACTCCATACAGACTGTTGCCCAAGGCAGCAATCAAACCCAGGTTCCTGGTGCTGCGAAGCAACAGTGCTAACCACTGACCCACCGTGCTATCCCAATTGAGCCACCGTGCCACTCTGGTTGTTAATACCTTAAGAACATCTTAAGATGTTCACAGCCATTGTGGCCAAGGTTGCTTACAATCTTAGATGATGCATTGGACTGGATACATGCAATAATTTGGCTGCATTAAAGAAAATAGCAAAATTAACTTTCAACAGGTTAAAAGGCAACAGCTTACTTGATTGGGTTAGCAAACAGAAAGTCTCAGCTAGCTCTGAGTGATAGCATTTCAGGCAGAAGTGCCTCAGAATATAGCATATCCTCTCAGGGTCAGGATGGGGAAACATTGGCTGAATTTGACCAGACATTGGCTAAGGATTACATTTGGTGAGTTTCATGGGGAATTTCTGTCCACAAAGTCGACTGATATTTCTCACACTATCTTCCAAAATGTGGCTGGTTGGTGACACAGGATGATGCCAACAGCATCTGTCCAATTCCCGCACCAGCTGACATTACCAAAAAGCTTTCTCCTTCTCAACGTCTCTGTTGCCCGAATCATGGTGACCCTCAAGTTAAATCAGGACTAGTCATCTCTAATGAGAGAGCAGCCCTAAGGTCTGGTAAGATTGTGACAAGTTTATCTTGCCTGGGAGTGTTGCTGAATAAAGAGACCTTGGAGTGCAGGTTCATAGCTCCTTGAAAGTGGAGTCGCAGGTAGATAGGATAGTGAAGAAAGTGTTTGGTATGCTTTCTTTTATTGGTCAGAGTATTGAGTGCAGGAGTTGGAACACCATGTTGAGGCTGTACAAAACATTGGTTAGGCTACTGTTGGAATATTGCATGCAATTCTGGTCTCCTTCCTGTCGGAAAAATGTTGTGAAACTTAAAAGGGTTCAGAAAAGATTTACAAGGATGATGCCAGGGTTGGAGGATTTGAGCTATAAGGAGAGGCTGAACAGGCTGGGGCTGTTTTCCCTGGAGCATCGAAGGCTGAGGGGTGACCTTATAGAGGATTACAAAATTATGAGGGACCTGGATAGAATAAATAGACAAAGTCTTTTCCTGGTGTGGGGGAGTCCAGAACTAGAGGGCATAGGTTTAGGGTGAGAGGGGAAAGATATAAAAGAGACCTAAGGGGCAACTATCTCACACAGAGGTTGGTATGTGTATGGAACAAGCTGCCAGAGGAAGTGGTGGAGGCTGGTACAATTGCAACATTTAAAAGACTTTTGGATGGGTATATGATTAGGAAGGGTTTGGAGGGATATGGGCTGTGTGCTGGCAGGTGGGACATGATTGGGGTAGGATATCTGGTCGGCATGGACGGGTTGGACTGAAGGGTCTGTTTCCATGCTGTACAACTCTATGACTATATGAATCTTTATTCCTCTGTGACATCCCACTCACTGGATTCTCCCACCTACCATAGGTGGAAGTATTCATTACCATTTGAATCCCTGGCACTAGGGCCATCTTTAAAGCCCAGCCAGGCACCTGATCAAATGTTGGCAGTCTGGAGTTGCTTCCCCTGGATGTATTGGAACAGCAGTGATAAGGATAAACCAATGCTTCTCAGGATATATGAGAGGTGTAGCTGGCCCTTCATTATGTGTACAAGTGACTTAAACAACTACTGGGAGAGCCTGGGTAGTCTTGTAGAACAGACACCTAGTGGATCAGGTACATAATTCTTTGAAATTTGCATCACAGATAGAGAGGTTGGTTAAGAAGGCACTTAGCACGCTTGCCTTCATTGCTCAGACCTTTGAGTACAGGAGTTGCTATGTCAAGTTGAGATTGTACTGGATGTTGGTGAGGCCCCTTCTGAAAAAGTAAGATTTTCCTTAATTATGACAGGGACTTTAATTTTACTTCAGTGATTTGGGAGGCTGTGAGAGGTGCTATGCAAATGTAAGTCTTCCCTCCATGCTATAGAATGGATTTTCTGACTTTTTGCATAGCATGAATATATATCGGAATTTGGCTTTTGGGCTAAAGCATGCAATTTCCTAAGCCTTGTGGTCTGTGTGTACAGTGGCGCACTCAAGAATGCAAAAAAGCCATCCTGAGGAATCCTCAGATGTGGTTTTTACTTCCTGGAGGATGTCAAAGGAACATTTCAACGGAAATAAAATCTCCTCGTAACATAGATATTACCTTTCAGTTCTTCTCATTACCCCTGAGGTGGTATTTTTCCAAACTGTTCTTTAAGGTGTATGTACATTTAATCAGTGTGTTGTCTACTTTAAGAATACCCATAGGAGCTGGCCACTATAATTAGACATTGCTCTGCAATTGCTTAGTTGAACAAAATTACTAGCAAAGAGGCACATCAGCACTCAACATTAATACAGTGGCAGCCTATTATGAGTGTAATAGCTCAGTGATACTCAAAGCCTGTTGCTTCACAAAGCTTTGTCCTCATAATTTCCTGCTATGTATGCTAAATGTTAGCTAATAATTCCGGCCGGGGCTCTCTACCTATATCCAAACTGAGGGAATTTCTGAACATATTTTACTTTTAAACCTTTCATGACCAGAGCCATAAAGGTTCTTTCCCATTGAGGATTTTGATGTAAGATTAGATTAGATTACAGAGTGGAAACAGGCCCTTCGGCCCAACAAATCCACACCGACCCACCGAAGCGCAACCCACCCAGACCCACTCCCCCACATTTACCCCTTCACCTAACGCTACGGGCAATTTAGCGTGGCCAATTCACCTGACCTGCACATTTTTGGATTGTGGGAGGAAACCGGAGCACCCGGAGGAAACCCACGCAGACACGGGGAGAACGTGCAAACTCCACACAGAGAGTCACCTGAGGCGGGAATTGAACCCGGGTCTCTGGCGCTGTGAGGCTGCAGTGCTAACCACTGTGCCACTGTGCTGCCCACTAATGTATGATTTGAAGAATGCTGAGAAGGATTTAGGTTGGAATCCTGTTGATTAAAACAGGCCAAAGCCAAGCTTGAGGTATGACATGTCAGCCAAAGGTGCAGAGTTTTGGTTCCAAACCTATGGGGATGATGAAGGAAATGGGTTCCATCCTGAAGTGGATCTCCTGGTACTAACGTGTGCCACGTTTTTTCTCCATCTGTAGTGCTTCCACTACCACTTTATCCAGTTCAACTTTGACCATTACCAATATCACTGCTTGGTCCACCATCATTGCCTTTACTTCTGTCATGCATCAGTCATCAGCAATTCCCTGTTCCTTACCTCAGCCCTGATCCTACCATCATAAAGAAAAGAACACAAAATAGAGGCAGAAGTAAACCATTTAGCCCTTTGAACTGCAACCCCATTCTACATGATCATCGCCACCTCCACTTCAATTCCACTTCCAGCATTCTCTCCACAGAACTAAAAGCCCATCTTCTTTGCTCCTGGATTGCTTTCTCCGGCTATTCCATCGAAACAGCTGAGCAGGATACTGTCAGGCAGGGATTGTGCTCCCGTTATAGCCCTCATCCGACTTTTATCCCCATGATTGATCCAATCCCGTCAATTTCCTGTCAATCAATATATCAGCCGTCCCACCGATTCATTGCAGGGGCTCCAAACCAAATAGCTGTGTACACGCTTACCTCCCTGGAGACTTATCGACCCTCAAACTACTCTGTATGGGAACCTTCCATCATAAAAGCCAATTGTTCAGAATCATAGCATTATTATGATGCAGAAGGAGACCATTTGATCTATTAAGGGGAAGGTGTTGGCCTAGTTGTATTATCACTAGACCATTAATCCAGTGATCCAGGTAATGTTCTGGGGACCCAGATATACCACCACCATGACATACAGTCAGGAGGGAGTTGCTCTGGGAGTCCTCAACATTGACTCTGGACCCCATGGAGTCTCATGGCTTCAGGTTAAACGTGGACGAGGAACCCTCCTGCTGATTACCACGTATCATCCTTGCTCAGCTGATGAATCACTTGGAGGAAGCACTGAGGGTGGCAAGGGTACAAAATATACGTGGGTGGTGGATTTCATGGTCATCACCAAGAATGGCTCAGCGCAGTGCTACTGATCAAGCTGGTCGGGTGCTAAAGGACAAAGCTGCTGGGCTGGGTCTATGGCAGGTGGTGAGGGAAGCAACAAGAAGGAAAAACATACTTGAACTCATTCTTAGTAATCCACCAGCTGCAGATGCATCTGTCCATGACAGTATCGGTAAGAGTGACCACCGCATAGTCCTTGTGGAGATGGAGTCCCACCAACACATTGAGAATAACCTCCATTGTGTTGTATGGCACTATCACCGTGCTAAATGGGACAGTCTTCAGAGCAGAGGGTGGTACTTGTATGGAATGAGCTGCCAGAGGAAGTGGTGGAGGTTGGTACAATTGCAACATTTAAAAAAATCTAGCAACTCAAGAATGGACATTCATAAGGTGCTGTGGGCCATCAACAGCAGCAGAGGTGTACTCCAGCACAATCTGTAACCTCATGGCCTGGCATATTCCCCCACTCAATCAGTACTATCAAGCCAGGGGGAATCAACCATTGTTCAATGGAGAGTGCAGGAAGACGTGCCAGGAGCAGCATCAGACATACCTGAAGATGAGGTGTCAACCTGGTGAAGCCACCAAACAGGTCTATTTCTGCCAAACAACGTAAGTAGCAAGTGGTGGACAGAGCTAAGCAATTCCACAACCAATGGATCAGATCTAAACTTTATAGTCCTGCTGCATCCTGTCGTGAATGGTGGTGGACGATTAAACAACTCACTGTCGAGCGAGGCTCCACAAGTATCCCCACCCTCAATGGTGGAAGAGCCCAGCACATCAGCACAAAAGTTAAGGCTGAAGCTTTTGCAGCAATCTTCAGTCATAAATGTCGAGTGGATGATCTATCTCAGTCTCCTCCAGAGGTCCCCAGCATCACAGATACCAGACTTCAGTTAATTCAATTCACTTCACATGACATCAAGAAATGGTTGGAGGCACTAGATACTGCAAAGGCTACAGGCCCTGACAACATTCTGGCAGTAGTACTGAACACTTGTGCTCCAGAACTTGCCACTCCCACAGCCAAGTTGTTCCAGTACAGTTACAACACTGGCATATACCCCTGGGAAATTGCCGAAGTAAGTATTGTATATGAAAAGCAGGACAAATCTAACCCAGCCAATTAACGACCCATCAGTCTACTGTTGATTATCACTAAAGCTAACAAACAGCACCTGCTCAGCAAATAACCTGCTCAGTGATGCCCAGTTTGGGTTCTGCCAGGCCACTCAGCTCCGGCCCTCATTACAGCCTTGGTTCAAACATGGACAAATAAGCTGAATTCCAGAGGTGAGATAAGAGTGACAGCCATTGACATCAAGGCTGCATTCAACCAAGTGTAGCATCAAGGAGCCCTAGCAAAACTGGAATCAATGAGCATCAGAGAGCAAACTCTCTGGTGGTTTAGCCATACCTGACACATAGGAGGATGATAGTCATTGTTAGAGGCCAGACATCTCAGACCCAGGACATCTCTGCAGGAGTTCCTCAAAGTAGTGTCCTAGGCCCAAACATCTTCAGCTGCTTTATCAATGATCTTCCCTCCATCATAAGGTCAGTATTGGGAATGTTCACCGATGATTTCACAGTGTTCAGCACCATTCGCGACTCCTCAGATATTGAAGCAGTCCATGTCCAAATGTAACAAAATCTGGAAAATGTCCAGGCTTGGGCTGACAAGTGGCAAGTAACATTCATGCCACACAAATGCCAGGCTATGACCATCACTAACAGGAGACAATCTAACCACCACCCCTTGACATCCAATGATATTACCATCACTGATTCCCCCACTATCAACATCCTGGGAGTTGATCATTGATCAGAAACTCAACTGGACTGGCACCATAAATGCAGTGTCTACCAGAGCAGGTCAGAGGCTAGGAAGTAAGTCACCTCCTAACTCCCAAAACTCCCATTTACAAGGCACAAGTCAGGAGTGTGATGGATTACTTCCCACTTGCCTGAATGAATGCAGCCCCAGCAACACACAAGAAGCTTGACACCACCCAGGATAAAGCAGCCCATTCGTTTGGCACCACATCAACAAGCATCTACTCCCTTCACCAGTGATGCTCAGCATTAGCCGTGTCTATCTACAAGATTACTATCTACAAGATGCGCTGCAGGAGTTCACCAAAGATCCTCAGACAGCACCTTCCAAAACCATGACCAATTCAATCTAGAAGGACAAAGGCAGCAGATGCATGGGAACACCACCACCTTCACGATCCCCTCCAAGTCTCTCACCATCTTGACTCAGAAATATATCACTGTTCCTTCACTGTCCCTTGGTCAATATCCTGGAATTCCGTCCCTAATGGTATTGTGGGTCAACCACAGCAGATGAACTCCAGCAGTTCAAGAAGGCAGGTCACCGCCACTTTCTCAAGGGCAACTAGGGACAAGCAATAAATACTTGTCAGCCAGCAATGCCCACATCCCACAAAACTGAATAAAAAAAGACCTCAATGTTTGTGAGCCTTTCATGCATTCATTGTATTTACAAAAAATTACACACACTGCTCCTTGTGTTTCCTGGAGGAGCGAACACAGCGAGCTGAATCTGATGCTTTGTTGGTTAAGTCCAAGTTGTCAAAGTTTACTGGAAGATTTTTCATTGTGAATCCGAACACATTTTCTCACCCTGTCTTACTAAACCCACCTCATTAATTATCTACCATACCATTATGGTGTCTCTCATGTCTAATTCCAACCCTATCTTACCACACTAAGATGATCCCCCTGACCCCCCAATAGCTCCCTGATGCCAGGCAGCCTGCATTGTCACTAATGTAGTCTTTCAGATGACACGTAAAAATTAGGTCCTTCTTACCCCTAAAATTCCCAATTGCGCTACTGCAAGGGGGAGCAGGGCAGATCCCCCCAGTGTCTTGTCCAATATTTATCCTTCATAGATATTATTAAATAAAACAAACTGTCTCTTTGAAACATATCAGGATAGATGGCATGAGACAAACGCAGAGAATCTGGAGAAACTCTGTTGAAGAAACTCAGTTCCGAAGAAGAGTCAAATCAGATTTAAAACATTCACTCCATTTCTCTCACCACAGATGCTGACAGACCTGCTGAGTTTCTTCAGTGTTCTCTGTCTTTGTTTCCGACTTCAGTATCTACAGTATTTTGCTTTTATGAGACTCTTTGAGAAACACTTTCTGTTTGGATGGTGAGTCTATAGCATGGAGCACAATCTTAGGAAAACGAATCAGTCGCATTAACCATAAGATCTTAAGACCATAAGATGTAGGAACAGTATTAGGTCATTTGGCCGATCCAGTCTGCTCTGCCATTCAATCAAGGCTGATTTACAGAAGAACCTCGATTATCAAAACAAGATGGCCAGGCACTATTTCGTTCAGATAATTGATTATTCGATTCAATGCCTTTCCTCTGGGGCTTGGAATTCTCTATGAAATCTGCTCCCCGCTCAGGAGACGAGGCAGCAGCCCACCTCCCACATCTGACCCTCAAACGCATCCAAAACCGCCCCCCGCCCCTACAACACCTGCCCTCACCCCTATGCCCTCCCGCCACCCATCACTGCCCTCCCGCCCGTCCCCAACCCTGTCCAACACTGCCCCTACCCCTGTCCCCCTCTTGCCCCCAACCCCATCTAACAACCCCCCCACCCCTCTCTCCAGCGCCATACCCCTGCCCATCCCAAATCCCATCCAACACCACCCCTCCTTCCCCCAACCCCTGCCTGCTCCCACCCCTGTCCATCCCCACAGCACCCCTTGTGTGCCGCCGCCCCCACTGGGGCAGCTGAGCTGGACATCAGCATGCACACACACACACACACACACGCACACGCACACACACGCACGCACACACACACACGCACACAATGTGTTACTGCAACTTTTTGACAGGTTATCTGGCGATGCAGGGTTTAGGGTACACTCCTGTGTTGAACTCCAGGGTAAGTGTGGGGGGGGGAGAGAGAGGGCGGGAGGACAGTCATTTGGAGATGATACCTGGGCTCCCATCGACATCCAGGATTGTTCTCGGCAGCATTTCAGTAAGCCAAGTTCACTTTTAATCATTGTAATCAAAAGACGCGATCAGTGTTGGAAACGTGTCTTTGATGTAATGCTTCTATCGGGACCTCGAGATCTCCTTCAGATAATCTGATATTCGGATAACTGATATTCAGATAATCAAGTTCCTCTGTATTCCCCAATACTATTCTCCTACCTTCTATCCATGAGAGGCGAATGAAATAGCTACAGTTAGTTGTCTTAAAAATCCACTCTTTTGGGGAAAGCAATCTGCTGTCTGCACCTGGTCAGGTATGCGTGTAATTCAGACCCACAGAAATGTGGTTGACTCTTAAGTATTCTTTGATCCCTTACATAACCGAGAACTTATCTACTTCTGTCTGAAATGCATTCAGTGACTTGGCCTCCATAGCCTTCTGTGGCAATGAATTCCAATTGGATTGACAATCGGACGGACATTTATAGACATTTCTTCATTAAAAGGGGCATGAATCCTTGAAATTCTCTAACTCAAAGAGCTGTGGATGCACCATCATTGAATGCATTTAGAACTGCAGTAGGCTCATTCAGGTCCCTTCGGGAATTGGGGAATACGAGGAGGAGGCAGGATTTGTGGAATCACAGCTCAGTTCATGAGTGATCATGATCAAACTGAATGACAGAGCAGGCTTGATTGGGTACACGGCCCTCCCATGCTCCTATCTCGTATACAGAGTCATTGAGTCATAGAGATGTGCAGCACGGAAACAGACCCTTTGCCCCAAATCGTCCATGCCTACCAGATATCCTAAATTTATCTAGTCCCATTTGCCAGTACTTGGCTCATATCCCTCTAAACTCTTCCTATTCATATGCCCATCCAGATGTCTTTTAAATGTTATAATTGTACTAGCCTCCACCACTTCCTCTGGCAGCTCATTCCATACACGCACCACCCTCTGCCTGAAAATGTTGCCCCTTTGGTCCCTTTTAGACCTTTCCCCTCTTACCCTAAACTTATAACTTCTAGTACTGGACTGCCCTACCCCACGGAAAAGACCTTTTCTATTTA
Source organism: Chiloscyllium plagiosum (assembly GCF_037043375.1). Lineage (NCBI taxonomy): Eukaryota > Metazoa > Chordata > Chondrichthyes > Orectolobiformes > Hemiscylliidae > Chiloscyllium > Chiloscyllium plagiosum. The sequence goes on along the minus strand of NW_028270144.1, from coordinate 118,448,943 downwards.
CCCTATCCATGCCCCTCATGATTTTATAAACCTCTATAAGGTCACCCCTCAGCCTCTGATGCTCCAGGGAAAACAGCCCATGTTGTTGAACGCTTCTGCTGTAGTGATGTTTGTGAGGATCTTGCAAATTGGCTTTTGCATTCGCTGCATTACCGCACTGACAGTAATGCAAACATACTTTATTAACTGGAAAGCTGATCCTGACTGAATGAAGGGCTGTGCATAATAATGAAAGTCTTTCTTTGCTCGTCTGAAGTTCGATATCAGGGTTTTCCCTCCAAGACAAGAAAGTATGTGAAGTGCATATGAATACGAAAAGAAATATCAAACAAGGCTACTCACTGCTGGTTGCAGTAATGTCCATTCTCACTTGAGACTTCCTTGATAGCTCAGAGGCACCCAACCCCCAAGGTTAAATCAACAGTGAGGTACATTCTAAGGAATTTAGCGCGGTTGTGGAATAAAACTGCTTATTGACTTTGAAATGACATTTTAATGGGTGGGTCAATCGCTCTGAAATGTTTTTGACCCTTCTCTGTCTCATGGATTGCGCTTCTTGGTTATAAGAAAATGACACCATGTAGATGGGTTTGCTATCAAATATGTGACACAAATGGGAATGTTTATTAACATTCAATGAAAGAAAGAGAAAATGACAGAGAGAAAGAAAAACTCAACCAATCTATGTGTTCTACTTGATGATTAGTACCATATGAGAGATTTAGACACTTAATATAGCTACCTCTGCTGCAAGCTGGAAATAATGTTATTCCTCGGATCACTTGTTCAAAGTTGTCAAGGGAAATAACACAGTGAAGAAATAAAAAGGCTGGTTATAACTGCTTCCCACACCATCCGTCTCAGGTAATGTCACTGAAAATTTGCCGAGTAACATTTGCAGTCAAAATACAGCTGGAAGTTGCAGATAATGCTGTGGTAATGAAATGACCTCCATTAATTGTGGTAAAAATCCACTCTTTTAGGGAGAGAAATCTACTGTCCTTACCTGGAGAAAGTGAGGACTGCAGATGCTGGAGAGTCAGAGTCGAAAAGTCAGGAAGGGCTGATGAACGGCTTATGCCCAAAATGTCGTCTGTCCTTACCTGGTCGGGCATACGTCTGATCCAGACCCACAACAAGATGGTTGGCTCTTAACTATCCCCAGAGATAAACATAGAAAATGCTGGAGAAACTCAGCAGGTCTGGCAGCCTCTGTGGAGAGAGGAAAGCAGAGTTAACACTTCAAGTCCAGTATGACTCTTCTGCAGAATTTACTTCATCTGATCATGAAGGGGTAAGTCAATCCCACCAACACCATTATTGGACAGTTCCAAAGAGTCATACTAGACTCTGAATGCTAACTCTGCTTCTCTTTCTGCAGGTGCTGCCAGACCTGCTAGGTTTGTCCAGCAGTTTCTGTTTTTGCTACATATTTCCAGCATCTGCAGTATTTTGCTTTTATCCTCCAAGATAGCCTAGCAAGCCACTCAGCTGTATCAAACTAATATAAGGACTAAAGAAAGGAGTTAAACTGGACAGACCAGCCTGCATCAACCCAGGGACTGAAAACAGTGATGACAAACCTAGCCCTGTTGACTCCTTCAATGTCCTCCTTACTAATATCTGGGAACTTGTGTCAAAACAGGGAGCTCTGTCCCATAGACAAGTCGAGCAACAGCCAGTCATAGGCAGACACATAGAATCATACCTTACAATCAATGTCCCAGACACATTATTATCATCCCTGTGTATCTTCTATTCCACCAGCCAGCCAGACTCACCAGATGTGGTGGTACATTTGTAAACAGTCAGGAGGGAATTATCATTAAAGTTCTTCACATTGACTCCCCATAAGGTTTCATGACATCAAGTCAAACATGAGCAAGGAAACCTCTCAGTGATTATCCCCTACCTCTCTCTACAGTCTGATGAATCGGTACTACCTGCTGTTGAACTTGGAGGAAGCACTGGGGGTGTCGAGGACACAGAATATACTCTGAGTGGGGGATTTCCTTGTCTGTAACCAGGACTGACTCAGCAGCAGCAGCACTACTGATCGAATTGGTTGAATCCTGAAGGGCATAGCTGCTAGACTCGGTCTGCTGAAGATGTTGAAGGAACCAACAAGAAGGAAAAACCTACTTGATCCCATCTTCACCACATCTACCTGTTGGAAATGCATCTGTCAATGACAGTATTGGCTGGAGTAACCACCATATGGTCACTGAGGAGATGGAGACTTTCAACACTAAAGAAACCTTTCATTGTGTTGTGTGGTACGACCACTCTGCTAAAATGGACAGACTGATTAGGTCTCACAACCCAAAACTAGGCATCCATGAGGCACTGCAGGACTGAGCAGAAAGCAGAATTGTATTCAACCACAATCTGTAACATTATAGTCTGGCATACCCTCATGTCACCATTGCCATCAAGCCAAGAGATCAATTGGGGTTCAATGGAGAATGCAGGAGGGTGTGCCAAGAGCAACACCAGGCATGAGCAACACCATGAGGTGTCAGCCTTGTGAAGCTATCAAACAGGACTACTTGCATGCCAAGCTGCAAAAGCAATACATGACAGCTGCAGCTAAACGATTCCACAAGCAACAGATCAGATTTAAGCTCTGTGGTTCTGTCACATCCAGTCAAGAATGCTGTGAACAATTAAGATTTGGAGATTTCGCTGTTGGACTGGGGTGTACAAAGTTAAAAATCACACAACACCAGGTTATAGTCCAACAGATTTAATTGGAAGCACACTAGCTTTTGGAGCATCGCTCCTTCATCAGGTGATAGTGGAGGGCTCAATCCTAACACACAGAATTTATAGCAAAAATTTGCAGTGTGATGTAACTGAAATTATACATTGAAAAATTGATTGTCTGTTAAGTCTTTCATCTGTTTCAATACCATGATAGTTTCACTTCTTTCATGTGTAAATCACAAAACCTTTTTTAAAAAGTTGCATTCTCAGGTTAGCTGTTAACAATGGTGATAGCTAGACAATATATTGAAGGAGTTGGCCCCCTGTGTTCTCTGTCTATGCCATGATGCTTAGATTGATTCTAATCTAAAAAGTGAGATAACGGAGTTCTACATGAATGCATGCAGTTTTTGAGCAAAGTACAATGTAACCCTGCAAGTATAAATTCACCCCACAAAATATATGTGTGCATGTGGGTCTTTGTCTGTGTGTGTATGTCTGTCTGAGAATGCAACCTTTTTAAAAAAGGTTTTGTGATTTACAATGAAAGAAGTGAAACTATCATATTATTCAAACAGATGAAAGACTTAACAGACAATCAATTTTTCAACATATAATTTCAGTTACATCACACTGTAAATTTTTGCTATAAATTGTGTGTGTTAGGACGGAGCCCTTCACTACCACCTAATGAAGGAACAACGCTCTGAAAGCTAGTGTGCTTCCAATTAAACCTGTTGGACTATAACCTGGTGTTGTGTGATTTTTAACTGTGAACAATTAAACAATTGTGGAGATTCCACAGATATCCCCATTCTCAATGATGGGGAGTCCAACACATCAGTGCAATAGATACGGCTGAAATGTTTGCATCCATCTTCAATCAGAAATGTTCAGAGGGTGATTTATCTCGGTATCATTTGTGCAACCCCAACTTCACAGATGTCAGTCTTCAGCCAAATCAGTTCACTCCACATGACAACAAGAAATGATTGGTGACTCCAGATAATACAAAAGCTATAAGCCCCGGCGACATTCCTGGCAACAATACTGATGAAGTGCTCTAGAACTAGCTGCAGCTCCAGCTGCCCTCCCAGCCAAGCTTACAGCTACCACATTGATATCCACCCAACAGTGTGGAAAGGTACCCAGGTGCATGCTATACACAAAAAACAGTTTAACTCCAGCTTGGCCAGTAAGTCTTCTCATGTTCATCAGCATGTGATGCAAAGGGGTTATTGACAGTGTTTTAAAGAAACAATTGCAAAGGAGTAACGTGCTCACTTGTTGTTCGGGACAAGTCATCTCCTGCCCTCACTGCAGCCTTGGTTTAACTACGGACAAAGATGCTGAATTCCAGAAGTGAGATGAGAAATGTTCAATGCTATCCAGGATGACAGAGCTTGCCGTTAACATTGGCTGCCTTCACCACCCACTTCCTCCACCACCAACATTCAGTAGCAGCAGTGTGTACCCTCTACAAGATGCACTGCTGAAATTCATCAAAGCTCCTTCAACAGCGCCTTCCATACCCATAACCTCTACCATCTAAAAGGACAAATGCAGCTGATACATGGGAACACTACTCCTTGTAAGTTCACATTCAAGGCACACATCATTCTAACTAAGAAATGTATTAAGCGACGGTGGGTCAAATTCCTGAAACTCCCTTCCTAATAGCATTGTGGGTGTCCCTCCACCCTTAGGGTTGCCACAGTTCCAGAAAGCAACTACCACCACCTTGTTCTATGTAATTAAGGATGGATTGTATACATTTACCTAGTCAGCAACAGCCACATCCTGCGAATGAATAGAATAATTCCATTGTGCTTATTGCAATGAAAATTGCTGTTAGAGCTTTAAAATAAATAATGCAGGAGAAGATTCGCATGAATGGAGTTTGGCAAGTTGAAGCAAAAGGACAAGACATTAACACTGTGTAGCAATATGGTAAATGATAATGAGTGCTTGACAGGAATGGATAGAGCTTACAGACACAATAGTGCACCAGCAAATAACATCAGAGTTGGTAAAGATGCAGGATTAAATGAGTTTTGTCTGAATGTCTGCAATATTCATAGCATTATGGATGAAATGGTGGCACATATAGAATTAAATGATATGTTAGCTATTACTGAGCCTCAGTTGTAAAGTGCCTTTAACTAGAACCTGGTTATTTGACATTACAGAAATCTGGGAAAAGTGATAAAGGAGGAGGGGTAGCCCTAATTATCAAAGCTGAGATCACTATCTGAGTAAGTACCAGCAATTTCTGTTCTGGTTTCTTCGAACAGTTGGTTCTGTTACAACCCAGGGCACAATTATTTTAGATCCAGTAATAAGACAGAATTAATAAGTTACCTCATAGTAAAGGGTTCACTAATTATGATGGATCATAATACGGTAGAATTCTATGGTTAGTCTGTGAGTCAGAAATTTGGAAAGGAAATAAATGGGGGCAGTTTTATAAGACAGGAGGTCTGCTCTCAGTGACTATAAAGCTGGGAAGAGACCAATGTTGCCTTTATTGGGAATGCCAACTAAATTATGGCTCAATCAAGGAAATGTTTCTTGTGATCAGGATTCCAGGGGTAGACATCACACCCATTAACAGCTTAATGGAGGCTAGAGTAAGGAATCGCCCATTTAACATAGAAATGATAAGGATTTTTGTTCTCCCAGAGGGCAATGAATCTGTGGAGTTCTTTAACAAAAAGGGTCGCCAAGGCTGGAGCATTAAGCCTATTCAAGGTTAAGATGGACAGATTTTTAATAAGAAAGAAAATCTAAGGTTATGGGGAAAAGGCAGGAAAGTGTAGTTGAGGATTATCAGACCAGTCATAATCTCATTGAATGATAGAGCAGATTTGATGGACATCATGGCCTACTTTTACCCATACATCTTAAGGTCTATAGTCTTATGGATTAAAAGAAAAAACATAAAATAAGTGTCATCTACTAACCTAGTTTCAGACAAAATCTAAATCTTCCTGAATTTGGTTTTCTTTTCCAAAGCTTTGGTTCCATCTACACATCTGGTGTATTCATTGTTGGAAAAAAAGCAGAGATAATGGGTGGGAGTTTTGTCCTCTGATGGTGGCAGGAATGGAGAGAGATATGTAAACATTTAAGATTTTAGTGCGTTTCCAAACCTGTCTTATTTATTTGTGTTCCATTTGTAGATTTGGAAGGTCTTAAGTATGATCTTCATTCTTACCTCTTCTGAAGTTGGGGTTGTTATCGGGAGGTCCAGAGTAGGTTTGATTGTTGTACCCCAGACCAGTTTTATGCGCTGGTGTGGGTTTATGAACCACTAAAATCCCCACCAGGTTAGAAGGTTTTCAATCAATAGGGGAAGCCTGCTGAGGAGACAAGAATGCTCTCACAGGGATGTACATGTTTTGATGCTTTCCAATGTCATTAATAGGTAGTTGATGAAGCAGCGGTGCTCCAAAAGCTATGCTTCCAAATAACCTGTTGGATTATAACCTGGTGATGTGTGATTTTTAACTTTGTCCACCCCAGTCCAACACCGACACCTCCACATCATTAACAGAGGCTGCATTGTGATGTTGATACATTTTTATGCAGACATTGATGACATGGCACTATCCTAAGCCATATTATACAAGCGTTGACTTGCAGTACATTAATTTTCCCAATGATGAGATAATGATTCAAAACCATTGAAGAATAAACTGGAAAACTCTTTTGGCTTGTATAATCTTTAGTGTTGAACCAAAGTTCTAGAACTCAGCAATGGGTGTCTGCACTCACATTTTGGTTTTGGACCTTTAAGAGGTTATTAAAGAATTATCTGACTTTGGTGTTGGAAGTGGGTACACGCTTAGTTATTTTATAACAGGTTGAACACTTGAAGAGATTTTCATTTTGAGAATGAGGTTTATGGAAAAATGTTTCTTCAGCATCAAATTTCTTTGTCTATCACATAACCACAGAATTGTTGTGGCATATAAAGAGACCATTTGCCCCATCATGCCTGCACCAAACCCCCATTCTAAGCAGATATATCTCCCGACTGTAAAGCCACACTTCAGCTCCACTAAACAAAATTCCATCCATAACTGTCAGGCCACCCTCTGCCTTTGACTTATAAAGATCATATGAAAGAATTTCACACTGTGAGAATGGTGATGTAAATACAAACTAAAATACCAGAGAAGGCTAAGGAAGTGAATAGAACAAGTGAGTTTAATGGAAAAAGAAAGATAAATTATCTGGGATGAAAAGCAATATTGAATATGATGAGTTTATTTGGCCAAATACTTTTATTTGCTACTCCATACCATCAGCAAGATCAGGTGAAAGCTATAAGAACTGTTTAAGTTTTTTTTTAGTCTTCTGAGATAAAATCATGTGCAAATTTATTATTACAACAGTTCAAGGTCAACTCATAAATCTTGCATTATAAATTTGATGTCGAGCTCACAAATGGAACCTATTAACACAAACACCTTCAGTAACCACTGCGGTGTCTATAACACAATAATTAATGTGGTTGCTCCCTGTGAGAGGTATATCCTCGCTGCTAAACTGGCTGTGCTTCATCAGGTGGATAGGTTGGGGATTCAATGGCGTGTTGAACTTAGCACTATGTGCTCACCCATGGGAGGTTGATTTGAGTCCTGTCTAGACACAGGGAATGAAAACCACTGCTCAGAATTTAAAGTAATCAATTATACACGTGGAATTAACTTTGGCAGTCACAACTGCAACAGTGACCGAAATTCACATCCAGGTGCAAATAGACTGGGAAACTCACACTGACAAGAGTGTGGAGACTCAAACTGTTACATGTAGAGAGACAGATTTTGGTTTTCTGCACCTAAAGCTGAAGTGATTATGTGAGAGCAGCAGGTGACCTCTGCAGTAATTTATCATTCTGCCTCTCCTTTGCTACAACAGATATCCAAGCAGTTCATATTCAGCCATACTTAGCATTGACTATAAGTCAAATATTTCAGCGTACTGCAATGAAAAAAATAACAGAACAGGAAAAGTCTATTTGTGAGTGCAAGTTACTCACAGTTTCCTTGTGCTGTTGCATCTTGAAAATCAGTAACTTCTCTGAACCAGTTCCCTCAAACACGCAATGTGTGACCATCGAGAATGGACTGATGATAATTGAGATAAACAAGCAGCCGGAATTGGAGAGACAACAACTGAACAAAGTCCTAAGAGAAGGGATAAATTTTCCCCTATTGATGATTTTAGTGTATTTAACTTGAACATAAAATAAGCCTTATCTTGTACTGACACCAAATTCCTCTGTATTTTCTCTGAACAGGTGGAGTTTTACTTTTGCAGAAATTTATGCTATTTCGACTTGAGTGTAAAACTTGAGTACAGATATAAAAAGACATACTTTGTAAAATGTTCCAGGACAATTCTCAACAATGCCAGTGTAAAGGGAAAACACTTAAAATGTATGAGAAAGAGAGTTGTCTTCTGTTTGGCAGAGGAGAATGCACCAGTTAGATTATGACTGACAGTTAACTATCAAGTTATACATTTTAAGCAGGACAGGTCAACTGTAATTAATCAAGGCACTGTCCTAACAAGTGAACAGAGAATATATTTCACTATTTATTTGAGTTGAAACTAGGTGTGGCTTGTGTGAATGTTCTTTCTGTCTGCAAACAGGGTCCTGTGTATTGATATACATAATTACTATATGTGCACACATTACGAGCCCGATTGACAGCTTAGGTTAAAATGATGGAATGAAAGATCCTTCAGGACAATACAAAGAGTAATCAGGAGTTTGATTTTAATGATACTGACTTCTTTGCAGTGTAAACGCTGGTAAAACATCGCAGGATTGTTAGGGTGCAGAAGGAGGTCATTCAGCCCTTCATGTCTTCTCTGTCTCTCTGAGCTCTTCACTTAGTACGAATCTCCTGTATTTTTGCCATAACCCTTCACATTGTTTCATTTGAAATAATAATCTAACATCCACTTGAACTCCATTGAATTCCACCTCACTTTCGAGCAGTGCATCCCAAAGCCTGAACATTTGCTGTGTGAAAGAAATTCCTACCTCTCATTTTCTTTCTTCTGCAAAACACTTTAAAACCATGCCCTCTGCTTCTCTGTTGATTTTTGAAGAGAATGAGTTTCTCTCTCTTCATGCTTTTGAAAGCTTCTATCAAATCTCCTCTTCACCTTCTCCTCTCCAAAGAAAACAGCCCGACCTCTCCAATCTATCTTCATAAGTGAATTGTTTCATCCCTGGAACCATTCGTGTAAACCTCTTCTGTACTCCTCACAACCTTCCTATAGTGTGGTGCCCAGAACTGAGCATAACAATTCAGTTGAGATCTAAACAAAGTTTTATATAAATTCATCATTACCTCTTTGCTCTTGTATTCCTTGCATGGATCCACCGGGTCATTACACACCACCGGAGCAGTTGAGACATGAACTCAGGGCCTCTGGGTTCAGAGGTTGCAAGAGCCCTCAAGTACAAAGTTAAAGACAATGAGTGTTAATGATCTGCACTCTCCCTGTGTCCAGTCTTTATATGTCACCGAGTGAGCGGCTCACTGAGAGTATAAAGCATCCTGTCCATTCTGGAAACTTTTAAGCATTAATAATCTGAGTTATAGGAATTGTATAGATTCTATTATAGAACCATGAAATACATTCTTATTACTTCTTGTGAAGATTTTTTTAGACACTTTTTTCAGCTGAACACTTTGTCATTGGAAGAATTGGAACTGAAAAGTGAGCCATGCAGAAACATATATTTGCACATGATTAATCATATCCAACACATTTGTAGATGCAAATGAGGTTTAGACATAATGAGTTGGCCATACCCCTGTGCTCTAATGATTCTACAATCCTCTTTCAAGAATCTGGGACAAGTTAATGCTCTAACCCTCCAAACTCTGTCTATTCCCCCATTCCTGGTATCTTGCACATCCTGGATTTTCACAGAACACGAGAAGCTATGCATTCAGCTTGTGATGCAAACATAATTCCTGCTCAACTGCACCTTGATATCAGAAAAGTCATCCCACATGCAGAAACAATGCGGGCACAGGCCATTCAGCCCATCAAGTCCACACCACACCTAATCTACGCATCCCTGGATACTATGGACAATTTAGATTGACCAACCCACTTAACCTGCACATCTTTGGACTGTGGGAGGAAACCGGAGCACCCGGAGGAAACCCACGCAGACACAGGGAGATTGTGCAAACTCTACACTAGCAGTTGCCCAACAGTGAAAGTAGGGAAATGGGTCTGGGTGGGTTGCTCTTCGGAGGTTGGTGTGGACTTGGGCTGAAGGGCGTGTTTCCACACTGTATGGAATCTACTAAATACTTGCCTGGATGGGTGCGGCTCCAACAACACATCAGATGTTTGACACCATCTGGAGCAAAGCAGCCCACTTCATTGGCATCAGACCAACAAACATTCACTCCCTCTACCACCTGTGCTCAGTAGCATCAGTATGTACCACCTACAAGGTACATTGCAGAAACTTATGAAAGATCCTTAGGCAGCACCTTCCAAACCCATGATCAATACTGTGTAGAGGGACAATGGCAGCAGATACATGGGAACATCACCACCTGTAAGTTCCCCGCCAAACCACTCAACATCTCGACTTGGAAATCTGTCGTTTTTCCTTCAGTTTTGTTTGATCATGAGGATTCTGGTCAGAGTCAGAAAAATCTTTACCCACTGGTGGATGGTTTGAGGATACAAATTTAAATTAATTTGCAAAAAAGATAATGGATACTTGAGGAACAACATTTTCTCATAGTGGGGTGGCACGGTGGCTCAGTGGTTAGCACTGCTGCCTCACAGCGCCAGGGACTCGGGTTCAAGTCCCAACTCGGGCAACTGTCTGTATGGAATTTGCACATTCTCCCCGTGTCTGCATGTGTTTCCTCTGGGTGCTCCGGTTTCCTCCCACAGTCCAAAGATGTGCAGGTTAGGTGAATTGGCCATGCTAAATTGCCTGTAGTGTTAGCTGCATTAGTCAGAGGTAAATGTAGGGGAATGGGTCTGGGTGGGTTGCTCTTCGGAGGGTCGGTGTGGACTTGTTGGGCTGAAGGGCCTGTTTCCACACTGTAGGGAATCTAATCTCACCATGGTTAAAACCTGAAAGAGGTTGCCTGAAGATTTGTTTTCTTTAATCTGTCATGGGAGGTGAGGGAAGCAGACTTCCTTCCCTAAAGGACATTATTGAGCAGCTGCTTTTTTTTAAGAAAAACAGGATGATAGTGACCATTACTGGGAATAGTCTCGTATTGCAAATTTATTCATTGTCTGGCAGAGGCAGGTTCAGCTGATGCTTTTAGGGGATGGTTGCTTCATATTCCGGAGAGGGAGAATGGGCAGATTTCTGGGGAGAAGGCAGACTGATGGCATAAGCTGCATTACTCATTTAAAAAGTTGGTAAGACGCAAAGGGTTGAATGGCCTTCTTCTGTTCTGCTATGAGTTCTATGAAATACAATGACGCAATGATTAAAATCTGGACCTGCTTGAGGCTGGAGACAGAATCACAGATTCCCTACAGTGTGGAGGCAGGCCATTTATCCCATTGAATGCACACAGACCCTCTGAAGAGCATCCCGTCCAAACCCAGTCCCTATCCCATCCTTGTAGCTCTACATTTTTCCATGTCTAATCCAGGGAATAGGAGAATCAACGTTTCGGGCATAAGCTCTTCTTCAGGAAGAAGGGCTTATGCCCAAAACGTCGATTCTCCTGTTCCCTGGATGCTGCCTGACCTGCTGCGCTTTTCCAGCAACACATTTTCAGCTCTGATCTCCAGCATCTGCAGACCTCACTTTCTCCTCCATATCTAATCCACCAACTCTGCACATCCCTGGACACTATGGACAATTTAGTGTGGCCAAGCCACCCTAACCTGCACATTTTTGGATTATGGGAGGAGATCAGGGCACACAGACACTGGGAGAACATGCAAACTCCACACAGGCAGTCACTCAAGGCTGAAATTGAACCCAGATCCCTTGCACATGAGTCAGCAATGCTAACCACTGAGCCACTGTGCTGCCCTGTGCAGTGATCTTGTAGCCCTTGAAGAGATTAGAGATATGATGCAGACATAAGGAGGGGTATGAAAAGATTAGAATTGTGTCACAGGACTCACTGCATTGTGTGTAGCAGAATTACTGGAAGTTGTGGAGAAAGTTTGGAAGAGAATGAGAAGGAGGATTTATTGTTAATTGATTCCATGGTAAGCCAGCTCAGAATAGAACATGCAAAGAAAATTCAGGGAGAGAAAGGAAGATTTGAATTCCTGCAGCTTCTTTCATAAGATCTCAAATGAACCAATGAGGTATTATAGAACCATAGAAATAAAACAGCACAGAGGGGGCCATCTTGTCCATGTTGATGCAAAGGCACCCAGTTGCCCTTTCTAATCCCATCTTCATGTCCAGAACCCATAGTCTTGCAGCTTTGTGTACCTCCAGATACTTTTTAGAAGAGTTTAGGTCTCTGCTCTACCATCAACTCAGACACCTAACTGTACTTCTTAAGTGTAATCACTGGTGCAGGGTAGGAGATGAAGAAAACCAATGTATACAAAGTATGTTTCTACAAAAACGATGTTGTAATGACCAGATAATAATTTGTTTCAGTGATACTGATTAAGGGAAAAATATTGGTGTAGATGTCAGGGGGAACACCCCTACCTTCATTCCGATACTGCTACAGAATGTTTTAAGGAATCAAAGTGGGTTAAATAACACACTTACAGCTCATTATTAAAATTAAAAAAACAACGCAGTTCTCAAAGAAATTTAAAATAGAAATTGCTGGAAAAGCTCAGCAGCTCTGGCAGCATCAATGGAAAGAAATCAGAGTTAATGTTTCGGGCCCAGTGATCCTTCCTCAGATTTGTCTTCCTCAAACCATTAACTGTGATTTCTCTCAACAGACGCTGCTAGACCTGCTGAGCTTTTCCAACAGTTTCTGTTTTCGTTTCTGATTTCCAGCAACTGCAGTTCTCTCAGTTTTCTCAAAGAAGATTGTTGTTCAAAGAGATGCAGGAACACTTTTCTTGACAGCAATGCTGAGAACTTCTGGCCTATAATGCATCCCCGATTCTCATCGCTCTGTCATTTTAACTGCTTATGGGGAGATGATGTAATTGTAATATAACTGGGTTCAAAATCCAATGTCCCGGCTAATACTCTGGGTACATTGATGGAAGATGGTGGAATTTATGTACTACTAAAAAAAAATCTTTAACAGCAACTTGTTTCAATATTGACAAATGACAATTATTATCGATTATTGCAATAACCCATCTGGCTCATTAACGTCCTTTAGGAAAGGAAATCTGCCATCCTTACCTGGTCTGGCCTACATGTGACTCCAAACCCACAGCAATGTGGTTGATTCTAATCTGCCTTGAATGGCTGTGTCTTCAAGTGTCTAGACCCAACTTGGGAATGCTCTCCCAAACCAACTATTTCATTTTATCAAAGATTTGTTTGGGAAATCAATGTTTTTCATCAATACTTAAATATCTGAATTGTCACATCAAACCCTAAGAAATGTGCTTATTATCTAGACTTCCAGGAGTCAGAACTAAAACAATCTAACTGTGATATCTTCTAGTTTGATAGATTGAAAGTGCAGGCAGGTGGGACTAGTTGAGTTTGGGATTATGGGCATGGACTGGTTGGACTGAAGGGTCTGTTTCCTTGCTGTATGATTCTATGACTCTATAAAAGGAAAGGGGATAAGCCACATCAGTTTCATTAGTTACATGTATTCCGTGATGCAGTTGACTTCATAACATCACCAATGCATCTGTCCTGTGAGTTTAATGCTGATCACTACTGCATTATAAACATTACCTACTGCCCACGAACAAAGAATCTGAAAATCTTGATCAGTTTCAATTGGGCATTGACAATGTTTTGCAGTTGCTCAGTTTAGATTTGTCGACGTATTTTAAAAATGGGCCCATTATGTTTTCAATCTAGTAATGTCACCCAATGTCTCAAAATTAAAATCCATTTGCCAACCATCAGCATTCTCCTCTCATACTGTATAGTCGGTTCTGCTGTAATATGTGTTTCTTCAACGAGAATCGGCTTTGACTCGATTGAAGAATTTAGACTGATATTTGTAAAATGTGAACTTTCCTTATGTGTTTTGGCTATAACATGATTCTGGCCCCATTAGTTTAAATGGTGTGGCTATTGCATGATTTTCTTACAACACGGGATCACACGAGAATAGAACTACCATGTTATCAGTGAACCGACTATATCAGTGTTTATATTCCCCTTGAATTGGGTATTCTTGTGAGTCGAAAGTGTGGTGCTGGAAAAGCACAGCCAGTCAGGCAGCACCCAAGGAGCAGGAGAATCGATATTTCAGGCATAAGCCCTTCATCAGAATTGCCCAAAATGTCGATTCTCCTGCTCCTTGGATGCTGCCTGACCTGCTGTGCTTTTCTAGCACCACACTCTCAACTCTGATCTCCAACATCTGCAGACCTCACTTGCTCCTAATCTTGTATATTGTCTTTATGCATGCAAGATGAGAATCTTTGACAAAATGTGTCTCCTTTCAGCGATATGCAATAACTACACTTCAAAAAAGTACTAGCACACTTGCCTTCATCTGTCAGAGCATTGAGTACAGGAGATGGGACGTCATGTTACGGCTGTACAAGACATTCGTAAGACCACACTTACCAAACTGTGTACAATTCTGGTTGCCCTGCTATAAGAAGGATGTTATTAAATTGGAAAGGGTCTAAAAAGATGTACAAGGATGTCACTGAGACTGGAGGTTTGAGTTATAAGGAGAGGCTAGATAGGCTGGGATCTTTATTTCTGGAATATACGAGGCCGATGTTTAGAGAGGTGAATAGCCAAGGTCTTTTCCTCAGGATAGAGGAGTCCAAAACTAGCGGCCACATGTTTATGGTGAGAGGGGAAAGATTTAAATGGGACCTGAGGGACGTGTATGGAATGAGCTGCCAGAGGTAGTGGTAGAGTGAGTACAATTTCAAAATGTAAAAGACATTTGGTCAGGCACATGGATTGGAAAGGTGTAGAGGGATATGGGTCAAATGGGACTAGATCAGTTTAGGAAATCTGGTCAGCATGGATGAGTTTGGCCAAAGGGTCTGTTTCAGTGCTGTATGACTCTCTGACACTATGACTCTGCATCATTGGCTGTAAAGTTCATGGAGACATCCCATGATTGCGAGAAGTGCTACACAAATGTAAGTTTTTCATTCTTTATCATGGAATGTTTCCACATTGACATAGACATGTAGCCAGTAAAATCTGCACTGGTTTTTGTCTCTGTACAAATCACCTCATCTAATCCTATTCTCCCCTACATTCATATGAATATTTCTCTTTTTCAATTGTCAAATTTATTTTGTTTTAAACAAATAATTTTTTTCAATTGATGACATGTGTCCAAGATTCTAGGTTCTTTCAGATCACATGTAATAATATTTTCTTAGCCTCTCCTTTAGTTTTCTCCTGTGAATTATCTTAAATTTGAGCTTTCTGGTTTTGGCATAGTTTCTTGCTGTTGTCTTTAGCATCTGAAATTATGCTCATTTCCAATTCCTCCTTTCTGACATTCTGAGAGAGTTTGACAGGGCAGATATAGAGTGGTTGGAGACAATAGAACTCAGAGATGTTGAGACCAGATTTTTCCCTCTCACACCTACCACCAGGATTGAATTAATTGGGAAGGCGTGGAGAAGGGCTTATTTCGAAACATCAATTCTCCTGCTCCTCAGATGCTGCCTGACCTGCTGTGCTTTTCCAGTGCCACTCTCTTGACTCTGCTCTTGAGCATCTGCAGTCCTCACTTTCTCCAAAGTGTACAAAGGGCCAGGATTTCAACCTTTTATTCTCACAGGCCTTCTTCTCCATCGCTAGCAAGCTTACCAGACCTCAACACTGCAGTCATGTCCCTGTGATATTGGGATTACCATTATGAAGCCATGGGGACATTTGTATTTTATCTCATATACCATTTTTTGGCATGACAGGGGACTGTGAAGACTCCACCAGGTAAGTCATTTCTTAATCTTCAAGACAAACCTGCTGAGGATTTGCAAACATCTTGGCAGGCAAGTTAAAAAGACCTCGCTGATGCAGCCTCATTCCCTCCCACCGACCCCCCAAATTGCCCCTCTATCCGTTATGTACCTTCATATTCTCCCTGCTCCCTTATATACCCAGGCCCCTTTGTATTACTCCATACACCTTGCGACTCATGTATCCTCCATACCTACCATTCACTGTAAGTGTAAGTAACGCGTTATAAACTTTTCACTGTATTCATTTGAGTACATATGACAATAAAGCAAATTTTAATTCCAGTTCTAATTCTATCTACCATGAACAGAGTCAATTAAACATCCTTGAACTGCTCCTGAAACCCAAAGAGTAAGTTGCAAAAATTCCGTTTGCAAAAATAAAAATCTCATAAGTGTCAATTAACTGTACCAATTCATTGTATTAATGAGCGAAGCTTTGATCTTCTTAACATCTGTGAAGCTTTCCCAAATATATGGATTTTGAGAAAACACATCAAAGAAATCAAAACTTCTTATAACCTAATAAAGATGTCAATGAAACAAAGCCAGCACTCCCCTTCTAGCTGTGTCAATGTTGGCTACAGGGCTGAGACTAATAATCTTGAAGCTCAATTAGATAAAAGTGGGTACTGCAGATGCTAGAGATTAGAGTCAAGATTAGAGTAGTGCTGGAAAAGCACAGCAGGTCAGACAGCATCTGAAGAGCAGGAAAATTGACGTTTCAGGCAAATGCCCTTTATCTTGAAGCTCAGCCAACCATTCATCATAAATCTCAGGCCTACTACAGGAAATGACATTGGTGATAGCAACTCACCCTCGCCCCTGGAGCTCAAATCTCCCAGGAGTCTTGTGATTTTTCAGGAGTTGGAAACGTGATGTTGGGAAATGGCCCGACTCAAGGTGCTGATTCTGAGAGAAAATCTGGCCTGTAATCACAGGATAAGGTATCAGGGTTTTGAGACTAAGATGAGGAAAAGTGTTTCTTCACTTGAGACTTTCCTGGAATTCTCAATCCTAGTGAGCTGTGTGTGGTCAGCCGTTGAGAATATTCAAGGGTTAAAACAATGTAGTTTTGGACTTTAAAGGAATCAGGAGTTATAAGGAATAGGGAAGGCGGAGCTCACTTAGACATTCAACCACAATCTTATTAAATGGAGGAGAAGACCTGAAAGGCATTATGTCTATTTCTGCTCATTTACAGAGGAACCTCGATTATCAAAAGGACAAGGGCAGGGAGCATTTCATTTGGTTAATCAAATTCCACTTAATCAAATGGCGGATAACATTGTTTAGCCAAACATTGAGACCTTGCGATCTGCAGGATAATCCGATATTCCAATACTCGAATGCTGGATAACCAAGGTTCTTCTGTATAGAGTCATCGAGTCATACAGCATGGAAACAGATCCTTCAGTCAACCCATCCATGCCGACTATAATCCCCAACTGAACTAGTCCCACCTGCCTGCTACTGACCCATATCTTCCGAACCCTTTTTCTATTCATGTACCTAAGTGTCTCTTAACCATTGTAACTGTGCCTGCATCCATCATTTCCTCAGGAAGTTCATTCCACCCTCTGTGCAAAACAATTGCCCCTCACGTCTTTTTAAATCTCTCTCCTCTCACCTTAAAAATCTTGTGCTTTGGATGTTTCCTCCAATCTTGCAATGAATTTGGCTTCCTGTAGATGTTCTGAGGTGCATTACTTTGTAAAAAATTCCTAATGTCTCAGTATACCACCACAATCCTTCATTTTATATTTTCTAACTTATCTATTCTTTCTCTTCCAACTATCGCCGTAACTCATGAAACCAATGCCATTGGGGTGCTCATAATTCCCACTCTCTCCCCAGTCTGTCAACTTAGATTTGCTCTACATTTCAAGATGTTGATGGTCTTTTTCAAAAATGTATATTTGGTTATTGATCCTTATGCATGTGTAATGTTATGGCCTGATTTACATTTGCTGTTGTCAGTGCTACTTAACATCACTAGTTCAGCTCAGAGTTTCGACCTGTACAGTTCCCATCATTTTGGGTCATGAAGCAATCAGGTATGACAGCAACAAATTCACTAGCAGTCACTAGGGCCTTCTCAATTATAGATATGGCAGTTGTAACTGTCCTTATTAATAGAAAATAAAAACTTCAGGCATTTCATAGAATCATTTGACAGAAAAATCTTCTCCCTCTCTTTCCACCAAAAGTTTTGTCATCCCTCAGTACAATTCCTCAGAGATATTTTAATTGTCCTCATCCTGATTTCCTTTATTGTATAACTTATCCCTTCCTGCTGTCATTCAGGTCCCAGGGACCTGCTATCAATCTCATTGGTAATAGAATCTATTACCAATGTCAACCAAGTGTGTTTTGTTTTATCTGTTTGTGGGATGTAGGCAACATTGGCCGGGCCAGCATTTATTGCCCATCCTTAATTGCCCTTGAGAAAGTGGTGGTGAGCTGCTTTGTCGAACCATTAGAGTCCTTGGGGTCCACCCACGAGAGTAGTTGGAAAGCTCCAGGACTTTGACTGAGTGACAATGAAGGGATGGCGATATCGTTCCTGTTAACGGTGGTGAGTGGCTTGGAGAGGAACTTGCAAGTGGTAATGTCATCTGTACCTGCTATCCTTGTCCTTCCATATGGTAGAGGTCAAGGGTTTGAAAGCTACTGTTGAAGGAGCCTTGGTGACTAACTGCAGAGATTCTTGTAGGATGGTACACAAGGTATGTCTCAGACATTATTAGCTGTTTCAACATTTGCCATATTTTTGAACTTTCTAAGAATATTTTGCAGCCTCTGCCTCCCAATAATGCCACTTTGTATCTGCAATTCAGGGCAGGTATAGCAACTGATTTTGACTATGTTAAAGGACATATGTCCATGCACAATGACACATGCAAGATTCTGAATGCAGTCGCAGAGGGTAAGGCTCCTACCAACAGATTGAAATCTGACGCATAGCCTTTTTGAATATTGTACTCACTTCCATCTGCTGGGAAAAGTCATGTTTCAGTTACTCCTGTTATTCATAGCTCCCTAGTGTTTCAGAATCTAGATCTTGGGCACTTTGCTATGAATAATTCCATCTCTCATGAATTTGCACTTTAATAGAAAAATAACATTCTCATCCATAAGTCCTCTCACTGGTGCTGTTGTGGTGAGCCCAGTATTTCTCCATGAGTTCTGTGAATTCCTGTTATTTTGTTGGATATTATCCATCCCTGTATCAATCTCATCTGGAATCTAGTAACATTCCTGGCCTTTAACCCCACCCTTCCCCCTCCACCTCAAATAGAAGTTTAAATAGTTAATGACAGCTGCCATTACTTTTTTTTTGCAATCTCATGGTTCCGCTCTTTCAAGTTACAGTCTATTTTCCTGAGACATTTCCTTTCATCCTGAGAGCAGTCCAAATGAATTACAGAAATGCTATTATTGTTGCATTGGTTGGTAAACGATTTGCTTTAGCAAACTCAATCCCTTGATCAAAAATAGCAAGTGGAAATTCGATACTTTGCTGACATGTCCTTGAGCACTTCTGTAATATGCTAACCCCTATCTGAACTGTCAGTGCACAATTCTTACTGTCCTTCAGTAATGGTAAGGATTTTCCAAGGGCCGGATAGTAATTTTTACAGCTTGGGTGGGTGTCTCAGTGAGGACCTATGGAACTTCTGTCATAGCAGACTCCAAAGAGAAATTGAAAGTTTTGCTGGGGATTTCCCATATGCTTGGAACCCCTCCAGAATTTCAAGGGGTACACTAAATTTAAATGAGTAGTTACCCAGGGAAGGTTAGACTATAAAATACGTAGGTCTAACTCCTGAGTAATCGTTCAACTCATCTCATGGACCCCTGACCACACCTTGCCCAGAGCCCTAACAACCCCCAGACCCTGATCCAACAGTCCCATCCTCAACATGGGAATCAATACCAACATCACCCTCTACTCCAGGACCTGACACATGCTCCCCTTCCCTGCCACATGACCTGAGAATCCCTCTGTTTCCAGGGCCCAACTCCCTCACATCCCCTATCATGAAATGTGATCTCCTCTTCCCTCTAGCAGACCACACACACTCTCCCCCCACCTTCACTCCCCATGCCCCTGTTAGTTCCAACCCTCTCTGCTCTGGACCTAACCGTCCTGCTCCACCTCTGGAATTGACCCCACCCATTGTCCCCAGGACCCAATACACCTTCCAATGTTTACCATCTCCTTTTTCTCACTCTGGAACAGAGCCCCATTTTCCCCAGTGAAGGACCTGGTCCCTCCCCATCCAGATATGACACCTCCTTCCCTCCACTGGCAATAACGTCCCAAAACCCCCCATCTGCCTGCACCTTCATGGGACCCAAAGCCTTCCCCCTGCTCCACCCACAATGCCTTTGGGCTATTATGGACCAGGCCAGACCCCCTCAAAACATTTCAAGAAGGCAGCCCCCAGGCACTAATTTTTTTGTTTTTTCAGGCAGATGTGAAGTGAATATTGCAGGAGTGATGCAGCTAGACAAACCACTCGGCTTTAAGCAAAACAGAATTTATTTAAACATTACGGATGAAATACAAACAAAAGAAAACAGAATTTACAATAGCTTAACTTATTTGTTAATTCAACTGACCTTTTATCACAACTTAACGAGCATTCCATAAACACACCCCTTGGCAAAAGGTAAATTCAAACACAGGTTCTTATAGATTGGAGTTTTCAGAGAGAAAGTTCAGTCACGATTTCTGTTGAAACAGGCATCTTTTTTTCACTGTAGCTGCTTCTCTAGAGCCCCAACAAGTTTTTTTGACTGCCTTCTAAAACTAAGCCAAACTAGAAAAAAGAAAACCTGAACTGGAAGAACTGGCCACTCTCCTGCCTTTGTTTTCAGGTACGTATTTCCAGGAATATCAGCACCTCTGCCTTTACAACCCATCTTGAAAAAGACCAAGGATAACATAATCTTGTTAAAGGGGCAGCATCGTCACATGATGCCAAAATGTCCCAGCCACTCCGGCCTACCCTACCCCCACTTACCTGGCTCCCTTGACACCATGCAGCCTTGCACCTTGCTTACATGGAACCATATGTATTCAGCAGTCTACTTTCTGACGTTCTACCCCCTACCCACTTGGCAACCTCTTCTCTGACATTTTACCCCCTTATCCACTTGGCACCCTCCCCCTTGACAATCTACTCCTTACCCACTTGGGACCCTCCCCCCTGACACTCTACCCTCTTACCCACATGGCACCCTCCCCCCTGACACTCTACCCCCTTACCCACTTGGCAGCCTCTTCTCTGACAATCTCATCCCTATTTGGCGCCCTCCCCTCTGACACGCTATCTCACTTACTCACTTCACATGCTCCTCTCTGACTCTACCCACTACCCAGCCGGCACTTCATAACGCTGCATCCTATCCCACACTCACCTTCCTTGCTGCTTGACAGATGCTGTTACAGTGGTTTGACTGTGAATGTGGATGTTTTAATTTCAGCAAAGTGCAGCTGACTGCTGCTAAAGTGGCACGTGGTTTGCCTTCCTCTGTAAGAACTGTTCCATTAGGTATCTACATGCCAGAGTCTCAGTATAGCTCTTCATTTCTGAAGGAGCCCTGATCAGACCCACCTGTCAGAAACGTGGAGCTCTTGCAGTGAATAAAATAGAAGGAACAGAGTGCCAAACTGTGTAACAATGCCACTCTTTCAGAAAACCCTCTTTCCTCAGTGTGCTAAGCCTTATCTCTATCTAGGCAGTGGTATAGGTTGAATGTCACTGGATGAATAATCCAGAGACCCAGGCTACTATTCTTCCAATAATTGTTGTCAAAGTCAATCTGGAGTGCTATTGCCCATTAGAGAAGGAGCCCTGCCATCTTTACTTGGCCCTGATATATAATCATTTAGTACTGCTCTACTAAAATCAACATGTTCAGAAATGAGGCAAAATCAAAAAAGACCATGAATGCTATAAACAACTGTAAAGAAAATGCTGGCAATTCCAAGCAGGCCTGTAAGCATCTCAAGAGCATGAAATAGAAATACTGAGTGATGATAGAGGCAGGAGGTGGAAACATAGCAGGGAGCCATGATTGCCAAATTAGTTCTGCTGCCAAGTACATTTCCCAGTAGATAGCTGCCTAATCCCTTCATACAGATATGCCATCAGAGAGAAAAACTTTCAGCAAGGCTGTGGCCTGTGCAAATGCAATTGAGCAAGCATTTCAGGACATTAGTCCAACCTAACATTGCTCAATGTTCTAGTCCCAGCAAGCCAGCAGTCATATTGTTACATGGGCCAATTGATCAACTTTGCCTGTGGTAGTGCATTACTTCTTCAATCTTATTCTTAACAAAAGATAAAACACGTGGAACTTGTCAGGGAGGCAATGGCCAAATGGCTTTATCCAGAAACCCAGGTATAATGTTATGGGGACCTGGATTCAAATCACACCATGACAGATAGTGGAATTTGAATTCAATAAAAATTTGGAATTAAGAGTCCAATGATGACCATGAATCTATTGTCGTTTGTCAGGAAAAGGCCCTCTGATCCACTAATGTCCTTTAGGAAAGGAAAATGGCATCCTTACCTGGTCTGGCCTACATGTGACTCCAGACACACAGTAATGTGGTTGACTCTTATCTGCCCTCTGGGCAATTAAGGATGGACAATACATGCTGGTCTAACGCACTCATCCCTTAAATGAATAAAAAACACTCGCTGTTTCATATATGGGTGGAAAGTCCATGACTATGCAGTGATAATCCCTAGATACTTTATTGCAAGCAAGATATGAAGGTGTCAGAAATTGACCCTGGTAACTGGGAGACAGTCGTCATTGACTGTGAACTCAGAGGCTGTCGGTTTGGAAGAGCAATGGGAGAGGCGATCAGGAATGGAAAGCACAACTGAAATGAGGGCCCAAAGAAAACAGAGACCAGCAAATAGTATATCCTCTTAGCCCACTGTCTTCTTCCATAGCTAATGAGGCAGATAGTGCCACACCAGAGTGGGACTCTTGAATTATACCTGTCAAGGTCTGTTGGAGACTTGACCATGACCATCTTGCAAGATGAAAGGCTGCCACTTTATGAACGTTTGACAGTGCCCAAAAGGCCAGGGTCAGGTCTCCCTTCAATTTTCTTTCCTCTGTGAACATCAACCACAATGGACCACAACTTCTTCTTAAAGTAGAAAGCTCAGAGTCTGTCATTTTTTGGCATCATTCTAAGCCTTCAAATTGGTTCAATAAGCATTGTGCGTAAACATTCTTCGGAAGAAAAGGTATTCAGATCGAAATATGACAGTTAAACACAGCCTGTTAAATTAATTTTGCAGCATTACAGTCTGCAATCCACATGCTAATTCACACCAAACCTGTCCACCCATTGTCCTTGTGCTCGCTGGCCCACACTGGCTTCAAACCTTTCGTTTTAAGTTTCTTATCATTGGTTTCACAGCCCTCCATGGACTGGTCGCTTTTTTAAAACTGCTACCTCCTCCATTTCTACTCCGATATAGTTATGTTACATGAACTCTCTCCCTAAATTCTATAACTGCACCATTAACTGCATTCCCTTCAATTGTCTGGACTCTGAACTTAGGAATCCCTTCCATAAATCTGCCTGCTTTGCTACCCCACACTCTGCATTCAAGACACTTGTCAAGTCCTACTTTTTTCACCAAATATTTGATCATCGACCCTAATTTCTCAACATAGCTCAATGCCCAATTTTGCATGCTCTTATGTTGAAGTCATTGCATTTTTTTTTATTTGCTCATGGGATATGGCCATCCCTGACAGGCCAGTATTTATTGCCTATCGCCATTGTACAGGGATGATTCCGTGGCAAACACATTGTTTTGGGTCTGGAATTATATGTAGTCCACACCAAGTAAGGATGGCACATTTCCTTCCCAAAAGGACATGAGGGAATGAGATTTTTTTTAAGACAATCAACAATGGTTATATTGGGCTAACTTGCTCTTCCACATTTTTGCCGACTTTAAATTCCACCAGCTGCCAAGTTAGAATTTGAACCGAGATCCCTTGAACATTAACCTGGAATTCCAGCCTTTTTTGGAGCAAGAAGGTTTTAATTCTCTTTGTGACTTGCAAGTTCTATACTGTTCTTGCTTCAGATGACCCCAGTAACATTACCACCAAGCCACCACCTCCCCTTATTTCAGATATTGTTTGTACTGTCAGAAGCTATCAAGATTGACTGAGAGGAAAATACTTAAGTTACAAAGTTCTTCCAGTTTCTGATTATTCTCGATGATCTTAGTGAAATTCCTATAATACAAAGAAAATGACTAGAGACCACAATGTCGAGATGGATTATTCCTGGACATAATCATCATGTGGCGTTTTTAATTTAAAATTGCTGTGATCTGATGTCATTGTTTACAATATGTTTTCTACAGATTCTTAAAAGTACTTTACAAGGCTAGCTGACATAATCAATAGTCTTCCCTCTCATGCAGGATAAACACTGTGTGTTCCCCCTTCAGTTGTATTCTTGGGAACTGACCTGGTTGAGTGCAAAATTTGACAATATGTACTTTCTCTCAACAATTATGTATAGCTCTTTCTATCCAGGGATTTTCTCTGTCCCCTTCTAAATCATTGCTCTGACCTATCTATTCTAACAAACCATCCTTGACATTTGATCCTTCTAACATGCCAATCACCACTGCATCAAAACTCATTGTAATACACCGGCTAGCAAGCAACTTTGATGATCACACGAATAAAATTCATTTCCATTTGTTCTGAATTTGATTGGTCCCGAGAGTCACCTGGTATTTGTACTTCTATGTTCTTGACACTAGATGATACTGTTAGCTCCCAGAACCATTTTGAAAGTGGTCTCTTTTAGGTCCAAGGGTGTCCAACAAAAATCCCAAACCATATTTCCTTTGACCGAACTTTGGTGCAGTCTTTATCTTTTTCTTTCTTGATGTCACTGCAGTGTCAGACCTCATGCAAAAGTCAACAGTTGTCATACAAAGCGGCCAGACCAAAAGCAACTGACCTGGAGGAAAGCAAAGAGAAGAGAAGAGAATGATATAGACAGTGAGCTAAAATGCTGCTCCAGAAGAAAACTCTTTCAGAGGCTTGTCAAAACAGCTAACGTTAAGCAAATATAGAAGAAATTAAGAATTGAATTCCTGAGGAGGGGAGACATATTGACAATCTTTAAGGATAGGAGAATTGGGGATTAATTGACAACTGAGAAACAGATCATGTAGACATTGAGGCAGTCCATGAGGGTGGGTGGGTATACTGAGAATGCAGACTTGATGGCTATAGATGTTTAGAACTATACAGCTCAGAAAGACGTCATCAATCAGTTTTAGCCATGCCAACTCTAATCTTTCAAATAATTCATAGAATCTCTACAGTGTGGAAGCAGGCCTTTTAGCCCATTGAGTCCCAACCAATCCTCTGAAGACTATCCCACCCAGACCCATCCCGCTACCCTATCCCTGTACCCTGCATTTCCCAAGGCTAACCCACCTAGCCTACACACCCCTGGACATAATGGGCAATTTAGCAAGGTCAATCCACCTAATCTGCACATCTTTGGACTAATTATCTCTAATTATCCATTTCCTTTTTAACAGTCTGACTTTCATTACTGTTTCCATGAAGGATTCCACATCCTAACAACCTTTTCTGTGAAAAGAAAAGAACAAACATTCTCCAAATTAGTCCCATCATTGTTTCAGGGATGATAACATTAGAGGAATGACTGTAGTCTACTGGCTAATAGATGCCTAGTCATTGAAGATGGAACATTTAGTCTTCAGACAATTATGGATACCTTAATTGACTAGTGGGCAATGCAATGTGGGTTAGGAAGGTCTCACTTGGCAGAAAATCTCAAAATTCCCAATGATTCCCAGTGGTCCTGAATTGCTAGAATGGACTCAAGACTTACTATAAAGGGCAATAATTTAAAAAGGGTAAAGATACACTGCTCCATATTGGGCACCAGGCTTCTTGCTGCCCCAGTTTTAGTTATTAGTTAGCCTCCAGAAATGCCTTCCTGTGCTCACTGTGCTCACATCAACAAAACCTTTACTGAACCCTCTCTTGATGGTTCTGTTGATTCAGATGGATGTTAAACACCCCAATATAATAATGTAAAACAAAAAATTGCGGTTGCTGAAGATCTGAAACAAAAACAGAAATTACTGAAGGAATTTGGCAGTATGGAAACATCTGTTGAGAGAAAAACAAGAGTTAACATTTCCAGTCCAGTGACCTTTTTTCAGACACTTCAGAGACTGCAGGGATTTGTGAACACAGCCCAGTCCAGTATGTAAGCCAACCTTCCATCCATTGAGAAAATGAGAACCCCAGATGTTGGAAATCAGAGTCAAGAGTGTGGTACTGGAAAAGCATAGCAGGCCAGGTAGCATCCGAGAAGCAGGAGAGTCAATGTTATGGGCATAAACCTTTCACCTGAAGAAGGGCTAAGGCACGAAACTTCGAGTCTCCTGCTCCTCGGATGCTGTCTGGTCTGTTATGCTTTCTCAGCGCCACACTTTTCATCTTTGATCTCCAACATCTACAATCCTCACTTTCACACAATCAAAGACATCCCAGTTGCAAGAAAGTAAATGATTCTATTGATAATCTGGAAAATATAGATCTCTCAAATAACAGAGAAAAAACAATTGTTCAACCAGTCTCCATCTGGTCCATTTCCCTGCTTCGGGGATTATGCTGAGTGTACAATAGTTGCTGTGTGTGGTCATATAATGACAGTCACTTCCCATCAAAGCTAATTGATTGGTGGATAGCTAATGGTTGATCAAGATGCACCCTATTCAATATTGCTCAGTGGTAAGGAAATTAGGAACGATGTGCAGCAAGTAGTCAGTCTTCCAATTTACCATCCACTCCTAAAGTGAGAATTACTCCTAATTTATAGAGTAATCTGAGGTAGATAGGAGAGATGTGATTAAGCTGCTTCCTTGTTCAGCAAACATTTACCCTGCATTCAGGAATTCACAACACAACTGGTATAAGGAAGGCACCAATTGAGGAAACTGTACGATTTACCAACACCATTTTAACTTCTTGCCACAACACAGCAAATAGATTCTTGCCCTCTCTTTCTTTCTCCGTCTCATGCTCTCTGAAGTTGGCTTTACTCAAAAACATGTCATTCAAACTGATGTCTCAGAATTGCAGCTGGCAAGACCTGCTTTACAAAGATAAACTGCATTTGATCATTGCTAGTCATAATCACAAATTTCGAAACAGAAGAAAATTTTTCTCGCTGCACAATTTTGTACATCTGGAATTGCTTAACTTTAAAAGATTTGACATCTGAACTTCTACATTTATACTAAACTTGGTTGAAGTACAGACCTATCCTGTTTCCAAGTGTTCTCACCAGGGATTGGATGGTCTGATGCGGTCCTGTCCTCAGATGGATCTCCACTGTTCCTATTGCCAACACCATAGGCAAGAATACTTCAGGGGTACGAGATGTCTGGTGAATGCTCCTTAGACATGAGTTGGAAACAGTTTAAACATAGTGGGAAGATCAAAAAAGAATGATTTTAACCCATAACAAAGAGAAACAGCAAACTCTGAATGCTGGAAATCAGAAACCAAAGCAGAAATTGCTAGAAAAACTTAGCAGGTCTGTCTGCATCTGTCTAGAAAAAGTAGAGTTAACATTTTGAGTCTAGTTCTTCAGGCCTGAAATATTAACTCTGCTTTATCCACACAGATGCTGCCAAACTTGTTGAGTTTTACCAGCAATTTCTGTTTTGGTTTCTGATTTTTTCACATGACCTGCACAACTTTCCAATATTTTCATAATGGTTGCAGTAAGATCCATTTGCAAATCCCCAACAAGAGTCCAGGCTGTTTTACACCGTTTTTTTGCCTGTAAACTGACCGCTAGCACTCCGTGTCAGGTTCACGCACTGTTGAGAGAACCAAAATCTTTAAAGCGTTTTAATAGCTGGGAAGTTCTTTGGAAGTCCTCAGGGGTAATGGAGGCTCCTCACTCACTCGTACCCATACACACAATCACCCACATACCCACAAACAAACTCTCCCAGACACCCACCCATTCACACACCTACAAACCCACCATTCAACATATACACACCCATCCACATAAACAAACTCACCCCCACACCGCATCTACCAACCCACACGCACGCATATGCACACACACAGATGTACACACCCGCAAATACATGCACACACACACAGACACACACGTACACACAACATGCACACACGCACATACAACACGCACATACACACAAGCACACTCACACATGCACACACATACACAGACACACACGCACATACACATAACATGCACACACAACATGCACACACGCACATACAACACACACATACACACAAGCACACTCACATGCACACACATACACAGACACACACGCACATACACATAACACGCACACACATACATACACGCATGCACACACATGCACACACCCACGCACAGTCATCCACGATAATTGACTCTTTTGCCACATGCATGTCACTTTTATCTGAAGCTGGAATAATTTCTGCCTTTAGCATGTACATGTGATCCTTGGAACAAATGAAATGTATTCCTGATCCAGCCTGTGCACATACCATTACATAATCCACTAATGTTATTCAAGAAAAATAAACACAGATCATATACAAATAACAAGAAGAGAAAGGTCAGCTCATCTTTAAAAGTACTCTATATTAGTGATGCCAGGAAAATGAAATCGTGAGTCAGACATTGCTTGCAGAATAGGAGATGGCCATTCAATCTGTCGTGTCTGTGCTAGCCCTCTCAAGGAACATTTCACTTGGTATTAATATGCATTTGGATTTGTGCAAAATATTTGTGCTGCCAATATTTCCCAATGTACAATGTTATAAACTCTCGACAGACCAAATTCTGTCCTAAGCAAGCAGTTTGACTTTGAGCTTTGAGATTTCACTCACAAATCAATCAATGTCAGTCCCATCAGTTAAGAATGAGCCAATCCTCTTCAGAATAAGATCACATTACTACCCTTTCATTTGATATTTTTAATTGTATCCTGGTTTCTTAGTTGCTTTATCTCCCAGTTTAAATCTGCTACAACATTCTGTAGCATTGCATTGACAAATGGAATGCCATTTTATATAATTGTCAAAGCTGATCTTTCAGCTGCTGTCATGAAGATTTCCACAAAGTTTATTAAATATCTCAACAGTCTGATTGTCTGTTTTTCTTGGATGCATTCATCTTGGAGCAGTCCTGCTGACCTGGAGGAAGTGGAGGTTATGCATCAATTACTAATGAAGAGTCAGGAGTGTGGTGGAATACTTGCATCTGCCTGAATGAGTGAGACTCCCCCAAAACTCAAAAGCTCCAACCCATTCCTAACAAAGCAGTCCAACCAATGAGCTTGATTATTCATCATCTCAAACAACTAATCTGTTCTCTATCAGAGCACTGTGTACCTGGCTTCTTTGCTACATCTTAAACCTACAGCTTCCACCACCTGGAGACATAAGGGGAACACCATTACCCCTAACTCCTGAGGCATGCGTAGTGTAACAATGTACCCTTGCATTGCCATTCCTTTATGAGTCATTTATTCAAAATTCTGAAGTTTCTTACATAGCAGCACTGTACCTACGCTATATGATTGGTACAGTTTAAGAAAGTGGATCATCAGCCAGCATCTCAAGAGTAATAAGCAAACAATGCCTCTGTGGAGTACACATCCCATGAATAATTTTGTTAAAAATGTTAATACCCCAAACAAACTAATCAGATGGAAGAATTCTAACTTTCTAATCAACAATAACAAGTGATGCTTTTGAGAAGCCAACCCCTTTATATTTGGATAGATGTTTGACAGGGAAGGTTGATGGAGGAATGTGGTGGACATTCTCCAAGTGGATTTTTAAAATGTTGACAACAAGGCACCATGTATAAAGATGGTTAACAGCTGGGTTGGGTTGCATAGTGGCTCAATAGTTACCACTACTGCCTCACAGCGCCAGGGACTTGGTTTCGATTCCATCCTCACGCGATTGGCTGCGTGGAGTTTGCACATTCTCCCCATGTTTGCGTGGGTTTCCTCCAGGTGCTCCAGTTTCCTCCCACAATCCAAAAATGTGCAAGTTAGGTGGTTTGGCCATGCTAAATTGTATGTAGTGTGCAGGCTAGGTGGATTGGCCATGGGAAAGGCAAGATGACAGAGATTGGTTTGGTGGATGGGTCTGGGTGTGATGCTCTTTGTAGGATTGGGGGTGGGCTGAATGGCTTGCTTCCACACTGTAGGGAATCTATGATTGTAAAAGTTGGAATAGGAGGAACAGTGTACACCTGAATCAAAAAAAAAGACTAAAGGACTGAAAATGGTGGCTCATGATAGATTTTGTTTTTGGATTAGAGTGTGCTAAGCAATGGTATTCACTGACAGTCAAGCAGATGTCCACCTTTCTTTTGCTACGTATGAATTTTCTCATCTGTAAACATACAGATGAACTTCTAAATTTGCAGCTGATACCAAACTTGGAGGAGTGTCACACAGTGAGGAAGATAGGGTTCACCCATGATAGGACAGATTCAGGCCTGAAAAATGAGCAGAAAACTGACAGATGGAGCTCAACATAGCATGAAGTGTCCATTCCCCACTCCTTCACTTGGCAAAAGGATAAGGAGAATAGGCAATGCATGGGGTGCCATTAGGTGGTCTACTTTTTCCTGGACAGTTTAAAGTCTCTTGAGTTTTGTTCGAGCAACATTTATCCAAACAAATGGACAGTATTCTATGACTCTCATAGCTTTCACTTTGGAAATGGTGGAAGGGTTTTGGGGAGTCTGGGGGTTGAGTTACTTCCCATTGAATTCCTTCTTTAATAACCTGCCCTCGTAGCCACATTATTGAATGATGTTGCGCATTTTTATAATCAATTAACCACTTGAGGAGATTTAAAAGTTTTGAAACAGCTGCCAGGGACAATTCTTTGTTTAACCAATTACCTAAAGGTTATAGCTGATATGGTTGTCAGTTAACTCAGTTGGCTGGGCAGTGGGCTTGGCTGAAGAGTGATATCAACAGGATGTGTTCAATTCCCACACTAGCTAAAGTCATTATGAAGGATTCTCCTTCTTAGTTGTCTCTCTCTAAGGGAAGAGCAGCCCAAATGGTCTGGTAAGTTACTTTATCCATTTTGTAAAAAATAAATAGCGATTATTTTGTATAATATCCACAAGCATCCTGAGAGCTCCTGTGCTCGATACTGGGAGAACTGGCATGAAAGGATGTAAAGCCCACGGTGGATTGGCATAAAGAACAAAGAACAAAGAAAATTTACAGCCCAGGAACAGTCCCTTCGGCCTTCCAAGCCTGAGCCGATCCAAATGTACTGTCTAAACCTGCTGGTCAATTCCTAAGCATCTGTATCGCTCTGCTCCCCACCTACTCATGCATCTATCCAGGCGCATCTTAAATTAATCTACCATGTCTGCATCTACCACCTCTGCTGGCAACACGTTCCAGACACCCACCACCCTCTGTGTGAAGTACATGCTGCATGTATCCCCCTTAAATTTTCCACCTCTCACCTTGAAAGCGTGACCTCTCACTATGGAATCCTTCACCCTGGGGAAAAGCTTGTCTCTATCCACCCTGTCTATAACCTTCATGATTTTGTAGACCTCAATCAGGTGCCCCCTCAATCTCCTTTTTTCTAATGAAAATAAACCTAACCTACTCAACCTCTCTTCATAGCTAGCACCTTCCATACCAGGCAACATCCTTGTAAACCTTCTCTGCACTCTCTCCAAAGCGTCCACATCCTTTTGGTAATGTGGCGACCAGAACTGTAGATAGTATTCCAAATGTGGCTAAACCAATGTCCTGTACAATTTTAATGTGACTTCCAGCTCTTGTACTCAATACCCCGTCCAATGAAGGCAAGTATACTATATGCCTTCTTGACCACTCTACCCACCTGTGCAGCAACCTTCAGGGTACAATGGACCTGCACTTCCAGATCTCTCTGCCCATCAACTTTTCCCAAGACTCTTTGTTCATTGTATAATTGGCTCCAGAATTAGTCTTGCCTAAATGCATCACCTCACATTTGTCTGGATTGAAAGCCATCTGCCACTTTTCCGCCCAACTCTCCAGTCTATCTATATCCTCCTGTATTCTCTGGCAGTCCCTTATGCTTACTGCTACTCCACCAATCTTTGTGTCATCTGCAAACTTGCTGATCATACCAACAGTGCCCTCTTCCAGATCATTTATGTATATTACAAACAACAGTGGCCCCAACACTGACCCCTGTGGAACACCACTGGTCACCTTTCTCCATTTTGAGAAACTCCCTTCAACTACTACTCTCTGTCTCCTGTTGCTCAACCAGTTCTTTATCCACCTAGCTAGAACATCCTGCACACCATGTGACTTCACTTTCTCCATTAGTCTACCATGGGGAACCTTATCAAATGCCTTACTAAAGTCCATGTTTATGATATCAATAGCCCTTCCCTCGTCTATCAACTGGGTCACTTCCTCGAAGAACTCTATTAAGTTGGTAAGGCACGATCTCCCCACACAAAACCATGTTGCCTGTCACTGATAAGCCCATTCTTCTCTAAATATAAATAGATCCTATCACTCAGTACCCTCTCCAGCAACTTTCCCACCACCGACGTCAGGCTCACTGGTCTGTAGTTACCCAGAATATCCCTACTACCATTCTTGTACAGGGGGACAACATGAGCAACCTTCCAGTCCTCCAGCACCTCACCTGTATTTAAGGATGCCACAAAGATATCTGTCAGGGCCCCAATTATTTCCTCCCTCGACTCCCTCAGCAACCTGGGATAGATCCCATCCGATCCTGGGGATTTGTCCACCTAAATAACCTCTAGCCTACCCAACACATCTTCCCTACTAATGCCAACATGATCCAGACTAATCAAACTTCTATTTCTAATCTCAAGATTCATGTTCCTCTTCTCATTGAACACTGATGCAAAGTAATCATTCAGAATCTCACCCATTCTCTCAGGTTCGACACACAATCTTCCTTCATTATCTTTTAGTGGACCAATCCTTCCTCTAGTTACCCACTTGCTTCTTTTATAAGAATAAAATGCTTTGGGATTCTCCTTAATTCTGCTTGCTAAAGCTATTTCATGACCACGTTTAGACCACTTGATTCCCCGTTTAAGACTTGTCCTATTCTTCCGATATTCCTCCAGGCCCTGTTCTGTTCTTAGCTGCCTGGACCTTATGTACATTTCCCTTTTTCTCTTGGCTAGTTGTACAATTTCTCCTGTCATCCACAGTTCACAAATCTTGCCCTTCCTATCCTTTGCCTTCAACGGGACATGCCTATCCTGCACTATCTTTAACCTATCTTTGAAAGCCTTCCACACATCAAATGTGGACTTCCTTCCAAAAGCTGTGTCCAATTCACATTTCCGAGCTCCTGCCTAATTTTGATACAATTGGCCTTGGCCCAGTTTAGTACTCTTCCATTAGGACCGCTCTCATCTTTATCTATGAGTATCCTAAAACTTACAGAATTGTGGTCACGGTTCCCAAAGAAATCCCCCACCGCAACTTCTACTACCTGGCTCGTTCCCCAGTACCAGGTCCAATATGGCCCCTTCCCTCGTCGGACTATTGACATACTGCTCTAGAAAACTCTCCTGGATGCTTCTTACAAATTCTACCCCATCCAGACCTTTGATGCTAAGGGTATCCCAGTCAATGTTGAGAAAATTAAAATCTCCCATAACCACTACCTTATTGCCTATTCATGGGGAATTGACTTTCATAGGCAGGCATTTTTAAGGGGCTATGCTGATTTGGAAGTAAGTTGCTGTTCCTTTGTCATCTCTGGGTCAATCACCTGGAACTATTCCCGAACAGCTCTTTAGGTGTAACTATACCATACATATTGCAGCGATTCAAGAAGGCAACTCACCACCACCTCCCCCAGGACACGGTATGATCAGTAATTGGTCTAGTCAGCACTATCCACATCGTGTAAATGTACTAAAGAAAGCAGCTTAACATGAACCATGTCAGCAGTAACACAAAATGGCTCCAGTGAAATGACGAGGAGTGCCAAGGAATTTAACTAACCTCTGTCTCCAAGTTGTGTCGTTATGAATACTTCTGTTTGTGAGGTTGAAATGTTGCATTTATTTTATTTCTCTATCCACCATTTGAGTGGCTGAGCTTCAACCATTTCAGGCTTTCCTGGGGCAATGTGTGGAGGAATGTCACATGATCACACTTTGCCTTGACCACCTTGATATTACAAATACAAGTAGCTAGCTTACAGCGATTCCTGCTGTTTGCGAAATAGGAACATTGACTTTTATTCCCTCCTCCAACGAACCCTTTCCCATCTTCTCAATGGACAAGAGAGAATTAAGGATAGAAAATGAAAGATTCAGATAGCTGCAGTGAACATCCTAATCTACAACTTGCCTCCAATATACAGACAGTTTGGTTTTTGTACAATCACAAACTAACCTACTATGAATTCTCCTTGGGAGACCCAATCAGCAAATCGATGGATTGGACCTTGTGGTCACAATTGCAGTGAATGCTGACAGGATTTGCCACTTACTTAGGGTCATTATGACGCTGTCAGGTTTCATGAGGGATAGAATGGAAACAGACTCTTCGGTCCAACTATCCAAGTCGACTATGTCCCAAACTAAACTTGCCTGCATTTGGTCCATATCCCTCCAAACCTTCCCAATCATGAACTTATCCAAAGGTCTTTTAAATGTTGTAACTGTACCAGTGTCTACCACTTCCTCTGGCAGTACATTCCACACATGAACCACTCTCGGTGTAAAAAAGCTGGCCTGCATGTCCTTTTATCAAACTTTCTCCTCTCACCTTAAACATATGCCCCCTAGTTTTAAACACATCCCCCCCTCAGTAGGATAATACCCTTGCTATTCATCTTATCTATATCCCTCATGAGTTTATAAACCTCTATAAAGTCTCCCTTCAACCTCCTACGCTAGAGTGAGAAAAGTCCTGGCCTATCCAGTCTCTCATTATAACTCAACCCCCCCCCCATTCCTGGCAACAACATGGTCAATCCTTTCTGAACCCTCTTCAATGTAGGAGTAGCCTGCCTTTAGCAGGGTGACCAGAACTGCACACAGTACCTCAGAATAATCCGCACTAATGTCTGGTAAAACCTCAACATGATGGCCCAACTCCTATACTCAAAGATATGAGCAAGGAAGTTTACTTAAATACAAATTTGGAAGTTCATGATCTGATGGTCCCACCAAGTCCCATTTTGGATGACTTTTGATTTTAACAGGGGCTCAGTAAGAATATTATAGAGGTAAATTTGACATTGAACCACAGTGATGTAAACTCAATTGAGTAAAAGCTGAAGAGGTAGGTTGTAAAGAGTACCTGAATAAAGAAAGAAACAAAGAGATTTTGGGAGGGAATTCTAGAGTTTAATACCTATAACATGGAAGGCGTGGTTACCAATGATAAAGCAATTAAAATCAGGGATGCTGAAGAGATTAGGTGAGTTGGGTACCTCAGAGGGACATGAGACCGGAGGAGATTAGAAAGATAAGACCATAAGACCATAAGAATTCAGAATGGAAGTAAGGCCATTCAGCCCATTGAGTCTTCTCCGCCATTCAATTATGGCTGATGGGCATTTCAATGCCACTTACCCACACTCTTCCTGTATCCCTGAATTCCTTGCGAGATTAAGAATTTATCAATCTCTGCCTTGAAGACATGTAATATCCCGGCCTCCAATGCACTCCATAGCAATGAACTCCACAGGCTCACCACTCTGGCTGAAGAAGTGTTTCCTCATTTCCGTTTAAATTAACCCCCTCTAATTCTAAGGCTGTGCCCATGAGTCCTAGTATCCCCACCTGACAGAAACAATTTCCCAGCGTCCACCCTTTCTAAGCCACGCATTATCTTGTAAGTTCCTAATGGGTCTCCCATCAACCTTCTAAACTCTAATGAATAAATCCCAAGATCCTCAGCTGCTCATCATATGTTAGGCCTACCATTCCAGGGATCATGTGTGAGAGTCTCTGCTGGACACGCTCCAGTGCTAGTATGTCCTTCCTGAGGTGTGGGGCTCAAAACTGGACACAGTATTCTAAATGGGCCCTAACCAGAGCTTTATAAAGTCTCAGTAGCACATCACTGCTCTTACATTGCAACCCTCTTGAGATAGGGAGGGATAGAGAGGGATCAATATATGAATTATGAATGAAGGCACACCAATCAGCTCCCTGAGTATCCTCTGCCATTCGATAAGACTATTTGTTTGTGTTTCGAGTTCCACATTCCATACTCCCTGATATCTTTTGACTCCGTTGAGATCAGGGAGAGATTGGGGATGGAATTTGTAAAATCCCCGCAGGCCCCTGTTAATTATGGCCCAGCACTTTATCCAAGAAAGAACACGCCCATTACCATGGGCAGTGGCGTATTCCCCATAGGTCCACAGCTGTACCCTCCTGTTGATAACTTCTGCTCTTGCCTGCCTGCTGGACTATTGAGAGTCTGCACAAAGTTAATGCAATAAAAGATCCTACTGTTGGCACTATCAGCACTCCCATTGTCCCTAGTACTCTCCATCTAGTACCAGGGTTCTGAAATCTCCCCATCTCCCAGTTTTTTATTGAGCTGAAGAATTCAACATATTTCAGCATCCATTTATGAGGAGGTGAAATGACTACATTGCTCAGTAATCAGCGAAGGAGAAACTCATTACTTCATGTGAATGTGTAATCCCTAAATTCCAACTGTAATACTTACAAATCAAATGTGTAAAACAATACAAGGAAAGAGAAAGCTGACAGTATTTTTTTTTTAAGTATAAAAATAGTTACCAAGCATATTTTCGTGTGGTGATTACTAGAGTAGACAGCTTAAGGATAACATGCACAAGTCTTCAGCTTTAAGATAAGATTCACTTCCCAGTAGCAGCTCAGTCTCTGGAACACCTGCTACTAATTCTATTTCCAAGATGGCTACAGGAATTGGGTCCTTGTGAGGGCAAGGTTTAAAACATTAAATCAAATAAAACAGAAAGTGCTGGAGATGCTGAGCAGATCTGGCAGCAACCATGGCCAGAGAAACAGAGTTCACACTTCAAATCAAGTTAACAAAGTTAAAGTCATCCTTGTGATGTTTTTGAGAGATTCATTGGGGATTGCTACAAAAATGATCTGCCTATAATGAACTCAAGGTTCAATAAGCTTTCCACCAAAACTGTTAGGAACACTTACATCTAGTAGAGGGGATCTGGTTTAGTCATAGAGTCATAGAGATGTACAGCATGGAAACAAATCTTACAGTCCCAACTCATCCATGCTGACCAGATATCCGAAATTAATATAGTCCCATTTGACAGCATTTGGCTCATATGCCTCCAAATCCTTTCTATTTATGTACCCAGCCAAGCATTTTCAATGTTGTAATTGTACCAGTCTCTACCACTTCCTCTGGCAGCTCATTCCATACACGGACCATCCTCTGCATGAGAAAGTTGCCTCATCCCAGGGCTGATTGACAACAGCAATAACAAATACAACATCAGCTTTCGCCGATATAATGTTTTTAACAGCAGTGAATGAGGGCCAGCGGAAGGTCAGGGATGTGAAAACCCTGATCATCTTAAAAGCATGGTCTTGTAGAACTAATACTCTCATATCTGGGGACTGAGCAAAAGCTGACTTTCCAGTACAGTATTGAGGCAGTGCTGCACTGTCAGAGGTGCTATGTTTCAACTGATACTTTAAAGGGGAGTGGGTGTAAAAACACACTGCAGAAGAGCTATGCAGTTTTCCTGAGTGCCCTGGCCAATATTTATCCTAGCATCACTAAAACTGATTATCTGGCCATGAACACGCTGCAGTCTGTGGGAGTTTTGTTATGTGAATATTAGCTGTAGTTCTTGCTATATCATAACAGTGACTACAGTTCACAAAGTACTCCCATGACTGCTAAATGCTGTGATTGATCTGGTGGTTGTGAAAAATGCAATATAAATGTGAGTCTGTCAATATTAAATAATTTGCCTTAATTTCAATTATGTACCACTGAGCCAAATGCAACCCACTTTCATTAAAACAGGTACATACACAGACATGCTCTTCAACAAAGTATCTATTAATCCTGGTCACAATTAACCCCATCCACACATTCTAGATCTTTCAACCCCTTGAGTCTGTTCCATCTTTCACTTAGTTCACAGGTGTTTGGAACCTCAATACCATCTATTTGCCTTTTCTCTGTGTTATTCAAGCACATTCGGAAACAAAACTCCATCTATCTCAATGTCAATTGACCCAACCTTAACAGCTGAAGTAAATATCAAGTCCTCAGGTATCATTACAGCTCTCTTATTACCACCATGTATGATTTGGTATACATTACACGTCAATCTACAACATACAATCAATATGCACAGTGCATCCTCATCTTAGAAAAATTCAAAGACGCAAGATAGAGTCACTTATTATCATAGAGAAAATGTCTGAGCTATTTTTATTACCATTTTCCAGTGATCCAGGGGCCTATGTCAAAGTCACATTTTTAAATCATAGAATCCCTACAGTGTGGAAGCAGGCCATTTGGTCCATTGATTCCACATTGACCCTCCAAACAGCATCCCATTCCTCCACCTGAGCCCCGTAACTCTGCATTTTCCATGGCTAATCCACATAGTCTGTGCATCCCCTGGACACTGTGGGCAATTTAGCGTGGCCAATCCACCTAACCTGCACACCTTTGGACTGTGGGACGAAACCAGAGCACCCAGAGGAAACCCATGCAGAAATGTACAAACTGCACACAGACAGTCGCCCAAGGTTGGAATCAAACCCAAGTGTCTGATGCTGTGAGGCAGCAGTGCTAACCACTGAGCCACCGTACCTATCCAACCATAACTCCATTCTAAAGGAAAAGGGATCTGAACTGTAAATGAATGGCTCGGTCCTCATACTGGCAGTGTTAAGTGAAAGAGGGCAAAGCAGGATAGGGATCTCACAATTCAACCCATTGAGTTGATCAAGTGTTTGTTGAAGAGAGAAGGGTGGAATTTTTAAAGGAGTGTATCTATTTCAGGATCTGAACAGAGCTGGGCATAGACTGGGGAAGCAACTCCCTCCGACCCAGGACTATGAGTGGAGAAATGAGGTATCAACATATGCTTGGCATGACACAGATGGCAGAGATTGTTTTACTCAACACTTGGACATTAAACAGTGGTGCCAGCCCCTTGGTTTGCCCTTTGATCCTCCAGACCTCTGTCTTGAACATGCAACACCGACAGATCAGGGCACACTACATGGGGCCACACACACTCACGTGCGCACACACACAACAAATATTCACATACACATACACTCATATACACACCCACCCACGTGCACGCGTGCACGCACACACACAAATATTCACATACACATACACTCATATACACACACACACGCCCACGCGCGCGTGCACACACACATGTACACGAACACCCACACGCACTCACATACACACACATACGCACTCACATAGACATACACACATATACATACATACACAACTACACCTACACACACACCTACACATGCACACACACACATACACACATGAACACCCACACGCACTCACATACACACACATACGCATGCACACAAGCCACACACACATATACACACATGAACACCCACACGCACTCACATATACATACACACTTACACTTACATAAACACACACACTTACACACACACACCTCCACCTATACACACACATACACATGCACCCCACACACACACACACACATATACACACACACACACACACACACAAACATCCCCTTCCCCCCAAACATCCATGGACACCAACATCTGACATGTGCCAGCCTTCCCCCACCGTCATGGCACAGCTCTGATCCCCTTACAGGACATTTCTGCAAATCAATGTAGCACCTTGAGTGTACCAACTCTTATTGTTTTAAAGCTGCTGCAAGGACTCTGTGTGTGACACAAACCCAACTCACCTACTGGAAGAGGCTGCATCTCAAGACTGCACCCTTACTCTTTCAGTGCTCACTTGTTTAACGCCTTCTTAGATGTTTACAGCAATCCATGCCTTGCCTAGCCTTGCCCTGCCTTTTTGCAGAGTGACCCAGAACTACCAGACTGACTGTGAACTGCTGTATTGCCTTGCCATTTCACACAACCACAAAATCGAAAAGTTTCTCCTGAAGAAGGGTAACTGGACTCAAAATATTATCTCTGCACAGATGCTACCAGGCCTGCTGAGTTTCTTCAGCAATTTCTGTTTTTGTTAGATTTTGAACTAATATTGATGGAGAATTGGTTCAAATTCTTCCATGGTTTGAAATGTTAAATTCAGTTTTCGTTTTTGCAAATGGAAACTAAAATGTAGCGGCGATAGAAGTGACTAGAAAGCTGTCAGTCTTTCATATAAAACCCCAATTTAATCAGAGGGAAGAAAGCCTGTTACCTTTTCCTCATATGCATGTGCTTGATTTCTCATTGATATATCTTTGTGCCCGACCCACTTGCTGAATGGTTAGCTCAATTGGCAGTTGATTTGTGATACAAAGTGATACCAATAACATGGATTCAATTCCTTGCAACCAGCTGAAGTTAATATGAAGGACTGTCCCTCTCAACTTCTCCCATTGCCTGAGGCCTGAAGATCCTCAGGTTAAGCCACTGTTGATTGTCTCTCTCTCTAATGAGAGAGCTGCCTTATAAAATGGTAGGATTATGGTGACTTTACGTCTTGGAAACAGAATTCTATCTTTATTTTGAATTGATCAAGAACTTTGTGGGAGACTTTTCCAGATTTCCACTACTCTCTCAATCATAGAATCATAGAATCCCTACAGTGCAGGAAGAGGCCATTCAGCCCATCAAGTATGCACTGACCCTCCAAAGAGTATCTCATTCCGACCCAGGCCCCCACTCTATCCCTGAAACCTTGCATTTCTTATGGCTAACCCCCTAGCTTGGACACTAGGGGCAGTTTATCATGGCCAATCCACTTAACCTGCACATCTTTGGAGGAAACCGGAGCAGCCGGGGGAAGCGTTGTGACGTAATATCTTCCGACATCACCCCTGAATGACCTGGCCCTCGTGTGAAGCTTATGCTATCTTGTTCTGGACTCCTCCAGCAAGAGGAAATAGTTTCCCTCAATCTAGCTTCTCAATTCCTTTAATCATCTTAAACACCTCAATTAGATCACCCCTTAATCTTCTATACTCAAGGGAAACCAAACCTGTCATCATAATCTATTAGCCCAAAACATGATGTCCTGTGCAAGAGATGTATCCCTGCAGCTATTTTGTTCTCACAATAAAGAAACAGACAAAGCAACACAGTGTTACTGGAAATGCGGATAGCAGCATTCACCATACAGATGGATGGCACAAATCTCTACAAAGTCACTGTTAGAGAAGAGCAGCCCTCCTCCTCGCTAACCTGGAACACTGCTCCATTCTTTCCTTTTCTTATTACACTGTTTTCCATCCCATAAGGAGAGACGATGGAGCCAGCACCTTTGTTTGTTTTCCACTGCCAAAGATTTAAAAACAATGAACAGATGGCAAGCGGTCTCTCTTTGATGCTCACGTCAAGTTTCAGCAGTGGTTGAGAGCCAGGTTTTGAGGGCCGGGGGTCGGGGGAGGAGGGAAGGGGGTGGTCTCTGTTAACACATTTACAGCCTCAGCACCATTTCGCTGGAATTGTCCAAAAGTGAAATATAAACAGTGGCTGCATCTCAAAGTCCTGTGGAAAAGGAAACCAGCCTCTCGTTCGCTTCAAGAATGTGGACTGACGGCTGCCAAGACTGAAAAGAAAGGAACATCTGAAGAATAATTCTGAAGAAATGCCAGAGTTAAAGAAAAATGGTAAATACTGGAAATCCGACAGAGAAACAGAATATGCTGGATGCTTATCAGTACTTGATTTATCTATCTATAGACTGGTGTCTCAGGTCAAACTGACCAGTTCTAATCTTTCTCAAGTTTTCTCAGAGTGTGTGCACATGTCCAAGTCAGTGGGACAAAAAAAAAATTACAGAATGTCAGCTTTGACAAATCTTGGCACATAAATCATGGATAATATGGAATGTTACAATCTGCTGGGATTACAACATGAGCTACTGTTCACCAGTTTCTTTGAAAACAGCTAAATGCTCATCCAGTAAGAGATACAAATCTGTGGAAACAATTTTTAAAAATTCATTTATTTAGCACAATGTTGTTCTGTATCAATGTACGTTAACTCTTATTAGCAGTAAGTTAAACTTCCAAAGAAAAACAAAAGCTCTAAGTACTGTGTCAATCTACCTTTCTACCACTAATTGATTCCAGAGCCAATCGAGAAGCTTAAATTGTTGTTTAACCAGATGCTACTGAGTGCAGAAGCCCATAAATCTCAATACAGTTTAGTCCTATCCTCATGTTTTAATTGACTTGTCCACACCTCACAAGTAGCTTCTTTCATTCACCACGCCCATCAGAGGCTGGATGAATGGTTTAGTGCTCAATCACTTTTGAAACTAAAATAACTGAAGCACTAATCTTTGATGAGCAGGAGAGGAAATGAAGTTAGTGAGGAGCGATATTCCATTTGAATGTTGAAAACTTTTTGGATTACCAAAAGAAGGGAAGGTTGAAGAAGACAATGAGCTCAAATTGAGTCAATCCAATAACTTGTATTTACATAGCTCCTTTTTGTATATGTAAGGTGTCCCCAAAGTTCTTTACAGCCAAGTTTCTTGTTAAGACCCTTGTTAAATGCTCCTGATAATTTGCTTGCAGCAAATTGCCCCAAAATGTGTGATAAATGGCTCCAACGCTCCTGGGGTACTACATACTGACAATGCTGAGGAGAAGACCAATGTGGACACAGAGCAAATCATAGAACTGGAGGGGTGGGGGGTGGTCACTCATAATTTCCGTGTCGGTCTCTTCCTAACAGAAAGACTATGTCAGCTGGTCAGTACTGTGTAGCAGCCCAGAAGGTGAAGAAGAGAAATAAAACAATACTTCCCACTGGTGAATGGATAAATAATGCCTTCTCTTATCAAAGGAAATGTACATTTATAAATCTTATATCATTGTTGCCTCTATGGTGGAGCCAATAGTCAGTTAATGGTTCGAATTACAAGCCTCCACCAATCCCCCAATCTACAGTTTTTGAAAAGATACCTGCTCAAATTTAGTTTTAATCCTAAGATTTGAAGATTTAGAAATGAATGAACTGCAATACCGAGGAATTGAAAGCAGCTCAACTATTGAGGAAGCAGCTATGCTTGCCACAATACTGATAGTTACTGTTTACTGCATGTTAGCATGTTAAATAGTCTTTTTTTTCTTCTCATATTTTGGGTTTCTTTCATTAATTCATGGGATGTGAGCATCACTCATTAAGACAGGATTTATGCTTGTCTAGAATGTATGCGGAAAAAGGTTTACTAGGATGCTACCTGGACTGGAAGGCTTGAGTTATAAGAAGAGGCTTGATAGGCTGGCACTTTGTTTTTTCCCTGGAGTGTAGGAGACTGAGGGATGACCTTATAGAAATCTATGAAATCATGAGAGGCATTGATAAGGTAGGTAGCCAACAGCTTTTCCCAAGGAGAGGGGAGTCTAAAACTAGAGGGTGAAGGTTTACTTTGAGAGGAGAGAGATACAAAAGAGTCCAGATGGGAAATTCTTTTCACATAGAGGGTGGTGAGTGTCTGGAACTGCCAGACACCCCTCAGTCTGCTACACTCCAGGGAAATAAAGGTCCAGCCTATATAACTCAAGCCTTTATACCTCAAGCCTTCCAGTCCAGGTTGCATCCTAGTAAATCTTTTTCTGCACCCTTTCTAGATGAGCATAAATCCTGTCCTAATGAGTGATGCTCACATCCCATGAATTAATGAAAGAAACCCAAAATATAGTGGTGAAGGCAAATACAATCATGTTATTTAAGAAACATTTGGACAGGTACATGGATGGGAAAAATATGGAGGGATATGGACCAAATACAGGCAAATGGGACTAGATTAATTGTGAAGACTGGACGGCATGGACATGTTAGGCCAAAGAGCCTGTTTTCTTGCTGTAAACCTCTATAACACGGCATTGCATCCAACTGTGAAATAGAGAAGTACAACTCCCACCCCACATGGACCACAGTGATTCAAGATGGCGGCTCACCACCACCTTCACAATTAGGGTAGGCAAGAA
This sequence comes from Chiloscyllium plagiosum, assembly GCF_037043375.1. Taxonomy (NCBI): domain Eukaryota; kingdom Metazoa; phylum Chordata; class Chondrichthyes; order Orectolobiformes; family Hemiscylliidae; genus Chiloscyllium; species Chiloscyllium plagiosum. The sequence continues at coordinate 118,404,822 of NW_028270144.1, read as the reverse complement.
ATCTCACAAGGAAGAAGAACAGAAGGGAGGGCAGTTTTTTAAATGGACACTGCTCACCATTAAAGAATGAATTCTGTTATTGTCAGGAATATTTTGTTAGAATGGTTGCATTGAGTCATAGAATCACACAGCACAGGAACAGACCTTTTAGTCCAACCAGTCCATGCCAACATAATCCCAAACTAAATTAGTTCCGCCTGCCTGCTCCTGGCCCATACTCCTCCAAACCTTTCCTCATCATGTATGCACCCAAATGTTTTTTACATGTTGTAATTGTAGGTAAAAACAATGACTGCAGATGCTGGAAACCAGAATCTGGATTAGAGTGGTGCTGGAAAAGCACAGCAGTTCAGGCAGCATCCAAGGAGCAGGAAAATTGACGTTTCGGGCAAAAGCCCTTCATCAGGAATACAGGCAGAAGAGTGCCTGAAGTGTGGAGGGATAAATGTTGTAATTGTACCTGCATTTATCACTTCCTCAGGAAGTTCATTCCACATGCAAAGCACCCTCTGTAAAAGATTTTCCTCATGTCTTTTTTTAAATCTCTTTCCTGTTACCTTAAAAATGTGCACCCTGTTTTGAAATCCCCCAACCTAGGGTAAAACACAAACACAGATTCCTGAAGAAGGGCTTATGCCCGAAACGTCGATTCTCCTGTTCCCTGGATGCTGCCTGACCTGCTGTGCTTTTCCAGCAACACATTTTCAGCTCTGATCTCCAGCATCTGCAGACCTCACTTTCTCCTCAAAACACAAATGTCATTGACTTATCTGTACCTCTCATTATTTTATAAACTTCAATCAGGTCAAATCTCAACCTCCTGCGCTCCGGTGAAAAAAGTCCCAGCCTGGCCAGCCTTTCTTTATACTTCAAACCTTCCACACGTAGCAACATCCTGGTAAATCTCTATTGAACCCTCTCCAGCTTGATAATATCCCTCCTGTAACTGGGTGACCAGAACTGGACCCAGTATTGTTTTGTTGCTGAAGAATTGGAGGTCAATTCTCTCTGAAGATCATTCTCCTATAAAAGCAAACCAGAAGTAATCTTTTCATTGTAGTACAGAATTTAAATATTGCAGAGAAAAATGCATTTTGTCAAAGCTTTGCGTGTTGTATTTAACAGGACAATTTGCAAGAATATCAGGATAAAATGCAACAATTACACTACATAAAGTGCTGATTGGTTTTCAAGTGGACACTAATTAGTAGAGACTTTACCATGGAGAATGCACCAATTAATGATGACTGATAATGATCAGAAACAAAAACAGAAACTGCTGGAAAATGATCTCCTTCCTCAATTAGACGGCCTGTCTCCCCGATATAAAGGAGGCCACATCGGGTGCAGTGGATGCAATAAATGATGTGTGTGGAGGTGCAGGTGAATTTGTGGCGGATATGGAAGTATCCCTTGGGACCTTGGAGGGAAATAAGGGGGGAGGTGTGGGCGCAAGTTTTGCATTTCTTGCGGTTGCAGGGGAAGGTGCCGGGAGTGGACCTTGGGTTGGTGGGGGGCCGCCTACTTGCGGAACGTTTCAGAGAACACCTCTGGGACACCCGGACCAACCAACCCAACCAACCTGTGGCTCAACACTTCAACTGCCCCTCCCACTCCACTAAGGACATGCAGGTCCTTGGACTCCTCCATCGCCAGACCATAGCAACACGACGGTTGGAGGAAGAGCGCCTCATCTTCCGCCTAGGAACCCTCCATCCACAAGGGATGAACTCAGATTTCTCCAGTTTCCTCATTTCCCCTCCCCCCACCTTGTCTCAGTCAAATCCTTCGAACTCAGCACCGCCTTCATAACCTGCAATCTTCTTCCTAACCTCTCCGCCCCCACCCCACTCCGGCCTATCACCCTCACCTTGACCTCCTTCCACCTATCGCATTTCCAACGCCCCTCCCCCAAGTCCCTCCTCCCTACCTTTTATCTTAGCTTGCTGGACACTTTCCTCATTCCTGAAGAAGGGCTTATGCCCGAAACGTCGATTCTCCTGTTCCTTGGATGCTGCCTGACCTGCTGCGTTTTTCCAGCAACACATTTTCAGCTCTGATCTCCAGCATCTGCAGTCCTCACTTTCTCCATTAAGAAAGATTACTTGCTAAGCACACGCTCAGTCCCACCAGGCACATTAGAAAGAAAAAGATTTGTACTTATCGTACTTAAGGGGCTTGACAGGGTAAATGCTGAGAGGATGTTTCCCCTCATGGGAGAGGCTGGGACCAGAGGGCAAGGTCTCAGAATAAAGGACTGAAAATTTAAGGGTGTCACGTTGGCTCAGTGCTTAGCACTGCAGCCTTACAGTACCAGGGACCTGGGTTCGACTCCCACCTCAGGCAACTGTCTGTGTGGAGTTTGCATATTCTCTCCATGTCTGTGTGGGTTTCCTCTGGGCACTCTGGTTTCCTCCCACAATCCAAAGATGTGCAGGCCAGGTGAATTGGCCATGCTAAGTTGCCCATAGTGTTAGGTGCATTAGTAAATGTAGGGTAGGGGAATGGGTGTGGGTGGGTTACTCTACGGAGGGTTGGTGTGGACTTGTTGGGCCAAAGGGCCTGTTTCCACGCTGTAGGTAATCTAATCTTAAGACTGAGATGAGGAAGAATTTCTTCTCTCAGAAAATTGCGAGTCTTTGGAATGCCCTGCCACAGAGAGTTGTGGGTCAAAGTACTTGTGCATATTTCAGGCTGAGATTGAGAGATTCTTGATCAGTCAGGGAATTAAAGATTACTGGTAAATTGTCAGGAAACTGGATATGAGCGATGTCAGATCAGCCATGCTCCTTTTGAATGCCAAAGCAGACCCAAGGGGCTGAACGGCCTGCTTCCAGTTCCTATTTCTTATGGCCTTACGGTCATACAATTATCTCCAGAATAGGAACCCAGTGTGGTTTTTCCCCATACAAGTTCTTCATTGAGATCAGTTGTGCTAGAGCTACCCAGACTATGATAAAACAATGTTTATAGCTTTGTTCTGCGTTCAGTAAGACATAGCACAGAAGCAGTCATCAAATTGACTATCAAATTATGTTTCACAGGACATTAACTGTGTCTTATGTGCTTTATAATTAAAAGTGGAGCCAAACATCTCAAGCAAATATTTCACTATAACACTGATCCTTTCAAATAACTAGAATTTAATCATGGCAAATATTTAAGACTATAATTTCCTGTTGGTCTTAAGGATTCAGGTATACAAAAATTAAATAGATTTGAGGGAAAATTAAAGGAAACAAAATTCCCAAATGCAAACAGAAGGTTTAGCAATAATGTAGCATGCAAACAGTTTACCCTCTGGATTTCCGTAGGATATTTCAGCAAACTAGTTATGAATAGTTCCCTGGTATGTGTTTCTCTGTGTGTATCAAATCTAAATATCTGCTTTCTTAGATTGTTTCTGTTTCAAATTATTTAGTGGGATATGTCTTACTCTGAAGGAGACAAAGAAGTCAGGAGAATCCAAAGGGATTCTACAAATACATTTAGGGCAAAAGAGTAACTAGAGAGAGAATAGATCAACAAGTCTGTCTATGTGTGGATCCACAGGAGATGGGTGAGATACTAAACAAATGCTTCGCGTCAGTATTTATTGTGGAAAAGAATATGGAAGCTAGAGTACTTGGGGAAATAAATAGTGATATCTTGAAAAATGTCCATATTACAGGGGAGGTGATGCTAGATGTCTTAAAGGGTGGATAAATCCCCAGGACCTGCTCATGAGTTTCCCAAAACTTTGTGGGAAGCTAGGGAAAAGATTGCTGGATGCCTTGCTGAGATATTTGAATCATTGACAGCCATGGGTGAGGTGCCGGAAGACAAGGTTGACTAATATGGTGCCATTCTTTAAGAAAGGTAGCAAGGAAAAGCAAAGAAACTATAGACCACTGAGCCTTACGTCAGTGGTGGATAGGTTATTGGGGGGGATTCTGAGGGACAGGATTTATATGCATTTGGAAAGGCAAGAACTGATTGGTGACAGTTAATGTGGCTTTCTGTGTTGGAAATCATGTGTCACGAGCTTGATTGAGTTTTTTGAAGAGGTGGCAAAGAAGATTGATGATGGCAGAGCAGTAGTTGTTGTCTATATGGACTTCAACAAGGTGTTTGACAAGGTTCCACATGATATACTGGTTCTTTACATAAATGATTTGCATGTGAATATAAGAAGTATCATTAGTAAGTTTGCAGATGACACAAATATAGATGGCATAGTGGACAGGAAAAAAGGTTATCTCAGAGTACAATGGGACCTTGATCAAATGGGTCAATTGGCCGAGGAGTGTCAGATGGAATTTAATTTAGATAAACGTGAGATGTTGCATTTTAGAAAGGCAAACCAGGGTAGGTCTTATATACTTAATGATAGAACCCTGGGTTCTGTTGCCCAACAAAGACAACTAGGGGTGCAGGTGTGTAGTTCCTTGAAAGTGGAGTCACAGGTAGACAGGGCAGTGAAGAAGGCATTTGGTATGCTTGCCTTCATTGGTCAGTATAGGAGTTGGGATATCATGTTGCAGCTGTACAGGATGTTGGTTCGGCCAATCTTTGAATACTGCATTCAATTCTCATCTCCCTGCTGTAGGAAATATGTTGTTAAACTTGAAAGGGTATATAAAAGATTTACAAGGATGTTGCCACAGTTGGAGGATTTGAGCGATAGGGACAGGCTGAATAGGTGGGGCTGATTTCCCTGGAGTGTCGGAGGCTGAGGGGTGACCTTATAGAGGTTTATAAAATTATGAGAGGCATGGATAGGGTGAATAGCCATGGTCTTTTTTTCCAAGGTAGGAGAGTCCAAAACTAAAGGGCATAGGGTTAAGATGAGAGGGGAAAGATTTAAAAGGGCTCTGATGGGACAACTTTTTCATGCAGAGTATGGGGTGTGATGCCAAAGGAAGTGGTGGAGGCTGGTACAATTACCATGTTTAAAAAGTACTTGGATGGGTATATAGATAGGACGAGTTTACAGTGATTTCGCTGCTCCCTGGATGCTGCCTGAACTGCTGTGCTCTTCCAGCACCACTAATCCAGAATCTGGTTTCCAGCATCTGCAGTCATTGTTTTTACAGAGATATCGGCCTAACGTGGGCAAATGGGACTAGGTCAGTTTCAGATATCTGGTGGGCATGGGTGAATTGGACTAAAGAATCTGTTTCCATTGACTGAACTGTCGAGGGCTAAAAAACTGCAGCACGATAGATAAAAGGATAAACATGGACAACTGTTAGTTTCTGTTTGGGATAGAGTGGAATTACAGACCACCTTTCTGTTCCTTAATTAACAGCAGCCGTTTTTCAGAAGTGCTAAAACTCAAATACAAATCTGCCACTTCCACGGCACCATAGAACATGATTGACGTGTGTGTGTATGCAGTCAATGATGAAGGATCTTTATCCCCTGCTCCAGACAAAGCAAGCTCTCTTTTAAAATCACTCTGGAAAGCCAAGAAATGAAAGAAGGTTTAGCAAATTGAAGAGAAATCCAATTCTTCAACATTTCATAAGTTCCACAATGTACTTACTGCAGCTGTATTGAGCACGTAAAGAAGGCTGTTGCTGTACTGAAAAAGGGTCACTGGACCTGAAATGTTAACTCTGATTTCTCTCCACTGATGCTGCCAGACCCTGCTGGGTTTTTCCACCAATTTCTGTTTTTGTTTCTGATTTCTAGCGTCCGTGTTTTTAAACAGCAAGAAATCCCGGTCACTTCTATTGGGGATGGGGTGGGGTGGAAGGCAAGAGGCCTGCTTGTATTAAATGCCTGTTGGGCACTTCAGAGACTACCCTGGGGTCTTCATAGATATCATCATAGCTGTGGCAGAGTAGCAAAGCTAGTTCCCAGCTCCTGCCAAGGGGTCGTCTGCTTTCTTTGTTTCTTTGTTTTTCTTTTTACTTTTATTGTGGCTCTTTCGCCCTCTTTCTTTTCTTTCTCCTTAGAAGCTTTGTCGGCATCTCCAGCAGGATGAGAGCAGGCCCCACCTTCCGGGCCTGTGGGGCAGTGGCGGCAGGAGTCAGCTCCTCACGGAGAGCGAGCCGTCAGAGACAGCTGCCAGTGTGGGCCCAGTGGCCAGAGATGGCACCGGAATGCAGACACTTCGACGCTGCTGGGCCCCACCAGCACAGGAACCCAGCAGGTGGCGGCAGCACTGGTTATCAAGGTGGTAGTGACAGCTGGGAACCCTCAGTGGATGGTGGAAAAGGCATTTGGTGTCAAAATTGGAGAGTTTGGCTTCTGCTGCAAGTTAGCATTAGGCTTGGTATGGTACTCATGGCAGATCGAGGGGAGCAGCAAAATCATCGGCAGCAGTGTGGTCAGCCCAATGTGGTGCTCCTGATATGGACTGGGATGTGGGGTGGGGTGCAGAAGGGGGACCAGTGATGACCCCAGACCCCATTATGGAGTGGCAGACTTGGTTTCTCCCGGCGATAGGAGGGGGCGGCAGTGAAGGTACAGTCCCAGCGATTGCAAGCAGGCGATAGATGAGTACACTCTCCTGCTATTCGAGACCTGTGCCAGTGGCAATGAGGCCATTCTTCTGCTGTTCAGTGTGGCAGCACCAGCAGCAGTGGACTGTTCAAAATGGCGGCGTTGCCAAGGTGACATCTGTGGCTGAAGTAGGACCCGTGGCCTGGCAGAGGCTTGGCCTGGCAGTGGAGCCTGGCACTCCTGGTTCTGGGGTAAATGTGTGAAATGGGCCCAGCGGTGAAGAAATGGCCTAAAGTGGGTGACTCCTACATTGGTGCATCCAGTGCAGTGGGTGGTCAGGTGGCGGATGTTTCCCTTGAGGTTAAGTGCTGGCATGAACTGGGTCAGAAAGACTGATATTCTGCATTTTATATTGGGGCCAGAGTGAGGGTGTGATTGGAAAGACTGATATTCTGAACTTCTTACTTCTTTATGTTTTTAATTTATTCCTATGACCTATAATGCTGGACTATTTATTTCTTTATGTTTCTAATTTGTTTTTTGCTTTCTAAGAATTTGATCTTAAGTAACTCTACCCAAGTACCTTTGTACCTAAGACTGCGCTGTAATGAGGTGACTGTAAACTTTTCACTGTACTCATTAGAGTATAAAGCTAGTTGAATTATTTTCCTTTATTGTTGTAGTTAGTGTCTACTGGATGACAAAGGAAGGCAGAGAACACAACTCACTGTGAACACTGTCAGAACTAGGCTCAGCCTGGTCACCAGATATCCCCCTAGTCTCCATCAACCAATTTACCTCGAACTACTCCAACAGCCCATTTCATCCATCCCCCATTCCATCCCACTTGGAAATCCATAACATAGAGGTTTGCCTCCAAAGTTCCTCTTTGGTCCTGGAGCATCATCATTGCATCTTACTGATGCTCACTGTGGTGCTCGACGCTCTCCCTGTGGAGGCCACTGTCAATGACCGCCCTTGATTATTCCCTTTTATGCTGCACCCCTTACCCACTTACAGCCACTGAGCACCCACCATCAACATCCTTGTACCTGCCTTAACACACACCTCTGTGATCACCCTGCAGGCCTGATCGCCCATCTCCTGTTGAACAATGAACCCCCCTCTTGTACTTGCCCCACTACTTAACACACGGACCTCTGGGACTCAGAGCGATTTCAACAAATAGCCCCAAGATATGAGTCCTGGCCGATGTGCTCACAGCTCCCAGACTAATGAGATGTGACTCCCTTGACTGTGTGTGACGCCTCTACAGGACTGACTGCTGCCCACTACCTGGATTATTGTTGGACATATCCCCTGACCTATTTAAGGCCTGGAGTGTGTATGGTTTGCATTTGTGATTAATGAGACTGTGACATCTCTGGGCAGCATGGTGACTCAGTGGTTAGCACTGCTGCCTCACAGCACCGGTGAACCAGGTTCGATTCCAACCTCGGGCGACTGTCTGTGTGGAGTTTGCATGTTCTCTGCGTGAGTTTTCTGAGTGCTTCAGTTTCCTCCCAAAATCCAAAGATGTGCAGGTTAGGTGAATTGGCCATGCTAAATTGCTCAGTGTTCAGGGATGTGTAGGTTAGGTACATTAGTCAGGGGTAAACATAGAGTAATAGGGTAGGGAAATGGGTCTGGGGGTGGGTTACTGTTCGGAGGGTTGGTGTGGACTTGCTGGGCCAACGGGCTGTTTCCACACTGTAGGAATTCTATAATAGAAAACGAGGCTGGTGAGGGGACTGAGGACTAGCCTCACACCCACTCTGCAATGTGGCCATTTGGTTGAATGAATGTACAGTGTGTGTGCTGCGCAGACAGCTGGTATACACCGTAGGTTATAGATTGACATCTGAATGTGCCGCTCAGCAACAATCCCTTAATTCAGATAGATTCCCACTCATAAGAAACCTGCATTTGTGTCTGTACAAAATAGTACATCAATATAGCAGTAATGAGAGTCTTTAGGCTCTAGTTGAAGTGCCAAAGCTCAAACAGGCCTAGCACAATATGGCAATTAAACCAAGTGAGAACTAAGACAGAAAGCAAGAAGCCCTGAGGTGCAGCCCAGTTCAGTCCTGTGCTTTCCTTTATGTTTATTCATGGGATGTGGGCATTACTGGTTGGGTCAGCATTTATTCCCCATCCCTAATTGCCCAGAGGACAGTTAAGAATCAACCATATTGCTGTGGGCCTGGGTTAAAATATGGGCCAGACCAGGTAAGGAGTCTTCCCTAAAGGGCAATAGTGAACCAAATGGGTTTTTCCTGACAATCAGTAATGTTTTCACAGTCATCATCAGGCTTTTAATTCCCAATTATTATTGAATTCAAATTCCACCATCTGCCATGGCAGGATTTGAACCCTGGTTCTCAGAACATCACCTGGGTCTCTGGCATAAGAATCTTGCGATAATACCACTGGGCCATCCTCTATCACAAGCTGGCTGCCTGTCACAGTGCATGTAGTGTCCTTGCAGCAGCCATTCAGTGTGAGTTAATGGTGTGCTCTGCAATGCAGGTCTGTACGTCCTCACACTCCGGAGGATGAGACATGCCATTAGGATCCATGAGGGGTTGGCAATTATCAGACACCAGCCTCTGTGGATGAAGAGCTCCCACAGCTGGTGATGGTGGACCATACCTTGAGATATTGCTGCTGTGGTGAATATGGAGGGTCTTTGCAGACAGCGGAGAGCTGAAGAGCGGACCCTGGTCTGACAGCCATGTCGATTGAGTTGCTCATGGCAACTGGCTGGAAGAAAGCTGCGTATTAATAAGATGAGACAGTGGTTATAAAAGTTTGTCATCAATCAATAATCCCACTTAATAGGCAATGCGCTGCTACATAACCAGAATCTCAAGACCTGGAGCTTTGTTAAATGATGCAGTGAGTTGTCTCTGACATTGAGATAGTCCTCACCCGATTTTTCCCAGGTTTCTGCCACAATTTTCTCCACAGGCCTGGTCGGTCAGCCAACCATGTTACTGAGAGGCCAGCATCTGTGTGACTGTCTGGGCAAGTAATAGAAAATAAAGTTGTACTAAATATTAAGATTTTAAAAATCTCTCTCTTGATGTTGGTGCCACCAGGTTAATATTTACACAATTTAACTCAGGATCTTCTTCAGATTACGTACAAGAATTTAGGAATATACGTGAAAAGTGCAACTCTTCCAGCAGAACTCATCGTAAAAACTTTGCTACTTGCTGCTGATCCTTCTATTCAGGAGCTAGAGACCATTTTAAAGCTATATGGCGTGCAACATGTTACATTCTCCCAATGATTAATTGCTTAATGTGCAGCAGTAAGCTGGGGGAATCTTAAAACCTTGAGGGTTTGTAAATGAAGATGGAAGCAGATTGGAAGGGAAGCTTTCTAATAATGAGAAAGGGAAGCACAGATCACAGCAACATCCTGTCATTACAGCTGAATTACGTCATTAATGAACTTATAATTACATGGGGAATGACTTTGTGGAATGTCCCATTCATTATTGTAGCCCAAGAGATGAACACAAGGAGTGATAGCCAGGAAGAGTGAAACCAGTTCATTATAGACAACTTTCTAACTCATAAGAACAGAAAGTCCTGGAGAAGCTCAACAGATCTGGGGAGAAAAACAGAGTTAATGTTTTGAGTGCAAAGACTGTGCTTCAGAACTGAAGGACACTGGAAATGATTTTTTTTAATGCTGTTGGCAAACAGGGAGGAGGAGCAAGTGGAACAGATGATGAGCGAGTCTAGGACAAAAGTAGAAGGGAGTACTAATGGTAGTAAAGGAGTTAAAAATCACATAACACCAGGTTATAGTCCAACAGATTTATTTGGAAGCACTAGTTTTCGGAGCGCTGCTCATTCATCAGATGGTTTCTATATTTAAAATAAGTGTTAATGATCAATTTGAATAATAAAACCTGGGTCCATAAACAGGTCCAGGCAGCGTGCCGTGGAGGGGGCCATTATTGCCAACTGCCTGACCTTCTTTCATGGATACGTCAGGCCCTGGGTGTCCTTGGAGAAGGAGCATGTGGTGTCCACCAACACCCTCAAGCTCTTCAGGGAGAGGTGGGCACTATAGTGTATTGTTTCCCCCTCCAACTCGATTTTAATTTAAGCCGTGCCCTCCTCTTCACCTTTTTTGATCATGTAACATATCCCTTTGATGTGAAGGGCACTGCTTGTCACTGGCCACTCGGGTGTTTTCTTTCAAAAAAGAAATATAATAAACACCAGGTCAGCTCTTCTGAGAACAGGAGAATCGACGTTTCGGGCATAAGCCCTTCTTCAGGAAGCTTATGCCCGAAACGTCGATTCTCCTGTTCCCTGGATGCTGCCTGACCTGCTGCACTTTTCCAGCAACACATTTTCAACTCTGATCTCCAGCATCTGCAAACCTCACTTTCTCCTCAGCTCTTCTGAGAGCAAACCTTTGCCATTAAGATATCTGGGGTGGAGTTAGGGAATGGAGTAAAGGGCTGTAATCATAATGGAGCACAGTGCTCATGGTCTAAAGTTGTTGATCTAAAGGTGGTAAAGTGTCTAGGCAGAAAATGAGGTGCTGGACCTCCAGCTTGTGTTGCACTTTGCAGGATCTTGGGTAGGCCTTCAGCAGAAATGACAATGAGAGCAACTTTCTAGCTATCGATTTCTGTTAAGAAGTAACCTCAGTTCCAAAGTGCACAATACTTACAGCAGCCTCCACGAATTTCATAGAATTGAGCCAGCTTTTTGAAAAGTCATGGTTCATAGCAATTCAGAGGTTGTGACACCCACAGTCTGCTTTTGGGAAGCTTTTGCAGATATATTCAAAAGGTCCTCCTCATTTCTCCTTTGCTTGGCTCAGACACTAGACCCCCATGTTGAAACAGAGTCAAAAATTCTGGTGCTGGAAAAGCACAGTCAGTCAGGCAGTATCCAAGGAGCAAGAGAGTCAATGGTTCGAAACCTAAGAGAAAACTTTGCATAGATGACAGTCCTGGCTCTCTGATCTCTCCTATCAATGATACAGTGATTGCTTACACAAGATGAAGACATTTCAAGATGTTTAAAGGGGTCTGAATGGTCAATAATTTTATTGCCCTGTGGTTAAATATCTTTATTAACATGGTGGGAAGATATGAATTTTCATAACATTTTTAGAGCTTTTTTGTACTTGACTATAGTTCTTAGAGGTATATTTTGTCTTTTTATTTCTAAATAGAAGTTTTAAGACACGGGCGCAGAGCTGTCTCTTCCAAACCAATAAAGTAGCAGCTTGTGAGGCCTTGAATATTTTTTAAAGTTGGAACAATAGAAGCAGCATGAATGGGTGGAGTCAGGCTCCCATAGACCCGGGGTTTAAGTTTTCGTTTTCAGCAGTTGTTGAGGGTTTGAAGTTGATTGTGGAAGCTGCCGTATCTCTCTCTCTCTGCAAGATTTGTCTCTCAAGGTTCTTTCCTCCTAGACTGGAGAAACAATGGTGCGTGAGACAATCTATTTTACTGAATTTGCCTTTGCCAAGGCTGTGTTTCTGGCATGTTACTAAACTATAATAGTTGCTGTTTAGTATTTAAATATTCTGTTAATCTATTAAGTTTTACAATAAAGCTAAAGTTATACCAATTCGTTCATTTGTATTTTACTAGTAGTGTAAGAATAAAGTGTCAAGATTAGAGCGGTGCTGGTTCCTGATGAAGGACTCCTGCCCGAAACGTTGATTTTCCTGCTCCTCGGTTGCTGCCTTACCTGCTGTACTTTCCCAGCGCCATTCTAATCTTGACTCTAATCTCCAGCATCTTCAGTCCTCACTTTCACCTAAGAATAAAGTGTGTTTAGCTTAAAGCCGAATAGTATGATCAATTGAATTACATCTGGAATATAGCACCTTACACGTGTCTTTAAATAAGATAAACACTGGGGTCTAGGCTATCTCCTTGATATATTTTGATAGGGGTTGGTCTGGTCCATATCAGTAGCACATCCTATTGTCACTATAGGGTTCAAGAGTTCTGCACAGTGTGCACTGGGTCAATGGCATGAATGAGCCATTAGCGGTGGAGGGATGTAGATTGGCAAACAAACGAATGAATGATTTAATTGTCACATGTATTTTACAATGAACAATGCAGTAAAATACAGGGAAAGGCTTCCACTGTTTCCATGATTCTGACGCCATATTGAATAGTTTCAGAATAAAAGATAAAGCTAAAGAAAATCCATAATCCTTCCACTACCACTTTGGCATCACGATTGCTGGATAGAACCAATGACACAGTCACCTTTCTCCAGCACCATCTTCTGCCGCTGAGCCTACCTCGCTAACGTCACCGAAGTAGCAGTCGATGCCAGGTCCTGTGCTCATCCCTCTGCTGGGTGCCACTGCCAGAGTCCTGCTCTGGGCTCACCAGCTGTCACCATGCTCCAGATCCCAATAAAGCTGCCTCCCTGTTGCCAGCGATGCTGCCATGAACCAGTTCTCTCCCCGAAGGTAAGCAGATGTAAAACCTAAAGGGAAAGAAAACTGAGGAAAGAAGGGAAGAAAAGGGTAGCAGGCAGAGTGATGATTGCCAGCCACAGGACATTGCCTACAACCACCATTTTGAGAAAGGAGTATGATGTTGGTGCTTTGTTCAATGCCAAGGGAATATGGGATTATGGGGAGGAGTATAGCTTGGCATGGGGTTGACATGACAAGTCCTTGGGAGTGGGTACAGGAGCATGATACAGTATGTATGAAACATGGAGAGAGTGTTCAGGTGAGGTAGGGTGTGAGGATTGATAGCTGGAGGGACTTGTTTCTTTTATTGCAGCTGGGATGAAGTGCCAAAGCGGGTCACGTATCGAGCCTGCTTCAGAAGTCATCATGGTTACCTCTAAACCTTTCCCAGTTTGATAATGTAACTGCAGCCTGCCCAAGATCCCACCTGGCACTATCTCCTCAAGCGGGTACATATGAGGTTATCCACTTTGGTAACAAAAGCAGGAGGACAGATGATTATATGAATGGTAATGAATTGTGAAAAAGCATTGTGCAATGAAACTTGAGTGTCTTTGTCCACCAGTCACTGAAAGTAAGCATACAGGTGTAGCAGATGGTGAAGAAGGCATGTTGGCTTTTACAGCAAGAGGATTGAAGTATGTTAAGTGTGGTAGCAGGGATATCTTGCTGCAATTCGTCTGGACCTTGTTGATACTCAGAGTATCCAATGCATTTTTGGTTTCCTTATCTGAGGAAGGATATAGCTATATAGAGGGAATGGAGCAAGGCTAACCAGAATGACTCCTGGCATGGTAGGACTGCCTTATAAGGAGACGTTGAATCAGTTAGGATTGTATTTACTGATGTTCAGAAGAATCAAGGGGCAGGAGGGCATGTAGAAACCTATGAAATTCTGACAGGACTAGACCGGGTAGATGCAGAATGGTGGGGGAGTCCAGAAACAGAGGTCATAGTCAAAGATACAGAGTATGCTATTTAGGACTGAGATGAGGAGAAATCTCTTCACCCAGAGAGTGGTGAGCCTGTGGAATTCATTGCCACAGTCCAAGCCAAAACATTGTATGTTTTCAAGAAAGAGTTGGATATAGCACTTGGGGCAAAAAGGATTCCAGGATATGGGGGAAAGTAGGAACAGCGCATTGAGTTGAAGGATCAGCCATGATCAAAATTAATAGTTGAGCAGGCTTGAGGGGCCCAATGGCCTACCCCATGCTTCTGTTCTCCATGTTTCTATCTCCTGTTACTGAATCAGGAATATTCCCAAATCCTGCGACCCATATCCAGGTGAAACTCCAGCCCACAAAAAGAAGAAAATGTTGAATTCAGAGAGGCACAAAAAGTCAGATTGTGATTTTCCCTTCCCCAGAGTTAGTGAGAAGGGGAAATAATTGGCAGTGTTGATCCTGGAGAGAAACTCACCGGTCTTCTCAGCCCAGATGAACGTCTCAATCCACCATCAATGAAACTGTCTTAAGTGGTCCATCAGTGGTCACTTTTGGGCATTAACTCAACACCTTCCCAATTGCTTGTCACCCCTGTGTGTATGAATGGTGTGGGGCAAGGGATGGAGTCAAGCCTGATATTAGAAACCCTTTGGCACTCATGAGGGTGGGGGCATGGGGAGGGTGGGGGGAGGCAGATGGAGGGGTGGTGGTGAGATGCATGGGTGTGGTCAGTTCCTATTGGGATTGGGGTCTGATTCCACCAGAAAGCATTGTGATACCAGGTTCGGGCTGGGGCTGTGTGTTGAGGTGGGGTCCAGGAGTCAGGTCCAGCAGTGGGGGGGTGTTGCTGTGGATCCTGGACAGAAGAGAGGTGTTGGGTCAGGATCTGGAGTATGAAAGTCTGCAGTAGACAGGCAGGAGGCTGAAAAAACACAGCAAGCCAGGCAACATCAGGAGGTGCAGAAGTCAACATTTCTGCCTGGCTTGCTGTGTTCTTCCAGCCTCCTGTCTGTCTATTTTGGATTCCAGCATCTGCAGTTTTCTTTTGTCTCTAACCAAGTGTAAAAGTCTGTGACAGATGTAGTTAGGGATGTGTGTAGCAAATTGTGCAGTCAGTTTAATTGTTATTAGAGACTTAGACTGGGTATTTAATTTTCCAACATTTCATGACTAACTGGTTAATTAACTGGAGCAGACCCCTCTGAATTAAAAGGAAACTTTTGGAGTGTTTCAGGCACAGGGAAATTCTCAGAGGAACATTTGGTTTCTAAGGCAATTTTTTGGGAAACTGGTCCAATGGGAATTCCATAGGGTCCTATGTGTAACCTCCCACCTATGTTGAGAAATGATTATTTGGCCATTGGAAAATTCAGGCCAAATTGTCTTTATACCTGAAATAATAACTTAAAGCTAATGGAAAAACCACAAACTTCTAAGGTACGTTTCAGTGCCAGAGGGGTTGACTGGTAACAATCAGCATTTACCTTGCCACACTCAGGTTGAAATGGGCAAGGTATCACTTTTTGTGGCAAGTCAGGTTTATATTTGCCACACTGGAACAGCAATTGTAGCCATAAATTCAGAGAGTAGTACAGCATGGAAGCAGACCCTTCATTCCACTTGTCCATGCTGACTAGATGTTCTCAAATAAACCAGTCGCATTTGCCAGCATTTGGCCAATATCCCCCTAAACCCTTCCTATTCATGTACCCACAGATGCCTTGTAAATGTTGTAATTGTACCAGCCTTCACTGCTTCCTCTAGCAGCTCATTCCATACACGCACCACCCTCTGCGCGCACAAGTTGTCCCTTAAGTCCCTTTTCCCTCTAGACTTAATCTCCCCTACTCTGGGAAAAAGACCTTGGCTAAGCATTCTATCCATGCCCCTCATGATTTTATAAACCTCTGTAAGGTCACCCTCAGCCTTTGATGCTCCAGGTAAAATTGCCCCAGCCTTATTCAGCCTCTCCCTATAGCTCAAACCATCTATCCCAGCAACATCCTTGTAAATCTTTTTTGCACCCTTTCAAGTTTAATAACATCTGCCCTATAACAGGGAGACCAGAAATAAAAGCAGAATTCCAAAAATAACCTAGCCAATTTCCTGTACAGCCACAACATGATCTTCCGGCACCTCACCTGTGATTATCGCTGCTACAAATATCTCAGCAAGAGGCCTAGCAATTACTTCTCTAGTTTCCCATACAGTGTTCGGGTACACCTGATCAGCTCCTGGGGATTTATCCACCTTTACCTATTTCAAGACATCCAGCACTTCCTCCTCTGTAATCTGGACATGTTGCAAGATGTCACCATCTATTTCCCTACAGTCCATATCTTCCATATACTGTTGCAAAATACTCATTTAGTATCTCCCCCATTTTCTGTGGCTCCACACAAAGGCCGCCTTGCTGATCTTGGAGGGGCCCTATTCTCTCCCTAGTTACCTTTTGTCCTTAATATATTTGTAAAAACCCTTTGGATTCTCCTTAATTCTATTTGCCAAAGCTATCTCATGTCCCCTTTTTTCCCCCTGATTTCCCTCGTAAGTATACTCCTACTTCCTTTATACTCTTCTAAGGATTCACTCAATCTATCCTGTCTATACCTTACATATGCTTCCTTCTTTATCTTAACCAAACCCTCAATTTCTTTAGTCATCCAGCGTGCCCTATACCTACCAGCCTTTCCTTTCACCCTAACAGGAATATACTTTCTCTGGATTCTCGTTATCTCATTTCTGAAGGCTTCCCATTTTCCACCTGCCCCTTTACCTGTGAACATCTGCCCCTAAGCAGCTCTCGAAAGTTCTTGCCTAATACCGTCAAAGTTGGTCTTTCTCCAATTCAGAACTTCAACTTTTAGATCTGGTCTGTCCTTTTCCATCATTATTTTCAATCTAATAGGATTATGGTCACTGGCCCGCTGACACCTCAGACACCTGCCCTGCATTATTTCCCAAGAGTAGGTCAAGTTTTGCACTTTCTCTACTAGGTACATCCACATACTGAATCAGAAAATTGTCTTGTACGCACTTAACAAATTCCTCTCCATCTAAACTTTTATAATGTATAAATCCTGCCCTGATTTGCTTTACCAAATTGCAACACCTCACATTTATCTAAATTAAACTCTATCTGCCACTTCTTGGCCTATCTGATCAAGGTGCCATTGTACTCTGAAATAACTCTCTTCACTATCCGTTATACCAACAACTCTGGTGTTATCTGCAAACTTACTAATCCTTCCTACTCTCTTCATATCCAAATCATTTACATAAATGGCAAAAAGCCGTGAGGCCAACACTGATCCTTGTGGCACATCACTGGTCACGGGCCTCCAGGCTGAAAAACAGACCTCCACAACCACCCTCTGTCTCTCCCTTCAAACCAATTTTGTATCCAAGTGACTAGCTCTCCCTAGATTCCATGTGATCTAACCTCATTAAGCAGTCTACCATTAGAAACCTTATCGAATGCCTTGCTGAAGTCCATATGGACAACATCTGCCATCATCAATCTTCTTCAATAAAGCTCAATCAAGTTAGTGAAGGACGATTTCCCGAGCACCATTCAACTCCTGTCAGCGGTGGGTCAGACAGTGAAAAGTCAATTTTGCAAAGATAACATCAGGAAAATTTGGATAACAATTTTGGGCTTTCCACTCTTAAACATCCATTTACTCCTCACTTTAAATTGTGTATCATTTACACATAAGCAGTGACAAGAGCCATTACTTGCTATTAATTTGGACAGGAAATTTCATTTCTCATTCTCACTCAAAAGCGCCAAATAGTTCAGTGCTTAACCCCAAATCCGTTCTAACTTGAAGCAAATTCCAAAACAACTGATCTATTCAGAGCTGCTAATCTCTCAAGTTGCTGATGAGTGTGGTTATTTCCATGTGGTGATATAATTAAATTGTGATCCGTGTAACACATGTCAATGTGGAATGAACTTTTCACTTTTCTTCACCAACAAGCTAAGATCAAACATCCTTAAATAGTTTCACCATTCAGAAAACTGTTTATCCATTCAAAATCCCCACAACTTTCAACTTAATTATTAGTCTTTTACCTGAACTCTAGTTAAAACATTTCAAATACCAAACCGCGCGCCACTTCTTTTTAATTAGAGGCACGGCCAGCAATCCTTACTTTTCACAGTCCAGAGATTTTGTTAAATTTGAGACAAAGCTATATTTCTGGTTTTGAATGGCAAAAATTGTATTGTATCTCATTGTGAGGTGATAGAGACAACCTGATTGCATTTCAATCCTGGATTTTCCAATCTCTCAATAGTATGGGGATTGGAATTCTCAACAGTCTAAAAATGGACACCAACCAACAAGTAGGATGCCAGCATTCCTGGTAGGCCTGTCATCCATCCCTGCTTGTCTGGGTTGTGGATGAAGACAAAGGCCACCCTATAATTGTCTCCTGTAGTAATGGCCTGGCTTCCTTTCTCTATTTGATTATGAGTTATTGAGAGGTTGAAGATCCCTCTCAGTTACTTCCCCTTTCCTGCAACCAACTGCCATTCTTAAATTAGATTAAGTCTCTGGTCGGCATTCTAGCTTCAAGGATCTACGTTTTGAGCCTTAATGGAATCCCTGCAGTGTGGAAAGAGGCCATTCTAGCCATCAAATCTGCCCCAACCCTCCAAAGAGAATCCCATCCAGACCCAACCCTTTTGGCAAAATCTGATATTTCCTATGACTAACCCAACTAACCCACACGCCCCTGGACACTTTGGGCAATTTAGCATGGCTAATCCACCTAATCTGCAAATCTTTGGACTGTGGAAAAAAACTGGAGCACCCGGGGAAAGCCCAGGCAAACACAGTGAGAACGTGTAAACTCAACACAGGCAATCACTCGAGGGTGGAATTGAACCCAGATCCTTGGAGCTATGAGCCAATAGTGCTAACTACTGAGTCACCATACCGCCCATTAGATAGTCATCTTGCCTCCACACTGGTTGATGGGTTACCCCCAATCAAAACCTCTATGAGTGACTTTTTCCATGCCCATCCCCACTGCACCACTGAGATTGAGATCCTTAACCCTGTCTCCAATCACCAAAGTGAAAACTCAGCAGTCTGATTTGGATGACAGTGTAGCAGCAGTCACAGTAGATTTCACTCCCCCAGTGCTAATTTAGCTCTAAGAGCGGGTGACCACTGACTCTGGGGGAACTTTGTAATGTGCTGCCACCAAAGTACAATCCGAATAAAATCCATGCCACATTGTAATCCCTGGTGATCAAAACTCTGAAAGAAAACCATTGACAAGAAGAATCACCATCCTATTGAGTTAGCAGAAATGCTCTTTAAGGGTGATTAGTGAAATGTGGCTCTTACATTTTTGAGTGCGGTCGTATACTGCAGTTGAAAAACAAAGCAGTGGGTAATGAAAGGTTGCCTATCAAATGGCGTGTTGCTATAGAATTAATCCAGCCACCTACCACCACGATGAAAGCAGCATGGGTGTGTGTCGGTTTGATGATGCACAAGATGAATAAATATACGGTTTCAAGAGCCTGTGATGCAAGCAAAACACATGCACTAAAAATCCATTTGGCATCAAAGATTCACTTTTTATGTTGCTGCTGGAATTTGTTAGTGAGAGTCGACCTCAGTTGAAATCTCCAGCAGCTGGTTTTCATTCAATTGCCCTCATTGTCATCTTCAGTGCCTTCTGAAAGATTCCAGTTTGCTCGGAGGGCCCTGGTGGAAACATTGCTCACGCTTTCAGCTCGTTGTCTCTCGACCTCAAGTGACGTCTTCCTGTTAGCCAGGCTACGATTCCTGACCCAGGGTTTGGGGAAACGGTTGCTTTGACATCATTTATCAAGAGTCATTCAAGTGCGTTCAGTCCCCTGCAGGGCCACCATGGAATGGTTACTGCACCGACAGAGACCACTCAGCCCATCATGCTCATACTGGTAACCCGCAAGAGCAACTCAGCTCATTCCACTCCTCCACTTTCCCACTTTAGCCCTGCTATCCTTTTCTCTTCAGATGTATTGTCCAGTTTTCTTTTTTTTCAAACCACAACTAATTCCACCTTCTGTTCACACTCAGGCAATGCATTGGCTTAATAAACAGAAACAGGTTTTCCCTCATGTCTCCATTGCTTATGAACGGAGGGACATAAGAGAAATTGGGAGCAAGAGTAGGCCATTCTGCCCTTCCAGCTTGCTCTGCCATTCAAGAAGACCATGGTTATAGAGTTTAGAGTTGTACAGCATAGAAACAAACCCTTCAGTCCAACTTGTCATTGCCAACCAGATATCCTAAATTAATGTAGTCCCATTTGCCAACATTTGATCCATATCTCTTTAAACCCACCCTTTTCATATACCCATCCAGACGCCTTTTAAATGTTGTTATTATACAAGCCTCTAACACTTCCTCTGGCAGCTCATTCCATATTTGCATGAAAAAATTGGTTGACCTGAATATAACCTCATTCCACATCCCTGCCTGCCCCGATGACATTTCACAGTCTTGCTTAATAAGAATCTATCCACCGAGGCTGTCAAAATATTCAAGCACTTGGTTTATAAGGACTCAGAAGTTATGCTGGAGTTACAAAAAAAACTCTGGTTAGACCCCATTTAGAGTTCAGTGAGCAGATCTGGGAACCATACCTTAGGAAGGATAGATTAGCCTTGGAAGAAATACAATGTAGATTTACAGGAATGCTACCTGGATTTCAGGGGATAAATTATGAGGAGGGATTATACAAATTAGGCTAGTTTTCTCTAGAATTTAGAAGGTTAAGAGATGATCTGATCGAAATTTTCAAGATACTTACAAGGAAAGACAGAGTGCATAAAGATAAACTGTTCAACATTCTAGAGCTAAGGGCATAGTCTGAGAATTAGGGCCAGACCGTTCAGGAGAGATGTTAGGAAAGAACTTCTACACACAAAGGGTGGGAGAGGTTTGGAACTCTCTTCCATAAGTAATCGTGGATGTTTGATCAGTTGTAAATTTTAAATCTGAGCAAGTTAAATTTTTGTTAAACAGAGGTATTAAGGGATATGGGCCAAAGGATATTGAGCAAGCCCAGTGAATGGCCGAATAATATTGAGGGGCTGAATGGTCTACTCCTATGCTCCTATTTTCCTTTTCAGGAAGAGAGTTCCAAAGATTCAGAACTTCTGAGAGAAAACAAATGACTTAATCTTGGATTCAAGATGGTACCATCACAGGGCACTCTGTGCGAGTTCTCCGCAGCAGGTCATATTCTCACATTTTGTACAATCATTCTTTGTATTCCTCACTCCATGATCTTTGAATGCTGTGATCTGCTTGTACGGCATGCAAAACAAAACTTTTTGCTGTACTTAGGTACATGTGACAATAAAAAGTCAAATCAAACCATTGTTTTAAACGGGTGAGCTCTGATTTTTGACGACCTCCTGGTTCTAGATAACATCTGCATAAGAGGCAAGATCCTGCCCACATCAACATTGTCAAGATCCCTCAGGATCTTATAGATTTTAATCAAATCATGTTATTTTTCCCCAACATTTTTTCTTTTCAGATAACAAAGTGATTCTCTTTTGAAAGCCACAATTGAACCTCCTTCCAGAAATGCTCAGCAGTTATTTGTTACAAAGAGTTTTCACAATCCAGATATGTTATTTTATCACTAATGATGGTAGCAGGAATTGGCTCCTTTACTGAGAATGGATTTATTCCGCAAATGCCATCAGCTGTCACATTGGGGTTTGAACCCACGAGTCCCCAGAGCTTTAACTCAGCCCGTGATCAGTATTACTGAATTGAAAACCGAGATTACTAGAACATATTCTTAGAACTATTGGCCAAGTTTCCCGATTACCAGTAAAACAAAACCATTACATTACCATACCTCTGCACTTCAATACTATGCGTAGGGCATGAGCAACAAGATAGATCATATGAACAGGATAAATTAGGAGCTGGAAAAGGCCATTCTCTCCCCTCAAGACCGCACTACCAATCAGATCTGTTCATGGCCTCCACTTTCCTATCCAACATCTGAATTCCTTGTTGATCAAATTTCTCTGTAATTTGGCTTTAGGAATGCTCAGTTTCCTTCCCTCCACCATCTCTGTGGAAGAGCTCCACAGAAATGCATTTGTGGATCACCCTTGAAAGGAAACATTAATAGTCAAGATGGCGCCAACACCAAGAGACTCCTTGCTACTTATGACACATTTAACTCTAATGTTTCTTATAACCATTCTACACCTTTAAACCTAAACTCTAAGTCTGTAAAAATTACTAATAATGTTCTTTTAAATCTACTTACAGTTTTGAGGATCCTATGGAAGTCCAGACCCAAGTATTACTGACACTGGATTCGCAACCTAGGGCAAACCTATCAGCTTCCCACAGGACCCAAAAGTTCACCGGTACCAAGATCTGACGCCTGACCCTGCAGCGCGATCTTGATAACGTTGATCTTGCATCATGCACATCCTATGTGGTGTAACCTGTGTGCCTCACTCTGTCCAAGTCTTTCTCACCCTGGCACTGTGTGATCTACAATCTCCTTACATATTTGTTCCACAATTTCCAACTGACTATTCCGGGGGCCTATAGTACAATCCTGTCAAAGTGATCATGCCCTTTTTATTTCTCATTTCCACCCATACCGTTTCACTGGATGATTTCCCAGGAATATCCTCTCAAAGTAGATGTTTCCTGAATCAAAAGTGCCGCTCCCCCTCCTTTCTTGCCTCCCCTTCTCTCCTTCCTGCAGCATCTATACCTCAAAACATTGAACTGCTCGTCCTGTCCCTCACTCAGCCATGTTTCTGTAATACATATGATCCCAGTCCCATGTTCTCCTATTTTCCTTTTCATCTACATTGCCTTTCAGGCCTCTTGCATTGAAGTGAATGCAGTTCAATTCGTCAGTCTTCCCTCATTCCCTGCCATTCTCTTGCCTGGCTTGTTTATTGAACATGCTCTCTTGAATTTCTGTACCAGCCTCAACCTTCTCTCTTGCCTCACTAAAGGTCTTAGGGTCCCACTCCCTTGCCAGACTGGTTCAGCAATGGTCAGATGATGTCCTCCGATTAGCTCTTGGGAGATAGGAATTCTGTCCCTTGGATCTTCGATCACAGGGTTGGCCTACTGAGACTCATTTTCTGCAGCAGGGTTTCCCCAACAGAAGTGATCTTCGATTGGTGAAATGGGATTCAGCTCGGTTACCTAGCTATCTGAAGCAACAACGTTCTTGGGTTAAGGAAGCTAAGGATAATTAAGGAAGGAGTGGAAAACTGAAGTTAGTCACAAGACACTGAAGCTCCAGACGTAAAATCTACTGGTGCTCCTTCTCTGACCTCTAGCAAATCATGATGTGGAGGTGTCAGTGTTGGACTGGGATGGACTATATTAAAAATCACACAACACCAGGTTATAGTCCAACAGGTTTATTTGGAAGCACTAGCTTTCAGAGTACTGCTCCTTCATCAGGTAGCTGTGAAGCAGGATCATAAGACACAGAATTTATGGCGAACGATTACAGTGTCATACAACTGATACGATATATTGAACAAACCTAGATTGCTATTAAGTCTTTCATCTTTTAGAATGGGTTGCAGGTTTCAGTTCATTAATATGTAAATCCCAGAACTTCTACATCACACTCTTGAGATAATTTAAGGTTTATAACAAAAGGCAACATCTCAGCTCAGAAAATGCATTAAAGTTGTGAGGTTAGAGTCTGTCTGTATCCCAATTTTGAGTCAGACTGGTTCTATTTTCAAAGTGGTATTTGTAAAATCTTACATGGATTGAACGCCTGCATTGACTACCTGCAGGTTGTGAGCTTTTTGAGCAGAATAGAATGTATCTGCAAATATAATTCTGCAAATACAAATTCATCCCATCAACTTATATGTGTGTGTGTACATGCAAGAAAGAGAGAGAGAGAGAGAGAGAGAGTGAAACCTGGAAGATGGGTAAGTCTGAAGGTCAACATTGAGCTCATGAGCTAAATTCGGGGGCAGAATCTCATTGAGGTTGCAATAGTTTTTGCTACAGACTTCTACATTGGTTCTTTTTGAGTAGACTCACCACAAATTGTACCACTGAGGTGGTGAAGTCAGTGGATGAGCAACCCAGAGCCCCATGCCAATGTTCTGGGTACATGAGTTCAAATCCTACCATTGTAGATGGTGATGTTTGACTTCAAATAAAAGAAATTCGCCATAAAAAGCTGGTCAAATGACGACCATGTCATTAGGCAGGAAAATTCTAGGTGGTCCACTCATATCCTTTATGAAGGGAAACCTGTCATCCTTACCTGGTCTGGTCTACATGTGACTGGATATGGTTGACTCTTAACTGGGCATTACGGATGGGCAATAAATGCTGGCCTAGCACTGAGATCCAAATCCCATGAGCAAATAAAAACTTAACGGGCAAGGCCAGACCTTCTCAAGGGATCAGTTTCCACCACCGAAAGCATCAAGCCAATCGGAAACACCTCTGTACCCAGCAGCGCCACCAAGGGTGGTGGTTGCTGATAGTACTACACCTACCCAAGGCCTTGGATTGAGGAAGGGTAGGCACAGGTCAGTGATAATCGGAGAGAGGATGGTTGAGATGGCAGGAGCTTGTAGCAATCAGCAAGTTTCTCCTCTCCCATGGCACATCCCTCAATCAAGCAACAAGTGCATCTGCATCAGCAGCTCACAGGGAACTTCCCGGCAAACACACCAGGCTGCTCACACTCCTCACATGGCTAAACCCCTACTTGTCATTGGGTTGATACTGATAAGGGAAAAAATACTATTGAAATTGCAATGAGAAGAGCCATATCTCTTCCTGTCAGAATTACTTATGACTGCGAGAACAACTGCTGCAAATCTCTGACAGAAATTGCTGAAGAAACTCAGTAGGCTTGACAGCATCTGCAGAGAGAGAGAGAGAGAGACACAGGGTTAATGATTTCAAGTCTGGTTTGACTCTTCTTCAGATCTGATTCATACTGGACTCGAATCGTTAACTCTGTTTTTCTCTCTCCACAGATGCTAACAGACCTCTCCAGCATTCTCTGTTTCTGTTCAGGTTTCCAGCATCAGCAGTCTGTGCTTTTAAGCTGCAGATCATTCCTTTGCATTTACATATCCAAAACAAGTAAGCTATGATGCTCATTCTCCAAAGGAATCATAGGCTTGTTGTGAGGTGGGGCAGGGATGGATGAAAATTAAAAAAAAACCTTGTTTCATCACCGTAGTGCAGGACATAAATCACCCCCAAACTTGGAGTCATAATTGGCCAGATGACAAGATTTTACAGTTACTTCAGAGGACAGGAACATCTGTCCCGAAAATCCAGATGTCTGACAATTTTAACTTATTGCTATCGAGTCCATGAAATCTCCCAGTACAGTGTAAAAAATTGGAAAAGCCCTACAAAGCTGAGAAATATGCCAGTACAAGATTGTAAATTCTCTGATACACAGCAAAAGTCTTGACAATGTAAAAGTGGTAAAACTGCACCTGCTTTAGTAAGTCTCTTCCAAAGAGACATCTGCAGCTGTCTGTGACCAGCTCCTCAGCTCCTGAGTAACTGCCTGTATATTTTTGTCTCCCCAGGCTGAGCTGTCTGCTTCACAAGCCTTGAGTTCATATATGATCATGTCTGAGCACACCAGTGAGGCTCTAGGAGGAAGCTATCCACAAGCAACTGCAAAAACTCTGTGAAAATGTGGAATCCCCATTGTTTCTGGCCTATATTGAAGCCAGTGTGGACCAACAATAAATTTTTCTAATATTAACAAGGCAGCTTGTGATGTGACACTGTGAAAATTCCAATCTGTCTACAATTAATTGGATCCATTCCCCGCTAATTGACGTCTCTTCATAATTTGCCACAACATCAAATCCACATCATGTCAGTCTGTCTGGTTTTGATTGTATGTCAGTGTCAGACATGAATGTGTGAAATTCAATGAGTATTAAAATAATTTCTAATTCACCCATGACTCTCAAAACCTGCTCCAGTATAAGATAGGAGACATTTTGAGGTAACCTTAACACCGTGGGCGACACGGTGGCACAATGGTTAGCACTGCTGCCTCACAGCGCTAGAGACCCGGGTTCAATTCCTGCCTCAGGCGACTGACTGTGTGGAGTTTGCACATTCTCCCCGTGTCTGCATGGGTTTCCTCCGGGTGCTCCGGTTTCCTCCCTCAGTCCAAAGATGTGCAGGTTAGGTGAATTGGCCATGCTAAATTGTCCGTAGTGTTAGGTAAGGGGTAAATGTAGGGGTATGGGTGGGTTGCGCTTTGGCGGGTCGGTGTGGACTTGTTGGGCCGAAGTGCCTGTTTCCACACTGTAAAGTAATCTAATCTAATCTAATAAAGTAATCTTAAAAAAAAAATACAGAGTTAAGTATCCCAGATCCAACCCTCCAAATTGGCCCCGCCCTCATGAGCTGTCCTACCTATCCATCTTCCACCTATCCTTTGGACCCTGCTCTCCGACCTATCACCATCTCCCCCCACCTTCATCTACCTATCGTATTCCCGGCTACCTTCTCCCCAGTCCAACCTCCTCCCATTTTTCTCTCAGCCCCCTTGGCCAATCCCACACATTCCTAATGAAGAGCTCATGCTCGAAATACCAACTGTCCTGCTCCTCGGATGTTGCCTGACCAGCTGTGCTTTTCCAGCACTGTACTTTTTGACTCCACATGCAGAGTATCTGACTTCCCTCCAAGAACATTTGAATTCAACATTGAGATTATCAGACTGATTTCTGGGATGGTAGGACTGACTATGAAGAGAGACTGGATCGATTATGATTATATCCATTAGAGTTTTGAAGAATGAGGGCACTGTTCTCAAAGAAATCTATAAAATTCTAATAGGACTAGAGAGGGGAAACGCAGGAGGATGTTCACAATGGATGAGAAATCTATAACCAAGGGCCCCAATCTAAGGTAGTCCATTTGGAATTAGGATGAGGAAACATTTCTTCACCCAGAGAGTGATGAACCAGAGGAATTTTCTGCTACAGAATGTGGTTGAGACTAAAACATTTAATGTTTTCAAGAAAGAGATAGATATAGTACTAAGGGCTAAAGGAATCAAAGTGTATGGGGCAAAAGCAGGAACAGGAATGATTAGCCATGACCATATTGGACAGCAGAGCAAATTCAAAGAGCCAAATGGCCTACTTATGTACTTATTCTCAATGTTTCTACATATCGCACAAAAGGCAATGTTATAATGAAAGAGCCCATGATGTTGTGGAGAGTATATGGTAGCATTTGAACAGAAGAGTGACTAACTAACAGAAGAGAAAGAATTGGAATAAGGAGGACATTTTCAGGATGGTAACCTGTGCCAGGGACCCGGGTTTGATTCCAGCCTCAGGTGACTGCCTGTGTGGAGTTTGCACATTCTCCCCATGTCTGCGTGGGTTTCCTTTGGGTGCTCAGTTTCCTCGCATAATTCCAAAGATGAGAACTGGCCATGCTAAGTTGCCCGCAGTGTTCAGGGATGTGTAGCTTAGGTGCTGGGGAAAACATAGAGTAACAAGGTAGGGGAATGGGTTTGGGTGGGTTACTCTTGAGAGGGTTGGTGTGGACGTGTTGGGCTGAAGGGTCTGTTTCCACACTGTAGGGATTCTATGATTCTAATGCGTTAAGTATAATCAAGGCTGTAATTGGCAGATTTCTAATCAGTGAGGGAATCAAGAATTAAAGGGAAAGGGCAGGAAATTGGGGTTCAAAATGATCAGAACAGCCATTTTATCATTGAATGGTGGAGCAGAGCTGATAGGTTGAATGGCCTACTTCTGCTCTCATGCCTTATGATCTTATTCACTTGCAATGTTACAACATTTGTTTTAACATTATCGCACCCATTGGAAAGAAGTAAAACGCCTTTAACAAATAAAAGGATGGGATGTGTTGCAAGCAGCTGACATTGGCCAATCTCCCATTGCTCAGTTATAACACTAATCTTATCGGAGAGATGGCAATATATGGGAACCATCCATACATTCACAGGAAGAGGTTCATCCGACGCCTGACTTTCTCAAAGAAGCGCTTTGACGTGAATGTCAATGATCTGACAAATGGCCAAGACACATGTTCAGACGCAATGCCTCTATATTTGATTTGGTTTAGTTTACTGTTGTCACGTGTACCTAAGCACAATGAAAAGTTTTGCTTTGCATGCAATACAGGCAAATCATAACATACAAGGATCATAAGGCGATTGAACACAGCAAGGAATACAAAGATACGGCTGCAAAGTAGTTGACCTGCAAGTAGGTTTAAGAGAGCATTGTTAGTAATTTGAACAGACTTAGAATTGAGGTTTGAAAGTGCAGAGCAATTGTAATAAATACTTTGGAGAGCTCGCAAAGAGTCACCCTGTGTATCAATGCCATCTTAAATTGAAGATCTGTCCTCAACCACAACTGAACTGGTCTACAATGGCTGCCTGAGCACTGTCCAATAGGAGGCTGAGGCTATAGCAAGAGATATGCCCCCTACCCTCTTTTCTAGAGCCACCAGCTTCCTGCCCCTCTCTCTGCACTAAGCCACTATCTGCAAACCAGAGGTTTACTGGTTGTTTATCCACACTAAAGCAATAAGTAAAGTACAGAAAATGCCTATAGCCTATATCCAACGGAGCTGTCTTGAAGCCAGCAAGTGCTGATTGCACATGTCTGCTAGTGCTATCTGAAAGCGATGAAGTGATGCCGAAGCCTGGCCAGTGAGAAGTGTCCTCACGTGCCGAAGCTGATGAGTTGTCTTTACCCAGTTGTGTGGATAGAGGATCCAGGGAGACCAACGCCAGTGAGCTTGAAGCCACTTATACATGGTTCCATTGTCAGTACGAACTGGGGTATTGCCCTGTAACTCAAGTCCCACTGTTCCTGGAATTGTCACAAATGTGAAAAGATTTAGCAAACCATCCAAGTTCAATTAACCTGACTGATGAAATCAGATTAAAAGAAAACACTCAAAAGTCTTCTGCCCTGAACACGAAAATGGCAGTTTATTATGAACAGATTATCTGTAACCAATGACAACTAGAAAATACAAATTTCTAATTTATACGTTTAGAAATCAAACTCCATCCTTTCTTAAATTCCCTCTTTCACACAAAGGCAGACAAGACATTGTATTAAGGTTAGGAAAAGAAAAATAAATCAGGGAAACATGGTTCCATAGCACCAGTCTGAACCACATGAGTTCATGAATTCTTTGTTTAGGTTTCTTCCAATTTCTTTCAATCATAGAGTCATACAGCATGGAATCAGACCCTTTGGTCCAATGCATCCATGCTGACCTAAAGTAATCTAATCCCATTTGCAAGCATTTGGCTCATATCCTTCTTAACACTTCCTATCCATATATTCATCCAGATGCCCTTTAAATGTTGTAATTGTCATTCCCTGGCAGCTCAGTCCATACACGTTCAACCCTCTGCATGACAAAGGTGCCCCCTAGGTTCCTTTTAAATCTTTCCCCTCCCACCTTAAACCTCTGCCCTCTACTTTTAGACATCACTATCCTGGAAAAACAACTTAATTATTCATCCTAACCATGCCCCTCATGATTTTATAAGCCTCTATAAGGTCACCCCTCAGCCTTCAAAGCTCCACAGAAAATAGCCTCAGCCTGTTCAGCCTTTCCCTTTGGCTCAAGCCCTCCAACCTCAACAACATCCCTATAAAACCTTTTTGAACACTTTCAAGTTTAACAACATCTTTCCTACAGGAGGGAGCCCAGAATTTAAAGCAGCATTTCAAAAATGGCTTAAACAATGTCCCGTACAGCTGCAACATGACCTCCCAACTCCTATACTCAATGCATTAAAGGCAAGCAGACCAAATACCTTCCTCACTACCCTGTCTACCTGTGACTCCACCTTAAAAGAATTATGAACCTGCACTCCAAGGTCTCTTTGTTCGGCACCACTCCCCATGACTTTACTGTTAACTCTATATGTTCTGTCCTGATTTGCCTTTCCAAAATGCAAAACTTCACATTTATCTAAATTAAACCTCTCTTGCCACAGATGGTTTGCACATCCATTCTCTCTTTCATTCACTGACTGAAAATTTATCCTTTCACTGTCTTTGAAGATTTACAGGGAATGGTAAGTGAAAGATAACAAACTGTTACTTGAGATTTTCCTGGTACCTCCACAGAAGAGAAAGCGATTTTTGATGCTTTTTCTTTGATATCCCAGGAAGCAGAAACTTGCTGCTTGGAGCCAGAAACAAAGGCTGTGAGTAGGCATGATGGGAACAGGCACTGCCCTAATAAAAAGAATGAGCAGAATGCCACCAGCGTAAAGGCCTGAGACAGTTTAAGCTGAGGGAATGGGCATGACCTGGAGGAGGAAACCCAAAGATCTGAACTTCGCAAACATCAGAATTTTGTTTTTAATTCATTCACAGAATGTGGATGTCACTGGCTAGGCCAGCATTTATTTCCCATTTTTTATTGTCCAGATGACATGTAAAAGTCAACCACATCTGAAGTCACATCTGTAGTCTACACCAGGTCAGAATGGGAGATTTCCTTCCATGAAGGACATTAGTGAACCAGATATGTTTTCCAATGTAGTGATTCCAATGTAGAGGTGGATCTTACTGACAATGAGATCCTTGATTGAGGTTGTTAACTTGGGCCGATCAGGGAGCCCTGGCTGACAGAGATAAACAGGGGATTCAGAGTCTCCTCAGTTCAGGGACTGACTGACTCTGACTCTGCCACAGCCAGTATACTGTGCCCAGGTAAATAAATACTGCACTCACACCATTTGTCCGATCTTTTGATTTCTCTGCCTATTACTTCTGCGCCTCTGTGCTTTTTTTCACTTCACCTGATGAAGGAGCAGTATTCCAAAAGCTTGTGATTTCAAATAAATCTGTTGGACTATAACCTGGTGACTTCTGACCATGTGAATAAAGCTTAGATTCCCTACAGTGTGGAAATAGGCCCTTCGGCCCAACAAGACCACACCGACCCTCCGAAGAATAACCTACCCCGCCTCTGACTAATGCACTTCACAACTATGGTCAATTTATCATGGTCAATTCACCTAACCTGCACATATTCAGATTGTGGGAGGAAATCAGAGTACCAGAGGAAACTCACACAGACACAGGGAGAATATGCAAACTCTACACAGACAGTCACCCAAGGTTGGAATCGAACCTGGGACCCTGGTGCTGTGAGGCAGCAACGATAACTACTGAGCCACCATGCCGCCCAAGTGACTGGGGACAGTGTACCAGACTCTGTGCAGTTACTTCATCCAACAATTGACAACAGTTTTACTTAGTCCAGATTTTTATTGAATTCAAGTTCCACCATCTGTCATGGTGAGATTTTAACCTCTGTCTCCAGTACATTACCTGGGTCTTTGGATTCATATTCTTGTCATAATGCCACCAGGCCTTCACCTTGGAAAAAAATGTTTTGTCACCCGACAACTATGCATTAAATGCACCATGCCACGCCATTCGGATTTGCTGAAAATTCACATTGCAAACTGAAGTTCCAAACTTCTCAATTCATTAACAGGATCTGAAACAACCTTAACGGGCCTTTAATAGAGGCAGACCAATAGTCCTCCCAATCCCACCCCACCCTCACTTAAAATTTACAGCCTGTCCCAACACTACCGGAAAATCCAGAGATGACTTGGAAACGCGGCTCCTAAATCCCGCGTGCAACAGATCCCAGCTCCCTCGGGCAACTGAAATCCCAGCCCTTTCACGTTCCAAAATGTCAGGCAACAAAATGGTGCATTGCTTTGTTTCCCGGTGGCAAAAGAAATGCAAGTTTCTTCTAAGAGAAACTTTTAAGAGATTTCTTGAAGCAACATGTTTTCTTTAAGAGAATGTTAAATTCTTTGGAAGGCCCTCAAATAAAAGGCCTCTAAGGAAACATCAGGCCTTGCATCTCCCAAGAGTCCAGCTGCTGGTTATAATAAAAACTATAGGAGCAAGCTTGGATACCCAAATAAAAGTTTTAGTTGTGTTCCGAAGTAAAGGCGAAAACGCTGAAGGGTTTCAATTACAACAAAATCTTTAATAGAAGCCTCAGATGCCTCGCCAAAATTCCTTTTACAGAAGGAGACTTTTCTCATTCCAGAGAGGCCAGAGAACCCTGTGGCATTTTTCACACTGAAAATGGCATCCGCTTGTTATATCAGTCACGGTTCATTGCGGAATCAAATCACTTAACAGTGCAGCAAGTTTCCTCTTTGCCTTCAGAAAGATAGATGCAATAAAGTCTTTACTGAAAGAAGAGGTGCAAATGGTCTGCAAATGGTGGTAAAATTCAGTGCAACAGCAGGATAAAGCCCCCAGGACTATCTCACTGCCAGATTCACTCGATCTTTAGATCAATAACCCGGATTAGTTAACCAACCTCCCTTGGCACTGCATAGGAGTATTCCGAAGCCTTCAGCATAGTTAAAATATCGAGCAGCTAATCTGATCGGATTCTCAATGGCTAGGACTCAGGCTATCTATCCAGGAAATCAGCCAATCCTTCACAAATTACTGCTGTAACTTTTATTCATGGGATAAATGTTCCCTCTAAGCTGCGGAACTGCTCAGAGAGTCCATGCATACCTATCAGCAGTCAATGTATCGGCTCCAACTCCTGCAGTTCATGATGAATAGAGGATATATAGCACGTTTCCGCTTGGGAACTCTACAGCCCTCTGGATTCAATATCGAGTTCGAGACAAAGAAACTGCATCTGCTGGAACACTGGGGAGACCAAATGTAAACTTAGAGAATGTGTCGCCAAGCATCTCAGCCGGCACCACAAGGGATAGCCTGACCTCCCAGGCACTGCTCATTTCAATTCCCCTTCCCACTCCCTCTCCAACATGGCCACCCTCGGACTCTTCCGTTGCCACAGTGAATCAGGCTGCAAATTGGAGGAATAACACCTCATCTTCTGCCTGGACCACCTACGGCCCAGAAGAGTCAACATTGAGTTCTCCAATATCAAATAACCTGTCTGCCAATCCCCCGTCTCCTTTTCCAGCCCCTCCCCCTCCCTTCCATTTTACCTACTGATCCTTCCTTCCAGCTACTAACCAGATTCATCCCTCCCATCGACCAGAATGTGTTGTTGGAAAAGCACAGCAGGTCAAATAGCATCTGAGGAGCAGGAGAATCAACGTCTTAGGCCGGAGCCCTTCATCAGGATGAGGCTGGGAGCCTCAGGGGTGAAGAGATAAATGGGAGGGAGGTGAGGTTGGGGGAAAGTAGCTGAGGGTGCAATAGGTGGATGGAGGTGGGGGTAAAGGTGATAGGTCAGAGAGGAGGGTAGAGTGGATAGGTGGGAAGGAAGATTGACAGGTGGGACAGGTCATGAGGACAGTGCTGAGCTGGAAGGTTGGAACTAGGGTAAGGTGGGGCGAGGTGAAATGAGGAAACTGGTGAAGTCCACAATTGAAATGTTCCGAGGTGGAAGATAAGGCGTTCTTAACTTCTGCCTCAGAACCCTTAAACCCCAAGACATCAATGTGGACTTCAGCAGTTTCCTCATTTCCCCTCCCTTCGACCTTATCTTAGTTCCAACCTTCCAGCTCAGCACCGCCCTCATGACCTGTCCCACTTGTCAATCTTCCTTCCCACCTACCTCCTCTCCGACCTATCACCCTTACCCCCACTTCCATCCACCTATTGCACTCTCAACTCCCTTCTCTCCAGCTTCACCGCCTTCCCATTTATCTTTCCACATCTGAGAATCCCAACCTCAGTCATGAAGAAGGGCTCCGGCCCAAAACATCGATTCTCCAGCTCCTCAGATGCTGCCTGACCTGCTGTGCTTTTCCAGCAACATACTCTCAACTCTGATCTCCAACCTCTGCAGACTTCACTATCTCCTCCCATCGACCAGCCAGGCCATAACCACCACCTGTGTTCACCTACCCATACCTCACCATTCCACCCCTCTCCCCACCTAAAACCTTCCCCCCAACCCCCAACTCTTTGATCTGCCACGCCCCCTACCTCCATCCTTAGTCGTGAAGAAGAGTTATACCCAAAACGTTGACCTCTCCACCTTCTGACACTGCAGGGCTTGTTGTGTTCTTCCAGCCTCTTGCTTGTCTTCTTTCAATATTGAGTTCAACAGCTTTAGAGCTTGAGTTCCTTCCATGTCAGTATGCCAACCCCCACACATCTGGCTTTGTTATCACAAGGTTTGATATTACACATAACCCATTGTTAGCCACCAACAGCCCCCATTAATAGTTCTGAGGAAGGGTCATCAGACCTAAAATGTTAACTTTGAATTCTCTTCATAGATGCTGCCAGTCCTGATGAGCTTTTCCAACAATTTCTGTTTTTATTTCCTATTAATAGCTATTCATTCTCCTTGTCTGATCGTTATCCACCCCTTTATCTATCCAATTGCTCTTCTCTCTCTTCAGGCGCTATCTCCAGCTATTGTTACTCCTCATCCTCTCCCCCCACCCTATCTACTGCATAAAAACCTACATCTGCCCAGCTACCATCAGTTCTGAGGAAGTGTCACTTGACCCAAAATGTTAAATGTGATTTCTTTCCACAGATGGTCCCTGAACTTTTTTAGCAATTTCTGTTTTTGTTTCTGATTTCCAGCATACACAGTTATTTCAGTTTTTATTGTGCTGGAGCCTTTATGACTGAGTTACTATTTAGTATCTGTCCCTCATTGGCTCAACTAATGTTTCAGAGGGTAATTAAGAATCAACCACTTTGTTATGGGTCTGGAATCACATGTAAAATGACAGATTTCCTTCCCCAAACAACATCTGTGAATGAGATGGTGGTTTATGACAATGGCTATGTGGTCAACCACAAAGCTATTCAAGTTTAGGCTTTCATTGAATTCAGATTGCAGCAGATTGCCATGGTAGGCTTTGAACCCATGTTCGCTGGAATGTTTTCCTGGAATTTGGGATGACCAGCTCAATAACATTGCCACTACCTCATGACTCCACCATCTCCCCATCCTCTACTGCAATTTTTTTTTGCTGTAATTGTCTCGGTTCCATAAAAGAGTCAGGAAATAATTAGGTTTTGTTTTCTCTTCCATAGCTCCTGGATTCTGGAAGCTGACAGATGGAATAGCTATCATTATATTGGCTTTACATAGTGCACAGCAGGAAGGAGATCCTGAATTCCTGTGGCTTCTTTGGTACATCCACTGCTCACTCTAGTGCCCAATCAGAGTACGAGAAAGAAACAGCCGGGGATGATTCCATTTCCCAATGACTCCGTGCTTCCTGTTACCTGCCACTTTGGTGCACCACCATGTTCCCACACCAACATTTCTCTGACAGGTTTGCTGCCTTGTTCCAGTGAGCCTCAGCACAGGCTTGAAGAACAACACCTCATTTTCTGCTTATGGACTCTGCACTCACTAGGACTCAACAATCGAGTTCAATAACTTTGGAGCCTGATTCCATTCTTCCATATTTTTTACCTACCCCCCACCCCCATGCCTGCTCCTGTTATGACATGGGTTGCTTTTTGCACAGTTACCAATTCTTATATATTCCTAGGTAATATTATCACTTTATCCAGGTTGCATTCAGTACAGCTCACCCACCCTCTCCTAGTCTTAGCTTTTATCGTCATTTATTCAGCTTTTCTTCTGTCCTGGCCTGATATTTCAGGTTACACCCGAAACGTTGACTTCTCCTCCTCCTGATATTGCCTGGCTTGCTGTATTCTTCCAGCCTCCTGCTTCTCCACCTTGGATTCCAGCATCTGCAATTTTTTTTGTCTCTAACCGTCATCTCCTTGTTCACCTACTCCTTTCACGCTCTGTCTGTGAGCTTCATCTCCAGATATCCACTCACTTCTCCCCTTCAGGTTTGGAAATCAGTGGATGCTAGGACACTGAGTAAATTAAATGAGAAGATAGAGAGATTATAATTAATAAAAACTGGAAGAATTGCGCAAGTTGTAAATCAGAAACAAAAGCAAAAGTTGCTGGAAAAGCTAAGCAGGTCTGGTAGCATCTGAGAAAGGGTCACCAGACCCAAAACGTTAACTCTTGGCTCTCTTCACAGATGCTGGAAGTTGCTGGAAAAGCTCAGCAGGTATAGCAGCATCTGAGGAAGGGTCACTGGACCCAAAATTTTAATGCTGGTCTCTCTTCACAGTTGCTGCCAGACCTGCTGAGCTTTTCCAGCAACTTCAGATTTTAATTAATAATGGGTTAAACTGTCATGGACAAGAAAATGAAGCTGAGATCAGCTATGATCCTATTAAGGGTGGAGCAGGCTTGAGGAACTGAATGGGAGAAAGTGAAGACTGCAGATGCTGGAGACCAGAGTCGAAGAGTGTGGTGCTGGAAAAGCACAGTCGGTCAGGCAGCATCTGAGGAACAGGAGAATCATCACTGCACACATAAGCGAAACGTCGATTCTCCTGCTCCTCGGATGCTGCCTAACCGGCAGTTTTTTTCAAGCACCCCGCTCTTTGAGGAGCTGAATGGTCCACTCCTGCTCCTAGTTCTTATGTTCTTACATAAGTCAACAACATCTGATGAGAGAAGCACAAACCAAATGACCAGCTAACCTGGCGGCTGGATTTAACAGGCCACTCAACGCTCCACACCACAATGGGGGTGTATTCAGTGGGGTTGGGGACCACAGTAAATACAAAGGTGGCAAGCTGACTGCCCCACAAATGGTTCTGGAAATCTAAACACACACGTAAGAGAAGAGAGCAGGAAAACATTATCAGCGAAGCAAAAAGTTCTGGAAATTGGATATAAAGAACAGATGAGAATGCAAATTTTTCTAGGTGGTTACTTTAGACGTTAAAGGAATCAATACAAAATTCAAACTTGACACTGGTGCAGGTGTTATCGTTCCACCCGACCATTTGGAATTGTTCAAAGCAGTAGATATTCAGTCTTCAACAACTGTGGTTCTGAAAGCCTTTATTGAACAGTTGCCTTTATTGCTCAGACCTTTGAGTACAGGAGTTGGGACATCTCCTGGTTGTACAGGATGTTGATGAGGCCTCTTCTGGAATACTGTGTCCAATTCTGGTCACCCTGTCATAGGAAGGGTATTATTAAGCTGGAAAGGGTTCAGAAAAGATTTACCAGGATGTTGCCAGGAATGGAGGATTTGAGTTATAAGAAGAGACTGGATAGGCTGAGATTATTTTCACTGGAGTGTAGGAGGTTGGGGGATGACCTTATAGTGGTTTATGAGGGTGAATGGAAAGTGTCTTTTCCCTCGGGCAGGGGATTTCAGCAATGGGGACCATTCCTTAAAGGTGACAGGAGAAAGACATGAGGGACAAATTTTTACAGAGTGGTTCATGTGTGGATGCGGGTGCAGTTATAATGTTTTATAGACAGTTGGATAAGTACATGAATAAGAAATGTTGGGAGGGTTATGGGCCAAACACAGGCAGGTGGGACTAATTCAGTTTGAGTCTGGTCAGCATGGACCAGAAGGGTCCATTTCTATGCAGTATGACTCTATGACTCTGTAAATTGCAAGGTCAAAGGTTAAATTATTACTATACTAAGCCACAAGGGTCAAGAGATCATGAGCTTCTCCACATCTTTACTGAGCAAAATGTATATATACAACTGGGTCTTCTAAAAGTAGTAGATGAGCTCCGACATCATGATGGAATGCTGAATGACCTTGGCAAGGTGGAAAGGATGATTCTTTCTGTCCACAACTAGAGGGTACTATTTTTAAAACCAAAAGAACTGCAAATGCTGTAAATCAGAGACAAAAATAGAAAATGCTGGAAAAGCTCAGCAAGTCCAGCAGCACCTGTGGAGAGAAATCAGAATTAACGTTTCGGGTCAAGTGACCCTTCCTCAGGACTCCACAGAGGTTCTGAGTACACTCGGCCCAAAACCTTAACTCTGATTTCTCTCTACAGAGGCTGCCACAGACCTGCTGAGCTTATCCAGCAACTTCTATATTTGTCTCCAATACTGTTTTAAAATTAGAGGCAATGGTAGGGAAGTTATGCTGAATCTCTCTAGGATACTGGTTAGGCCTCAGGTGAAGTGTTGTGCACAGTTATTGGCAGCACACTTCAGGAAGGACGTGAATGCATTGAAGAACTTGGCGTAGAGGTTTACAAAAACAGTTCCGGGGTGAGAAACTTCAATTAGAATGATAGATTGGAGAATTAAGATTGTTTTCCTCAGACAGGAAGAGTCTGAAGGGAGATTTGATAGAAGTTTTCAAAATCAAGAGGGGATCTGGACAGAGTAGATAAGGAAATCTTGTTTTCACTTGCAAACGGATCAAGAAACAGAGGAAATAGTTTTAAAATGTTTTACAAAAGAAGCAAATGTGTGGCGAGAAGAATCTTTTTTACATAGCGTGTACAGTTACAACATTTAAAAGGCATCTGGATGGGTATATGAGTAGGAAGGATTTAGAGGGATATGGCAAAAGTGAGGACTGCAGATGCTGGAGATCAGAGTCAAGATTAAGGTGGTGCTGGAAACGCACAGTAGGACAGGCAGCATCCGTAGGGCGGGAAAATCAACATTTCGGGCAGGAGCCCTTCATCAGGAATCTTAGAGGGATATGGGCCAAATGCTGGCAAATGGGACTAGATTAATGTAGAATATCTGGTCGGCATGGATGAGTTGGACCGAAGATATGTTCTACATCTCTATGACTCAATGAGAGGTCTAGGTTTTGCACTGCCTCGAATGGTGATGGACGTAGGTTCAACTGAAGCATTGAAGAGGGTACTGGATGAGTATTTAAATAGAAACAATCAATGTGCTGAATAGCCTCCTTCTGCATTGCTACAACTCTATAACGCTGAGATCTTGAGTATTCATACCAAGCATTTTCATCTTCTTAACCACATCTGGAAAGTGTGGTTACTGGCTTACGTGGAGCTGTATGCAACTTAAATGCTTTGAACTATCAGGCTGGATATCTCCAGTCATCCACTCTGATTGTTTGACTGGTGAAGAAAGCATTTTTCAGACTGTCAGACATGTTACTGACAGATCACTGCTCACCCAGCAGTAGATCTCAAACTGACATTGACTATTCTATTTCCAAAGACAGAAGATTGAAGGTTTCTACTAGATCTTTAGAGTCAATGGCTTCCTCTATGTTAACAATGTTAAACAGCTCTCTAACACTAACAGAGGCAATCTCACTGGATTCCCTTGTATCTTTACCACAGTCCCAGCAGTCCAGGAAAGTAATCCACTGTTTGGTCAGAAATGGTTTGCTCTTGAACAAGTTGTTCGCTCTAAGATTATCAATCTTCTTCAACACATCTAATGAAGCTGATGCATTCAAATGGCTCCAAAATGAAGATTTTTGACTTGCAAACAATGTACACATTTTCAATTCTCTCCTCTGTGTTGTAGTATGAGCTGTAGTATTCCTATACCCTTGACAGCTATTCCATTTGCATCATGTAAGCCTCATGTAAGCTGTAAGTTCTGCTTCTTTAGTCATGGTAACTAGCCCAATAGGACAGTAACACTCCCTTCTGTATCTAGCTTAAAATTAACAGGATGCCCTTCTCCATAAATAAGTTCTTTATCTTCTGGCTCATCTGGATCAGCATACTCTTCCATGAAAGGAGGTATCTCATGGGAGTATCTGTGTGGAGTTTGCATGTTCTTCCCGTGTCTGTGTGGCTTTCCTCCGGATGCTCCAGTTTCCTCCTACAGTCCAAAGATGTGCAGGTTAGGTGGATTGACCATGTCAAATTGCCTGTAGTGTCCAGGGTTGTATAGGGTAGGTGGGTTAGCCGTGGGAAATGCAAGGTTATAGGAATAGGGTAGGGGGCTGGGTCTGGATGGGATGCTTTTTGGAGAGTCAGGTTGACTAGATGGGCTGCATGGCATATTCCCATGTTGAGATTCTATGATTCATGATTCTTCAATGAATCTATGCCTCAATTCTATCTCCCCCGATGCAAGTACCTTTTATTATAGTGATGAATGCTCTATTGTATAGACCTTTGCATAATATTGTTGCAGTTCTGAAACTAAGGTGGCACGGTGGCACAGTGGTTAGCACTGCTGCCTCACAGCGCCTGAGACCCGGGTTCAATTCCTGCCTCAGGTGACTGACTGTGTGGAGTTTGCACGTTCTCCCTGTGTCTGTGTGGGTTTCCTCCGGGTGCCCTGGTTTCCTCCCACAGTCCAAAGATGTGCAGGTCAGGTGAATTGGCCATGCTAAATTGCCCATAGTGTTAGGTAAGGAGTAAATGTAGGGGCATGGGTGGGTTGCACTTCGGTGGGTCGGTGTGGACTTGTTGGGCCGAAGGGCCTGTTTCCACGCTGTAATCTAATCTAAGGCTTATTTGTGCACATCTTCTGGAAGTGCCCTACAGTTTTACAAATAGGCAACATTTATTCCTGTGAGGCCATGTTGTCTAACAATGTGCAAATCATTATTCGCATGAAGTATTTGCCTTACTCTCTGTGTTATCTTGTCATGTGTTTCTTTGGAGTGCCCATTCCTTACAAAGTGAATTGACTCTGTTGCTCCCCTTGATTTCAGTTAGTTTTGTTCTCTCAAGATTTATCTGTGAGTCTTTTTAATTTCTGTTTCCAACAAAATTTGAGTAACTTTCTCTAAAGCAGAATTTTCTTTGGGCTGTGAAATAGCTGATAAAATGTAATCAAGGATTTCAACCTCAATTAAGTCTCTTGAGAATTCTGCTTTCAAAGCTCCACATTAAATTTTCCATTAATCTGTGAAGGTCATTAATTAACTTGCCTAAAGTTTCCCCTGGAAGTCGAATTCTTCTGTTAAATTTTGCTCTTATGAAGATAATACTTGTTCTTAAATTGAAGTAATTATCAAAAGCTTTTAGGGCATCTTAAGGAATATGTAGACTCTCTTGACTATTATGTCGATTAATAAATCATCCACAATTAGACCCAGTGAATATAATCATGCATCAACTTGCTTGGTTTCAGATTTAATTCTGAGTTAAGGCCATACCTTAAAAATGGATTCCTCAATGTGCCCAACCTTGTATTCTTGGATTAGATTACCTACAGTGTAAAAACAGCCCCTTCAGCCCACCCCACTACCCTTGACGTACCCCTTACTAATGCACCTTACACTGAGAGACAATTTAGCATGGCCGATTCACCCGAGCTGCACATTTTTGGACTGTGGGAGGAAGCCCATGCAGACTGAGGGAGAATGTGCAAACTCCACACAGTCACCCGAGGTGGGGATTGAACCTAGTGCTGTGAGGCAGCAGTGCTAACCACTGAGTCACTGTACCACATTCCGCGTGATGGTCCTCTGATTTCGAATCATTGTATAAGTTTTATTCCTTTTTCCATTTTTTTCTCAAAGATTTTCTTAATCCTTATTACTATAAATCTGTTCTAAATCTGTGAGATTTCAATGTAGCTTCCAATTTGCTGTTCTTTAAACTTGTACACTTACATGCAACAATGTCGTTTTTACTTCAATTTGCTCAATACTACACAGCATTTTCTTTATTTGTCAGTGTTTATAAACTTATTTATAATAATTGTGCATTAAATTTTTCAATTAAGCTTTTAGTTCTATTGATTTGCTGTTGGCTAGGGATTTACTCTGTTCAAATTTAAAATTCTGTTTCTTTGTAATCTTATGTCTCTGTACTGCTTTTTGGATTTTCCCACCTTTTCCATAGTTTTCCAGGTGTTTTTTATCATAATGGTGCTTACCCTCCTTCTTCACAGTTTTCTTGGCTTCTGCAGCCAGGTTTGCTGCTTGTTTCCGGGAAAAAATGCTTTCCAGTCATTCATAATCTATGATGCATGCTGAAGTCTCCTGTACGGCAACAAAGCAATGTGTTGGATGCTGAGGGGGTGGGGCAATGGGGCGGTACAATGGCTCAGTGGTTAGCACTTCTGCCTCACAATGCCAGAGACCTGGGGTCACCCTCCACCCTTAGGTGACTGCCAGTGTATTAGCCATGGGAAATGCAAGGTTACAGGGTTAGGGTGGGTCTGGGTGGCATGCTTGTTGAAAAGTCGGTGGGGGCTTGAAGGCTGAATGGCTTCCTTCTACACTATACGCCCCTCTCCAAACACTGTCATATCAGTAGCTGGGTTTGCAAGCATTGATGGGACTCATTCCTCAAATTTGCGACAAAGGGAGCATGCCACGGCTGCCATCAGTCAAACGCATTGTAATGAAAGCTAAAACATCAAGCACCTCCTTTTACCCAAACGTTTAGATTAGATTACTTACAGTGTGGAAACAGGCCCTTCAGCCCAACAAATCCACACCAACCTGCCGAAGTGCAACCCACCCAGACCCATTCCTCTACACCTAACACTACGGGCAATTTAGCATGGCCAATTCACCTAACCTGCACATTTTTGGATTGTGAGAGGAAACCGGAGCACCCGGAGGAAACCCACGCAGACACGGGGAGAATGTGCAAACTCCACACAGAGAGTTGCCTGAGGCAGGAATTGAACCCAGGTCTCTGGCGCTTTGAGGCAACAGTGCTAACCACTGTGCCACCATGCCTTTTTAAATCTTTAGTTTCTTTTGACTAAATCTGTACTGGATAATTTCATTAGATTTCCCTAAATTTGCTTTGTCTGGCTAAACTAAGTTCGAGACAAAAAAAAATTGCGGGTGCTGGAATCCAAAGTCGATAAGCAGGAGACTGGAAGAGCACAGCCAGCCATGCAGCATCAGGAGGTGGAGACGTCGGCCATTTTGGTCAGGTAGAAGCGTTATAGCCAAAACGTTGATGTCTCCACCACCTTATGCTGCCTGGCTTGCTGTGTTCATCCAGCATCCTGCCTTTCTAAACTAAGTTCTAGGTCAATGATGCAGCCTTGGCAGTAGGTTTGGGGAACAGACTAGCTTCCCCAAGCGTGGGTGTCATCGACTGCACACAGGTGGCACTGAAAGGGCCATGTCACAAAACTCCATCAACAGTAAGACGGTCCACCCAATCTGTGATCACTGTTTCCATTTTCTGGAGGTGTATGCCCACAGCTGCCATACTTCCTGCTGGAACATCCTGGTCCTTGAGAGACCAGGGACCTTTCAAGACCAGTTACTGGTGTACAAGGACAACCCACTGAGAGCGTGGCTCATGACACCATTGCACAACCCCTGTCTGATGTGGAGTGAAGATGCAATTCCATACATGCTGCTTTTAGGGCCATGGTGAAGCAGACAATGGGGCTGCTGATGATGAGAACTACACTAGGGACATCTCTCCAGTATACATAAGAACATAAGAAATGGGAGCAGGAGTAGGACATCTGGCCCTTCAAGCCTGCTCCACCATTCAATAAGATCATGGCTGATCTTTTCATGGCCTCAGCTCCACTTACCCGCCCTCTCACCATAACCCTTATTTATTTTACTATTCAAAAAATTATCTATCTTAGTTTGAAAAACATTTACTGAGGAAGCCTCAAATACTTCACTAGGCAGGCACTTCCATAGATTTACAACCCTCGGGTGAAGAAGTTCCTCCTCAATTCAGTCCTAAATCTGCTCCCCCTGACACCTGTCAGTAGAAACATCCTCTCTACTTCTATCCTATCTATTCCCTTCATAATTTTATTTATTTCTATAAGATCCCCCTCATTCTTCTAAATTCCAATGAATAAAATCCCAATCTACTCTCTCTCCGTATAAGCGAACCCTCTCAACTCCGGAATCAACCTAGTGAACCTCCTCTGCACCTCTCCACTGCCAGTACACCCTTTCTCAAGTAAGGAGATTAAAACTGCACGCAGTACTCTAGGTATGGCCTCACCAGCACCCTATGCAGCTGCAACATAACC
The DNA here is from genome assembly GCF_037043375.1 of Chiloscyllium plagiosum. Taxonomy (NCBI): domain Eukaryota; kingdom Metazoa; phylum Chordata; class Chondrichthyes; order Orectolobiformes; family Hemiscylliidae; genus Chiloscyllium; species Chiloscyllium plagiosum. The sequence continues at coordinate 118,361,138 of NW_028270144.1, read as the reverse complement.
TAGCTGCTTTTAAACTCAATCCCTTTAACAATGAAGGACAAAATTTCATTTGCCTTCTTGATTACTTTTTGCAACTGTAGACCAACCTTCTGTGATTCATGCAGAAGGACACCCAGGTCCCTCGACACAGCAGCATGCTGCAATTTTTTACAATGAAATACCACTCAAAGTATAGGTTTTTTTTACTTTTATTTCTACCAAAATGGATGATGTCACTTCTCAACAGTATATGCTACACTCTCCTAGAGTGGTCCTGCAGGCAATGAGGGATCAGGGGAATGAGAACCAAAGAGACCATAAGACCATAAGATATAGGACTGGAAGTAAGGCCATTCGGCCCATTTTATCATGGCTGATGGGCATTTCAATTCCACTCACCCGCACTCTCCCTGTAGCCCTTAATTCCTTTCGAGATCAAGAATTTATCTGCCTTGAAGACACCCAACGTCCCGCCCTCCACTGCACTCCGTGGCAATGCATTCCATACACCCACCACTCTCTGGCTGAAGAAATGTCTCCTTGTTTCTGTTCTAAATTGACCCTCTCTAATTTTAAAGCTGTGCCCACGGGTCCTAGTCTCCCTTCCTAACAGAAACAACTTCCCAGCATCCATCCTTTCTAAACCATGCATTATCTTGTAAAGAGGAGGGTGAGAACACTGAGGAGAAGGAAGCTCTCCCTATCCATGGCAAGATTCAGCTTGGTTGGCTGCTCCAAGCCAGAGAGGAGCAGATTGACACCAGGTCCCAGTAGATGGAAGCTGGGTGCAGGAGACATTCATGGACTGTAAAATTATTCTTTTCAGTATTAGGTTTGTATTTGTCAGGTAAGCATGCAGCCGCTATTCATTTTATTTTTGTTTTCTATCACTGGCATTCAGGCTTTTTTTTGGCAGGTATCTGCTGAGAGGTGAGCTTTTCTGAGAACAATGTATGCAAAAATGGTAACCTGGTGATAGGACACAATAGTGGCAGAGGAGAGGTTTGGGAATGTAGAGTGAGCGATCTTACTGGACCGTGCAGGGAGTAACCCTCCAAGAAACTTGACAAAACTGACACTTAATCAAAAACATATAAGATTCAGCCTCTTCTCTCTCCCCACTATCTGTGTATGACATAGACTGAATATGTGGGACCCAATATAACATGAAAATTAAGACCAGAATGAAATGAAAAAATAAGAAAGGTCACTGGGCTCAAAATATTAACTGCTTCTCTCTCCACAGATGCTGCCAGGCCTGCTGAGTTTCTCCAGCCTTTTCTGTTTTTGTTTCATGAAAATTAACTCATTCAGTGCTATCACCTTAAATACTGGTGGCAAGTTCCTTTCTTATGTTCTGGGGATACTCCATGTGGTGTAGGTACTTCCAAATTCTGATTAAGGAATTCCAGGAATTTAATCCGGCAACCGTGCTGGAAAGACAACAGAAGACCAACAAAATGACCCATCAAGGAGACTAGAATCAAACCTTACTTATGCATGTGTACAATTCCACTGGTTTTACTTGGATGAGCTGATAGAGGAAGTGGTGGAGGCTGGCACAATTACAACATTGAAAAGGCATCTGGATGGGTACATGAATAGGAAGAGTTTGGAGGGATATGGGCCAAATGCAGGAAAATGGAACCAGATTAATTTAAGATTTCTGTTTGGCATGGATAAGTTGGACCAAAGGGTGTATGACTCAATGATACATCTGTAATCACAACAAATTCCTTCAAAAGCCTAAACATCTTTACTAAAATAAACAGAGACATGTCTCACAAATGTGTCAAATGTGTTTTTGTTGATATTACAATCACCATTTATTGTCACTTGTATGTTTTTTTTTAACTAAAGAGCAGCATATTCCCTCATGCTGATTCTGGTTTGTGAGCTGATTAAATTTCTGAGTTTAATAGGATTACGTTTCAGGAATAAAATTGTTTCCCCCAAGAGTGGTGTTCAGTCAAAACACCTGAAGGTGAAGTGAGTTTTTTTTTTGTTCAGTTTTATCTAGTTAATGGAACATCGTCAATGGTAAAATGGAATGTTCGGTAAACCCACATCAGTTTTAAAGAGGCACCAGTAATTTCAGAGCACATACAAGGGGCATAACCTGCCTCAGGTGAAGTTTAATCTATTGACTTGAGTAGTTAGCAAGTAAAGGTTTGCCTGACAGATTTTTCATGACAGCTGTTTGATTGCAAGACTTAAAAGAAAGCTTTTGGATCAAGATGGTTTCCTAAATCTGTACCTGTTTCACACTCCTGCTGAAATGCCAACAACCTAGAAGGGCAGTAGTGGTGAGGTAGTCATGTTTTATTTAGCTCGAGCCCCAAATTACAGGTATGTGTCACAAAATGTATGTATCTTTTCTTAGCAATATTCAAGAACAGCACACCAGCCAATGTTTATCCTTCAGCCAACATTGCAAAACAGATCATTATCACATGGCTGTCTGCAGGAGCCTCCTGCGTGCAAATTGATAACTGTGTTCCCAACATTGCAACGAGTGCCAGAAACATAGTGGGCTGAATGACCTCCATCCATGGTGGACGATTCTAGGGCCCTCAATGTGAAACATGAAGTATTAATTTCCTCTGGCAAGGTAACAGTTTGCAAAGAGCAGCTTCCTTTCTGACCTCTGCTGTTGTCTGACCTCCACCAAGCTGGTGTAAAGCTCTGTGGAGACTCAAACTGTAAGTTAAAGGGCTGTGCACTTTCCAGACAAGTCATTGAATTTAATCGCTTCATGTACATAATTGGAGCAATCCAATAATAAAACCAAGAAGATAAAAGATGTGCACTGTTCACTCCTGATGACAAAGCTGTAGCTGACAGTGATTGTTTGACAGTGTAATGGACAGGCTGCAACAGGTGCTCTGCACTTTTATGCATTAATTTAGTTTTCTGGTTTAACCTCAGAACCTCGTTCTTCATTATTGGATCAACAACTGAAAAAAAAACCATTATTAGTGAGGTTAAATATTTGCACAGCTGGTAAAATTTTCTATCTATAGTGTTGGATTTCCAAACACTATTTATGGGTGTTACATTACTATTTGCAGTTCACATCTGAGCTAACTTCACTGTACTGGTTAACCAAACTTATTCCCACCCAACTTCTGTCAATATGAAAAACTTCAACTTGTCCAGTTGGAACAACAGTACCTGCTTCTCTGGTTATAATTCCAGACCAAATTTAATCAGACTTAAAATTATGAGAGTCTAGATAAAGAAGATAGGAAGCCCTATTCTACTTGGTTGAGAAATTCATACCTGGTGGCATAGATTGAGCTTAAGAGCTGGAGGGTTTGGATGGGATTTAAGGGGAATTTCGTTCATCTACAAGCTGGTGTGGGTCTGGAACTCACTGACAAAAAGGGCAGTCGAGACAGAAAGCGGCAAAACACTTAAATGGCTTTTACATGTGTTCGAAGTGTCATAAACCATAAGACCAAGGACCAGGTGTTAGAACGTAAGGTTAGGCTGGCTAGATAGAAAAGAATGCAAAGGACTGCGGATGCTGGAAATCTGAAACAACGATATAAATTGCTTGAGAAACTCAGCAGGTCTGACAACATCTGTGGAGATAAAGCAAAGTGAACGTTTCAGTGTCTCTTCCGTAGAACTGGGCTTGCTGGGTACCTCTTGGCCCATTCACCTATTGTGCTCTTTGCTACCTTTTCCCCAGCCCCACTCCCCCCATTTATCTCTCCACCCTGGAGGTTTCCTACTTCTATTCCTGATGAAGGGCTTTTGCCCGAAATGTCGATTTTCCTGCTCCTCGGATGCTGCCTGATCTGCTGTGCTTTTCCAGCACCACTCTGATCTAAACCTCTTGGCCAAATGCAGTGGGCTAAAGATCTCCATCCTTGTTGTAAATTTTGAGGATTCCATGATTAGTTGAACTGAAATGTCTCAATATTGACTGAACCGAATTCTCAGTGAATGGAAACTTCATTTACAGAATGCACTGCCCTGCATTTATTTCCCTATAGGTCATTGACTCAATAGAGTTAAGTTCAAGCAGCTGCTCACCAGTATCTTTTCACAGATGCTGCCAGACCTGCTGAATTTCTTCAACAATCCACTTCAACAACATGGCTTTGAGTATTGCTGACAAAAAGAGACAAGGTGTTGAAGCTTTGCACCTCCTACTTGTCAGGACACAATTGCAAGAATAGCAAATCTCAAAAGGAACAGCAGTTCATTCTGCATGAGAAGAGGCTGCCGGTTGATTGGCAGGTGGACTCTGATTGGCAGAGTTGTAACCATGGAGAGTTTGGCAGCTTTGTTTAAATTCAAATCAGGCAAGTCGACTCTGATCGGCCAAGATATTGTTTATGTTAATGCACCAGGAAAAGGCTGTCCTCCTTTATTTTTGGCTGAAAAGAAGCAATGACTGGACATGTTAAGACCATAAGACATAGGATCAGAAATTAGGCCATTCAGCCCACCGAGTCTGCTCCACCATTCAATCATGGCTGCTACGTTTTTCAATTCCTTCTTCTACTTTCTCTCCATAACCCTTGATCCCCTTAACAATCAAGAATCTATCTATCTCTGTCTTTAACATACTCAATGACCTGGTCTCCACAGCCTTCTGTGGCAATGAATTCCACAGATTCGCCACTTTCTGGCCGAAGAAGTTTTTCCTTATCTCTGTTCGAAAAGGTCTTCCCTTTACTCTAAGGCTGTGCCCTCGGGTCCTAGTCTCTCCTAACAATGGAAATATTTTCCCAAAATCTACTCTGTCCAGGCCATTAAGTATTCTGTAAGTTTTAATTAGATCTCCCTCATCCTTCTCAACTCCATCAAGCTCTATGTCTGAATATACAAACTTTCTAGCCTATGTAAGTGAGCCACACATTGAGCCTGGCCAATAATCTCAAATGGGTGGTTAGTTTACTTCTTAGCACCATCAGGATTTTAAAAATATAAGTGGTGTACAATTGCAGAATCATATTTTATATTGAATAGTGAGTTCAGAAGCTTGCACATATTGGCTGGTTAGTACAATCATACAGTCCCAACAGAGTGGAAGTAGACCACTTGGCCCATTGAGTTCACACTGACCCTCCAAAGAGCATTCCACCCAGACCCAGCCCCTACCTTATCCCTGTAACTCTGTATTTCCCATGATTAATCCATCTAGCCTCCACACCCTTGGACACTATGGGCAATTTAGGATGGTCAATCCACCTAACCTGCTTTACCTTTGGACGGTGTGAGGAAACCCACACAGGCACAGGGAGAATGTGCAAACTTTACACAGTCATCCTAGGCTGGAATCAGACCCTGTGAGGCAGTGGTGCCAACCACTGAGCCACCCTGCTGCCCCATTACACCACTTTTTGTGAAATTTGTATCAGTTAGATCCAACTGACTGGCTCACTAGGCCATTTCAGCAGCAATTTAAGAATCAGCCACATTGGTGCAGATCTTGAGTCACACGTAGGTCTGACCAAGTAAAGGTGCAGGTTTTCCTTCCCTAAAGGGCAATAGTGAACAAGAGGGGTTGTTACCACAATCAGCAAGTGAATCAGTGAAGTATTATGACTTTCAAGTGTATGGGCCTAAAGAAGGAAAATAGAACCAGTGGAGGTAGTAATGTGTTTTGGGCAGTACAGATTTGATATGCTGAAAGGCCTCTTCGTTCTGTATGAGTAATAGATTCATACCATCTGGTTGAATTTGAATCTATGTCCGTAAAGCAATAGCCTAGGCCTCTGGATTACTAGCAACTACACCACCATCTGAGCATGACAACTAAATGCTCTTGGATGAACAAAGAAATTAATACATTTTTCATTCTTGAAACATGGATGTTGCACTAGAAAGTACGTGGAATCATAGAGTCATATACCACAGAAACAGTCTCTTTGGCCCAACTCAACCATGCCAACCAGGTTTCTTAGACCCATTTGCCTGCATTTGGTCCATATCCTCTCAACCTTCCCTATCCATGCACCTGTCCCAATGTATTTTAAATGGACTACACCTTTTCCATTTTGAACTACTTCAGCCTCTGAAGATACTTGGCTGATTATTTCCAGAATTCAGTGTGAGTTCATAAGTCACTGGCACCACATCTGGAGTAATGCGGGAAGTATTGGTCCCCTAATTTAAGGAAAGGTACTATTTAATTGGAATAGCTCAGAGATGGTTCATTAGGATGATCCCTGGAATGGAGGGATTGTCTTTTGAGCAAATGTTAAACAGGTTGGTTCTCTACTCACTGGAGTTTAGAAGAATGAGGTGATTTCATTGAAACATAAAAGATTCTTAAGAGGCTTGACAGGGTCAATGTTAAGAGGATGTTTCCCCTCATGGGAGAAACTAGGACCAGAGGACAGAGTCTCATAATTAAAGGGTGCCAATTTAAGACTGAGACGAAGAGGAATTTCTTCTCTCGGAGAGTTGTGAGTCTTTGGAACTCATTGCCACTGAGAGTGGCGGGTGCAGTCCTTGTGTACATTTAAGGCTGAGATAGATAGATTCATGATCGGTCAGGGAGTCAAAGGTTCAGGGAAAAGTATAGAGAGGAATGTCAGGTCAGTCATGACCCTATTGAATGGCAAAGCAGGCTCGAGGGGCTAAACAGCTACTCATGTTCCTATTTCATATAGTCTAGTATCAAGTTTTTCTAGTGTAATGTTAAAACATTGGAAACTTAGCTGAATCCTGTACATTTCAGACCTGAGTGTCAAGGTCAGTGAGTTTCAGGGGAGGTTCCTCTCTGTGAGATTTCTTGCATTACTTTCTACATCTTTAGCCAGGCACTACAATTCTGTGGTTCCCTGTTTACACTACCCTCTGCTCAGAAGCAGGAAGTGATGGCCAAGTGGAATTATTGCTGGACTGTTAACTCAGACCCAGATAGTGTTCTGGGGACCTGGGTTCACATAGAACATAGAACATAGAACATAGAAGAATACAGCGCAGTACAGGCCCTTGGGCCCTCGATGTTGCGCCGATCCAAGCCCACCTAAACTACACTAACCCACTATCCTCCATATACCTATCCAATGCCCTCTTAAATGCCCATAAAGAGGGAGAGTCCACCACTGTTACTGGCAGGGCATTCCATGAACTAACGACTCGCTGAGTGAAGAACCTACCCCTAACATCAGTCCTATATCTACCCCCCCTTAATTTAAAGCTATGCCCCCTTGTAATACCCGACTCAATACGCGGGAAAAGGTTCATACTGTCGACCCTATCTAACCCCCTAATCATCTTGTACACCTCAATCAAGTCACCCCTAAACCTTCTTTTCTCTAGTGAAAACAGCCCCAAGTGCCTCAGTCTTTCCTCATACGATTTTCCTTTCATACCAGGCAACATCCTGGTAAACCTCCTCTGCACCCGTTCCAATGCCTCCACATCCTTCCTATAGTATGGCGACCAAAACTGCACACAATATTCCAGATGCGGCCGTACCAGAGTCTTATACAACTGCATCATGACCTCAGGACTCCGGAACTCAATTCCTCTACCAATAAAAGCCAGTACGCCATATGCCTTCCTCACCGCACTATTTACCTGGGTGGCAACTTTCAGAGATCTGTGTACATAGACACCAAGATCCCTCTGCTCATTCACACTACCAAGTATCCGACCATTAGCCCAGTACCCCATCTTTTTGTTATTCTTCCCAAAGTGAATCACCTCGCACTTAGCTACATTGAATTCCATCTGCCACCTTTCTGCCCAGCACTGCAGCTTCTCTATATCCTGCTGTAACCTGCCACATGCTTCCTCACTGTCAACAACTCCTCCGACTTTCGTGTCATCCGCAAACTTGCTCACCCAACCTTCTAACCCCTCTTCCAGGTCATTTATAAAAATGACAAACAGCAATGGTCCCAAAACAGATCCTTGCGGAACACCGCTAGTGACGGCACTCCATGAAGAAACTTTGCCATCAACTACTACCCTCTGTCTTCTTCCATCCAGCCAATTCCTAATCCAAACCTCCAACTCACCCTCAATGCCATATCTCCGTATTTTCTGCAGTAGCCTACCATGGGGAACCTTATCGAACGCCTTACTAAAATCCATATATACCACATCTACCGCTTTCCCCTCATCAACCTCCTTCGTCACCTTTTCAAAGAATTCAATAAGGTTTGTGAGGCACGACTTGCCCTTCACAAAACCATGCTGACTATCCTTGATCACATTATTCCTATCTAGATGTGCATAAATCCTATCCCTTACAATTCTCTCTAAGACTTTGCCCACAACAGAAGTGAGACTCACCGGCCTATAGTTACTAGGGCTATCCCTACTCCCCTTTTTGAACAAGGGAACCACATTTGCTATCCTCCAGTCTTCTGGGACTACTCCTGTAGACAAAGAGGACATAAAAATCAAGGCCAATGGCTCTGCAATCTCCTCCCTTGCTTCCCAGAGAATCCTAGGATAAATGCCATCAGGCCCAGGGGACTTATCTATTTTCACCTTTTCCAGGATTTCCAACACCTCTTCTCTACATACCTCAAAGCCATCCATTCTACTTATTTGTGCCTCAGTATTCTCATCGACAACAATGCCCTGTTCCTGAGTGAATACTGAAGAAAAGTATTCATTCAGTGTCTCCCCAATCTCTTCCGCCTCCACACGCAACTTCCCCCTACTATCCTTGACTGGACCTATTCCTACCCTAGTCATTCTTTTATTCCTAACATACCTATAGAAAGCCTTAGGGTTTTCCCTAATCCTATCTACTAAGGACCTTTCGTGTCCCCTCCTTGCTGCTTTTAGCTCTCTCTTCAGGTCCTTCCTGGCTACCCTATAACTCTCAATCGCCCCAATTGAACCTTCACGTCTCATCTTGAGATAGGCCGCCCTCTTCCATTTAACAAGGGATTCCAATTCCTTATTAAACCACGGCTCCCTCGCACGACCCTTTCCTCCCTGCCTGACAGGTACATAATTATCAAGGACACTCAATAGTTGCCCCTTGAACAAGTTCCACATATCATTTACACTCTTGCCTTGGAGTCTACTTTTCCAAGCCACACATCCTAAGTCATGCCTCACCGCATCATAATTTCCCTTACCCCAGCTATAATTCTTGCCCTGTAGTACACACTTATCCCTCTCCATCACGAGTGTAAAAATCACCGAATTATGGTCACTATCCCCAAAGTGCTCACCTACCTCTAATTCTAACACCTGGCCTGGTTCGTTACCCAGAACCAAATCCAGTATGGCCTCACCTCTTGTTGGCCTGTCTACATATTGTGTCAGGAAACTCTCCTGCACACATTGAACAAACACTGACCCATCTAACGAACTTGAGCTATAGCTTTCCCAATCAATATCAGGAAAGTTAAAGTCCCCCATAACAACCACCCTATTACTGTCACTCATCTCCTCTCTCACGTCTGATGGTGCAATTTAACCTCAATAAATATCCGGAAAAAGAGTCGAACGATGACCATGAATCCATTGCCAATTGTCAGGAAACCCCATCTGGTTCAAACATGTACTTTAGAGAAGGAAACTGCCATCCTTATCTGATCTGGCCTACAAGTGACTCCAGGCCCACAGCAATGTGGTTGACTCTTCTCTGCTCTCTGGGCAATTAGAGGCAGGCAATAAATACTGCCTGGTCAGCGATGTCCTCATTCCATGAATAAATACAGAGAAGAAACTGTGAAAGAAAGAATTTCCTACATGGGTGCATCTTTAAAGACCAGGTCAAGAGCTGGCAACCAGGAGATAGTTTTGGCAGTGCACACTACAGGACAAGAATGCCAAAGAAATGCTTCTGAGGACAATAGGAGATGTTTGCAAGGGGTACTGCAGGGACCAGTGCTTGGACTCCAGTTATTCACAACATATATGGACATGAGGAAACTTTATGTCATATCACCACATTTGCAGATGACACAAGATTGGGTGGATGGCTGTGCTTTAAAGAAATTTCAGGATGTTTTGGACAGGTTAAGTCAGTGGGCAAAAACAGATGCTGTATAAGGGGGATAAATGCAAGGTTATCCTCAAGGGCAGGCAGATTATTACCTGAATGGAGTTAGCTTGGGAAAGCAACAAAACCTAGGTATCCTCGTACATCAGTCGCTAAAAGTAAGCAACAAAATCAGCAGTTGCTATAAAAACTCAGCAGGTTTGGAAGCAGCTGTGGAGTGAAAGCAAAATGAATGTTTCAGGTCAGGAGATTGATTTTGATTCGGGTCCAAGGTCTGATTTTGTTTCTGATTTCCAAAGTCCATACTGTTGTGGGTTTTTTTTTTGCTGAAAGCAAGTAGGAGCAGCAGATGATGAAGAAGGCAAATGATATGTTGTTCTTCATCGTGAGAGGACTTGAGTATAGACGCAGGGCTGTCTCACTGCAAGTATACAGGGCCTTGGTAAGACCACAGCTGAAGTATTGTGAGCACCTTTGTTCTACTTATCTGAAGAAGGATGTTCTGACTATGGAGAAATGCAAAGAAGGTTTATCAAGCTGAGTCCTGGAATGGCAGGACTGATGCACAGGGAGTGGCTGGATGGGTTAGGACCATATTCATTAGAGTTTAGAAGAATGAGGGGAACAGCATAGAAACCTGAAAAACTGCAACAATATTAGACAGGGTAGATGAAAGAAGGATGTTCCTGATGATCAGTGAGTCCAGAACCAGGAAGCACAGTCTAAAGATATAGGGTAGGTCTTTTAGGACTAAGATTAGGAGGAGCTTCTTCACCCAGGCTGTGGTGGGCCTGTGGAATTCTTTGCTACAGGAAACTGTTGAGGCCAAAACAAGACTTTGAAAAAAGATGTAGATTTGGTTGTTAGGACCGTAACATGAAAGGAGAAACAGGGTACTGTGGTAGATGGTCAATGATAATCATGTAAAATGGAATATCCTTTATTTCCATGTGTGCAGAGGTACAGGAGTAGAGTGAAAAGTTTTTACAATGGCTGGCTTTTAATGGCACCATCTTAGGTACAAGTACCTAGGTACAAATCTTACAAATCTTTAAAAAAAAGTGTTTTTATACAAAAGAGGATTAAAAGGAAAATAGTGGCATTACTGACCGTGCCTGAGATTGAGTTAGGAATGAGGTAGTTATAACATTGCGAAAAGGATTTACATTACAATCCCCTAAAGAATTCCAAACAGCAGCAGCTTAGCATGTGATGCCAGGCCCAAGTCCAACAACGATCCCACATCGCTCCAGCCTCCAGAGCACTTCTCAGTGGTACTCAGCAACAACAAGGTAAGTCATGCTGTACTAGGATTCAATTCACCTCATGCTGCTCTGGGAGTTAGGACTCCCCTTCTGCTGTTGCTCTGAGACTCAGGATTCTCCTGCTGCCATCTCTCTGGGATTCGAGATTTCCACACTGCTGTCACTCCGGGATTTGGGATTCCTCTGCTGCCATTGCTCCGGATGGTTGGATGGATATTGAATGGTGGTGGAGTAGGCTCAGAAAGCTGGATGGCCTCCTCCTGATCCTATATTCTATGTTTCTAAATACAAACGCACATTCTCATCAATGTGTTGCTATTTTACATAATTACTTGTCTCTTCGACTGTCACTGTAACCGCAGCTCCATAATCTGAGCAGCACAGCTTAGCTATCCTTACAATCCTGTCTAAAGGAATGATACTATTTTCCTAATCCCAGTGTAATGTACCACCTTCTCACTGATCAATGTTGGAGCATCATGTACTGCAAAGCCTTCAAATGGGTGAAAATGTTCACTTTCATTGAACAACAGAAAAAGCAAAGGGATTGAAACAAAAAGATAAGTTGAATTTACTCCTGGCAATCACTGAGTATGCCCTGAGATATGGGTGACTACCTTCCATGTTAGAGGACCAGAGGAGCAAGCAGTGAGCTGGAGATGAAGGTGGTTGGACAGGATATTGAATGGTGGTGGAGTAGGCTCAGAAAGCTGGATGGTGTCCTCCTGATCCTATATTCTATGTTTCTAAATACAAACGCACATTCTCATCAATGTGTTGCTATTTTACATCATTTCCTGTCATTAGATGTACCCTCAAGCTTCTCTCCAGTGGGTGAGAGAATAGAGAACTGTATATTAATCAGTTAGGTAATAACAGCATTCAAACATATGCAAGTAGATCACTTGTTGCTCACGAGCGAGATTCTCACCTCTTCTTTCACTCAGCGAGTCGTGAGTTCATGGAATGCCCTGCTAGTAGCAATGGTGGACTCTCCCTCTTTATGGGCATTTAAACAGGCATTGGATAAGCATATGGAGGATAGTGGACTAGTGTAGGTTAGGTGGGCTTGGATCGGCACAACATCAAGGGCCAAAGGGCCTGTACTGCGCTGTATTTTTCTATGTTCTATGTTCTATGTTCTATGTTCTATGTTCTATGTTCAAACCAAAGTTGCCGAGTTGGTTGTTATTTTACTGGACATCGAGAATCCCATTTCTGTCAAGGTCTACAGAGCTCGTTAACTTACCCGCCTTTGCGAAATAACATCCCAGGGATGGAAAGACTCCCCGCCAAGACTTGTTCTCCTCCATACTGTAAATCAAATAATTCATGCTGTGGAACCTCCTCATGAATATACCTTTTGTCAATTTATTCTTGATTACGTGGCCAATTTGTTGTGTCGATGCTGTGAAAGAGTAACATCTGTGCCTTGTTATCTTTATTGTCGCCAAGTGATCTGGCTTGGAATCTAAACAAGCTGTGTGGAAGTTTCAAGCATCAATTAGAGATTACACATGTTCCTTGGAAAGCAGAAGACAAACAGGAGACCAATTCGAGATTTTTAAGATTAGGAAAGGGATTTGATGAAGTGCATGTGAGGGAGCTGTTTCCGCATGTGGATAAATCCAGGACACAGAGGTTTAGAGATAAAATATCCATTAGCTGATTGAACAAAAACATTTAAGCGGAAATCCTTCACACAGGGAATGATGAAAATCTGAATTCTGTGCCATAAGGACCACATGATACTGATGTGGTTAAGGTAAAGTTCGATATATACATGAGGGAGAAGGAATTAGAATGGGAGGAAGCTGTTTTGGATTATTGACACAAGCAAAATGATCTGGTTCTACCACTTCTTAGAAACAAAGAAAACAAAGAAAACAGGAGTAGGCCATTCAGCCCTTCGAGTCTGCTCCACCATTCAACATAATCATGGCAGATCATTCAACTCAGTCTCCTGTTCCCACTTTTCCTTTGATCCTTTTAGTCCGAAGAACTATATCTAAGTCTTTCTTGAAAACATGCAAGCCTCACCCACTTTCTGTGGCAGAGAATTTCAAAGAGATCGCCACTCTCTGGGTGAAGACATTTCTCCTCACCTCAGATTTACCCCTCGGCCTATCCCATATCCTTAGACCGTGACCCCAGTCATCAGAAATATCCTTCTTGTGTTTACAATGTCCAGTCCTGTTAGATTTTATAGGTTTCTATGAAGTCCCCCCTCATTGTTCTAAGCTCCAGTGGGTATATTCCTGACCGACCCAGTCTCTCTTAACCAGTCCTGTAATCCCAGGAATACCATTTGTCTATTTTTCCATGACAGCTTGTATCAGTGGGTGCACTTACTACCCATGGACTGCAGTGATTCAAGAAAACAGCTCACCACCATCTTCTAAGGACATTGAAGGATGGACAATAAATATTGGCCTAGTCAGCAATGCCCACATCCCCTGTATGAATTTTTAGAAAGTTGTCCCTACGTTATTGAGTGAAGGCAACCCATCTACTCTCATTTTGTGTATATCTCCAACATCATAGGACAATGGCATACTTCGTTGAAATATTATGGAGATTAAAATGCAACTTTAGGCAAAGCACGCAGTAGATAATCAATTAACCAATGAGGGCAAAATATCTGGATTTCTCCCAGTGAGGGTAGGAAAAAGAGGATAGAGCAGATGAATACGTGGCTGAGGAACGGGTGTATGGGAGAAGGATTCACACTTTTGGATCATTGGAATCTCTTCTGGGGTAGAAGTGACCTGTATAAGAAGGGTGGATTGCATCTGAATTGGAAGATGACTAATATATTGGCAGGGAGGTTTGCTAGAGCTGCTCAAGAGGATTTAAACTAGTAAGGTGGTGGGATGGGTCTCAGGGAGATAGTGAGGAAAGAGATCAATCTAAGACTGGCACAGTTGAGAACAGAAGCAAGTCAAACAGTCAGGTCAGGTAGGAATAAAACTGAGAACAAGGTAGGACTGATAAATTACACTGCATTTACTTCAATGCAAGAGGCCTAACAGGGAAGGCAGATGAACTCAGGGCATGGTGAGGAACATGGAAATGGGATATCATCACAATTACAGAAACATGGCTCAGGGATGGACAGGACTGGCAGCTTAATGTTCCAGGTTACAAATGCTACAGGAAGGATAGACAGGGAGGCAAGAGAGAAGGAGGGGAGGCATTTTTGATAAAGGATAGCTTTACAGCTGTACTGAGGGAGGATATTCCTGGAAGTTATTTGGGTGGAACTGAGAAATACAAAATGGATGTCACTTTATTGGGATTGTATTACAGCCCCCCTAATAGTCAGCAGGAAATTGAGAAACAAACTTGTAAGGAGATTTCAGTTATCAGTAAAAATAATTGGGTAGTTATGGTAGGGGATTTTAACTTTCCAAACATAGACTGGGACTACCATAGTGTTAATGGTTTAGATGGAGAGGAATTTGTTAAGTGTGTACAAGAAAATTTTCTGATTCAGTATGTGGATGTACCTACTAGAGAAGGTGCAAAACTTGACCTACTCTTGGGAAATAAGGCAGGGCAGGTGACTGAGGTGTCAGTGGGGGAGCACTTTGGGACCAGCAACCACAATTCTATTAGTTTTAAAGTAGTGATGGAAAAGGATAGACCAGATCTAAAAGTTGAAGTTCAAAATTGGAGGAAGGCTAGTTTTGGCGGTATTAGGCAAGAACTTTTAAAAGGTGATTGGGGGCAGATGTTCACAGGTAAAGGGACAGCTGGAAAATGGGAAGCCTTCAAAAATGAGATAACGAGAGTCCAGAGACAGTATATTCCTGTTAGGGTGAAAGGAAATGTTGGTAGGTATAGGGAATGCTGAATGACTAGAGAAATTGAAGGTTTGGTTAAGAAAAAGAAGGAAGCGTATGTCAGGTGTAGACAGGATAGATCGAGTGAATCCTTAGAAGAGTATAAAGGAAGAGAAAAATCAGGAGGGCAAAAAGCGGACATAAGATAACTTTGGCAAGTAGGGTTAAGGAGAATCCAAAGGCTTTTTACAAATACATTAAGGACAAAAGGGTAACTAGGGAGAGAATAGGGCCCCTCAAAGATCAGCAAGGCGACCTTTGTGTGGAGCTGCAGGAGATGGGGGAGATACTAAATGAGTATTTTGCATCAGTGTTTACTGTGGAAAAGGACATGGAAGATATAGAATGTAGGGAAATAGATGGTGACACCTTGAAAAATGTCCATATCACAGAGGATGAATTATTGGATGTCTTCAAACACATAAAGGTGGATAAATCCCAAGGATCTGATCAGGTATACCCCAGGACTCTGTGGGAAGCTAGGGAAGTGATTGCTGGGCCTCTTCCTGAGATATTTGTATCATCGATAGTCACAGGTGAGGTGCCAGAAAACTGGAGATTGGCTAGCGTGTTACCACTATTTAAGAAAGGTGGTAGGAAAGGCCAGGGCACTATAGTCCGGTGAGCCTGACATCGGTGGTAGGCAATTTGTTGGAGAGAATCCTGAGGAACAGGGTTTACACGTATTTGGAAAGGCAAGGACTGATTAGGGATAGTCAACATGGTTTGTGAGTGGGAAATCATGTCAAAGGTAGAAGACAGAGGATGGTGGTGGAGGGTTGTTTTTCAAACTGGAGGCATATGACCAGTGGAGTGCCACAAGGATCGGTGCTGGGTCCACTACTTTTCATCATTTATGTAAATGATTTGGATGTGAACATGGGAAGTATAGTTAGTAAGTTTGCAGATGACACCAAAATTGGAGGTATAATGGACAATGAAGAATGTTACCTCAATTACAACAGGATCTGGATCAGATGGGCCAATGAGCTGAGAAGTGGCAGATGGAGTTTAATTTTGATAAATGTGAGGTGCTGCATTTTGGGAAAGCAAATCTTAGCAGGACTTATACACTTAATGGCAAGGTCCCAGAGAGTGTTGCTGAACAAAGAGACCTTGGAGTGCAGGTTCATAACTCCTTGAAAGTAGAGTCTCAGGTAGACAAGATAGTGAAGAAGGCATTTCATATGCTTTTCTTTATTGGTCAGAGTAATGAGTATTGGAGTTGGGAGGTCATGTTGCAGCTATACAGGATGTTGGTTAGGCCACGTTTGAAACATTGCATGCAATTCTGGTCTCCTTCCTATCAGAACAATGTTGTGAAACTTGAAAGGGTTCAGAAAAGATTGGAGGATTTGAGTTTTAGGGAGAGGTTGAATAAGCTAGGGCTGTTTTCCCTAGAGGGCATTGGTTTAGGGTGAAAAGGGAAAGATATAAAAGAGGCCTAAGAGGCAACTTTTTCACGCAAAGGGTGGTGCGTGTACGGAATGAGCTGCTAGAAGAAGTGGTGGAGGCTAGTACAATTGCAACATTGAAAAGGCACCTCGATGGGTATATGAATAGGAAGGGTTTGAAGAGATATGGGCCAGGTGCTGGCAGGTGGGACTAGATTGGGTTGGCATATCTGGTTGGCATGGACAAGTTGGACTGAAATGTCTGTTTCCGTGCTGTACATCTCTATGACTCTATGACTCTTTAACTGTTCATTGTATATGCCACATAGGCAGCAACAAACAAGCCCAGTGTGTGACAAACAGATTATGTGTTAACACCCATTTTATAAAACAAATCATTTTCTCTCTCTCCATCTGACTTTTTTGCTTTATGAAGCCATCATATTGAGGTTGTTTCCGCAACCCAATGTGTTGCAACAGATATTTTTAAATCCACTTAATCTTTCTGCTTCGACATGTGGCCTCACATCTCCTTGTTAACAAAAAAAATGTATCTCTGGCTAGCAGTGCATTTGGGATTAGAAATGAAGACGTGTAAGGGATTACCTTTTTGTCGGAGCTGACAAACTAGTCTCCTGATGGTGAATACTTCAGAAAATGCATGAAACCTATAGGTTAGGATGCCAGAGGCAGAAATTCCCTTTCAAAAGATTGCCGAACATTATTTAATTTGGCAATGACTAAATTTATTCAGAAAAGGGAAGGCCCAAATAATCATTGTCATTTAATATACCCGGGGGATAAAATATTTGTATTAAAGGAAGAATGTACCACCTTCAGAATAATCCAAAAATTTGTCTTAATCTTTGTTTTAATTATTGAGTTGTAGACTCATACAGTGTGATGATATTTTGGCTTTAAGAGGTGTATTTCATCTTTTTTTTAATGAGGAGGATTTGAGACAGGGGTGAGGAGCAGTTTCCTTAACACCAAAAAAGTAACTAATTCATGAAGCCATATGTTTTCCTTTAAAGTTGAAACAATAGAAGCAGCAAGAAGGGGTGGAATCAAGTTCCCAAAAAAACAGCATTTTAATTTAACTTTTAGCAGTTGTTGGGGTCTTGAAGCTGGATGTGGAAGCTTTTATTCCTCTCTCTCTCTGTTATAGCTAAATGCTGGGGTTCTCGTCCAGCTCTTCGAATTGGACATAATCAATTTTACTGAATTTGCCTTTGCTGAGGGTGTGTTAATGGGATGTTACTATATTGAAACCGTTGTTGCTTAGTAGTTAAATAATCTATTATTCTGTTAAGTTTTCCAATTTAGTTAAATTATACGAATTCTTCATTCTTTTGTTGTACTTTAACTATTGTGTATGAATAAAGTATGTTTTGCTTCAAGCCTGATAGTTTGACCAATCAAATTGCATTTGCAACACATTCTGTAAAATAAGAAAAATGTAAGGTCTAGGCCACATCTTAACATATTTTGATGGGGTTTGGTCCATTCCATAACAACAGCAATATTGCTTTATCAGTAGGCCTGACCAATTCCTTTGGGGTGAGATTGCTTGCAATTACAAGTTGTCGTAAAATAATGGTGTGCCTGTGGTATGGTTGTATAGCTATCAGGACTGAATATCAAGTTCAAATAATTTTAAAACTGAAAGAACTGCAGATACCATAAATCAGAAACAAAAACAGAAGTTGCTGGAAAATCTCAGCAGGTCGAGCAGCATCTGTGAAGAGAAATCAGGGTTAGTGTTTCAGGTCCGGTGACCCTTCCTCGGCTTGTTCGTGCAGCGAGTGTGCGGGAGATGAAGTGGAAGAGCAGAATGGGGGAGCCCTGAGCTAGTGTGATGTGATCCTGGGTGGACTCAAAGCATGAGGGATGAAACTTCAGTTGGAATCCACCTGGGATGAGTCTGAGCCAGAGACAGTCACAGAGGAATGTGGTGTGTCTGTGGAAATGAATTTTAGCAAACACCAGCAGTGACAGTGAAATGAATATCAGGTGGACAAGAAAAAGGATTTGGAACAGAAATCCCATTAGAGAGAGGAGCAGAACTTCTTCAACATGGGTATGTCGAGAAAAGATGCAGCAGTGAGCTAAATATTGAATAAGCCTGGTACTTTGAATCCACCCGAGATCACATCACATTGGCTCAGGAATGCACCGCCGTTCCAATTCATCCTCTGATTCATTCCCCACGCTAACAAGCTGAGGAAGGGTCACCAGATCCAAGACGTTAACTCTGATTTCTCTCCACAGTGACTGCCAGACCAACTCAGCTTTTCCAGCAACTTCTGTTCTTGTTTCAATCATTTTAGAATCTGAACACCACCTCCCATGACTTTTACCCACCCCCTCACCCCAGGCTCTGTCACGACATAGCCAGCTTTCAATGCAGCCAATCATCAAGTCCCATTAATTAGCTTCTCTCCTTCCTTGACTTACTATTATCTATCTCTTTGCCTGTTTGATTGTCTTTCTCTCATTCATTTTGGGATCATTCTCCAAGCTTACTATCTCCACCCCACTCCCTGTTTTCGGCATATATATATATACCACCTTTTCCGAGCTAGTATCAGTTCTGGAGAAGGGTCACTGGGACTCAAAGGTTTAACTCCACTTTCTCTTCACAGATGCTGTGTATGAGTTTCTCCAGCAATTTTCATTTGGTTTCAAATCTTCAGCGTCCCCAGCTCTTGGTTTCATTTTGTTTTTAATCATACTTGATCATGTTGCACAGTGAGCTGACTAGAACAGAGGGGCCTGCAGATGTCATGAAGACTCTCTGGTCAAGTCCATCCCTGTGTACCACATTGGTCATCACCAGTTAGAAACACAAGCTGCGTTGAGACTGCGTTGCTGTGGAGATGTTATATCAGGAGTGTCACAGTCATTTCTGAGATTGAGGAAAGGACCATAATGAAAGAGAAAAGGAGGACAAGAATAGATTCCATGGTTTCAAGCAGCGATTACACCTTTACTTGTGCGTGCTGTGGGAGAATCTTTCAGTCATGGATAAACTTGACTATACAGTGGTGGGAATGCAACTATTGAGTACAAACATCCTAAAATCTTCATCCATGAGTAATGTTGAGTGCATATAAACACTTTGGCCATTTTAGAGGATCAAAGGTAGCAACTGAAACATTGCAAGTTTATTTTTAAATAACAAAATCCAGACAAGCACAATACTCCAAAGTCCATGCAATATTATCCTTTGCTTCTATTGGAAAGTGCCGATGTGCTAGTAGTGCTTTTGAAGCCAATTCCTTTTGACACTCACCAATCTTAGTTTGTAAAGCTACAACTGATGTTATTTTCAGGAAGACCATTTAAATGAGAACAATTATAGATTCCAGTAACTCAGTGGAGAAGTGTACCATTGATAGTGAACCACAGAAACTGGGAAGGCACCATGTTATTCAGACCATGTTGATACAACTGAGTCTAACCAGTGCCACATTAGCAAGACAGTTGCCTTCAGTGCCTTAATCAGATGCATA
The DNA here is from genome assembly GCF_037043375.1 of Chiloscyllium plagiosum. NCBI lineage: Eukaryota > Metazoa > Chordata > Chondrichthyes > Orectolobiformes > Hemiscylliidae > Chiloscyllium > Chiloscyllium plagiosum. The sequence continues at coordinate 118,341,194 of NW_028270144.1, read as the reverse complement.
TCTTCTGCCTATCCATTTCACTGAAAACTATTCAGAAGGGCACATCAGTCAGTTTAGTACAGTTTTATAATTCCTTGAAAGTGGAGTTACACATAGATACGATAGTGAAGATGGCGTGCTTGCCTTTATTAGTTAGTGCATTGAGTATAGAAGTTGGCATGTCATGTTACAGCTATACAGGACATTGGGTAGGCCACTTTTGAAATACTGCGTGCAGTTCTGGTCTCCCTGTGATAGGAAAGATGTTGTTAAACTTGAAAGGGCTTAGAAAAGATTTACAAGGATGTTGCCAGGTTTGGAGGGTTTGAGCTGCAGAGAGAGGCTGAATAGGCTGGGGCTATTTTCCCTGGAGCATCGGAGGCTGAGGGGTGACCTTATAGAGGTTTATAAAATCATGAGGGGCATGGATACCATGAATAGGCAAGGTCTTTATCCCAGGGTAGAGGACTGCAAAACTAGAGGGCATAGATTTAAGGTGAGATGAGAAAGAATTAAAAGGGACCTATGGGGCAACATTTTCACACAGAGGATGGCGCATGTGTGGAATGAGCTGCCAGAGGAAGTTGTGGAGTCTAGTACAATTACAACATTTAAAAGGCATCTGGATGGGTATATGAATAGGAAGGATTTGGAGGGATATGAGCCAAATGCCGTCAAATGGAATTAGATTAATTTAGGATATCTGGTTGGCATGGACAAGTTAGACTAAAGGGTTTGTTTCCCTGCTGTACTACTCTATGACTCTAGTGCAAGGGTAAGAAGGAATGGGGAGCAAATCCTGGCCATTCCAATGTGTCCATGTCCCTTGAATGATTTTAAACAAAATGGGAATCTTCATGCCACTGTTTTGTCAAATATAAAGACCAAACTTGCCAGCACCTGTTTGAGGCTACCTATTCCATCAAAGGTTTTCCTATTTTCCGCAGTCAGGACGGACTTTTCCTCCCTCTTCCCGGGCAAAGTAGATGCTTTCCTGCCTTTAATGGTCAAAAACACCAAATAATTACTTGTACTCATTTTTTTTAAAAAATGAAGCTGCCTGACTGCAGCTTTTATGAAATGTTTTGACAAAATTGCAATTTAATTACTGATTCGCAATCTTTCATTTTTCCCACCTTTTCCTTTTTCTGGTTAACTCTTTTATTGGATTTCTTTAAATTTGGTGGTTTTCAGGTGAAATAAATTCTGAAGTCTCCCGAATTCTATCGTCTGTCCAAAATTCTTTGCTGGCTCCTTTATTTTTCCTCACATCCTGGAGTCCAATACTGATGGCAGCAATACTTGGGGGGAGGGGAAAACTCTCTTTTACACACCCTTGCCTTTTCTTTCTAGATTTTGTACTATTTTTCATAAAGTTATTGCATTTTCATAAGAATCTCTAACTTTACCTGCTGGACTGTTCCGTCGCTGCTCCCAGAGCCTCCTTTGCAAAAGCCTCTGTATTAATATGTGTGTAAGTGTGGCTGCCCCTGCACTTCTTACCAGCTTCTGAATGAGGTTTTGCCTTTTGAGAGCTAAGCTTGCCTTTTTGCTTCATACAAAGGTGTTGTTGTCATTTCTCTTTGTTTATAATTGCATTTCATTTGCTGACTGACAGTCTGCATCTTCTTAAAACATTAAGTCTCTGAATATTAAAAAAAACTCAATGTAGGAGCAACTTGCTACAAATGCTGGAATCTGCACTGAAAACAAAAAAATGCTGGAAATCACACTGGATTAGGTAGCATCAGTGGAGAGAGAGCAGGCTTATGTTTTGAGTCAAAATGACTTTTCATCTTATTTGCTTCTATTCTGCTGGACTTCTGGATTTCTTTTCCTGAGTTTAAGGGATCAAATCCACATCATTTCCAGAATATGATATTTTCCCAGATGATCACTCCTGCCACTAGGTGAATGCTGTCTGAGGTAACATGCTACCACCTAGCCAGCTTTGCCTTGTCTTGGGCCCATTCCGTGATTCATGGTGGAGGTAAAGTTACCATTGTCCTGCCCTTTCATTGGGTCGCCACTTCTTAAGCAAGGAGAGAGGCCCAGAAGGAGAGTCCTTCATGGTAACTTCAGCCAGCACAGGTATCGAAATCCCACTCTAGTTGCCTTCTAGTCAACTGAGCTAACTGAGACTAACTGGGGCGGCATGGTGGCTCAGTAGTTAGCACTGCTGCCTCACAGCGCCAGGGACCAGGGTTCAATTCCAACCTCTGTGTGGAGTTTGCACATTCTCTCTGTGTCTGCGTGAGTTTCCTCTGGAACTCCGATTTCCTCACACAATCTAAAGATGTGCAGGTTAGGTGAATTGGCCGTGCCAATTTGCCCATAGTGTTCAGGGATATGTAAATTAGGGGCAAATGTAGAGGAATGGGTTTGGGTGGGCAACTCTTTGGAGGGTCGGTGTGGACTTGTTGGACCAAAGGGCCTGTTTCCACGTTGTAGGGGTTCTATGATTCTATGACTCAGTGGAGTATATACTGAAGAGATATTACAATTCGATATCAAGAAGGGTTATTGCAGGGTATCAATCAATAACAACTACATTTGGTCAGACATAATCACTCGGACCTTAGGGAGCAGGTGCAGATACATCTGCTTCTTCAGAAAGCTAAACTAGAGCTGAAATCCAGAACTGAAGTGAAAATTGTTGCCCTTGATGTCATGGCTACATTTAACTGAGTGTTGTATCAAAGAGCCTGAGCAAAATGAGTCACTGGGGATCAGGAGGAAAACTGTTGGCAGGATTGAGTCCTACTCGGCACAATGGAAGGTGGTTGCGATTATTGGAGGTCAATCAGCTCCAGGATATCAAGGCAGGAGTTCTTCAGAATAGATATTTTTTCCCCTAATCAACCTGCGCAGAGTGTTATTATATATCTCTGAGTCAGGTGGGACTTGAACTCAGACTCCTGGCCTGGAGGTAGGCATACTACCACTGCACCACAAGAGCCCCACAAGTTCCTTAGGATAGTGTTCCAAGTCCAACCTTCAGCTGACCCAGCAACATACTTCCTTCCATCATGAATTCAGAACAGAAGATGCTTACTGATGGTTGCCCAATGTTCAGTGCCATTCATGACTCCTCAGACACTGAAGCAGTCCACATCGACATGCAGTAAGAGCTGGACCACATCTAGACATTTAGACTTAGGTGGAAAGTAACATAAGTACCAACAGCAGCGATGATCTCCAACAATAGAGAATCCATCCATTGCCCCTGGACATTCATGGACATTACCATTGCTGAAATCCCATTCTAGCATCATCTTGGCCATTACCTTTGACAAGCAACTGAACTGGCGCAGTCATATAAGTACTGAGCCTATAAGAGCAGGTCAGAGGTTGGGAATTCTGCAGTGAGTAACTCACATCCTGATCCTTCAAAGCCTGCCTACCATCTACAAGGCTGGAGTGGTGTGGGGAAGTGCAACCCCAGTAACCCTCAAGTGGCCAGGGCAAAATAGTCACTTGAATGGCATTCTAACATATTCACAATTCATTCCCTCCAACATCAATGCAAAGTGAGAGTAGATTATAAGATGTATTGCAGCAGCTACCTAAGGCTCCTTCCAGCTTTTCAAACCCATACCATCTACAACCTGGGACTTCAATGACAGTAGATGCTGATGTTCAATTTTTTAAGGCCAAATTGAGTGCAGTGATTACAGCCTGAATTGTTACTGCAATTTACCTCTTTATTTCGGTGGGATGTTACTCATGCCCCCCCTACACATCAACAGCACAGAGGAGGAACAAGTGGAGAGTGTCAAGCTCCTGGGAGTGGTCATCCACAACAAGATTTCTTGGCTCTTCATGTGGACTCACTGGTTACAAAGGCCCAACAACGAGTCTTCTTCTTCAGGCAGCTGAGGAAATTTGGTGTGACAGCAAATACCCTTCCTAATTTTTATAGGAGCGCCATCGAGAGCCTTCTGTCTGGATGTATCACTACCTGGAATGGCAATTGTACCATTTAAGATCGGAGACAGTTACACAGAGTGGTGAACTCGGCCGGGACAATCACAAAGACCCATCTATAGAATCCATCTACCAGGCCCACTGTCAAAGAAAGGCCACCAGCATTCTCAAAGATCCATCCCACCCTGGCAATGCTTTTCTCCAACCTCTACCATTGGGGAGAAGATACAGAAGCCTGAACACATGCACCAGCAGCTTTCGGAACAGTTTCTACCCTACTGTTGTTAGAATACTGAATGGACTCACAAACTCTTAGCACTCGCCTGTACCCATGGTTTTTGTTTTTGCTGCTGTTTACCTAATATTTACTAATCCATGCTATTTAACTCTGTCATCTGCCTGTATTGCTCACAAGACAAAGCTTTTCACTGTGCCTTGGTACATGTGGCAATAAATTCAATTCAATCCAATTCAATTTATTTGCCATTCAGTCAGTTTAACACAATAGCATAAAAGTGTATTAGGTTACGAGCAATGGTGTCTCAAGCTCTCTCTGCCTAGGAGAGGGAGAGCTGGTCAGGTTTCAGTCACTCATCTGGGTCGGTCCTTATTCTCTGAGCTCCCAGCTCAGTGTCCTGCTCCCGCGATGGCTGATTCTAGGATACATGTCGTCAATTAATTGTCAACATGTTGATAAATGTTGCCAATTATCTCAAGAGGGTTGGAATATAAAAGCACTGTTGTGCTACTGAGACTTTATAAAGCTCTGGTTAGGCCCCATTTGGAGTACTGTGTCCAGTTTTGGTCCTCACACCTCAGGAAGGACATACTGGCACGAGAGCGTGTCCAGCGGAGATTCACACGGATGATCCCTGGAATGGTAGGTCTAACATATGAGGAACGGCTGAGGATACTGGGATTGTATTCGTTGGAGTTTAGAAGATTAAGGGGAGATCTAATAGAAACTTACAAGATAATACATGGCTTGGAAAGGGTGGACGCTAGGAAATTGTTTCCGTTAGGTGAGGAGACTAGGACCCGTGGACACAGCCTTAGAATTAGAGGGGGTAAATTCAGAACAGAAATGCGGAGACATTTCTTCAGCCAGAGAGTGGTGGGCCTGTGGAATTCATTGTCGCAGAGTGCAGTGGAGGCCAGGACGCTAAATGTCTTCAAGGCAGAAATTGACAAATTTTTGATGTCACAAGGAATTAAGGGCTATGGGGAGAATGCGGGTAAGTGGAGTTGAAATGCCCATCAGCCATGATTGAATGGCGGAGTGGACTCGATGGGCCGAATGGCCTTACTTCCGCTCTTATGTCTTATGGTCTTACACTGCCGATGTCTTCAAAATATAAATTTTTATGTGTGAAAATAGAATTTAGATTGCATTTTGATGCAAAAGAAAGAAGAGCCCCTGAATGAAATGCCTAATTATTAATGGGCAAATTGACCAGCAACAGAGCTAGGAAGAGAAAGCCTGCGATATGCAAATCACTCCAAGTTGCTCAACAATTTGAGCTGCTCTGCTGCTAACCTCACAGACAAAACTTCTCATCCTGAAGAGCCTCATGAATTTCTTGATATTGTTTGCACCTTAAACTCACCACAGAATGATATTGTTTTAAATTAGAATAGAACCCATACAGTGTGGATGGAGACTACTCAGCCCATTGAGTCCAAACTGACCCTCCGAAGGGCATCCCACCCAGACCCTCCCCATCCCTGTAACCCTGCAATCCAACTAGCCTACACATCCCTGGACACCAAGGGCAATTTAGCTTGGCCAATGCACCCAACCTGCACATCTTTGGACTGTGAGAGGAAACCGGAGCACCCGGAGGAGACCCACGCAGACACGGGGAAAATGTGTGAACTCCACACAGACAGTCACCCGAGGGCAGAATCGAACCTGGGTCCCTGACATTGTGAGCCATTGTATCGCCCTGATTATCTGTGTCCGTATGCTCTTGAGTACATGGTAACTGTTAATGTCCTCCAAACAACCTCTTCTGCCCAGAAAATAAGCAACTATAAGTGCGTCACTTTAGTCCTTCAGTGTGTAAGATGTTTTCAATGATTAGCTGACTCAATGCCCAGTTGCCCTCACTGCACCATCACCATTACTTGCTCTTCCAGCAACTTTGTGGGCAAAAGAAATATCAAAACCTAAGAGGTGCATAAAGAAGTCAATCTAATTGGGCTGGTGCCAGCAAACCCTGGCCCACAAACCAGCAAGATCTATTCAAAGGGAGATATGCCAAGAACAGCAGCAACTCCATTGATATTAGTGGTTGTTGACAATGCAGTTAGATGCTAAGCTGGAGAAGTGAGTGCTCAGGCAATGAGTAGTGATGTGTTGAATGGCTGTTTCCTGGCTCTGATTTCTTCTTATGTTTTTATACATTCTCCATCTGTTTCTCATTCTATTGGCCTATCTGCTCTGTTTGTTTTTTTCCTCCAACTATTGTATATACCCTCTCTCCATTATTCCTATTTTACTAGCTGTGATTTATTTCAATTCTGAATATTGGGCAGGAGAGAGGACCACTGGGAATACAATGAAAAAAAAATAGGTTTAATCACAAAAAGTTCAGATTACATGCAAATCCATTTAAACTCTACAGAGCTATGTTACAACATATCCTGAATGAATAAAACCTACTAGATCTGCATCTGAATTTTTATACTCATTTCTGACATAACGACTGTTCAAAAGCACTTAATTAACATTAAAGTACTTTGGCATGTCCCAAAATTATGAAAGGAGCCACACGAATGTAATTCTTCCTTTATTTAAAGAATCAGCCACAATGTCTCGTGTCAAGTCATACTATTTGCAACGGTTTACTCTGGAGATTTAGAATCCAACTCTTTAAAACAGTGCACTGTTATAACGTTCGATTCTCTACCTGAAAGAATATGGGAACTGCAATAGTATCAGGGACCAGAAACAATGAAAAGTAATTGGATATATATTTGAAAAGATAAACAAGCAGGACAGTGGGTTTAATCTTCAAACCGCTGCAAAGAGATGAAACCGGCACGATGGGCCAAATGGCCACCATGTGAGTTGCACACTTTCTGATTGCCCTCCTCTACACTTAGAAGAGAAAATGAGGTCTGCAGATGCTGGAGATCAGAGACGGAAATGTGTTGCTGGAGAAGCGCAGCAGGTCAGGCAGCATCTAGGGAACAGGAGAATCGACGTTTCGGGCATTAGCCCTTCTTCAGGAATGAGGAAAGTTTGTCCAGCAGGCTAAGATAAAAGATAGGGAGGAGGGACTTGGGGGAGGGGCGTCGGAAATGTGATAGGTGGAAAAAGGTCAAGGTGAGGGTGATAGGACAGATTGGGGTGGGGGCGGAGAGGTCGGGAAGAAGATTGCAGGTTAGGGAGGCGGTGCTGAATTTGATGGATTTGACTGAGACAGGCTGGGGGGAGGGGAAATGAGGAAACTGGTGAAATCCGAGTTCATCCCTTGTGGTTGGAGGGTTCCTAGCCGGAAGATGAGGCGTTCTTCCTCCAACCGTCGTTTCGCTGTGGTCTGACGATGGAGGAGTCCAAAGACCTGCATATCCTTGGTGGAGTGGGAGGGGGAATTGAAATGTTGAGCTACAGGGTGGTTGGGTTGGTTGGTCCGGGTGTCCCAGAGGTGTTCTCTGAAATGCTCCGCAAGTAGGCGGCCTGTCTCCCCAATATAGAGGAGGCCACATCGGGTACAGAGGATGCAATAGATGATATGTGTGGAGGTACAGGTGAATCTGTGGCGGATATGGAAGTTTCCTTTGGGGCCTTGGAGGGAGGTGAGAGGGGAGGTGTGGGCGCAAGTCTTGCACCTCCTGCGGTTGCAGGGGAAGGTGCCGGGAGTGGAGGTTGGGTTGGTGGGGGTGTGGATCTGACGAGGGAGTCACGGAGGGAGTGGTCTTTACGGAATGCTGATAGGGGAGGGGAGGGAAATATATCCTTGGTGGTGGGGTCCGTTTGGAGGTGGCGGAAATGACGGCGGATGATGCGCTGTACATGGAGGTTAGTGGGGTGGTAGGTGAGGACCAGTGGGGTTCTGTCCTGGTGGCGGTTGGAGGGGCGGGGTTCAAGGGCGGAGAATCGGGAAGTGGAAGAGATGCGGTGGAGGGCATCGTCGATCACGTCGGGGGGGAAATTGCGGTCCTTGAAGAAGGAGGCCATCTGGGATGTGCGTTTTTGGAACTGGTCCTCCTGGGAGCAGATGCGGCGGAGTCGAAGGAATTGGGAGAATGGGATGGCGTTTTTGCAGGGGGCAGGATGGGAGGAGGTGTAGTCCAGGTAGCTGTGGGAGTCGGTCGGTTTGTAGTAGATGTCCGTGTTGATCCGGTCGCCTGAGATGGAAATAGAAAGGTCGAAGAAGGGGAGGGAGGAATCTGAGACTGTCCAGGTGAATTTGAGGTTCACCAACACCTTCCACCCCGACCTCAAATTCACCTGGACAGTCTCAGATTCCTCCCTCCCCTTCTTCGACCTTTCTATTTCCATCTCAGGCGACCGGATCAACACGGACATCTACTACAAACCGACCGACTCCCACAGCTACCTGGACTACACCTCCTCCCATCCTGCCCCCTGCAAAAACGCCATCCCATTCTCCCAATTCCTTCGACTCCGCCGCATCTGCTCCCAGGAGGACCAGTTCCAAAAACGCACATCCCAGATGGCCTCCTTCTTCAAGGACCGCAATTTCCCCCCCGACGTGATCGACGATGCCCTCCACCGCATCTCTTCCACTTCCCGATCCTCCGCCCTTGAACCCCGCCCCTCCAACCGCCACCAGGACAGAACCCCACTGGTCCTCACCTACCACCCCACTAACCTCCATGTACAGCGCATCATCCGCCGTCATTTCCGCCACCTCCAAACGGACCCCACCACCAAGGATATATTTCCCTCCCCTCCCCTATCAGCATTCCGTAAAGACCACTCCCTCCGTGACTCCCTCGTCAGATCCACACCCCCACCAACCCAACCTCCACTCCCGGCACCTTCCCCTGCAACCGCAGGAGGTGCAAGACTTGCGCCCACACCTCCCCTCTCACCTCCCTCCAAGGCCCCAAAGGAAACTTCCATATCCGCCACAGATTCACCTGTACCTCCACACATATCATCTATTGCATCCTCTGTACCCGATGTGGCCTCCTCTATATTGGGGAGACAGGCCGCCTACTTGCGGAGCATTTCAGAGAACACCTCTGGGACACCCGGACCAACCAACCCAACCACCCTGTAGCTCAACATTTCAATTCCCCCTCCCACTCCACCAAGGATATGCAGGTCTTTGGACTCCTCCATCGTCAGACCACAGCGAAACGACGGTTGGAGGAAGAACGCCTCATCTTCCGGCTAGGAACCCTCCAACCACAAGGGATGAACTCGGATTTCACCAGTTTCCTCATTTCCCCTCCCCCCAGCCTGTCTCAGTCAAATCCATCAAATTCAGCACCGCCTCCCTAACCTGCAATCTTCTTCCCGACCTCTCCGCCCCCACCCCAATCTGTCCTATCACCCTCACCTTGACCTTTTTCCACCTATCACATTTCCGACGCCCCTCCCCCAAGTCCCTCCTCCCTATCTTTTATCTTAGCCTGCTGGACAAACTTTCCTCATTCCTGAAGAAGGGCTAATGCCCGAAACGTCGATTCTCCTGTTCCCTAGATGCTGCCTGACCTGCTGCGCTTCTCCAGCAACACATTTCCGTCTCCTCTACACTTAGTCACACTTTGATCCCACAGCCACTATTGCCAGGAGCTGGGGTCTGAAATTTCCAATGGGGTGTAAACATTTTTTAATTAGTTAGAAAATCTTGAATAGCACGGATCTAGCAGTCCAAAATCTGTTTGTCTTAGAAACATGGAAATATAGAAAATGGTTGCGGGAGTAGGCCATTCAGCCCTTCGAACCTGCAGCATCATTCAATATGATCGTGGCTGGTCATGCATTCTCAGTATCCCACTCCCACTCTCTCTGCATACCCCCTGATCCCTTTAGTCACAAGAGCTATGTTCCCTCTTGAATATATCAAATGAACTGACCCCAACAGCTTCCTGTGGGAGAGAATTCCACAGGTTCACAACTCTCTGAGTGAAGACATTCTTCCTCACCTCAATCCTGAATGGCTTACCCCAATTCTTACACTGTGACCCCTAGTTCTGGACTTCTCCAACATCAGAAACAATCTTCCCGCATCTAGCCTGACCAGTCCTGTCAGGATTTTATATGTTCCTATGAGATCCCTCTTCATTCTCCTAAATTCAAAGCCCAGTGAATGTAATCTTTCTTCATTCCTGATGCAGGGCTTTTGCCTGAAACGTTGATTCTCCTGCTCCTTGGATGCTGCCTGACCTGCTGTGCTTTTCCAGTGCTACATGTTTCGACTCTTTCTCCATGTGTCATTCTTGCCATCTCAGGAATCAGTCTGGTGAACTACCGCTGGGTTCTCTCAATAGCAAGAATGTCCTTCCTCAGACTAGGAAACCAAAACTGCAGACAACACTCAAGGTGTGGTCTCACCTAGGCCTTGCAGCAAGTCTTGAAGAAGCCTCTGGCAAGTATGGGAAGTGGGAACAGAAGTCTTTGAACAGGCCATTCAGCCATTCTGGATTAGTGGTGCTGGAAGAGCACTGCAGTTCAGGCAGCGTCCAAGGAGCTTCGAAATTGATGTTTCGGGCAAAAGCCCTACATCAGGGAGGACATTCAGCCATTCTTGCTAGCTCTGTCATTCAATAATATTTAACTGTGGTCTAAACTGCACATTCCTGAACGCGGTCAGAAAAGCACTCCTGGAATGCATGGCTATGCTGCAGTTAGTGAACATGAGTTTCAAACTCTGAAGAAACACAAAGAGGGCACTTTGTTATTATAGTTGACCCAGGCGTTTTCCATTAGGACAATTTATGACATGGAACCACTTTATTATTGATGTAACTTGGCATTCACATGTGACAAACATTCAGGCAAACATTACTTGAGTGACATCATTTTCATCTGAGGCAGCCCTCTTTTGATCTATCTGATCAGGAATGCAATGACCTACTGTGCTTTACTATGGGGCTTGCTTCAGTCACGTGTCAGTGCTAACAGAGTCCATATGTAATAGAGTGCATATGGAAAAATACATGGGCAACCTAACTCTTTTAGCTGCAGTTAAATCCATTTGAAGAACCCGGTCATATTAATATTTGTACTAGTCAAATTTGTCTCTACTAAAATATCATTTGGTGCTTGACAATTACTGTTACAGTTAAATAAAAATTAAATACTGTGGGCGCTGGAAGTCTGAAACAAGTTCAGAGAATGCTGGAGAAACTCAGCAGTATCCATGAGGAGAGAAATAGAGTTAACGTTTCGAGTCCAACATGACGCTTCGTCCGAATGTGGTTTGTCAGGTCTCCTCAGGATTTCCATTTTGGCTTGTTCATTGCTTTCCATCTCCCTCCTAGTGTTTGGTACAGTGTTTGCCAAAACTCACTTTCACAGCCAAATCTCCTTCCTCCGTGCAATGTCTCTGTCTCCGCCTTACAGATTCCAACTCAAGTTCCATCCTTCATGTTTCGAACCCACACAGGATTACAGGTAGCTCCTGTTCTGAGGAAGAGCCATACTGGACACAAAACATTCACTCCATTTCCCTCTCTAAAGATGCTGCCAAACCTGTTGAATTTCACCAGCACTTTCCGTATTTGTTTCGTTTACCATTACCATTCATTTAATGGAGCCACATTATAGCTTATTCTGTTTTGGGCCAGTTGGTGTCATAATTATCAATTTGAGCCAGAGATTTGTCTGTTCAAGTCTCTCTCCCAGCATATAATCCAAGTTGACAATCCCAGCACTGTACCAATAGAACGCAATGCCATCAGAGGTGCCATTTTTCAGACAAGATGCTAAACTGAAGAGCCTTCTGCCCTCTTCAGCAGGAGGATAAGATTCCATGGCACCTTTTTGGAGATAAGCAGTGATGGTCCTTCACTGCAGCAACATGTAAAAATTATAATAACTTGCTCACATGCCGCCCTCTTGCTCATATGAGCTCATTCTGTGCCAATTGCTTCGGTGTTTCCTATTTTAATATAAAGCTGCTCTTTAGAGTGTCCGAAGTTGAGAACAAAACACTTTTGGGACACTATGAATGTATCAATTAAACTCTTTCTTATTGTTTAACACCAGCTACAAAAGCAGCTACACTATAGACCAGGTGCCAACTGTAATCTAGACTGGCATTCCACCAGGAAACTTCATCCAGTCCTCTTTGTTGTGACCTCCCCATACAGGATGCCCTGGTTAGGCTTCGGATTTGTTGTAGCCCTTCCTGAAGAAGGGCTTATGCCCGAAACGTCGATTCTCCTGTTCCCTGGATGCTGCCTGACCTGCTGCGCTTTTCCAGCAACACATTTTCACCTCCCCATACAGCCCCATGACTGTGATTAACGTCACTGACCCCTGGCCTCGAACAGACGAACTGGGTGAAGAAGATACGTTTTGAAGAGGACACAAAATGGCCAGAGTAGGGACTGCAGTAAGGTCCACTCTGCAGCCGAACTAGACAACAACCCACATACTCCCCTGGTCAGTCACCTAAAAAGTAAAATCATCTTAGCTGGGTGCAAATCTTCTACTTTTTATCATTCTTTTGTAGGATGTGAGAGTCAGTGCCTTGACATTGCCAGTCCGCAGGAACACCAGATTGTTAACACTTGTCCAGGTCCACAGCAGCCTTTTAAAGATGGCACAGGGGCAAGGGATACCAGTTTTTCTCCAGCGATCCAGTGAGTGGTGAGTTGCTTTGGAAACAGTGCATGTGGATATAATTGAACATGAGGAATTCCATAGGAGTAGGGGAGGTGATCGATGAGTCAGCCATTCTAACTTGTTTCCTCAGACCAGGGTTACGTTCCAGACTGATGGCTGCACAGCCTGAACTCATTCACTCCCGTGTTGAAGAACACAGAATTTGTCTGAAACAATTTCATCAACTCAGAAGCACTTCAGTTAAAACATTGCAAACAGATGAAAATATGTCCAAAGTTTCTACATTGCTTAAATTTCCCAGCAGCCAGAATCGCGTTTGTTGCTGTCAAACAATAATCTTCCGTTTGACCGGTATCAAACTTTAATGGTCAATATTCCTCTGAAACGAATGCACTGCACCCAGAAAATAGTCCTCACTGATCATGCTTTATTGCGCAGCTGAGGATCTCTCCCTCAAAATCATCACCCTGGAAACATCTTCCCTTGCGCTTCCTGAAGTTGACACCATGTTTTTCCTGGTAATCCAATCATTTTCCAGGATTGATTGCCCATCTGACAGCTTGCAACCATTTATCTTAGCACCTGACTCTTCAGCTCTATGAATAAATTATAACTGATTAGCTCTGGGCCTGATTTTTTTCTCTCTCTTGTTTAGCTGTGCCAGCTATAATCAGCTAAGGCTGAAGCAGTATGAGCTTCAGTGCCAAAAGTAGTAGGATGGCAAAGTCAGCAATTTTTGCCCATCACTAATTGCACTCGGACTGAGTGGTTTGCTTGACCACTTCAGAGGTGCAGTTCAGAGTGAGCCACATTGCTGTCACAGCTCAGTCAGACCAGGTAAGGACAGCAGATTTACAGCTGGATTTTCAACTTTAATTAGTTATTGTTGGAACTTTACATTCCAGATTTAATGACTGAAATTAAAACTCACACTAGTTTCTATTTGAATTGAATCCATGGCCCCAGGAAACTAACTTGAGATTATTATGTCTAGTACCATTGAATTGAATTGAACTGAATTTATTGTTATGTATACCGAGGCTTTGCCTTGCAAGCAAAACAGGCAGATCACAGAGTTAAGTAGCACAGATAACTAAATAATAGGTAAACAGCGGCAAAAGCAAAAACACAGGTACAGGCAAATGTTAAGTGTTTGAGAGTTCATTCCTTATTCTAACAACAGTAGAGTAGAAACTGTTGCAAAACTGGCTGGTGCATGCGTTCAGTCTTCTGTATCTTCTCCCCAATGGTTGAGGTTGTAGAAAAACATTGCCAGGGTGGGATGGATCTTTGAGAATGCTGGTGGCCTTTCCTTGACAGCGGGCCTGGTAAGTGGATTCTATAGATGGGAGGTTGGCCTTTGTGATTGTCCAGGCCGAGTGTACCAATCTCTGTAACCGTCTCCAATCTTGAATGGTACAGTTGCCATACCAAGTAGTGATTCATCCAGACAGAAGGCTCTCTCGATGGCGCACCTATAAAAGTTGGCAAGGGTATTCGCCATCATGCCAAATTTCCTCAGCTGCCTGAGGAAGAAGAGACATTGTTGGGCCTTTGTAACCAGTGTGTCCACATAACCATGACACCATCATCTCTACACAGAGCAGTGTCCTCACAACCCCATGACACCTTCCCACGAAATCTCAGAAGGAGTAATCCATTTATCTCCTTCCTCCTCACTATCCAAGGCACAGACACACCTTCCAGGCAGAGTAGTGTTTCACCTGCACTTCACTCAATCTAGTCTACTGTATTTGCTGCTAACAGTGTCTCCTTTACACTGAGGAGGTAAAATGCAGACTGGGCAACCACTTTGCAAAAGACCCACATTCTGTTCGCAAAAGTGGCCCCAAGATTCCAGGTACCCACCAGTTAAACACACCACTTTGTTCCCTGGCCAGTATTTCTGTCTCAGGCTTGCTGCAGGGCTCCAGTGAAGCTCCATGCAAGCTGGAAGAACAGCATCTCATTGTCAACTTGGGGGACTGTGCAGCTTTCAGGACTCAATATCAAATTCAATCATTTTAAGGGCTGAACACCTCCTTCCATGTCCATTACCGTCCTCCACACCCTTGACCTTGTTATCACATTGGGTGCTTTCAGCACAGCCAACCCATTTGCACCCATTTGATGGCTCCCATTATCAGTTTTTCTGCTTGCCTGGCTTACTATCAATCATATGGGTGCTACAGAAGCTCAGTGGTTAGCACTGCTGTCTCACAGAGTCAGGAACCGGCATTCAATTCCGCTGGTGACTGACTTTGTGGAGCTTGCATTTTCTCCCTCTGTCACTGTGGGTGTGCTCCAGTTTCCTTCCACAATCCAAATATGTGCAGGTGGATCGGCCATGCTAAACTGCCCATCGTGTCCAGGGATGTGCAGGCTAGGTGGGTTGGCCATGGGAAATGCAGGGTGACAGGGATTGGGTGGCATGCTGTTTGGAGGGTTGATGTAGATTTGATGGCCTGCTTCTACATTGTAGGGCTTCTATTCCTTTATCTGCCTAAATTTCTTTCTCTCCCACTGGGCTCGGTCTCCACCTGCCATTCACTCCTTTTGTCCTTCCACCCCCCAATCTCCAATGTTCTAGGGACTACCAGTTCTGGAGAAGGGTCACTAAACTTGAAGAATTGTCTCTGCTTTCTCTCCACAGACACTGCCAGACCTGCTTAATTTCTCCAGCAATTTCTGTCTCTTGTTTCAAATCTTCAGAATCTGCTATTCTTTTTATAGGATCAGATATTAAGCTATTTAATTCCTTCTTCAGGTACCAACAGTCTGCACTGCCAACATCTTCTGTTCTGAACTAAGATGAAACCACGTGACTACAGCACATAAAACTCAGAAAACACAACATTTTTAGGAACAGGAAGAGCCAAGCGAAATGGAACCAGACAAATAGTTCACTGCAGAGAATGGTCAAAGTACCTAAGGGACGCATGTTAAACCTTGGGAAGCTGGAAAGAAGAAGCAGAACATTTTCAACCGAAACGTAGTAGATTTATGGATTAATGTACCAGGAATACCAATCAAAGCAGACAGCATTGCTGCCTTCAAGAGGTAACTAAATACATCACTGGAGAGATATTTTGCTGAGAACAGACAAGTAATAAGGAGAATAGAAACCTAAGGTCGCGTAAAGAAAGATGAGCTGATGTAACTCACAGCAGCTTCTCAATCCAATCTGACAAGACCTCATACAAACAGCAATAGCACAATCGAAGGAAGTGTCCATATGCAGTGGAATTAAAAACAGGAGTATATCCCTCAAGCCATTCAACGAGATCATGGCTGACCATATTCCTTCACATACCCACATCGAAAATCTTTCACCCTCTTTATTATCAAGGCAAAATGGCGGCAGAGTAGGATGCTGTACGCAGAGCTCCTCAGCTCAGCCTGTCCTTTTACTCTTCTTTCTTTCTTCTTAGCATTCGTGTAGCAGCATGCAGAGAAGCAAGTCCCAGAGCAGGGCAAGGGGAACAGGTCCCAGAGCAGGGTGGTGGGGGGGGAAACAACTCCCGGAGCAGGGTGGGGGGAAACAAGTCCCAGAGCAGGGTGAGGGGAAACAAGTCCCAGAGCAGGGTGGGGGGAAACAACTCCCAGAGCAGGGTGGGGAGAAACAACTCCCAGAGCAGGGCGATGGGGAAACAAGTCCCAGAGCAGGGCGATGGGGAAACAAGTCCCAGAGCAGGGCGAGGGGAAACAAGTCCCAGAGCGGGGCGAGGTGAAACAAGTCCCAGAGCAGGGTGGGGAGAAACAACTCCCAGAGCAGGGCGATGGGGAAACAAGTCCCAGAGCAGGGCATGGGGAAACAAGTCCCAGAGCAGGGCATGGGGAAACAAGTCCCAGAGCAGGGCAAGGGGGAACAGGTCCCAGAGCAGGGCATGGGGAAACAAGTCCCAGAGCAGGGCAAGGGGGAACAAGTCCCAGAGCAGGGCGATGGGAAACAAGTCCCAGAGCAGGGCGAGGGGAAACAAGTCCCAGAGCAGGGTGAGGGGAAATAAGTCCCAGAGCAGGGTGAGGGGAAACAAGTCCCAGAGCAGGGCGAGGGGAAACAAGTCCCAGAGCAGGGCAAGGGGAAACAAGTCCCGGAGCAGGTCGAGGGGAGACAAATCCCAGAGCAGGGTAAGGGGAGACAAGTCCCAGAGCAGGTCGAGGGGAGACAAATCCCAGAGCAGGGTTAAGGGGAGACAAGTCCCGGAGCAGGTCGAGTGGAGACTGGTCCCAGAGCAGGGTAAGGGGAGACAAGTTCCGGAGCAGATCGAGGGGAGACAAGTCCCAGAGCAGGGTAAGGGGAGACAAGTCCCGGAGCAGGTCAAGGGGAGACAAGTCCCGGAGCAGGGTGAGGGGAAACACATCCCAGAGCAGGGCGAGGGGAGACAAGTCACGGAGCAGGGCGAGGGGAGACAAGTCAGAAATAGGAAAGGAGCAGTCACCTTGTTGGGTGTTTACTATGGGCCCCCCAATAGCAGCAGAGATGTGGAGAAACAGATTGGGAAGCAGATTTTGGAAAGGTGCAGAAGCCACAGGGTAGTAGTCATGGGCGATTTCAACTTCCCAAATATTGATTGGAAGCTCTTTAGATCAAGTAGATTGGATGGGGCGGTGTTTGTGCAGTGTGTCCAGGAAGCTTTTCTAACTCAGTATGTAGATTGTCCGACCAGAAGGGAGGCCATATTGGATTTGGTACTTGGTAACGAACCGGGACAAGTGATGGGCTTGTTAGTGGGTGAACATTTTGGTGATGGTGACCACAATTCTGTGACTTTCATCTTGGTTATGGAGAGAGATAGGTACGTGCAACAGGGTAGGTTTTACAATTGGGGGAAGGGTAAATACGATGCTGTAAGACAGGATCTGAGGAGCATAAGTTGGGAGCATAGGCTGTTAGGGAAGGATGTCGTGGAAATGTGGAACTTTTTCAAGGAACAGATACGACGTGCCCTTGATATGTATGTACCTGTCAGGCAGGAAAGAAATGGTCGTGTGAGGGAACCTTGGTTGACGAGGGAGATTGAATGTCTTGTAAAGAGGAAGAAGGAAGCTTACATAAGGTTGAGGAAACAAGGTGCACACAGAGCATTGGAGGGATACAGGATAGCCAGGAGGGAGCTGAAGAAAGGGATTTGGAGAGCTAAGAGAGGGCATGAAAAATCTTTGGCGGGTAGGATCAAGGATAACCCCAAGGCAATTTATGCGTATGTGAGAAACATGAGAATGACGAGAACGAGGGTAGGTCCGATCAAGGACAGTAGTGGGAGACTGTGTATTGAGTCGGAAGAGATAGGAGAGGTCTTGAATGAGTACTTTTCTTCAGTATTTACAAACGAGAGGGACTGTATTGTTGAAGAGGAGAGTGTGAAACGGACTGGTAAGCTAGAAGAGATACTTGTTAGGAAGGAAGATGTGTTGGGCATTTTGAACAACTTGAGGATAGACAAGTCCCCTGACGGGTTATATCCTAGGATTATGTGGGAAGCAAGAGAGGAAATTGGAGAGCCGTTGGCAATGATCTTTTCGTATTCACTGTCAATGGGGGTGGCACCAGGGGACTGGAGAGTGGCGAATATTGTGCCCCTGTTCAAAAAAGGGAATAGGGATAACGCCGGGAATTACAGGCCAGTTAGTCTTACTTCGGTGGTAGGCAAAGTAATGGAAAGGGTACTGAGGGATAGGATTTATGAGTATATGGAAAGACACTGCTTGATTAGGGACAGGCAGCATGGATTTGTGAAGGGTAGGTCTTGCCTTACAAGTCTTATTGAATTCTTTGAGGAGGTGACCAAGCATGTGGATGAGGGTAGAGCAGTGGATGTAGTGTACATGGATTTTAGTAAGGCATTTGATAAGGTTCCCCATGGTAGGCTTATGCGGAAAGTCAGGAAGCATAGGGTAGAGGGAAATTTGGCCAGGTGTATAGAAAACTGGCTAACCGGTCGAAGTCAGAGAGTGGTGGTAGATGGTAAATATTCAGCCTGGAGCCCAGTTACAAGTGGAGTTCCGCAGGGATCAGTTCTGGGTCCTCTGCTGTTTGTAATTTTTGTTTAGGACTTGGAAGAGGGAGTCGAAGGGTGGGTCAGTAAATTTGCAGACAATACGAAGATTGGTGGAGTTGTGGATAGTGAAGAGGGCTGTTGTCAGCTGCAAAGAGACTTAGATATGATGCAGAGCTGGGCTCAGGAGTGGCAGATGGAGTTCAACCCTGTCAAGTGTGAGGTTGTCCACTTTGGAAGGACAAATAAGAATGCAGAATATAGAGTTAATGGTAGGGTTCTTAGTAAGGTGGAGGAGCAGAGGGATCTTGGGGTCTATGTTCATAGATCTTTGAAAGTTGCCACTCAGGTGGATAGAGCTTGTAAGAAGGCTATGGTGTATTAGCGTTCATTAGCAGAGGGATTGAATTCAAGAGTCGTGAAGTGATGTTGCAGCTGTACAGGACCTTGGTTAGGCCACATTTGGAGTACTGTGTGCAGTTCTGGTCACCTCACTTTAGGAAAGATGTGGAAGCTTTGGAGAGGGTGCAGAGAAGATTTACCAGGATGTTGCCTGGAATGGAGAATAGGTCGTACGAGGATAGGTACGTATGAGAGTGCTAGGCCTTTTCTCATTGGAACGGAGAAGGATGAGGGGTGACTTGATAGAGGTTTATAAGATGATCAGAGGAATAGATAGAGTCGACAGTCAGAAACTTTTTCCCCGGGAACAACAGAGTGTTACAAGGGGACATAAATTTAAGGTGAAGGGTGGAAGGTATAGGGGGGCTGTCAGGGGTAGGTTCTTTACCCAGAGAGTGGTGGGGTCATGGAATCCGCTGCCTGTGGGAGTGGCAGAGTCAGAATCATTGGCGACCTTTAAGCAGCAATTGGATAGGTACATGGATGGGTGCTTAAGCTAGTATAAATGTTCGGCACAACATCGTGGGCCGAAGGGCGTGTTCTGTGCTGTATTGTTCTATGTTCTATGTTCTAAGTCCCGGAGCAGGCCAATGGGAGACAAGTCCTGGAGCAGGGCAAGGGGAAACAAGTCCCAGAGCAGGGCGAGGGGAAAGAAGTCCCAGAGCAGGGCGAGGGGAAACAAGTCCCAGAGCAGGGCGATGGGGAAACAAGTCCCAGAGCAGTGCAAAGCGAAACTAGTCCCAGAGCAGGGCGAGGAGAACAGGTCCTGGAGTAGGGAGAGGGGAAACAAGTCCCAGAGCTGTTTGAGGAAATGAGTCCCAGAGCAGCACAAGGGGAAACAAGTTCTGGAGCAGCACAAGGGAATGAGTCCTGGTTCAGCACAACTTAGAATGGTGTAGCTGAGTTCCTGGATGACGTGGACTGGAGGCTTGTGCGGAACAGGACAATTGTTGGACTGGGACTTGGTGTGGGCGGTCAAACCACGTGCTGAGCTGTTGCTATTTGAAATTCTTCACCAAACTGTAATGTCAATTGTTTAACTATGTTACAACTATCTTATTGTAACTTATTTTTTAGGCAATGAGAGTAATGTTTCTACTTCTCCTTTTATTCCTCCTTGTTATCCAAGATTTATACCTAAGATGGTGCCACAAGAGGCATTGTGCCATTATAAAAACTTTTCACTGTATTCTTGTACTTCTGCACTGGAGTACACGTGACAATACAGGATATTCTATTCTATTCTTATCAAGAACCTACTTATCTCATCCTTAAAAGATATTCAAAAACCCTGCCTTTTGAAGAAGAATTTCAAAGGTTCTGAACTCTCTGTGAAAAAAAAATTCTCCTTATTCCTGTTTCAAGTTACCAAACCCTTACTTTTAAGCTGTGACCTGGCATTTGAGATTCTCCCATAAGAGGAAACATTTGCAAACTCCAACAGGGGACAAAGTGAGGACTGCAGCTGGTGGAGATCAGAGTCGAGAGAGTGATACTGAAAAAGCACAGCCGGTCGGGCAGCCTCTGAGGAGCAGGAGGATCAACGTTTCGGGCATAAGCCCAATTCCTGATGAAGGGCTCTTGCCTGAAATGTCGAATCTCCTGCTCCTCGGAAGCTGCCTGATTCGCTGTGCTTTTCCAGCGCCACACTCTTGATGCTAAACTCCAATAGGCACAAGTTTAGCCTGTCCAACATTTCTTCACAAAGCAAATTGGCTATTCCAGATATTAATCTCGTAAACCTTCTCTGATATGCCTCCAACATATTTCGATCTTTCTTTAAATAAAGACGCCCATACTGCACACAGTACTCCTCCTGTGGTCTTTGAGGAGAAAGTGAGGTCTGCAGATGCTGGAGATTAGAGATGAAAATGTGTTACTGGAGAAGCGCAGCAGGTCAGGCAGCATCCAGGGAACAGGAGAATCGACGTTTCGGACATAAGCCCTTCTTCAGGATCCTGAAGAAGGGCTTATGCCCGAAACGTCGATTCTCCTGTTCCCTGCATGCTGCCTGACCTGCTGCGCTTCTCCAGCAACACATTTTCAGCTCCTCCTGTGGTCTTACCAATGCCCAGTAGAATTGAAGCATAACCTTGCTGTTTTTGCATTCTCCTTGCAATAAATAAGAACTTTGTATTAGGTTTCCTAGTTACTTGCTGTGCTTGTATACTAACCTTTCTGTGGTGCACAACAGGATACTCAGATCCCTCTGAAGCTCAGTCTGCAATCTCTTGCCATCAGATAAGATGCTTCTTTTAGTCTTCCAATGAAAATGAATGACTTCACATGTTCTGACATTTGCTCCATTTGCCAGATCTTTGCCCATTCACTTAAGCTATCTATATCCCTTTGTTTCCTCTTTATGTCTTCTTCACAAATTATTCTTCCTTTGCATTATCAATAATTTTATCAGTGGTGCCTAGGAATAAAAGGAGTCCACTCGGCCTTTCAAACCTGCTCCACTTTTCAATAAGATCATGGCTGATCATATTTTAACTTCAACTCTACCTTCCTGTATATCCGCAAAAATCTTTCATCCCTTGATAGCTAAGAATCCATCCACTTCTGCCTTAAAATATTTAAAGATTCTTCATCTACTGCCTTTTGAAGAATCAAATTTAAAAGTTTCACAACCTTCTGAGAGAAAAAAAATGTTTTCTCATCTCTGTTTGAAATGGACCCCCCCCTTATTTTTAAACTCTGATACCTCATTGTAGATTCTCCCACAAGAGAAATCATCCTTTCAACATCCACCTGGTCAAGTCCTCTCAGAATTTTCAATGTTTGAATTAAGTCACCTCTGACCTTTCTAAACTCCAGAGGATACAGAGTCTAGATTAGAGTAGTGCTGGAAAAGCACAGCAGGTCAGGCAATGTCTGAGGAGCAGCAAAATCGGCATTTACAGCAAAAGCTATTCATCAGGAAGCCTTAAAAGCTTTCCTGATGAATTGGAGATGCCGGTGTTGGACTGGGGTGTACAAAGTTAAAAATCACATAACACCAGGTTATAGTTCAACAGGTTTAATTGGAAGCACACTAGCTTTCAGAGCGACGCTCCTTCATCAATTGATAGTGGAGGGCTCAATCGTAACACAGAATTTATAGCAAAAATTTACAGTGTGATGTAACTGAAACTATACATTGAAAAATTGATTGTCTGTTAAGCCTTTCACCTGTTAGAATACAGTGATAGTTTCACTTCTTTCATGTGCAAATCACAAAACCCTTTTTTTAAAAAGTTACATTCTCGGGTTAGCTGTTAACAATGGTGATAGCTAGACAATATGTTGAAGGTGTTGGCCCCCTGTGTTCTCTGTCTATGCCATGATGTTTAAATTGATTCTAATCTAAAAAGTGAGATAACAGAGTTTTACATAAATTCATGCAGTTTTTGAGATAAGAGTTCTACATGAATGCATGCAGTTTTTGAGCAAAGTACAATGTAACTCTGCAAGTACAAATTCACCCACAAAATATATGTGTGCATGTGAGTCTTTGTCTGTGTGTGTGTGTGTCTGTCTGGGGTGGGGGTTATGAGTGTGAGAAAGTGTGTGTATGTGTAGTGAGTGCAGAGTGTCTTAAGTCTGTGAAGGGGTGCATGTGTGAGTGTGGGATTGTGTGTGTGGGTGTCTGTGTGCGCGTCTGTGTGTACCTGTGTCCGTGTGTATGTGAGAGTGTGTGTGTGTGTGTAGGAATATCTGTGTGTGTGTGTAGAGCAATGGTGATCACCTGTAATGTGACATGAACCCAAGGTCCCGGTTGAGGCCCTCCCTATGAGTACCGAACTTAGCTATCAGCCTCTGCTCGGCCACCTTTCTCTGCTGCCTGTCCCGAAGTCCACCTTGGAGGATGGTCACCCGAAGGTCCGAGGCTGAATGTCCTGGACCACTGAAGTGTTCCCCAACTGGGAGGGAACCCTCCTGTCTGTTGATTGTTGTGTGGTGCCCATTCATCCGTTGTCGTAGCCTTTGCTCGGTTTCCCAAATGTACCATGCCTCCGGCATCCCTGCCTGCAACGTATAAGATAGACAACGTTGGCTAAGTCACATGTGTACCTGCCATGTACAAGGTGGGAGGTACATGGCAGGTACACATGTGACTCAGCCAAAGTTGTCTATCTTATACGTTGCAGGCAAGGATGCCCGGAGGCATGGTACATTGGGGAAACCGAGCAAAGGCTACGACAACGGATGAATGGGCACTGCACAACAATCAACAGACAGGAGGATTCCCTCCCAGTTGGGGAACACTTCAGTGGTCCAGGACATTCAGCCTCGGACCTTTGGGTGACCATCCTCCAAGGTGGACTTCGGGACAGGCAGCAGAGAAAGGTGGCCGAGCAGAGGCTGATAGCTAAGTTCAGTACCCATAGGGAGGGCCTCAACTGGGACCTTGGGTTCATGTCACATTACAGGTGATCACCATTGCACTACACACACACACACAGATATTCCTACACACACACACTCTCACATACACACGGACACAGGTACACACAGACGCGTGCACAGACACCCACACACACCCTTTAACACACACACACTCCCACACACACACATGCACCCCCTCAACAGACTTAAGACACTCTGCATTCACTACACACACACACACACACTTTCTCACACTCACAACCCCCACCCCAGACAGACACAGACACACACACACACACACACAGACAAAGACCCACATGTACACATATATTTTGTGGGGTGAATTTGTACTTGCAGAGTTACATTGTACTTTGCTCAAAAACTGCATGCATTCATGTAGAACTCTTATCTCAAAAACTGCATGAATTTATGTAAAACTCTGTTATCTCACTTTTTAGATTAGAATCAATCTAAACATCAGGTCATAGACAGAGAACACAGGGGGCCAACACCTTCAACATATTGTCTAGCTATCACCATTGTTAACAGCTAACCCGAGAATGCAACTTTAAAAAAAAGGTTTTGTGATTTACACATGAAAGAAGTGAAACTATCACTGTATTCTAACAGGTGAAAGGCTTAACAGACAATCAATTTTTCAATGTATAATTTCAGTTACATCACACTGTAAATTTTTGCTATAAATTCTGTGTTACGATTGAGCCCTCCACTATCACTTGATGAAGGAGCGTCGCTCCGAAAGCTAGTGTGCTTCCAATTAAACCTGTTGAACTATAACCTGGTGTTATGTGATTTTTAACTCCTGATGAAGGGCTTTTGTCTGAAATGTCGACTTTCCTGCTCCCCGGATGCTGCATGATCTGCTGTGCTTTTCCAGCACCACTCTACTTTAGACTCTGATTTCCAGCATCTGCAGTTCTCACTTTCATCCAGAGGATACAGGTCTAACTTGTGTAGCCTTTCCTCATAAGGCAATTCACTCATTCTAGGTGTTAGTTTCCTGTTAGCTAGCCAATCATCTACAAATGTCCATATGTCAATGAGCTTAGATTGTCTGCAATAACCTTCAACTTGGCATGCCATATGCCTCCAGGAAATCTAACTAGAGTATATCCACCAATCTCCCTTTATCGCTGGAAAATTATTTCTTCAAAGAACCAAAATAAATTGGCGAACCATACTTGCCTTTCCCATGTCTGCCTGAGTAGTTGAATTTTCTTCTAAGTGCTTTACTATAACATTTTTTATATAATCTTCCCTTTGACAAACATTAAGCTAACTGGCTTGTAATTTCCCAAAATTAAAGCCATCACATCAACAAACTCATTATGGGACTAGTCCCCTTCTACAGTGATAAGAGTGAACAATAATTGCCTTATCTAAACACCCTCAAATCAAAAAAACAATTAATGGACAGTAGAGAAAAAGAGTTCTAAACTTGTACCAACTTTTCTGTCAACCAATCTTTCTCAATTTTTACTCTTCAAAGATTTGGCCTTTTTTTTGGCCAAATCCCTTACTCACCTAGCCAATGGAAAAGGGGAGTTGTTGTAGTGATGGTAGAGATCCAGATCTGATGCTGTGGCTGTGTGGCTTCAAATACCATCACAGCAGATGGTGGAGATTAAATTCAATAGATAAATATGGAATTGAAAGCAAAGTGCCAGTGATAGTAACCATGAAACTGCCATTGATTGCTGTAAAAACTCAGTTGGCTCACTAATATCATTTCGGGAAGGAAATTTTATTTAATTAATTCACAGAATGTCAGTATGGCTCACTAGCCCAGCCTTTATTGCCTGTCTCTAATTGCCCAGAGAACAGCAAAGAGGCAATTACATTGCTATGGGTCGAGAGTCACATGTACTCAAGTCCAGGTAAGGACAACAAAAAGTGCATTAGTGAACAATCTACAACAGTTTCAAGATCATAGAACATAGAACAGTACAGCGCAGTACAGGCCCTTGGGCCCTCGATGTCATGCCGACCTGTGGAACCAATATGAAGCTCATCTAACCACAATATTCTACTCTCATCCATCTGTTTATCCAAAGACCATTTAAATGCCCTTAGAATTGGCGAGTCTACTACTGTTATCATCCCTAAACCCTTAATTCCAGATTCTTACTGGATTCATACTCCAACACCAGCTGTACAGGCTTTGAACCCAGATCCCCGTCTACATC
The DNA here is from genome assembly GCF_037043375.1 of Chiloscyllium plagiosum. NCBI lineage: Eukaryota > Metazoa > Chordata > Chondrichthyes > Orectolobiformes > Hemiscylliidae > Chiloscyllium > Chiloscyllium plagiosum. Next base: position 118,315,536 of record NW_028270144.1, on the reverse strand, counting down.
TCTAAATTAATTGTCTCGTAATATGACAGCACCGTGGCTCAGTGGTTAGCACTGCTGTCTCACAGTGCCAGGCACCCAGATTCGATTTCAGTCTCAGGCAACAGTCTGTGTGGAGTTTGCACATTCTCCCCGTGTCTATGTGTGTTTCCTCTGGGTGCTCCGGTTTCTTCCCATAGTCCAAAGATGTGCAGGTTAGGTGAATTGGCCATGCTAAATTGCCCGTAGTGCTCAGGGATGTGTAGACTAGGTACACTAGTCAGGGGTAAATGTCGAGCATTAGGAGAATGGGTCTGGGTGGGTTACTCTTCAGTGGGTCGGTGTGGACTTGCCGGGCCAAAGGGCCTGTTTCCACGCTGTAGGAATTCTAATTCTGAACAAAAACCACTTGGTCACTGTGTAGTCTGCTCTGTCCTTATCCAGCCTGGACAACATGTGACTTCAGCCACTCAATTGACTCTTGACTAAACTTAACTCTTCAATTATCCATCTGCTTTCAACAGATAATTGCCCAATCTGCCTTTTCACCATTGTCCATTCCAGCCGTTATTTTTCATTGTTCCAATTTCCAGCAGCTGATAAACACTGGAACCCAGTCCATGCAGGATTAGCAGCTGGTCAATGTGACAACTAAATACAATTCATGCATTTCAACTGTGCCAGAATCTGCTTTAAACATTTGTCATGGCAATTCTAAACTTTTTCTTGACAAGCCAAATCCATCATAATAAAGCTGTAAACTGTCACCGGTATTATGTTCTTAAAGCATTCTCCTCCTGAGAAAGTGAAAGCAACTGGAAATTTCCAATATAAATGTCAACTCGCTCCAGCGCAGGAGAAATTCTATTTGCACTGTACAGAGAAGCCAAAATGAAAGGTTGATAGAATTAGCAAAACTTTCATTCACGTGTCTTTCAAACTTCTGTCCCCATATGATTATTAACTCCTTAAGGATTTGATGCAGGCCTTCCTAAAGTTGGGGTGGGGGGGATTTCTCAATCCCAAGTGGGGTCAGGAGTTGACATTATTGGAGTCATGGGTTCACAGTCAGCAATGGCTTTCACTGTGGTCTACCACTTCCAAGCTCTCAGAGATCTCCACCTCCTATCCTTACAGGTCCTATGCTCATAACAGATGAGATTCTTCTGCCCATCGTCTCTGTGCTGGTCAACAGAGACTACATTAATCCCATTTTCCAGCTTTTGGCCCATTGGCTGTAGCAATACAAGCATCTAAAAACTGCTGAAATCATTGAATTCCTACAGTGCAAAAGCAGGCTATTTGGCCCATCGAGTACACACCAACCCTCCTAGGAGCATCTCACCCTATCCCTGTAATTCCCATGGTTCATCCACCTAATCTACAGATCTCTGGGAGGAAGTCTCTGTAGGTACAGGGAGAATGTACAATCTGCGCACAGACAACCACCCAAGACTGGAATCGAACCTGGGTTCCTGGTGCTGTGAGGCAGCAGTGCTAACCACTGGGCCATTGTACCACATTACAAGATCGGATTCAACCACCTTATCAGGCAACAGCTAAAAGCTCTCACCACGCCCTTTCTCTTAGCCATTACCTTGTTACCTTAAATCTATTATCCCTATTTTGGTGACCCCTCTGCTAATGGGAAAAGTGCCTTTCTATCCACCTTCCAATCCAGGCAGCATCCTAAATCTCCTCTGCACCCTCTCTAGTTCATTGACACTGTTCCCATGATGTGGTGACCAGACTGTATGCAGTATCCCACTTGAGTCCTGACCAGAATTTTATACAGTTCCACCTGCTCTTGTATTTCATGCCTCAGCTAATAAAGGTAAGTATTCATGTGTCTTCTTAACTACCTTATCTAATTACCCTGCTACCTTCAAGGATCTGTAGATATGAAATTCACTCTAACTTTCAGTATGTTGCAGGACCTTATCATTCATTGTGTAGTCCTTTGCCTTTTCAACCCCCCTCCCCCCCCCACCCCTACTTTCTCCCCATTCCCCCACTCTCACAGTAGATATCAAGGGGTCATAATGATTTTCAAGCCTCAACACAGGGGCACAGTGGGAAAAGGTTTGGGATGTGTTGAGTGAAGCTGTGACATTATGCAGGGATATCATTGGGTATCACTCATGCAAAGCTGTCCAAAAGCAGGATGCCAATCAGACACTGTCCTTTCTTTAGATGACAATAGGGCAAAATTAACTTGCACATGTTCAAACACCTAGCTTTTTGCATCTTTATGTCTAAACTCTGTCAAAGGATCACTTGGTTAAGCCAAGTCTCTCAGTAGTTTGAGGCAAAAGAGAATGGCCTTCAATGTAGGCTTCAGACACAAGTGGGTAACAATGAAACAGTCAGGCAGCATAAGCAAATGCACAACAATAATTTGAATTTATGTAGCACCTTTATCATGCCAGTTCACAGAAAAGGCCCAAGCTTCTTCACTGAATGTTCTTAGGTATAACGAGGTATGAGCACAAACAAGCGGTCACTGAGGCAGGTCATAAGGAATACAAAAGAGCCTTTGAATTTTACGGAGGCAATTCCAGACATTGGAGACAATGCTGTAATGGTGGGGCAATTAAAAACAGAAATGTCCCACAGGCCCAACCTGGAGGAGTTTAGAGAATATGAGGAGTCGTAGGGCTGGTTGTTAAAGGAGAAGAGAGGATGAAGTAACGGAAGGATGTGAACTCAAGGATAACAGGCTGAAATTGATCAATTCCTGAATGTGGGAATTGATGAATCAAAAACTGAATTGACACCTTAGATGTGGCAATCCTTTCTCAGAGAGGCATGTAAGGGTAAAGTTTTTACACTTTCAGCATTCCTGTTATCAATCAGTCAACCCATTTTGTTTCCCATCACAACTCCGAAATAAAGCATGTTCAGAAAATAGGATTTCAAGATTTCAGTTAAATATTCAATATTTGCAATGGGAATATCGAATGCAGACTGCAGCAAATGTCACTTGGAGATTTCAATCTCATGAGCGAATAAAACATGGTTACTTTTTCTACCCGATCAGACAGAATCTGCCCATATCCATTTAATGTCTGAAGAAATTTTCTGCCAAGTTTATATTCCCATCCTAAATGTAAGATGAAGCAAAACTTCAGAATATCTGCTTAACATTAAATACAACACTGTACGTCATGGGAATGGGGCACAGAGCAGTGACCCAATTATACGCTAAGCCACTGATGGATGGGGATTTAACATTGGCCTTGCCAGCAATGCCCACATTCCATGAACACACAAAATCATGTAAGCTTTCTAATCCTAATATCTTGAAAGGAAAGGTCTGGATTTTGTGGTGGTGAAGGGTGTTGGGTGGGTTGTTGGAGGCGAATATTGGGTGGACTCAATCCCATCACCCAAAGGAAAGTCATGCCAGTAAAGTCTATCACTCCGCCATAACAGGGATTGCAGGCTAAATGAATCAGAAACGGTTGGTTTCCAGGTATAGCAGGCAATTAAGAAGGCAAATGAATCATTGTCCTTTATTGCTACAGGGATGGAGTTTAAAAGCAAGAAGTTATGCTGCCACTGTATAGGGTGCTGGTGAGACCACACCTGGTGTATGGTGTACAGTTTTGGTCTCCTTACTTGGGAAAGGATGTACTGGCACTGGAGGGAGTGCAGAGGAGGTTCACTAGGTTGATTCCGAAGTTGAGAGGAGTGATTGAGTAGACTGGGACCATATTAATTGGATTTTAGAAGAATGAGGGGTAATCTTACAGAAACATCTAAAATTATGAAGACAATAGATAAGATAGAAGCAGGGAGGATGTTTCCACTGGTAGGTGAACTAGAAATAAGGGGCGCAACTTCAAAATAAGGGGGAACAGATTTAGGACTGAGGAGGAACGACTTCACCCAAAGGATTGTGAATCTGTGGAATTCCCTGCTGGTCAAGATGTAGAGGCTACCTCATTGAATGTTTTTAAGGCAAAGATGGGTACATTTTTGAACAGTAAAGGAATTAAAGGCTGTGGTGAGTGGGCAGGGAAATGGAGCTGAGTCCACAAAAAGATCAGTCATGATCTTATAAAATGGTGGAGCAGGCTAGATGAGCCAGATGGCCTACTCCTGTTCCTAGTTCTTATGTTCTATTGCAACTTTAGGATAACTCAACGCCCATCAGAACAAATGAAATATTTACAAAGTTTATTCATTACTCTCTTGAAAGAGCAGTTTCCATACACAAGTGTGGTAATCATCAGATAATCGGCTTCAGTGACCTTGGCTAAAGGACAAATACTGGACAAAACAATGTAATTAATATAAAGTAGGGATGTTTCCGTTAAGTGATATTGATGCAATGTAACAGGGCTTTGTTGTCAATCCAAAAACCCTCGTGACCAGCCCACTGCACAATGGAGCAACATCATGTGATGCCAGACAAATAGGCCTTTATTCCAACAGTTAGCTGATCAAAGGTACATTATGTTCCTTTGGTCATTTGTAATCAGTAGTATACAGACCTTACTAAACCAGCCCACACTTAAAAAACTCAAGAAACTTGTCTGAGGCGAAATGTGACTTCAATACTGGGCAGTACTTACTGAACAATCATGAGTACACTAATAGCTAACAACTGATTTAAGATCATCAGTGGATCCCATAATAGTCAAGATTAGAGTAGTGCTGGAAAAGCACAGCAGGTCAGGCAGCATCCAAGCAGCAGGAAAATCGACATTTCGAGCAAAAGCCTTCATTATTCCTGATGAAGCGCTTTTGCCCAAAATGTTGATTTTCCTGCTCTTCGGATGCTGCCTGACCTGCTGTGCTTTTCCAGCACTACTCTAGTATTAACTCTAATCTCCAGCATCTTCAGTACCCATATTCACCTAGTAGATCCCATAATGTGGCTTATCTATACTTGCATATACGGGAGTACCCCTTCCACGTGGGACGCTCATGCCTGTCAATCACACACCAAATGTGCTATCTGCTCCACTGGCTGTCTTCCCTTTCCCACCTCAACCTATCAGCAAGGCTTTCCTGATTGGCCATTTCATTGGCTACTCCTCCAGGATGCCCCAGAGCATATTCAGCCTGGTCCTACTACAGCACTCCTGCTGATAGTACTGAACAGCTGCCACTCTCGGAGGAAGGGCATCCACTCTGAAGACCCGGTGAAACCTGTCAACAACCGGATGGCTCTGAAATGACACAATATCATTTTCTGTGGAGTTGGGGCACAGAATGGCAGCAGCAAGATAGCCAGGACAGGCCTAGGTCTGTGACTGTTAAATGGCTCCTAAGATCTCAGCCAATTTGACACAGGGCTCCACAGGAACATAGGAACAGGAGTAGGCCATTCAGCCCAATGAGCCTGTTCTGTTATTCATGGCTGATCTGTGGCCTTTGGCCCTTAATACCTTGCTTAAGAAAAATCTATCTATCTCAGATTTAAAATTAATGACTGATGAAGCATCCACTACTGTTTATGGAAGAGACATACAAGCATTCAAACATCAATCACCCTTTGTATGTAGAAGTGCTTCCTAACATCTCTTCTGAACATCTGTTCAGACAATGTCCACTAGTCCTAGAATTCCACATCAATGAAAATACTTTATATTTATCTTTTCCTGTCTTTTCCTCTTAATACCTTGAAAACTTTGATCAGATCAGCCCTTAGCCTTCCAGATCCGAGAGAAAATAAGCCTAATTTGTATAACCTCTCCTCATGCCTTAACCCCTGAAGCCCAGCTATCATTCTTAGAAATCTATGTTGTACTCCCTCAATAAAAATGGTTAGAACTGTGGATGCTGTAAATCAGCAAAAAAACCCAGAAATTGCTGAAAAAGCTCAGCAGGTCTGGCAGCATCTGTGGAGATAAATCAGAGTTAATGTTTCATGCAGAGTGCCCCCTTCCTCAGAATTCCCTCCAAGGCCAATCTATCCTTCCTAAGGTGTAGTATAACTGCAGCATCACTTCAACATACTCTAGTCCTTTAGGTATAAAGACCAGAATTCCTTTCGCTTTCTTGATTTGCTTCTGCACCGTGGCATTTTAAAGATCTATGCACCTGAATTCCCCAAGTCTCTTTGAATATTCACTGTATTTAACTTAATATCATCAAGAAAGTACCCTGATCTATGTTTTCTCTGTCCATAATGGATAACCTCACATGTAGATGTAAATCTGTAAGACATTCACCCCATCACGTCTTCTCTGACATTCGATCATAGCTCATATGTTTCTCAAACCCATTCTCGTGCCTTCCCTCCATAATCCTTAATAATTGTACAAATCAAGAAGTTATTTATCTCTTTCTTAAAGATCATGAAATCCCTACAGTGTGGAAACAGGCCCTTCAGGTCTACACTGGCCTTCTGAAGAGTATCCTACCCAAATCTATTACTCTACATTTACCCCTCACTAACGCACCTTACCTACATGTCCCTGAACAGTATGGGCAATTCAGGATGGCCACCTAACCTGCACATCTTTGGAGTGTGGGAGGAAACCCACACAGTCACAGGGAGAACATGTAGTCTCCACACAGACAGTCAGTCAAGGCTGGAATCGAACCCAGGTCCCTGGTACTGTGAGGCAGTAATGCTAACCACTGAGCCACCATGTCACCCATGGTAAAGGCACTGCATAACTTGGCCTCCACAACCCTCAGCAGCAATCAGTTACACAGATACACCACCCTCTGACTGAAGAAATTCTTCTTCATCTCAGTACTAAAGGGTCATCCCTTCACTCTGAGGCTGTGCTCTCAGGTCCAAGTCTCTCTTCCTAATGGAAACATCTTCTCCATGGTCCTCTCTCGCCAGACCTCTCAGCATTTTATTTGTTTCAATCATATCCTCCCTCATTCTTCCAAACTCCATCGAGTTCAGACCCAGAGTCCTCAGCCACTCTTCATATGACAAGCCCTTCATCTTCAGGATTATTTGTATACATCTCTTCTGGATCCACTCCATTGCCAGCATATCCTTCCAATAGGGCCCAAAACTGCACACAATATTCTAAATGACCAGAGCCTTATATAGCCTCAGCACCATGTCTGTGCTGTCGTACTCCAGCCCTCATGAAATGAGTGCTAACGTTATATTTGCCTTTCTAACCGCCACCTGAATCTGCACGCTATCCTTAGGAGAATCACAAACTAGGACCCCCTAGTACCACTTGTGCTTCACATTTCTGAAGTTTTTCCTATTTAGGAAATAGAGTCTGTCTCTATTCTCAGTCAAAAAGTGTAGTGCTGGAAAAACACTACAGGTCAGGCAGCATCCAAGAAACAAGAGAGTCGAGGTTTCAGGCATAAGCACATTCCTGATGAAGGGATTATGCCCGAACCGGCGACTCCCCTGTTCCTCGGATGCTGCCTGACCCACTGTGCTTTTCCAGAGCCACATTTTTTGACTCTGATCTCCAGCATCTGCAATCCTCACTTTCTCCTTCACCTCAAATCTTCCTACCATAGAGTCATACAGTCATAGAGCATAGAAACAGACCTTTCAGACCAACTTGTTCATGCTGAACAGGTTTCCCAAACTAAACCACTCCCATTTGCCTGCATTTGTTTGATAATTCTCTAACCTTTCCTATTCCTATCTAATACCTAGCTAAACATCATTCAAATATTGTAAATTATCTGTATCTGCCACTTCTTCTGGCAGTTCATTCCATATACACACCACCCTCTGTATGAAAATGTTGCCCCTCAAGTCCCTTAGACCCCTCTTACCTTGAAACTATGCCTTGAATTCACCTACCTTTGGCAAAAGACTTTTGCTATTCACCTTAACGATAATCAAAGCACAAACTCACACTCTCCCAAATTGTGTTCCACCTACATTTTCCTAGTGCATCCAAGTCCTTCGGCAGCCTCCCCACCTCCTCAATTGACTACCTGTCCATTGACCTAGCTTTGCGTTATCTGCAAACTTCATTACAATGCCCTCAGTTCCTTCATCACGTTAATGTATAACATAAATAGTTGTGGTCCCAACACTGACCGCTACAGAATTCCAGTAGTCACTAGCTGCCATCCTGAAAAAGACCCCTTTGTGCCCAATCCTCCATCTATGCTAGTATCTTGCCCCTAAAACCATGAGCTCTTGTCTTATTTAGCAGCATCCTGTGCTGCACCTTGTCAAAGGTCTTCTGGAAGTCCAAATAGATCACATCTGTTGGCTCTCCTTTGTCTAACTTGCTTGTTATCTCCTCAAAGAATTCAAACAAATTTGTCAGAAATGACGAAGCCATGCTAACTCAACCCAATTTTACCACGCACTTCCAAGTTCTCTGCTATCCTATCTTTAATAATGTACTCTAAAATCTTACCAGTGACTGAGGCCAGGATACTGGGCCTACAGTTTCCTGTCCTCTGCCTTCTGCTCTTATTAAACAGCGTGTTACATTAGCTATTTCCAGTCCTCTGGGACCGTCCCTGACTCCAAAGATACCTGAAAGATCTCAACAAATGCATCAATAATCTTACTTACTTACATGTGCCACAGTTTTGCCCAGTAGAGTAGGCAATAGGAAGATCTTTCCTGGTACTCCAAGCATAATGGCTATGTCACTGAGCAGTAAAGTGGGTGGCATGGTAGCTCAGTGGTTAGCACTGCTGCCTCACAACACCAGGGTCCCGGCTTCGATTCCAGCTTCGGGTGACTGTGCGGAGTTTGCACATTCTCCCCGTGTCAACGTGGGTTTCCTCCCACAGTCCAAAGATGTGCAGGTCCATGCGAAATTGCCCATAGTGTTAGATGCATTAGTCAGAGGGAAATGGGTCTAGGTGGGTTATTCTTCAGAGGGTTGGTATGGACTGGTTGGGCCAAAGGGCCTGTTTCCACACTGTAGGAAATCTAAGCTATTTGGCCCTAGACTCATGATCTAAACACATCTGTCCAATTCCTATCACAGCAACTGGGAAGCTTAATTTTTAACAATTAAATACTTTTGGAATCAGAAACTAATATTAATAATGATGACAATTAAATTAGTGGATTGGATAGGAACTCTGATCTGGATATGACATGAAACAGCAAACCCACAGCATGTGCACGTGACTCTTAACCACCCCTCATAATAATGTAACAAGCTTTGCAATATTCCATAAGGTGCCTCACCACCAATATTTCAAGAGCAATCGGGGACTGGCAATAAATGCTGACCTGGCCAGTGACCCTTGAACGCGTGACCAAATAAAAATCCCTGAATCTATTTAATGAATACTCAACTAGATGCAATTAATATACAATGAGAGAAACATTCCCTATAACTGAGAACCAGTAACCCTCAGAGTTGATCTGTACAAAATATCCATTAAAGTGAGAAAATATTAAACAGGAGTATCACACAGAAAGCAATCAACTGCCCATTCTAATCGGCGGTGGTGGATTTATTTGCAAACAGTCAAATAATAAAATTTCTGACAACCACTGATGCATTGCTTGTGTATTAGTAGAGACTCAATTGTCAAAGGTCATCACTGACTTCATTAAAAGAAGTTTCTTATTTTCCCTCAGTGTCACCAGTGTTTAAATAAGGTTAAATCATTTTTAAAGCATGATTTCATTAATCGTGGTAGCTTTTGGCATTGCTCATGAACTCACAAAGTGTGTAAAGCTTGTGTTTGAAGGTACTTCCAGACTTTCACATTCACGTATGAAATAGTATTCCAGGGGCCTAGGGGACTATGGTGTGTTGTTCTTCTGGTTAAAGCAGCAATCCATGGAGATGTGAATTCAAATCCCACTGCATCGAATTATGCTGAATGAAATAAATGAGATCATTTGTGGGCTGGAGTTTTAAAAACTGGCTACAAATATTGCCAACATACCTCAAAAAACCTTGAGCGATATCTTTGATAAAAGGAAAGTCAGTGCTCAATATGGTCCCATAAATGTGTGATCGCAAGCCCCACACGAATGCTCTCCGAGTATATAGAAAGAGATTTGTGTTGCTTTGTCAGTGTTGTCCACATTGCAAGAACAATTTTTGTTTTCAAAATAACTAACAAATTGAGAATTTATGTGTTGTATTGCAAATACACCTGGCTTTATCGTAGTCAAGTTTGTGGTAAATGTACATGTCGTAAAAAGTTGGTCTGTATTGTAGTGCTCAACACTGCATTGAACACCATCGAGTGTGGCTCTGGCAGAGCACATTATCATGATCATCTCTCTGTATTTCCTGCAGAGCAAGAGGTTGAGCTGTAAAGGTCTCTGGTCTCTATTTTCTCTGTTTTGGGTCATTTCTCCATGGTCAGCTCCATTTTTATTTCTGCTTGCCTCCTCCAATGGCCTTCCATGTAGTCAGTGTCCAGGACATGACCACCTCCATTTGTCAGTAACAATGACAGTCTCCATTTGTCAGTAACAATGTCTACCACCTCATATCATTCACTTCAGCACACCACCCTGTTTCCTGGCCAACCTCTCTGTCTCAGGCTTGTTGCAGTGTTCCAGTGAAGCTCAGCGCAAGCTGGAAAAACAGCACCTCATTTTCTGCTTGAGAACTCTAGATCATTCTGGATTCAATATCGAGTTCAACAATTTTAGGACTTGAGGCACCTTCTCCCATGCCGTTATGCAAAACTCCATACACCAGGCCTTGTTATCACAGGGTCTGCTGTTACCTGATGAAGGGCTTATGCCCGAAACATCAACTTTCCTGCTCCTCGGATGCTGCCTGACTGGTTGTGCTTTTCCAGCACCACATTCTTCAACTCAGATCTCCAGCATCTGCAGTCCTCACTTTCTCCTAGTTGATAATAACCTTACTGCGAAGCCCCTTCCAAGGATGCCGACCTTGAAGAAGTTCTCCTCCTCTCTCTGTAAGGGTTTCAGTGAGTTTCTCTCTCATTACACCCCCCAAGTCATCTCCTCTGCCCTGAAGCTCTTCAGCCATGTCCTGAAGCAGACTTGCTACCACAGTCACATCTCCTTCCTCAGCGCCTGCCTATGGAACCAATTGATCCCACATGGGCTCTAGACAACACTCAGACCATCACAATTTGGACCTGAACAGGACATCCAGCACCTACAATAAATCCAAAGCTTGCAGAAATGGTTCTCTTTCCGAATCCTCCGCTCCACATCATAGCTATGTGCTGCCACCTTATCTCTCCCCAGTCAGCCCTGCCTCAGCTGAGGGCCACACTGTCTCAGACCTGCAAAGGACCTCTGCTGTTCTTCATCCACAGAAGAATTCACACCCTCAACAGATGCTTTTTCTCCAGCATATCGGACATCAAGGAACGTAAGTACACTAAACTTTCATTTACTTACCTCTCAAATTGAGATTCCTCAACCATTCTCCTGGCCTCCGGAACCACTCGGATGCCATTAGCCACGCAGCCACTAAAGCCACTACCACCATTCCTGATGAAGGTCCTATACCCGAAACACTGATTCTCCTGCTCCTAGGATGCTGCCTGACTGGCTGTGCTTTTCCAGCACCACGTGCTTCGACTATTGCCCACAACCCATTGGTAGCCACTAATAGTCCCCATTAGTAGCTCTTTATTCTCCTAGGCTGATTGTTAACCATTCCTTTGTCTGTCCAACTGTTCTTTCTCTCTCTTTGGGCTCTATCTCTACCTATCACTTACTTCTTACCCGCTCCCCCATCCTATCCTCTGCATAAAAAACAACTCTTTACTAGTCACAATCAGTTCTGAGGAAGGATCACTGGACCCAAAATGTTAATTCTGATTTGTCTTCACTGATGCTGCCAGAACTGCTGAGCTGTCCCAGCAAGTTCTGTTTATGTACCTCATACCGTTCGTTGTACCAGAGGCATGAACATCAAAGGAACTTGTGACAAATTGATTAATTCACTGTGCAGAAGGTCTGTGAATGCGTGGCTGAGATCCTTCTGATGAATATGGCTGGGCTGGTGTGAAAGTCATAGAGTCATAGAGATGTACAGCATGGAAACAGACCCTTCGGTCCAACTCGTCCATGCCGACCAGATATCCCAATCCAATCTAGTTCCACCTGCCAGCACCTGGCCCATATCCCTCCAAACCCTTCCTATTCATATACCCATCCAAATGCCCCTTAAATGTTGCAATTGTACCAGCCTCCACCACATCCTCTGGCAGCTCGTTCCATACACGTACCACCCTCTGCATGAAAAGGTTGCCCCTTAGGTCTCTTTTATATCTTTCCCCTCTCACCCTAAACCTATGCCCTCTAGTTCTGGACTCCCCGACCCCAGGGAAAAGATTTTGCCTATCCATGCCTCTCATAATTTTGTAAACCTCTATAAGGTCACCCCTCAGCCTCCGACGCTCCAGGGAAAACAGCCCCAGCCTGTTCAGACTCCCTGTAGCTCAGATCCTCTAACCCTGGCAACATCCTTGTAAAACTCTTTGAACGCTTTCAAGTTTCACATCTTTCCGATTGGAAGGAAACCAGAACCATTCATTTAACAATGAGAAACCAGTTACTTGTTGGGAATATCTGTGGTCATATTGGCTGTAGCACCATTTCCAGATATAAATAGTATTTTCAAACCTCATAAAACACAAAACAGTAAAACACAGGAACAGACAACTTAGGCCCACTATCTCTGTGCCAGTCATTCTAAACCAATGCTAAACTAATCCCATCTTCCTGCACATGGACTATATCCCTCTGTTCTCTGCCTGTTCATGTATTTCTCTAAATGCCTCTCAAACATTACTATCATTTATGCTTCTAGCACCTCCCATGCAGCACATTCCATGCACCTAACTCTTTGTGTAAAAATGCTTGCCTTTAACCTTTCCCCCCTACCATAAACCGATACCGCCCCCCCACCTCCCCCACCCCCAATTATACATTTCCACTTTCAGAAAACAACTCCAACTCTCCATACCTCTCATAATTTTATATATTTTTGTCAGGTCACCCCTCAGCCTCCGACGCTATAGTGAAAACAGTCCAAGTTTGCCCAATGTCTCCCTGTAGTTAATACATTCCAATCCAGGTAACATTCTGGTAAACCTCATTTGCACTCTCTCCAAAGTCTCCACATCTTTCTTATTGAATAGTAATCAGGATTTTAGGCAATACACCAAATGTGGCTTAACTAAAATTATTTAGCCATTCCAGTAGAATTCCATCACTTAGCCCATTGAAATACTTAGGAAACTTCACAGGATCCTGTCCAATGTCTGTTGAACTTCCTTCTGCTTTTTGCATTTCACAATCATATTCCCACTTGTTATAAATATGCTTTATACTTAATATTGCCGGAGGAAATATGTTGGGAAAGATTGTGGAAGATGGATTTTGTTTTTGAAGATTTGTGGAAATTTCTGGAATAGTTTCTTGGAAAGGGGTCATTGACAGTTCATTGTGACATTATAGATTTTTTTTTCCAACAAGGCAGATAACTACTTGCTTTGCTGTTGGCCCTAGCTGGTTCAGTTTCTGGCTCTTTTATCTGTTTTAGTTGGAGGAAAGCCTGCTAAGAACACGCATCCCAGCTGACTTTTCCCATTTCTGAAAGGAAAAGCCTGCTAAGTTGTTGGTGATATATATATGCTGTTTTGAAAGAGTAGTTGAAGAAACATTCCAAGATGGCTGTTCCCTGAGTAAGCTATGTCTGCAAGACCTCAGGGACAATCCTGCATGATTAATGACTTGTGCACCCACGTCATAACCACAGCAACAAACTTAGAAACATTCTATGTTTTATCCTTCTGCCTTTCAGAGTAACCCTTGAGGTTAATTGATTTATTTTACAGAAAACAAACCTCTGCAGAGAAATCTGCTTTTTTCTGTCATCCTAAAAATTATGTACATGTGTTTTAGTGAGAGGTTTGGAGATATTTATATTTTTATATTTACTGATTGTGTCTGTTAACCAATTATTGCTTCCTTATTGAATAGGCTTTATTTTCATAATATACCCACAGGGCCGAATCTTCCTGAACAATGTGAATCATACTGAGAAATTTGGGAAAATTGTGTGAGATATCCAATGAGAACTATCATGACCTTGAGATATAAGTTTCATTTTCCAACCAAGTGTTAAGCAAGACTAGATTCTCTCTAGAGAGCCGATATTGGCCTATTTGCATGGATTATTGCTGATTATTATTCTCTTTATTAATTGATCTCATTTCTTTTAAATGCAGTTTCCCATTCTCCCACCCGCCCTAGACCTAGAGGATTCCTGACATCGAATTCAGACCAATTGGAGCTCGCCACCTGCATCTCTGGATCTCCATCTTGGATACCTGGTATCAACATCTCAGTTCACACTATGTGGTTAGCGACTGCACACAGTCAGCAGCCACCAACCCTGGCATCCAACACATACCAACCATACCACATGATTATGGCATATCTCTGGTCCACTTAGAATATATTTCTACACTTCAGTGCTGCTTATTGGCAGGTGGATTACAATGTTGGTTAGTGTGAGGTCATCCAGCTTGGTAGGAATAACAGCAAAATAAACAATTATTTAAATGGTGAAAAATTACAGTATGCTGCTGTGCAGAGTGTACTGAGTGTCCTTATGTATGAATCAGAAAAACCTGATTTGCCGGTGCCGCAGATAATTATGAAGGCAATTGGAAAATTGTCCTTCATTGCAAGAGGTATGGAGATTAAAAATGGTGAGGGTACAAAATAGTTGTGCAGTGTGCTGGTGAGGCCACACCTGGAGTATAGCATACAGTTTCAGTCTCCTTACTTGAGAAAGGGTGTACTAGCACTGGGGTGCAGAGGAGGTTCACTTGGTTGATTCCAGAATTGAAAGGATTCGCTTATGAGGAAGTATTGAGTAGATTGGGGCTAAATTCACTCGAATTTAGAAGTACGAGGGGTTATCTTTATAGAAGCGTATAAAATTATGAAGGGAATAGACAAAATAGAAGCAGGGAGGTTGTTTCCACTGGCAGGTGAAACTGGAACTAGGGGACAGAGCCTCAAAATAAGAGTGAGCAGATTTAGGACTGAGTTGAGGAGGAACTTGTTCACCCAAAGCTTGTGAATCTGTGGAAATCCCTGCCCTGTGCAGTAGTTGAGGCGACCGTGTTGAATGTTTTTAAGGCAAATATAGATAGATCTTTGAACAGCAAAGGAATTAAGGGTTATGGTGAGTGGGCAGATAAGTGGTGCTGAGGCCATGAAAAGATCATCCGTGATATTGTTGAATAGTGGAACAGGCTCAATGGGCCAGATGGTCTCCTCCTGCTCCTATTTCTTATGTTCTTATATGTTATTGGAGGCCTGTGGCACCTTAAATTTGAATGCTACTGCAAGGGTAGTTTGCACGCAGGGACGGGCAGCAATTTCATGATTTGGACCAGGGTACAGCTCAGGTCTGCTCACTTATTCACTTTGCATTTGCTCACATTGTGCCGGTTTCAATGTCACAGCAACCTTGCCGTGTCTTGTCTTGCCTTTGACACTTTGCCCCTTCATCTGCATCTTATAGGCTCATAGTATTTCTGTTTCGACTTAGCTGTTTAGCGCAGACACAAAGCCAGGCATCTTATCATGGTTGTCAGCAGCGATGAGTGTGTGAAAACTTGTGTAATGTCTAAGAGTGTACATAGTTTATAGATTGTAGGTAATCTTACCAAGTCCATGGACTCAATCTCTCCCTTAAGCCTTAACAAGCACCCAACATCTTGGAACATAGAGACAGAAGCATCTTTAATATCATTGCATCAGAGATTTGCATTGCAAATGAAACTGTGTGCTTCCATTTTCTTCAAACTTACAAAATTTGTTATTGAAATCAGACCATTTTTCATCCAAGCAGGTGATTATTGTGGGGATGGTTCCAATTACCTCAGTGCTGTTTGATTTGAGGGGATAAACCATCTGTCTCCCGTATAATCCAATGTGAGGTATGGTTAATGCTTTGCAGTATAAGTCTAATAGGAGAAAGTGAGGACTGCAGATGCTGGAGATCAGAGCTTAAAAGTGTGTTGCTGGAAAAGTGCAGCAGGTCAGGCAGCATCAAAGGAGCAGGAGAAATCTAATAATCAGTATAAATCTAATGCCCATAACTTACTGAAAACTTTTAAATGCATCATTAAAAGCATTTTGTACCCAATACACTTTTGTCTGCACATAAGTTCGATGGAGGTGTATTGTGTTTACAACAGTGACATAAAACAAGCTCAAATTGGATCAATATTCATTTTCCTGTGCCTCCCTGTCTACTCAGTAAGAGTTACTGAGCATGTTCAGTCCACTGTGAGCTAATTATACACTACTGGTACAGACTAACTGCGCTCTCGGCATGTTTCAGCAATAGACATTATACTTGGAACAGTGAAAACAGCGACAGAACAGTAAAACTCCATGCATTTTTTAGCCATTACAAATCTTTCCCTTTTTTACGTCCAGAGGAAAATATCACTTCCATTTCCTTCCCTGGAACCATTGGGAAAAATCTTTCTGTTATCACATGCAACGGAAGATAATTTCTTCTTAAATTCTTTCACATGCACGAGATGTTGGACATGGCTACATTTCTGAGCGTGAACATGCCAAGAAAGGAAAAAAGAAATTAGAATAAAACAAGGAATCATAGGCCTGAGTTTTCACCGAGTTGGAAAGGCCTAATACACGACTACAGCCCAGAATCTGAAGACCCAGCACTCGCAAATATTGTGATTGGAGGCAGTGGGAATGAGTGGAAGGTGATCAGATGGCATGATGATTTGGAGACTCCGGTATTGGACTGGGGTGTACAAAGTTAAAAATCGCACAACACCAGGTTATAGTCCAACAGGTTTATTTGGAAGCACTAGCTTTCAGAGCGCTGCTCCTTCATCAGGTGGTTGTTAGAGCAGCACTCCGAAAGCAAGTGCTTCCAAATGAACTTGTTGGACTATAACCTGGTGTTGTGTGACTTTTAACAGGTGGCATGATTTGGTACAGGAGCTATAAAGGACCTTGGGAGTGGCAGGTGGGGGAATCATAGGTTGATGTAGATGGTATGAGAGGCCATGGGGTATGGATTAGGGCTTACACAGGCATGGACAGGCAATGGGAGGTGTGTATGGGAGGTGAGGTATATGAAGGTGAGAGCTGAAAGACTAGTTTTGCTTTGCACCTTTTAATTACAACCTGGGCAGAGTTCCAGAGCACTGAGGTGGGTTTTCTGCTCATCTTGCCACAGCACCCTACAGTCCCTGTGTGTGTCCCTATCTGCACTGTTTCCAGGGTCAACAGATGTGTCACCAATTAGCACCTGGAATAGAGTGGTGTACAGTTTGTCTCCATTCGAGTTTGTGAAGTTGATAAATTTTGCAACTCAAGAATGAAAATCTGGCTTGGAAGTATCAGAGAACACAGACAGAGGGCTGTTCTGGAGTAGTTCATTAAACAAGCTATCAACCAGCCCCAGACCCACCATTTCCCCATTGATGTGCAAGATTTACTTTATCAAACTGGTTCCTTTTGTAAAGTATTGCTTGAACAATTCTTTTAGGCAGTGCGTTTCAGTCTCCAGATCTATACAAAACTTGCTGCATTAAAAAAAATCCTCATCTCAGCGAAGCCCACCTCAGTCTCTCTCCCCCCAGTTTGTTTACAGGATATTTTAGCTTGAAATCAAGTAACTCAACACAGGCCAGAGATCGTCATGACCACACTATGCTGTTACTGACCAGTCCAATCACTTCAAGGACTTTGCTTCAATATATATCTTTGGTTTAGATGCGAGAGTTCAACTAAGACCAAATCATTCCTCTTTCCCTTTATCTATATATTAAAAAAACACCAAAAGTTCAGTTACTGATTTGCTCAGACCATCCACCACTTTTCTGTAAGTCACATGGTGAGGAACTAGTGGCCATTGGAGAAAAGTGCTGAATGATTGATGCAATATACAGCTCATGCCAAAGTTTTATTTCAAATGTTATGCTGTATTTAGTGTGTGGACCATGTCTTCTGTAATAAATTAAATACCTGCAGCTTAATTGCTGCATAACAGGGGAAAAGGAAAGTACACTTTCCTCGATCATTGTAACATTTGCTGCAGAACAAAATCTTTAAAACAGTCTCCTGATCATATCATTGATAGATTGGGATGAAATATGAAAGATAATACTCAGTACAAGACAAAATAAAATTCCTTTCATTGGACTGTGTCGATATTTACAGCCACTAACAGGCCATTTGGCCCATCTGATCCATTCTGTTAATTCAGCTTCCAATATAGAATCACAGAATTGTTAACAGGACATAAGGAGGCCATTCAGTCTATTGTGTCTGCACTAGCTGATAACCCTATCCTTCTATTCCCTTCTGCCTTATGTATAGGGGTAGTGACAAACTGCAATATCTCTGCAATAGCAGCCCAGAATTCCCGGCCTAGCATTCTGGGATTTTGAATCTCACCATGCAGTGAAATTTGAAACAAATAAAAATGATGATTCTGTCATTGCTGCCATTTGTCATTAAAAATCCATTAATGCCCATTTAGGGAAGGAAATCTGGCCTACATGTGACTCCAGACGTTCAGCAATGTGATTGACCCTCCACTGCCCTTTGGATAATTAGCGATGGAAAATAAATTCCGGTTTGGCCAGTGACCCATGCATCCCATGAAAATTTTCTTGTAAGAAATATATTTATGTTGTTTGGCTTAACTGCTCCAATTGGTCACAAGTTCCACATCTGGGGAAAGCAGACCTTCTGAAATTCCTGTTGGATTTACTCAGGATAGTCTTACACTTGTGGCCTCGGAGCATGGTCTTACTCACAAGAGAGACCTCTCAGTCCGTACCGCACAGCCTTCATGAGGTGAGTCAGGTTAAATGCTTGCTAACGGTAAGGAGGTATCACGGGTCCGAGGGCTGAAGTGATTTGGGTGGGTGGATGGGTGGTGGGTGGTAGTGGTGGCTGGAATCAAAGCAGCTTGTAAAATAATTGTTCCTTCTGCATTCTGCTCCCTGTCAACGAACATTCCCGTATGAACCTATGAAGTCCTGAGATTTAAATCCACGTAGCTAAGGCAAGACATCTGTCAGAAACATTTGCAGAATAAATGAGTTCTACAAATGGCCTTGAGTCCTGAAATGTTTTGTTTTCAAACAACATCAAGTTATGAGGAGGCTTAGCAAAAGACACAGATTAGTAATTAAAGTGTTAATTATTTCACAGCAAAGAGCGTTTGGTGATGGAAATTCTGCATCTCGGAATGAATAGGAAATAAGGAACAGTAGGTACAGGATGAGCTAGAAGAATTCATCTTTCTCAAATCTTGCCTGTGTAACATCAGATGACTAAGGTAATCTTATTCTAGGGGTGAACAAAATAGGTGCAAAATATTGGCTTGATGCTGTACAAACAGCTCACATATGTTTGCCTTTACCTATAGGTAAAAGCAAAAACGACAGCAGATTCTTGCAAATAGTTGTGATCAGAAGTATTGCTCGTTCTCAGCCTCCCAGATTGGCTAACCCCTTGGACTTATGACAATTCTTCCATGAATACAGTAGCAAGGTCCCAAAGTTAGGTGCATGACCCCACAAGCAGTTCAGAAGCGGCAACACGAAACAAGACCCTCTGATTTCTGCAGCTTTGGAGTTATGAGATTGTTATATCGATTATAATGGGAGCACAGTCGAGAGTGTGGTGCTGGAAAAGCACAGCGGGTCAAGCAGCATCCGGGGAACAAGAGAGTCGACATTCAGAATTCCTGATGAAGGGCTTATGCCCGAAACGTCGATTCCCCTGCTCCTCAGATGCTGCCTGACCTGCTGTGCCTTTCCAGCACCACACTCTCGACTCTGATCTCCAACATCTGCAGTCCTCACTTTCTCCTGTAATGGGAGCACACCCACATATGGATGCACCTATTTCATTCTGGTCATTGTACTGCTCATTCTCATGGTTCCATTAAAGTGAATGTTTTCCTGGATAGGCCAGGTTTTTGTTTCCTCGTGTATAGGAGACTGAGGTCTATAACATCATAAGAGGAATAGATAAGGTGGATCACGAACACCTTTTCCCCATGGTAGGGGAATCTAAAACCAGAGAGCATAGGTTTAAAGTGAGAGGGGAGAGATACAAAAGAGTCCAGAATGGTCATTTTTTCAAACATAGAGGGTGGTGAGTAGCTGGAACAGGCTGCTGGGAGTAGTGATGGAAGTGAGTACAATTTCATCATTTAAGAAACATTTAGAGAGGTACATGGATGGGATAGGTATGGAAGGATATAGACCAAATGCAGGCAGATGGGATTGGTTTGTGAAAACTGGGTGGCATGGGCATGTTGGGCCGAATGGCCTGTTTCCATGCTGTAGACCTCTATGACTCTTTGATTCTAAATGTTGTTAATATCATGATTCAGCTAGTAAGACAACCCAAAGGTGGACACAAGCTAATACCATGGTGGCAGTATCAGAATGTCTTCAAGCCTCTCATCAAAGCAACTTTGTGGCATGGCTTCAACTCAGTCCACTGTGTGACTGAACAGCGACAATTGAACCGATGGAAGCCGCATATCAGGTACTGAGGATGTGGTGCTTCTGGAAGACCAAGGCATTTGATCATTGATATCAAGAACCTAATCTACACTTTGAAACATGAATTCTAACATTGCCCCCCTTACTTCATGGCTGGAGAAAGAGAACAAAGGGTAATCCTCTCTGTGGAACCAGAGACACAGTTGGCAAAGGGACATCGAGGTAAAAACAATGACTGCAGATGCTGGAAACCAGATTCTGGATTAGTGGTGCTGGAAGAGCACAGCAGTTCAGGCAGCATCCGAGGAGAGACATCTCCAAGGTTCTGAACAAAAGATAAATTGTTGGACTTGACACTAGTGAAGATTGTGAATTATTGCACTCATGCATCATGTCACTTTATTGTTGAGATGTTAATGTTACTTACTTCAATATAACAGACTGTCCATCTGCATCAAGGTTTCTAAGCCTGTAATGCCCACCTCTTAGCCATGGCTGCGAGCTGACACAGTAAGATGAAAGTCATGAAGATCTGTGTCAGCATCTGTTGCCTCATGTGGTGCAATGGTAGTGTCCAAATTTCTAAACCAGGAGATCTGGTTCAAGTCCCACCTGCTCCAGAAGTAGTTATAGCTCTGTACCGTATGGAAACAGACCCTTCACTCCAACTCATTTATGCTGACCAGATATCCTAAATTACTCTTGTCACATTTGGCCCACATCCCACTAATCACTTCTTACTTGTGTACCCATCCAGATGTCTTTAAAATGTCGTAATTGTACCAGCCTCCACCACCTTCTCTGGCAGCTCATTGCATACATGCACCACCCTCTGTGTGAAAGCATTGCTCCTTACGTCGTTTTTAAATCTTTCCTCTCTCATCTTTGGAGTGACCGACCCTGGGGAAAAGAACATGACTATTCAGCCTGTCCATGCCCCTCATGATTCTACAAACCTCTATAAGGACCCCCCCTGTCAACCTCTGACATTCCAGTGAAAATATCCCCAGCCTACTCACTTTTATGAGTTTTCACAGCAGGAGAGCTGATGTCAAAGTGATATTATTACTGGGCCATTAATCCAGAGAGCCCAATAATGTTCTGGGGACCTGGGTTCAATTCCCACCACAACAGTTGGTGGTCAATAAAAAATCTTGAATTAAAAGTCTGATGATGACCACAAATCCATTGTTGAATGTCAGGGAAAACCCAGTTGTTTCTCTATTGTCCTTTAGGGAAGGAAACTGCCATCCTTACCAGGTCTGGCCTACATGTGATTCTAGACCCACAATGATGAGGTTGACTCTTAACTGCCCTCTGAGCAATGAGGGATGGGCAATAAATGCTCACCTGGCCAGTGACACCCTCATCCCATGAATGAGTAATAAAATTTGGTCCCCCCGTACTGGGTGCTCCAGTAGACCACAAACTCCATTCATATGAGATGTCACCTCAATCTCACACAACATTGCCAAATGGAAATACATAATTGCAACAGATCTGACCAACTCATTCTACCATATTCCACAAAAAGGTTAATAACTGAGGAGGAACATCATGTGGAGTATGAATCACGTAGAGCCAAATTATCTGTTTCAAAATTCTAAAATCTCATGCAATGTATAACAGAGAAAGGCCGGCTTCAAAATGAATCCTTTCAGACACGTTAGAGTCTGACACAGCCCAGTTTAGCAAACTCAAACAATGTCAAATAATGTTAATTTCCTCTGGTAGCTCATTCCATACACGCACCACCATCTGTGTGAAAATGTTACTTCTTAGCTCCCTTTTAAATCTTTCTTCTCTCACCTTTGGAGTGCCTTACCACTGGGTAAATGTAACACTGAGCCTTCAATCATGCTGTGTGAGTAGATCATACCCTGGGAAACTGGAGGGCATTCCAATTCACTTCACATTCTCAGGCGAAAGATCTGACAACTCAATTAGTGTTTACCGCTCCTCATTATCGTCTGAAGACCCCTGATGTACTGAACTGTGAAAGGTAGTTATCAGACAAGAGCGAAATAGTGTGAGGCTGTGGTGCCTGCCACAGTCATTATGAAACAACTAGGAAATAGTGTTTGTTTACAGGCGCCTATTTGGGGTACATTTATCACCTTCAGGAAAGAAAATTAGAGAGAAAGAAAGAAAACAATCAAGCAGTTAAACCAAATTAACTGAAACAGACCTTGTAAAAATAATTGCCCCCAATTATTTCCAGTAACTGCATTAACGTTTCCATTTTTGTTTTGAGAATGCGGAGCTAAATGCTCAGATATAATGACTTTCCAACATGGTCCCTGTGTGCCCGTAAACACCGACAGCATTGGCATTGCAAAAAAAAAAACGCAATAAACTTATAGCAGTCGTGAAACTATATTACTTCCCAGTCTAGTCTTGGGAATGAGTGTTTGGTGAGGAAGTCTATTCCAGATTCCTCATGCAGTGGTGAGATTAAATTTCCAGAGACAAGGGATCACAGTTCTTCTAGAAAAAGAAAGATCAGAAAACAATTGGAATATGGAAAAGCAGTTCAGAACAAAAAGAAGAAAAGAGTAGGTGGAGAAAAAAAGAAAAGAGGAGTGGGATGGAGGGAGTGGGGGGGACCAATTGGTTAACCCCAACCATGCAGCATCCCTTCAGTGCTAGCGTTTAATCCAACATTGTGTACTTCAGTGCTGGAATGGAGCTTGGGCTCACAACTTTAGATAGATGGTGAGGACTGCTGTTGCTGAAGTGTCAGAGTTGATAAAGTGTGGCGCTGGAAAAAGCACAGCGGGTCAGGGAGCATCTGAGGAGCAGCAGAATCGATGTTTCCAAATAGTCCTGATAAAGGGTCCCTCCCAAGACATCAACTCTCCTGCTCCTCGGACGCTGCCTGACCTGCTATGCGTTTTTCAGTGCCGCACTTCATGGACTCTCACAACTTTAGACTCAGGATCAAGAGCATGATTAAATGAGTCAAACTGACATGCCCTTTTTATTTAAATTCACAATTGCACAGCCTCAGGATAAGAGGCTGGTCATTTAAGACTGAGGTGTGGAGACATAAACTCCACTCAAAGGACTGGGGAGTCTTTGGAACTCTCTACTCTAGTGGGCTGTGCATGATCCAGTTTTGGATACATTTACAGTAACTTGGATTGATCTTTGGCCCCCCAGGGAATCAATACGGGACTTAATGGGAAGGTGGTGTTCAAGCTCAAGAGCAGCCATAGGGCCATAGTGAAAATTGGAAAAAGCTTGATGGAGCTTATGGGCTGCTCTTGCTCCAATTTCTCATTCATTCATGGTATATGGAGGCCACCAGCAAATGAGACACTTATTGCCCATCCCTAACATAAAAGACGATGGTGGGTCACTTTCTTCAGCTGTTGCTGTCTGCGTGGTCGGTTCCTCTACCCTTTCAAAGAACGGTGAAGAATCAACCAAATTTATAGAATTAAAAGGAAGCAAGGTGGCTCAGTAGTTACCGCACAGCACCAGGGACCTAGGTTTGATTCCAGCCTGTCTGTGGAGTTTGCACATTCTCCCTGTGTCTGTGTGGATTGTTTCTGGCAGCTCCGGTTTACTGAGAGAAAGTGAGGACTGGGGATCAGAGTCGGGAGTGTGGTGCTGGGAAAGCACAGCAGGTCAGGCAGCAACCAAGTAGCAGGAGAAGTGATGTTTCGAGCTTAAGCCCTTCATTGATTCTCCTGTTCCTCGGATGCTGGCTGACCAGCTGTGCTTTTCCAGCACCACAGCTCTGGTTTACTACCACAGTCCAAAGATATGGATTGGTCATGCTAAATTTCCCACATTGCCCATGGATGTGCACGCTAGGGGAATTAGCCATGGGAAATGCAGGGTTACAGGGATAGGATAGCAGGTATGTCTGAGGGCGGGGGGATGCTCTTCAGAGGATTGATGTGGACTTGATGGGCCAAATAGCTGGCTTCCACAAGGATTCTACGATTCTATATCCCATGTGGATGTAAAAAACTTCCTGTGACATACGCAGTTTTAATCTGAATGATTTGAATTGTTATAATGTCATTGGTCTATTTACCCACTGACACAGGCTAATGCACTGGGGATAGGGCATAGATTCAAATATACTACAGTAGCTGGTGGAATTTTAAAAACCTAAATTAATAACATCTGATTTTTTTGAAAAGCCAACCTTAATAACAGTGACCATGACACCATTATCGATTGTGATAAGGATCCACCTGGCTTTCTAACGTCTTTGAGAAAACCAGTCACAAATGCTCTTCAGGGAAGGAAATTTGCCAGCCTTATCT
Organism: Chiloscyllium plagiosum; assembly: GCF_037043375.1. Lineage (NCBI taxonomy): Eukaryota > Metazoa > Chordata > Chondrichthyes > Orectolobiformes > Hemiscylliidae > Chiloscyllium > Chiloscyllium plagiosum. The sequence goes on along the minus strand of NW_028270144.1, from coordinate 118,290,847 downwards.
GGTCTGGCCTGCCTACATGTGATTCCAAATACATGGAAATGTGGATGTCTCTTTGCTACCCTCAGAAGCGGTGCAGCAAGTCACTCAGTTCAAAGATAATTAGTGTTGGGAACCAAATGCTGGTTTGACTGATTGATTGTTTCTTTGATTGTTGTCACATGTGCTGAGATACAGTGAAAGGTTTTGTTTTGTGTGCTCTACAGGCAGATTATACCATACAAGGCGCATAGGGGTAGCAGAACAGAGTGAGAAATACAGTGTTACAGCCACAGAGAAAGTACAGAGAGAGAGAGAGAGATCAGAATTAATATTTGAGAGATCCATTCAAAAGTCTAATAACAGCAGGGAAGAAGCTGCTCTTGAATCTATTTGTAAGTGTATCCAAGCTTTCAAACATTGGTTTAGCTAATGATGTCCACATCCTATGGGAAAATAAAGAAGAGAAAGTGCATCTTAATACAAATAGTCAACAAAAGCCAAAGGGTGCAGCCTCTGGTCATGCAGGGGGCTTAGAGAGACAATCCATCCAAAGCTGCTGGGAGTGAATAGGATGAAATGAAAGAAAAGCAATATAATAGTTTCAAATATCATGGAATGAAGTCTGTTTTTATTTGTTCTAGAGATGTGGGTGTTATTGGAGAGTCCAGTATTAATACCCATTTATGATTGCCCAGGGGGCAGTTAAGAGTCAATAATATTGCTGTTGGTCTAGAGTCACATGTAGATCAGACCAGGTAAGAATGGCAGTTTCCTTCCCTGAAAGACAATCAACAGCATCCTTAAAAGCTTTAAATGGTCATCTATTTATTGAATTCAAACTTCATTGTCTGCCATGGTGGTCCTCAGAACATTATGTTATGGACTAGGCCAGACCACTCAAAACATTCTTAAGCAGGCAGCCCAGACCATAACTTTGCAATTTGTTTTGGTAAGTGTACAGTGAAAATTACCCAGAGTAAGTGAGCAAGGTTGATTACCAGGTTTTAAAACAGACAAACATTTATTCACAAGATTACACAATGAAACACAAAGAACAGAATATAGAAAACCCACAGACCTCAGACTATCCAAAGTAGACTTATTTATGCTGTTCCAAAAATATACAATGGTCCCAATAAACAAACCCTCAAAC